>NC_139046.1:14369035-14969035 GCF_965140915.1 Aythya marila
TTACTGTGTCACAGATAACAAGGCAGAGTCTCTCCCAGGTTCCAGCTACCTATATAGTTAATCAAGCAATAATTGATCTGTAACAAAGCCACAAGGAAGGTTGCAATATGAGCTGAGCGAGAGTTTCCGCTGAGGAAGATGTTCTATCGTGGGATAGGGGTTCTTCATCTTACCGAAGAATGCTCCTGTCTATTTCCCATGCAATTCATCCAGAGCATAGTTAGCTGTGTGATGGAAAAGGCACTTGGCTGCCACTCCTGAGGAGGCACTTCTTCATATAGAGAAACATTAATCAGTTGAGGGATTTACAGATCAAAGCCAAAGCCTGAACTGGTGCCAGCAGTGGCCTTGGAGGGAGCAGTAGCACAGAGCGCTGCTACCTACTCTGTGCCTCTACTGGTGAAGAGCTGGGTCACTGTTTTCTGCAGAGCTATGTGTATATTGCTGCTTCATTTAGCCTTGCATACAATGATTCACTGTAATACACTTGAGATGTGATTAACATTAATTTCAGTGGCTATACCTTCATCCATGATGGAAGAAGTGCAGCTTTTTGGCAAGCCCTGGGTGGAAGAAGGCATTTTGGGTATATCTGTATGGCACCTGAGCTAGGATAAATTGGCTTTGGGCACCAGCAGCAGGACAGTCCTGCACGTGAGCTACCGAAGTCCAGCAAAGTCTATCCCTGGTGGACATGACACGAAGGGAAATAATTTGGTGGTGGAAGTCAGTAGCTCAGTTTGATGGTGGACTTGATGATTTTGAAAGTTTTCTCCAACCTAGCTGATTCTATGATTCTATGAAAAAAATGGTATAGAAGTCCAGGAACAGTTCAGAGCTATAATCTCCAAATCCATATGGACATCTGGCCTTCGCAGCCCTGACTCCATGACTGGAGGGACTTGCTAGCCCTTACAGGCTCCCACCTTAGCTAGCTGTGTAGTCAGGTCAGCAGCACTTTATGGCCAGCTTGGCAGAAGTTGGAGACAGGGAGTAATGTAAGGACTGAGGTTTGACATTCGTACTATGACCAGAATACAGAGATAAAGATGAAGAAGTGAGAAACATCCAACAGTCAAGAAAAGCTTGGGATAGGAGATAAGAGACAGACAGACTGAAAGTTATTTCAAAGATGATTATTTCTATTGCTATTTTATTTTTATGAGATAGATATTCAAGGAAATGGAGCCTGACATTTTAGAATATGTTCCTCATGCTGTGACAGTAACAACTGTCAGGGTATTCAGCAGACTACTTTCAATCTATCAGACCTCAGCAGCATCTGAGTATTTTAAAAGGCCTGTTGTAGTGTGTAAATGTGAGATACTAACTGTGATGTTTGTGCATCACTTAAGAAACGGTGAACTAGCCCTTAGAAATTCTTTGATTACAGTGGCTTATGCCAAAGAATCACTAATCGGTGAAGGATTGTTTTCTCTGATGAACTATTTGATGAACTACTGCTTGCTCCAGCATGCTTCTGTAGAATGTATACCTCCTTATAAAATAATTGTTTTTCAAATACTTTCCAGAACTTATAAATAGCATTTGTTAAAAAAAAAAAAAAAAAAAAAAAAAAAGCCAATTCAGTGCTATCTAAAGTGGGAAGCTTAATTCTCCTTATGCTGGGTTGAGCCTGAGGACTAAAGCAACAACACAAAACAATTTCTCTGGTTTGTAAACTGAGAACAGTTTCCATGTGACTTGTTCGAACAGGAAGCACATGTTGAGAGCCCCCAAGTACCATTTCCGCAGAAGGATTCTGTTCACTGAAATGAGACCTTTAAAAATACCCAAGATGTGAAATGATATTTGAGAAATTTTCATGAAGAATTTTTAGTACCCTCTGCTGTAATAAGCAGAAGGTGTTTAATAAACATGATATGCAGCAGTTGCTAAGCAGAATCTGATTTATGTACAGTAGCAGTTAGAAGCAACTACACATCAGGGTTGTACACTTTATTTGACTGTGAATTCTGATTCTCTGATGGAAGCAATTGTGCTGAACTTTATTTATAATCAGCTTACAGCATGGGTAGCAGTATTATAAATGTTTCTCAAATTACACAGCAAATCTTGTCTTCTTGGACAAATAAGAAACCTACATCATGAGCTTTAATTGCGACACAGGTGATTGTCAAGGGTAAAAGACTTTCCAAACCCATCTAAGCTGAAACTATATAGAATTTAAAAACAGGATGCATGATAGCGCAGTATACCTGAGATAGTATCGCATCAGCCCAGTACATACATTTGAGAATAAATTGTCCCTGAAACTTTTTTTTCATTAATTATTAAAACACAATGGATTCCTGTATAGATTATACCAGGGTCTGTGTAAGTGTAAAAGAGGGAGCCAGAAGTTCTGGAATCTGCTCTGCCAGTGTGAACGGAGCATAATTTCACAGCCATTAACATAAACCCATTAGCTTTGTATCAGGTAACTGAGATCAGAGCCCGACCCAGAAACAGAGCGAGGGAGAGGAGCATGGTTTCATTTAGTGGTGTTTAAGAATCAAACACATTCTATATCTATACAGAACAGAAATGAGGATGTAAACTGTGCCTCATAGGTCATTAATCGATTACAGTGCTCTATCCTTATCTCATTATAAGTCAGTAAAATCAATGGAATGATGTTTACTCACATCACATGAAAGTCCTGCCAAAGAGAAAGCAGAAGGTATACAGGAAAGTATCCAAACCTGCCATCCCCTTTCCACTCCCTTTACTCTTCCCTTTTCCCTTCCCCTTACCTTTTTTTCAATCAGTAGATTAGAAATTTTAAAACAAAAGATTAGGAGAATTAATAGACACACACAAACACTGATGGATTTCTAAAGCCAGCAAGTGGATAATGACATTCATATCACTCAAGTCAAGTAGACAAAGAGATCCTGCTTCAGAATGGCCCCTTGACCTGGTGAAAACACATTTCTGGGCATGCATCTGTATGCCACACTGGAAATAAAGCAGCAACAGAACTGTGTCAAGAAATAAGTTTCATTTTTATCTAAATTAATTTGATGTTGTCAGATGGCTATCATCATTTTTTTTATATGCTTTTTTTTTTTTTTTTTTTTACACATCAAGACAGATTGATAGTTTTCTTTAATTTCTTTCCTAGAATTTTTTAGGATCTCCAAAGTTTTCCAGATAGACTAATTCTGTAAGCCATCTGATACACAGACCCTGAAAAACTAAACTCTCCCATCGAGAGGCTGTTTAAAGACCAAGTGCTCTGCAGTAGAGCACATATACACTACTATTTCTCGTGGTCACTGCAATATATGCACAGAAATGTTACTGTAAAGGCTTTGGCAGGTAGAACAAGAGTAAGTGGAAATGACTGTTGATTTGAAGGAGGTAGGATTGGCTTTTAGGTCCTCAGCTAAAAGTTCTTGCCTCCTTTATAGATTCCCAAATTCATATGTTCCCATTGTTTGCATGGTGTTGTGCAGGATCCAGGGAAATCTCTCATAACTCAGTGAGATGAATGAACACTTCCACAGCCACAGGAGAACAGCAGGCTAGCTTAAATCTAGACAGACCAGACCCTGACACATAAAATCGTATCACAAAGCCCTTTTTGACCCCAGGCTACCTGAGCTCCTGTGCTATACCAGTGCTGCCACACTCTACAGGAGTTAAAGCATCTCGCACCATATTTTTACAAGGTCAGGGGATGTTTATTACCAGAGTAAATTTCTTCCCCTGCCCAAAACTGCAGGGTGGCTGTGGATGGATGAAGGCTTCTCCACACAAGTGACTGCTCTTCCACCTCCAGAAAGCATAGTCCTCCATGTTGGCATCCCACACCAAGGCAGACCCTGCAGTGCAGGACGCAGCGGTCACACATAATAACCTTCAAAGTCCACTTTGTTGACAGCATTAATGTGTTATGTCAAGCTAAGTTCTCACCCTTTTTCCTGCCAGCCTGGTCTGTGAGGTTTGTGTTTCCCTCTCTCAATCAATAACTGCTTAAGTGGCAAATAGAGTTCCCATCCCCCAGCACTAATAGACCCTCACGCAGTCAGGAAGCATCAAGATGAACCCTCAGTTACCACTGTGTACCCTGTTTAATGTATGCATTTTTATGGCCTCTGATGTATATGGTTCCATTACTGTCTATGAATACAGAGTACTGGAGCTAGTTAATGTATTATTTATTTTATTACCCCTTTGTATAAGCTGGTATTTGTAATTTGGAATTTTATATACTTTGGTTCTGTAATGGTTTCATAATGTGTACACAGCTCAATAATTAAAAAAATACATCTTACCACCTCACCTCCAGAGCCGAGCTTGTTTACGCTGCTAACTGCATGCCCCAGCCAGGCTCATCCCCAGCCATTCCCCGGCCCCTTACACTGCCATCCCAAAACCTCGCTGTCCCCAGTGCTGACAGGCCCCCACCGGTGCCCCAAAAAACACAACACAGAGGAGGACTCTGCCCCAAGAGGCTTCTAGCATAGTCTTTGCTATGCTATTACAACAGATGCTCCCCTCTGCATCAGCAAGGCCCCAAACTTGTAGTAAAACAAGGGTTTTTAGACCCAACACGTGGCTGGCTGGGATGTCCCCTTTATTTCTGAGGACAGAGGCCTCCACTCAGGGTTTTGTGCATGTGGCAGCAGATATATTTTCCCTCTCACTGACAAAGCAAGCTTTTGTCACAAAGCACATTTAGCAGTGGGAGAGATGGAAGGGAAGAGGGAGCTTCTCTTGCCACAGTGGCCTGGCCAGGCAATGGGCATGTCCCAAACCCAGCTCTGGCCCAGCTCAGTTACCCTGCCCTGGGCCTCCTGCCAGCTCATGGAGAGGAGCTGGTTGCTCCTCCAAACTGCCTGGAAGTTCACCTGCAAAAGTTCAGAGCTGTATCCCTCCAGGCATGCACTCTTCCATTTGATTTAGTACTTTTTGTCCAATCCAATCAGTCATGCTACAACTGTAACCTGCAAAGAGTCCAAATACATAAGAAAGCATAATACACCATCTCTTGTTCTCTTCCTCCTCATGGATGTCAGCCAAACCACACGGCACCTGCACAGTAACCCCCTTGGTTTCAGTCCCACATCTACAAAACACCATTCTGCCACCACAAAGGATCTCTACCCGTTCTTTGGCTGAAGGAGGTCCTGCCCTTAAGCCAGTTGTCCACTGGCCAGGAAGATAACACTGAGAGTTATTTGATTGTGGTTCTCCGCAGCAGCACAAGCACTTGTTGTTTTTGGCTGAAAAGGCACCAGTAATTTAAGGTCCACAGGGGATCCTGTGTAATATGATGGCATCAGCTGCCAGAAGCAGCTTTCATCAGCTGGAAGATTCCCAGCTCCATGGCTGGAGGCAGGGCCAGGAGAGACCACAGGTGAGGGCTGGAGGAAGGGGAGGAAGGTACTGGGGAAGCAAACAGTGAAGCAAACACCTCACCCCAGTGAAAGCATCTAGCCCAGGGTCTCTGCATGCAGGCACAGGGAGCAGGTACCAGTGGGATATGAGGAGCACAGTGCAAACCAGAGGAACTATAGGTACATAAAATGTAACCCCGGAAAGACTGAAATACAGAAGCATTATTTGTGTCAGGGTTCAGCACATAGGAGTGAAAAAAAAACATTTCTTGTCCTACATTGGGCAAAATTAACACAGTTAAACTTGATGCTTGAAGAAAAGCACACATACAGCTATGCAGATCTCTGGGAGAAAGAAGGTGAGGTGAGGGTATGTGACACCAGATCAGGGAAAGATAAGTGAATCCAGACCTCCAAGCCCACTAAGTAGGGCTAACAAACACCTAGTAGAGAAGGCTAGATACCCCAAAGGCTAATACTCTGCGTTGACTATTGGTATTTGTACTCAAATGATTTGTGCCATCAGAGCATTACTGAGCTGAAAAGAGGACTGGATGACTTTGTGGTGAAAGCACGGGGTAGGAGCTATGGATTCAGTTTCTGCCTCTGTTGCAACCTTACTGTGCAACCCTTGCCAAGTTAGCTCTCTCCACCTTGCCATTCCACTTCCTCAGATGTCAAGTACCCCAGAGCAGAGATGGTATTGTTGTGCATGTCTGTAATCTATCTGGGAGAGTAGACTCCACCGTCAGGTAGGGCCAGCAGGTACAAGAATTAAAGAGCTGCTGCCAGTAATAAATTGTATTTAACTGGTTTCTACGTCACTACAAATGAGTTGATTTAAATAACCAGTGCTAGTAACAGGTAATATCAAGCAGCAGACTATTTCAAAGAGGGGG
The DNA here is from genome assembly GCF_965140915.1 of Aythya marila. NCBI lineage: Eukaryota > Metazoa > Chordata > Aves > Anseriformes > Anatidae > Aythya > Aythya marila. The sequence goes on from NC_139046.1 coordinate 14,375,283, forward strand.
AAGCTTTCTCTGCTCAAATTAACCAAGTACACACACACAAACACACACAAACACACACACACACACAAACTAGACAGTTTTTCAAAAATGAGGATGCAGATGAGAGATTCAAGGACAGTTCTAACTTGCCCTCTGTCAATTTACAAGAGAATTTATTCCAGACTATTCATACATGAATATTTAGCATGGCAACAATTACATCCAATGACACCCATGAGATACATAGTACTGAAGACCCTCTCTAAGGAACAGGCACAATCCTTGATGTCAATTTTTTAACTGGACTGAACATTTGAAATGTGAGAATTATATTTCTTTAGATCTTGCAATAATATTGCCTTTAATTGTTATATTAATTTCTTATATATTGCTGCCATGTTTTATAAATGAGAGGTATGATTGATTCACATGAGCAGAAATGGATACGTGACAGGAAGTAAAGGGGAGAGACAGTGGCTGCTGAGGCATGTTAAAATAGCCTGTGGTCAATCTTATTCTTAATGCAAAGACCTTGTTTTTGTTGTATAAAGGAAACAGGAGGGGGAAGGGAAAAAGATTGTTGGGGGAATCATTCAGGGCTTAAATAACACAGGCTTAAGGACATATAAAAAGAAGGTGCCTTCAAGTCCTCAAATAAAATTTAACCCCAAAACCACAAAGTAGCGTACATAAAGTCTATATATGGCTAGATAGATTGTTTTCCTATATGGATGATTTATTTTCAATATGAAACTCTTTGGTTATCATGCCCTATTATAAGCTCTTGCTGCACAGCACATTAGATTGTTGTTTGGTTGGTTGTTTTTAAACAAGGCAATTAATATTCATACTAAACATTTCAGATTCAAATCTGACAAATCCAGTAAAATGGGAACCAGGGAATACAGGGGTCACAGCACATACCACTACAGCTATGATGACTCACCTTGCAAACCTACTTATTTCAAGGCTTACATTAAACTGAGTATCATTCCAAAGAGCATGTTTAACCAGGACTGAAAAAATAAAAAGATGTCCTTTTCTTTCTGTAGGATGTCCTTCCTAAAGAGGCAGTACTGTATGTGTGTGGTCTTTAATTCATATGGATGCTCACTGCACTGCAGAATTGAATGCAACAGGCAAAAGAATCCACAAGTAACACCTGGAATCATCTCTTCAGTTAAGCTAGGACACGTCTCACCTCCAGCAGCTTTCTAGTGACCTCTAAAAGCACCTCTCAGAGTTTGGATGACCACTCATCTCTCCTGGATTGTGCCACATAGAATTTCTTTTGCCAGGGACATAGTGAATTTTAGCAGCTTTACTGAGTCTGCTGACAGTGAAAGATGGAGCTTGGCAGGTTAGTCTTCTACTGGCACACGTTACTCAGTAAAAGACACTTACGATAGCCTACTAAATGCTTTCCCAAAACACAGAAATCCATATAATCCTTGTTTTAGGACAATTAAATTTAATAAAACTTTGTAATTAGGTTTTACAGCCTTCTGAAAGTGTGTTCCTGGTGGGAAGTTATTTTACCTAGAAAAGTTGCCCTGGAACTCGTTCACAAAGGCACAAGAGCATATCTACATCTGTGGCCTGCGCAACACAATCTCCAGAGAAACATACTCAAAACTCCACCTGCCAGTTGCATAGTTGGACTTGATCGTATAAACCTCAGACACTGTGGGATTGTCTCCTAGGCAAAAAGTATTAAGTTTCAGAACATTATTCGCTGAGTTAGAAAAGAACAAGCATTTAATAAGTGCAAATTTAAAAGTAAAATTTGGTAGGAATGAAATAAGGAGATAAATCATTAAGGGATTAGATACTACTGAACAGAGTAATGCAACAAGCCCAAGAAATGAAACTAAGCCTTTGGCTCATCCCTACTCTCTGAAAAAGCACTGTTTCTGAAATTTAGTCCCTCTCCCTGCTGCCCCTCAGACATTGTGGGCGAAGTCAGATGTTTGCTTCCTCACACTGGTTTCTAAAACAACTTGTGTAGTAGAAACTCTTTATCTGCCTCCCATCCACCTGAGAAGTATGTGATCAATGGCACCAATGTATTCTGTGAAAATGTCTTCATGCCTTGTTCTTGTTTTCCCACTAACACTGTATATGGTGACTGCTGATGCAAGAGAATTGTTTCTTGGTTTTCTGCAAGCAAAAGTTTCACCTGTGGTGGACATTTGAATTTGTGAATGTTTCCGGATGAAATTTACTATTTATAGGGTTTAGCCTAGGTAACTTGGAGACAAGCATAAATATTTCAGGATTAGATTTGTATCCTGCCTCTAGCGTAGGCCTCACCCAAAGCTTTACAGCATGTCCTACAGTATTGTAAACCTTAAATCTGTCAAAAAACTTATAATATATCGCTAATCAGGAGCAGATATAGTCTCAGTTCTTACAGGGAGAAAGCCATAAAGACAAGGGAACGCCTGATGCTGATACAGACCCATCATCAGCACCACCTACCAGCACCATCCCAATAAGGCTAATAACACTGTGGTGATAAGGTCAGGATACAGATATAGAAAAGGACACAAACTGTAGGGAATTCTAGCCCAAACAGGAATTTTGCAGTTATGAGCACTCTCTGACTAAATCCCAGATTAGTTAATTTTTCACTTCTGGGCATTTATCCAACATAGGCAAAAATACAAAACACGGATTAAATGAAATGCATAGATTTTTCTCTACATTGAACAAAATTCCTCTCAGATGAGAGCTTATTAAGGCTTGCAGCTTTTTGGTGTGTAGATGACCATAAGCAATGTGGCTGGTTATATGTTGAAGAAATTTCAAGGAGCAAGAGCCTCCAAAAGCCACCTAAATTTATAAGTGGAGCCCATGCTAAGGCTGCTGTCCTTTAGGCTGCTGTTTTTGTCTCTGAGTGGCCAATGAAGAGGGAAACACCATCCCAGAAGGTAATCAATCCCTTGAGATCTGAGCCACCCTCTATAAGTGTGTATCCACCTCCACTTGATTACTTTGGATGCCTTCAGTAATTAGGCTCTTAATATGTGTAGCTCGGAGACATGTAAATTTAAGGACAAGCTTGAGACTTTGATACTTAGGGAAAGAGTATGTACAAATGAGATTTACTTGAACTGCCAGACCCTTTGTGTTCTGTCACTGCATTGGCAGAATTTGGGCAACCTTAAATTTAAGTAAACTAAGGTTTTACCTGGTGATTACATTTTCAGGAAGTTTAACACAGTTTGAATAAATAAATAAATATGTATATGCGCACTATTATTGCATACAGAAGCTTTCTGATTTCCTTGCATAACCCCGACCCTGTGACCCCACTTTAAGTTTTTCTCTCTCCATTCAGCACTTCCCCCCCCTTGTGGAATGTTATCGCTCTTGATTCATCGCCCTCAGTGACAGCTCACTCTGTTCAATACAGTTCCTTGTCTTGTACACTTTCTATTGCTTTTCTGTCTTGCCAAAACTTCTATTTCTAACCCTGAGTAAACATGTAATAATCTAAGCCATTCTGGATAAATAAATAATTAAGTATGTAGTCTTAAAAATCTAATAAAACATTCTTAATCTCTTCATATATTAGTAAGTAAACGGAGATTATTTTACTTTAATTTTTGGAGCTGAAGTCTTAGAAGAAAATCATTTTGTGTTGTACTGACAATCATCTTTCCCAATCATGCCTGAAATACTGATTTCCTTGACTATAAACTGTAAGTCACAGGTATAGATCCTACTGAATTCAAGCAGAGTATAGAGGAGTGACTGAGGGAACTGCTCGGTGCAGTGTCTTTAGATAAAAGTCTTATCCCAGGTCACCTTCCTTCCAAGCAGCAACCCTGATCCTGCAGCCACTTAGGCAGGCTCCATAATCTGTACAGAGGCTCATTGAAGGCCTAATTTTGATTGAGACATTTTCTCATGCAATGCTTTTTATAAGATTGGGGCCATTGTGAAGCCCAACAACCCCTTTTCCCTCTCTGTGCTTCAAAATTTGCTGGATTTGTGTTATCAGACAGCAAACAGCTTCTCAATTATAGCCTTTGTATGTTGAAATTCCCACCCATACTACTTATATATTGATTTTACATCAGGAAAATTGTGATTTTAAAAACTCCACTTCTGTTCCGTACTCACAACATATTTTGGATACTCAATAAAATAACACTTTTTGGAAAAGAAAGATAATAGTGCTGGGATTCAAGGAAAGACTCAAAAAGTAACACATGGTATAGTTAATTTCAGAGGTTTACAGATTTGCATCTTTTTTTTTTTTTTTTTTTTTTTGTCCTTTTTAAATCCAACATAATAACAGGAACAGCTATTTCAAGAAGTACATCTGCCCTTTTCTTCTCCCTTTCTTAAAAAATAAAATCACTTTCAATTTAGGAACATCATACAAGAGTTCTTTTCAATCCATGAAAATAATCCAGGCACACCCAAACAGCCAAAAAAAACAATCCCTTTAAAAGAAGAAAACCAGGTAGGAAGAAGGACCTTTGACTTCCACTCACCTCTCTCCAAAGGTCCTTGCATTCCCACAAACAGCCCCTCATTCTCCGTCTCACCTCCTAGCAAATCTGCATCCCCAGTCACTCCAGTCCAGCACTGGCTTCATCCCTAGTATGACAATCCTATCCAGCTGCTATAACTGTCCACATTCTCCCTTATCATAGCATTAAAAAAGAAAACTCTCCCTCTTCCCACCCCACAAACAAGTAAACAAACAACAAACCCCACCACACCCTCTGCTTTCTTTAGTCCAGGTGGACATTTTGAAGTTTGTTGAATTTTCCAGCATTTTTCTACTGTGAAAACACAATTGCAAGTGAACGAGAGCTACTGACCAGCTTGTGCTGAACCCTGTGATTCATGCGGATAATGTCCTTCCAGAAGCCTGCGGGCTTTAAAAGCACACGTGCGGTGATTAAATAGAAGGGTGCTGTGATGGGCTGGCTTTGTAAGGAGGGAATTTACAGCCTTTCTAGACATGACTTTCTATCAAGCCTTCAGCAATGCTTTCTTTGCATCTTTCATTCTGGATTTATCTCAATTGCTGAAAAAGGCTGGGGAAAATTAAAACTTGGGACACTGTTAGAGAACCTCTTAGAAGCCCAGAGGCTGGAAAGCAAGGTTTAAAGACAGCGCATGGAGACACCCGCTGGGTGAGAGGAGAGCTGGGCCTGCTCGGGGTGGCAGAGATAGGACTGTGTTTGTTGCTGTGGACATTAACTGTCTTACCAGCAAGAAATGAGCCAGGGTTACAAACAGAACTACTGATTGCCTGGAAGCTTGGAGACCCCACCAGGCCATCTTTTCCTTTAAGTCTTTGCAATATTTGCACATCTCACTGTAAACAGCCTATGGCAGTTGGTCATGCACCTTCGTCTTTTAGATCTCTGCCCAAGTCTTGGTACCTGTTAAATTCTTTGCTTGCCCTGCACTTTTCTCCCTCCCTCCTCCACACTCATCCTCAATGCCTGAAGTCTCACTTCAGAAAAAGCCTTTCTCGCTTTTTCCACCATCAGTTTTGCTCCCACTTCTCTCAGATGTGTGTAAGGAAGGGACGACAGGGCAGAAGACAGGAGCTGCCAAGTGTTATCTTGGCAGGGGACCCAGCGTCAGTGGAAGCTGTGCACTGTTTCAGGTGCTCCTTGGCCTAGAGATCCTCTGTGGCCCCCTCTTGGGAGGCTGGTGCCCCACCAGGTACACTCAGCACTCCTGCGGTGTCACTCCCCCTGCTCCCCGGCCTCCAGCCACCTGCTCTCTGATCCTGCACCTGAATTTTCACTTCTGTAATCAAAGATCTAAACATGTTGTGGGCCTATACTCAGACCTGGGTAATTAGAGAATCCCTGAGCACAGCAAGAACATACCCTCCCCACCGCCCTCTCACACCACCTGGGTTGCAGCCAAGGTGGACATTATCAAGCACTGGTTTCTGAACCCTGCAAGGTGCTCAGCTCCCCCTGAGCTATCCTCAGCTATCCATGCCCTGAAGATTGCAAAACACAACTCCAATTGTCTGGGGCATCTGCTCAGACCAGAAGGATTTCTGAGCCCCTCAGAGACCCCAGTCACTAACACTGCAGAAACCACAGTAAAAAACACGACATCAAAATGTGTATTGCACATACATTTGAAATATTGTCCAGCACTAGATCAATGTAAATACATTTTTTTTTCCTATTAAACTTACTGGGACAAAATTCATCCTTTTAATGGAGCTATGATGATTTACACCAACTGATGTTCTGTCCCTTTATGTTGTTCTATTCTTATTTTCAGAACAGCAGGGAAAATTTCACTATTATAACAAAACAAAAAAAAAAGTCACAGATGCTGTTATTAATTTCCTGTAAGTTTTGGAAGCTAGCAGTTGTATTTGCTTCTCTTTTGCTCTCTCACTTTCTCCCCCAAGAACAATCAGAATAATAGAAAAATATACAATGTTGTTATGATTACATCTTTTTTCTTGCCTTGGTCTAATTTTTCTTACACTTTTGTTTATACCTTTCTGGAAGTAGGAATTCTTCTTTGAGCAAGAATCCTTACAAAAAGAAATTATAGTCATCTTACACCTAATGCATCACTGAAGAAGAAAGAGGATTTATTATCCTTCAAGTATCTTTTCACGAAGAATTTATCCCAGCAGGTGGACTCAATCTATGTGGGGTAGGTAAGCGTAAAATTTGATCCACAGATTTTAGAGCTACTGTAAAATAGCCATTTATGTTGGTACTTTTACTAATAAGTGTTTCGATTTACACTGAAAGAGATTAAATTGAAGTTCCTCTACTTCTTGATGAAGTATACTTTGGCAAATGAGGGTAAAAACTATTCTGTAGCTGGAAAGAAGGCTTATTTCCTTACATAAAATTGTAGTATATTAAAATTTGTCCTTTTTCCACCTCTTCTTTCATCCCTTCATCTTTCCTTTCCATCCTCTTAAAGTCACCCTACCTTAGTTTGCACGTGCACTCCATTAGCTTCACATTTTTAGATTAGTATCTATGAGCAGAAATAGCTTAAATCTTTGCAATACTGGTCAAGGATAACATTCATACTCTTGACAAGAGACTCCCTCTCTCAGCTCTAATCTACTTCAATTCTAATTGCTGAATTATTAAAGGCAGAGACCCTCTTGTACTCTCTCAGTACCTGTCTTGCTGCTGAAACACCAGCACTGATGGTGGAGCCGCTGCCGGCTGTGAACTTACAGTGTGCCTGCCTTGGAGTCACTTGGGAGGTGATCAGCCTTTCCTCTTTATCTACCCAGGATGAGCACAAGGGTGTGTCTGAATTATTTTTAAGAAAAAAAAAACTATACACCTTCCAAACACTGTGTCCACTATTTAGGGACAGCACTTGCAGAATGTCCAGACTACTCTTCAGCTACTGACAAACTCTTAAAGGGAAAGCTAAGCTATTAACTTACCTTTATGTACCTGACAATAAATGTGACCACTGAGGCTAGTTTGAAACTTTCTCACATCCAAACAGCCCTGGGAGGGGACCCAGAACAACAGCAACTGGGATTGAGTCAAACCTGTGCTTGTACCCAGAAGAGCGGTTCCAAGTGCTGTTCTTACTCATGCACTGGAGTAAAGCACAAGTGGAAAGGAAGCCAAGGGACTGAGAAGGCATGATTTTAGCATTTGCCACACTTGGCTATCTGGATAATCACCATTATAAGAATGCTTCTAGGCTGCATTGTCTTTGCAGTTTGCAACTGGCATAAACCAATGGAGACCAGAGAGTATAATTTGTTTGCCTGATGCCCAATTTTCAGCCCCTTCTGGATCCATTTATGGTAGCTACAACAGCAGTGGAAGTTGTTATATCACATTAACCATGAGCATGGAAATGAGCTTACACCATGGTGCCATGGTAGAAGCCACAAGAACATCCACAGCACCTTGCTGACTTTCTCAAGTGCGAACCCAAGTTACCTCTGTCTTAGTAAAGCCAATGCTGTGATTGCAAAGGCTGCTCTGAGCTGTCTGTTTATATATTTACTTGCTTTTGAATTAAAAAAAAAAAAAAAAAAAAAAAAAAAAAGAAAATATTTCTGCTGGCCTTAGCACCAGAAAACATTTATGTTTTACAGAACCTATAATTTGAGTCTAATTTAACCTGACAGAGTCAACTGGCCATGCAGTTATTTGGCACCTGCTGAATGCCTCCCCATTAAGCCAAATCTACACTAATAAGCAGCAGTCATTACCATTCACTGTCATTTGATTAAATCAGTTACCTGAGACACCTCCCAGTAAACATAAATCCTGGTAAGATACTTTCCAGTTAAGAGACAAATTCTTCTTTCTCATCCATTTTCACTGCTCATGTCTGTAAGGTCCAGCCACACACCAGGCAGGTTGCACATGTGCCTGTCACACTCTTGTGTGCTGCCTCTCTTGTTCTGGGCCCTCAGGACAAGGGAACATACAGCTGTTTGCTGCCGACGCATGCAAACAGCAAATTGCAGTGGCTTTTGGCAACCTCGTCTGGGCTGCCCTGAGTAGGGCAAAGATGCAACCGGTCTCAAACCTCCCTGAAACACTCATTTTCCATTTCCTTTGTTTTTAATTTGTGCTTCCTTTGAAAAGAAGCACTTTGAGAAATTTTATGTTTCCAAAATTATAAATATAGCTGCTTAAACTACAGTAATATTTCGTTTCATTTTTAGATTGGTTTTGTATCACTTTTAGACACATCAGTAGTAGAAATGCATAATATGAATTACACAGTTCAAAACTGCCTTATACTGTATTCTGTCATGACATGATACAATTGTTAAAATAGTAACATAATTTATTTTACAGTTTATTGTTTTTAGCTTACTGTAAAAATAATTAAGTCTAACCACTACATAAAACAGTTTGAAATATTGTCTTTTCCAGATATGTGCCTTTGTTGTGTAGTAATGAAATTGTCTGACAATCTTCTTATACATTGTGTCTCCTGTTTGCATTGAAATTAAATAGTTTGACACTTTCATCAAGAAAATAAGTTAATGTCAAACTTTTGTTTCAACACAAAGTGGAAGCGTTTTGATATAGAAGAAAACAAATACTTAAATATTATATAGCAGCTGCCTTAAACTATTAAAAAAATAAAAAAGAACAAACCATAATATAAAATAAAGTAATAGAATCTTTCAGCTATCGTTAAGTTAATGTTGTATCAGAAGTAGCAAGGAACAACCAAGACTTAAGAAAATGACATTAAATTTTGATTTTTTCCCCAACACAGTCCTATGAGAGGAAAAATAAACAATTTAAAATATTAGTTTAGATGCAGAACTCTGTCAAGTGACAGGAAAAAAAAAAAAAAAAAAAAAAGGAAAAAAAAATGTAGCATTTTCAAAACGCTTTCTTCCACTGAAAGCTTTCCAGAAACTTCTAAGAGTACCCTACATCCTGTTTGCATATCTGGGTACCCGATCTGTATATTTTACTCTGAGGTGGAGAGAGACATTACTCTTACTTTTTCTCTTTACTACAATTGTTACTTTTCAGTTCGGACACCCAGTGGTACAGGTCCACAGCCCTTTTTTTTCTAGGTGACCGTGTTGGAGTTGGTGCCAGCTTTCACCTCCAGCTACTCAATGAACAGATTCAGGCTGAAAGCACTCATTTTTCAATCAACGTGCTGCTGAGATGTGTCACCAGGATGACAGCAAGAACCTGGAATCAAACTCCCATAAATTGGTTTTGCCAGAGCAGGAGGTGACTGCTGAGCCACAGTTGCACTGTGCTGAGCGCTTGGGCTCTGGTCCCAGGAGGACTTGTGTAATGCTCCAGTCAGCTCTATACAAGCTGGGAGAATAAAGAACTCCAGAACACCCCAAATTATTTATCTCTGTGAATATTTAGCTTTGTAGAGGTGTGCATGTGCATCTGAGAGAGTTGTTGTTTTTGTTTGTTGTTATTGTTCATGGCTTCTAGGACACATTTATGTAGTTTGAGTTATTTTTTTTCCATTTATGCAATGATTTCCATGGGCTAGCCAGAGCTACACCAGTCAGACATATACTAAAAAAGCACAACACCTCTCAGAAGCACTGAACTTGATGATGTGCCATGGGATTTTTTTTCTTCCAGAGAAGTTTCTGATGTGAATATGGAGGCCTTAGAACATGCATGCATTTGGAGGCATTCAACGCATTTTTCCCAGGTAACCACAGCTCAAAATGATGGACTAAGCCTCTTCCCCAGTGACCCAATTAGCACACAGGACCATGGTAATCCTACAACTCAATACAGGCACCACTTGCATACACAAGTTTTGATCCGTTCAAAATTAGCAATAATATCTGGCTGCCAGACAGCACATTTCATCAGATCTCTGAATGCTTTACAAAGGAGATCAGTATCCATCTCACAGCTGCATAGATGGAGAAAAAGAGGCACCACAGGCCAAAAGGACTCGCCCCAGTTCACCCTTGAGGCCAACAGCAGAGGTGGGAACAACAAATGAAGTCTCTCTGGTGCTAAATTTCCCACCTTCTCAAATAAACCCAGTGACCTCATTGTCATTTGTAATGAATAACCCATTTGTCGTAAACAATGCATGGAGCATCACAACGACACAAATCTGTTATTTTCATCTGTAGTGGATTCCTCTTAGGCTGTCATGAAGTGTCCCTTGAAAATGTCCTTTTTTACCCAAATGTGTACCAGGGTTAAAATTCTTTGTATGCAGATGTTTATTTTTAGAGATCATCTCCATTGGTTGTTAGTGAATGCTTAACTTTCACAGGGGGTCAGAAAAGGTCATCACTATAGAAAAGCTTTGTATAAACTAACAACTCTGCCTGGGTCTCTTATTTAAAGGGAATAATACATTGCATGAAAAAAAAAAAAAATGTATTCTGAAAGTGTTCTATTGCAAAAAGAGATGACAAATCTATTTTTACTCAAGCCTGCAGCATGCCATAAAAATTTTATTTTTTGAATATTCTGAATGACATATACCCATAGACACATCAGATAATTTACACAGTGTGTACTGGGGGTGATAATGATCTTAGATCCTCAGGGAAAAAAAAAAAAAAAAAAAAAAAAAGAAAAAAAAAAACTTTGTTAAAGCAAAGTTAAGCTCATCTGTATATCACAATCACAATTAAACAAAACAAAACAAAACAAAAACCTACTCTGGTTCTAAAAAGAAAACATAGGCATGTGTGGAAATTCTGTGCTAATGCTGAATTCAAATTTTTAAAAGATGAAGGCCAGGAAGTTCATTCTTCAGGTTTTGCAGTCAACCACAACCCCTTCCTACCCAGCATCTCTCCATACCAGCCATTTAAATCACAGCACCAAAGACCATAACTTGGTTTTGCATGTCTAGGGTGCACTCCAGTCAATAGAGCTTGTAGTGTATAGGTGAAATTTCCTGGGCTGCTTGAATCCTCTGAGAACAGTAGATGAATCAACCTCAAATACAAGACGTAGAAATCAGTAGGTATACCAATAGGCCCGGCCTCCTCCACCTGGATGTCTGATTTGCAGATGTTTCATACCAGAGCCTGCAGTGACCACACTGCTGCCCAGCACAGCTTCTTGTACTTCTGATTTACCTACTGTCTTCATTCAGAGTGAACAAAGATAAGTTCTACCACAAGCGCACGTGAACTTTAGTAGTTGTTTGCTTGTTTTTTGTTATTGATATTCCTAGAATCCAGCCAAGAAGATGACTTGAACTGTCGGGTCATAGAGAGCCTTTTCACTAGCATATCCCCTCCCATTCTGTTTGGAGAAGGACTTTCCAACTACCATCCTTAACAAAGAAGTGTTAACTGTGTTTGTGAATCAAGCTTATTTGTGACCCACAGGTCCTGGGTCTGTTCTTCCATAAAGGGACCCTCCAGGATCCTGGCCTGGCCTGATGACTCCTACTCTCATCACTTCTATACCTGTACATGTATATTGGGCTTTCTAGATCATTGTGGATCATGAGTTCAAAGGCTTAAGTTTACAAATTACTTCTTCAGCTATCTGTGTGCTCTGGGGCTGTATGCACAGAATTGCTGAAGGATAAAAGCTGATATATTAGTAACAGCTTCTGTCAAGACAATAACCAAAATATGAATACACTATAGTGGCCCTCACACAATATGAACAAGGAAAGTATCTAGATCTGTGATCTGGATGATGATTATTTGGAGTAAGTGCAAAAAATCATGCTGGTTCCAGACTGGGCAATCCAAGGAGCTTTTATATTTGCACATTTAACAGTGTTTTGTTCAGTGTATTGCTTTTAAAGACATCAGAGGGGCTTGAATGATTAGCAAGTTCAACTTACATGTAGGAGACTTTTGGCCAAGTAGCCCTCTCAGCTTGCCAGGAGGGGAAGCGAAGGCACTGAAAGACAGACTAAGGCGAAAATTTGTTATAGTCTGTCATTTAGAGCTAGTTAGATAGAAGGAACTTCTGGAATCATGTCTAGTCCTGCCTTCTTCCCTCAAATTCTGCCACTAAGAAGTGTGCTGCAGCTGTCTGCTTTTGAGAATAATCAGACAATTTTGGACGTAGATGGACCAAGTCATTTTCTATGTATTTTGTGGCCTTTCAATACCTAAAGGGAGCCAACAAGAAAAACGTGGAGAGACTCTTTTCCAGGGTGTGAAGTGATAGGACAAGGGGTAACAGTTTTAAACAAGAAGAGAGGAGAAATAGATTACAGGTTAGGAAGAAATTCTTCACTCATGGGGTGCTGAGGCACTGGCACAGGTTGCCCAGAGAAGCTGTGGATGCCCCATCCCTGGAGGAGTTCAAGGCCAGGTTGGACGGGACATTTAGCAACCTGGTCTGGTGGGAGGTGCCTCTGCCCATGCCAGGGGGTTGGAACTGGGTGGTCTTTAAGGTCCCTTCCATCTCCAACCATTCTATGATTCTGTGATTTTATCATTCTGTTTCTAAACTAGAGTGCATGAAATGTATAGGACTTAGAAGAAAGCACTTTGTTCAGAGTTCCCTGGTTCCCTTTTGGGGGGTGGAGGGTGAGAAAGAAGAAAAGAAAAACAAACAAACAAACCTTGTAAGTGCTGAGGTTTTTAAAACACTTAGATTTAATTGACCAAAAAAAAAAAAAAAAAAGTTATTTTTAAATGTTGCCTTTTGTGAAATCTCTAGTTTTCCTTCAAGCTGTGTCAAGTGGCATAATAAAGTTGCTGCAGACATGAGAGGTTGTAGCAATTTCCCCCAGCTTTTCTTTTCCTTTGTATAGCAGCCCTGGGCGCTGTTAGTTGTGCTCATTTTGTAGCAAAGATTCTTGCAGTGGGAGGGAAATGGTGGGAGAGCACTTGTGGAACGAGAAAATTAAAATAACAATGGAGTCGTGTTGTGAGGTGCAACCTTCTGCCACTGACTCAGCATGTTCGCCTCTATGTGGGCGATGGTCCATATGACTTGTACTGACCTAGCTGACTCAATCAAAGAATTTGAAATAAAACATTACTTCCAACTTGGGGACTTCAAAGTGTATTAAAAGTCTCTACCAAGGTCTCTTGCACACAGAGCTGGAAAAGGAAGAAAATAAATATAGCAAAAGGATGTGAAAGGAGGGTTGAAGAGAGAATTGTGGACTAACTAAGAATGCAGTTTAGTACTTCAGATCTAATAAACAGATTTGTCCATGGTTAGAACTCATAATTTTAGCATGGCTCTAACGTGTGAAAATTTTCACCAAGGAAGTTCTTCAGTTGCCTGAGTCTAAGGCAGCTGAAGCAGAAAATAGGAGGCAATGCATTCTTTTCCACAACTAGCAGCAGAAAGAAGTCAGGCAGGACATCAGGGAGGTTGGGGCAGTCAAGAGAGGACATGGCATTAACAAAAGGCAATGAGAATAGTACATGATAAAAGAAAAATCCCATGAGAGTTTGAAAACATGGTGATGGAAAGCACCGAGAGACTAGAGCTTTGGGGGACAGTCTCTTGTCCTGCCCCCCTTAGCATCTTGGTTTTGTCCCTTTCAGATCCTGTCTCATTCCTCTTTCTCGATCAGAGCCTTGAGTTGGTCTGGCCTCAGCAGGAGGCACAGAGGGAGGCAAGGAAGAAAAAAACAGATCCTGCTGTCTCCTACACTCCTACAGTCTAGGAAAACCCAGGTCCAATGTACTACAAGAAACCTGAGCTGGTTGGGGAAAAAAAAAAAAAAAAAAAAAAGAAAGAAAGAAAGAAAAAAAAAAGGGAAATGAAACTGTCTCAAGTGGACAGTTTTTGGACAAGGTAAGGGTGAGCTGGCATGACCATGCCCGTTAATGTTGGCACAGTGGTGCTCCCCCACTGTCCCACTTGTGCACATTTGGGGTAGGGAGGGGGAAGGAGGAAGAAAGAAGAAGGGGGAACAGCAATATCCCTTATTTCAACTCTCTTCCTAACACTTTGTAGCTTACCTTGAGAAAAGTGTCTATAGAAGCGTACACAGTACATACCTGCTTGACTCCTTGTTCAGAGAGGATGTATAAAAGAGGATATGGGATGTGGGACAGGAAGGAAAGGAAAAGGGAAGGAAAAGGAAGGGAAAAAAATCATCAGTATGACTTAATCATCATAAGTTTAAAGAAAACAAATTTGGATTAAATACAAAAGTGAATTGTCGAGGAGAAAAATGAACCTGTCATCAAATTTAGGCATATTTTGCTGCTCTTAGACTCAATTCTGAGCTCTGGCTTGGGCACCTGAAAACATGGAGGGATAGGTTTGTGCTGAGTTATATTTGGAAGGTTTTTATTGCAGCTAACAGGATTAGATGTTACATTTCTTTTTTTCTTTTTTTTTTTTAATGGAAAAGAGAAACATTGTGGAAATTACTAGGCTTCTAAGGAAGTGGAGCTAGTGTAATACAGCAAGTTATCAGCAGATTGCATGCTTTGATTTGGTCTGAATAAGTTAGGTGCATGAAAAAAAAAATCATTGCGATGTACAGATTTCTCCACAGTTTGCCTATTTTATAAGGTTGACTCATTCATAGAAGATTAGATTGGTTTGGAATAATCTCCCTGGAAAGAACATATTCCATCTTTAAATGGTCTCCCTTTGAAGCAGACACACATGCTGGAACTGAACTAACTGCTTATTCTGAGTATGCCTTGATTAAATGTATCCTTTAGTTCTGTTGATGAATGACTCAAAACAGGCCATTTCTCTTCATACTACTTATTGTTAAGCTTCCCTTTTCTGCAAGTGTATTTCAGTCTTGATTTTTGCTTCACTGGGATGGCTGCTGTGATATCTCCATCTCTAAATTAGGCTTTCAGAGGCTCAGGCTATTGTTTTTGTTCTGTGAATAGATAACAACTCATTTAAAGCTGACTCAGTATTTTGTAATATTCATATCTTTTCATCTTCTGGTTTCATGAATAAAATTGATTATTAGTACATGCATGCACTTCAGATTTCTATAGATCCTGGTATCCTTCTAGCCATTTTTTTGGCGTCCATTGTCACTTACTTCTTTCCCCTCTCAGTTGGATTGCCAAGCAATTGCATGTATTTTACCATTTTGCTACTATTGCAATGGCTGATTTCCTGGACAAACACCCCTGAGAGTATCACCAGGGGGCCTCCAGGACTAAATGAATTGCTTTAGCATATGCCTGAGAGTTCAGACCTTGCCAATTACCATCCCTTACAAATCTCAGGAGAGCGGGGTTTCAAATCACCAGCAAGTTCCATTCACTCTCATCCCACTTTTAATGTCATCTTTCTTAGAGACATCTTCATTGGCTATGAAAATAAACATATTCTATTTCTATAAACAAGAACCTTCTACCGGCTCTCCTCTTGTATATATGGCATGACAGAAATGTAATGAAACATTTGTGTTTGATTTGGAATTTGACAGAATAGTTGGAAGGTGTTTTTTTATTATTTGGTTTGGTTGTGTGTTTTTTGTTTTGTTTTGTTTTGTTTTGTTTTTCCATATGGTATCACAGAAATTAAAATACATCCTTTTTACCGGCACTTGCAAACTTAAAAGCAGAACCACTCTAATTGACTTAAGTAAATTAGGAGTTTAGAGAAAATCAGTTGTATAGAGACAGTCTTGAAATAGACAAAGATCTTTGCTTGGGACCCTAACTTTGACAAAGTTAGCCTGGATGTGGACACAGTACATTTGCAGTCTAAATTCCTGGACATGAAAGCATAACTGTGGCAAATTCAAATCCTATATTCAAGGGATTTCTCAGAAGGCAAGGCAGACTGGCCTGGTCTGGGGAAGAATTGCCCCTACACCATGGTGTCTTTTAATCTAAATATTCAAGTAGATGCGTAATGATGCCAGTCTAAAAGCTTCATATCCCAACTGTCTCTCAAAGGAAAGAAACTTGTGAGACATTTTTCTAAGACAAGACTCACCCTTTGTGCTAGAAGGTGAGAGCTGACCTCAGGAAGCTAGAAACTTCACCCACATAACATGCATATTGTATTTGCCCACAAACAGGTTTTCCCTATTTAAAAAAAAAAAAAAAAAAAAAAAAAAATCTTTTATATCTCAGTATTTTCTGTATTTATAAAGTTCTTTTGTTAATGACAAAGCTTCAGCAGGGGTTCACATACTCTCAGAGTAAACACTCAGTGCAAGTCAGGACCAGAGGTGTACGCTTCTATGAAGCTGCCCTCTTCAGTTTTCACTTTATCAAATAAATTAAAGGTGCTTCATCTATACTTATAAGTACATCATTACTTCTAAGTGCCATATTATTATTATCGAAGTGTTCTTACACCATCACAGAAAGACCTTGACATGCTGTAAATAACTTTGCCTCTCGCTTTGATACTACATAGACTCCTGCAATTGTGTTTATTGTCTGCAGGCATTATGGATGCCTAATATGAAAGAACTGGAGAGCTCACACTCAAAATGAATGGATATACATTCTCTTTCTATTCAAGCTAAGTCTCTACCTCAGGGAATGTTTGATACATCATCTTGGGCTTTGGGACTGAAAAGGCTGAAAGGGAAAGAAGAAAAAAAAAAAACATACACTGACTCTTTCAGAGCTTATTTTTCTTCACCACCCTTCAGTAAATGAAGGAAAGGTAGAGCATTATGGAAGCAGCAGAGGCTGAGCTTCAACAGTTTCTTAGGTACAGGGTTGATGCTTAATTATCAGCTCACATGAAACTTTCTGCTCGCTAATCTTGTACTAAACACTCATACGATTCCTGGTAGATGCTATCTTGAGCTGGCCAAGGCAGCTTGCAAAAGAACTTGAAATATCACAGTAACTTAGTATTTCAATGTCCAGTACCTGATGAAACAAGGTCCAAACAAAAATACTAAATACAAGCAAAAAATCCACCAAAATAGATGGCCCAACAGTGGGACAAACTGACAAGATACATTAAAGACCAAATTTTAATCTGTGAATTGAGTGTCTATAAATCTGGCAAGATGAAATCTGTGACAGCAGAAGAGTGTTCATAGTCGTGAGCATCTGGCTTGGGATCAAAATGAAGAACAAACAAACCCATAGCCTCATCACTTTCAGCCTTCAGAAAGGCTGAAAATCTTCCTTGGCCACAGAGCTTCTTCCTAGCATTGAAACTTTCATCTGTTCACAGACCTGCAGCCAGAGACTTGATGAAGCCTGCAAGAGCCTGTATTGCATTGCACATTGTTTGCAAATCCCTCAGAAATGGAGGAGAACAATGACCGTATAAAATCCCTAGAAAAAATCCATTTTTGTTCTATCCAGCAAGAAAAAAAATCCAGCACACGTAGTGAGTTCAGTTGGGTGTGAAGTTTAATTTTTTTACAAGGCATTCTATAATAACCTGTATATTAGAGAGGAACTATTTTCCAGCTATAGAAAACTCAGACATATCTACAAGGTGACACAAAATTCTTGCACCTGTTTCTTTCACCAGCATCTGTATCGAGCTCTTCCTAGTAATGGATGATTTTCTGTAATTGTCCCCATGGTCATAGCTTCCATATAACCAGTCACTAACAGAGAAAAGGACTAAACATATCAACAACACTAGACACAAGAAAAATAGCCATTTTTCTAGCCTTATATATAAAGCCACCTCCTCGCCACATCAAGAAAAGGCTAGATGTACAACTGGCAACAATAAAAAGACAAACGTATGTATTGAGAATATGAAAGAAATTGCTTAGAGTGACTTCTAGCTACCAGCTCCAGAATAACTTTCCAATAAAAAGAATCATGGGCAAAACCTCCAGGCAATTAGCTTTCTAATGAAGCTTGCCACACAGAAGAAGGGGATTATACAACTTCTCTGCTTGTGACTGGGGGCCTGCTGATGACCTGCAGGGAACCCTCCAGTGCTGTATCCTAATTTGCAACTAGTTTTGTTTCTGCTTGGATAGCCGAACCCAGGGCTCAGAAAGCAGTCTGGTTCAGATCTTCTTCCCTTTATCAAACAGTGACTGCAGAATCTTTGCTGTTGCTGAGATATGAGCCAGAAAAAAATCCCCTGAAGAAGAATAAAAAGGCCATTGTGCTTTCACTTCTGTTTTACTTACTGTTTCTGTGGGTCAAATCTACTCCAAGAACCCCCCTATTGACATTCACTGATTTATTAGATCATTTATTATAGTGAAATTTAACTAACATAAAGAATTTAATCCCTGTGCATCCAGCTTCAAATGCTGTGCCCATCACAAGGATGTCTGAGCACTTTGCTAGCGGAGTTACAAGCTAGAAATCACCAGCAAAAGTGCTGACTTCCAACCATCACTCCAAAAGGAACCAACAGTTTATCAGGAGGACTGCCTGAGTGAAATAGGAGTGAGGTCATCAGAATTTGGTAGCTCTCCTTGTGATTAATGAGGATTAATATAGGGAACAAAACTGCATTTTTATGTAATTGGAGGATACATAATATAAATAGAGCAGCTGGAGGATATTTCATCAGACAGAAAAAAGAATTGTCTTCCCCGAAAGTACACTGATAACACTAAACAAACACCTAATATACGAACTTCTTCAGAGGCAAAAATTTAATCCCATACATTAATGAGGTACAAATCCATGTTCTAAGAACTTTTTATGTGATGCCTACTAAGGGTTTTTTTTATTATTATTTTATTTTTCCAGGGGATTGGCTGGGGTACTGTACAACCTTCTGTGTGGCCTACCTAGGTCTTTGGCAAATAATTTTAAAATCTGATGGCAATGCACATTATATGATCCCCACCACCTAGACAATGGCATTAGTTGCTATAGTAACCTCAGGTTGCATCATTAAGAAATTCCAACTTTGACAGTCAAGAAGCATAGTTTCAAACACCAGGAGAAGAGAGGTGAGAGGACAGCCAGAGAGCAGTGCAGAAAGCAATGAGAGGGCTGAGTGTTTTCTGTTGTTCCAAGCCTGGCACAGGGACTAACAGAGGGAACCGATGGCATGGATGTATCACACGGCTTCTCCACTTTCCGCCCAGATTACTGAATCAGAGGGGGGAAAAACTGTTCTCCTGCTTTCTTCTCTCTCTCTTTTTCTAGTTGTAAATAAATGCAACATGCCCATCTACGGCTGATTAATAGTGATGTCCTTTTGCTTTTCTGGACAAGCTAGAAATGCATGTGGCTGTCTGGGGAACCCCTTCTGGCTTCTCTGGAAATGGTGGTGTTTCTAGGGATGTGGTTATTCTGGGTAAGGGCTCCCTGGTTTGTTTGCACAGCAGCGCTGATGTTGCCGATATATCTAATCTGATGCATTGTGCTCACAGTTGACCAGAGCACTTACACCACGGCCTTTGCTACTGCGTAAGATAGCCTTGTAAGTGCCGAGAATATCCCACGACTCCTATATGTAC
The DNA here is from genome assembly GCF_965140915.1 of Aythya marila. Lineage (NCBI taxonomy): Eukaryota > Metazoa > Chordata > Aves > Anseriformes > Anatidae > Aythya > Aythya marila. Next base: position 14,395,053 of record NC_139046.1, read on the forward strand.
TACATGTACGTCAATACTTTTGGAATACGAAGTTGAACTTGAGTATTTGCCTAGGCAACTGCCCCAAAGACAAAGGCAGCAAGAAAGTTACATGTTTTCATTCTTTAGTAACTTTACAAGCATAGACGCAATTATACGTGAATGCTACAAACACATGAAGGGAAATTCAAGTTCCAAACACAGTTTCTGAATTTCTGAGAAGGGTGAGCTGGTCCCATAGTTCTCCAAGGGGTGTCATGCAGAACCTACTTTCTTTCCTTTTTTTTTTTTTTTTTTTTTTTTTTTTGTCATATTTGTATTTTCTCCGCCTTTCTTTCTATCAAATATCTGGCTATAGTGCATCCAGGTGAGTTGTAACGACTCACCTAAAGTACCTCTAAAACTTTCCATAGGACAAGGAGGGGACAGCAACCTTAACAACAAAAATCCAGGGCTCCACAACTGCACTGATTATAAAGAAATACCTAGCTCTCCACATACATCAATACTATACAACTATATCAATACAACTATATCAATATATCTCCACCAGCTGGTTTAGGTGGGGATGTCAGACTCCCATCTCACAGTGGAGGCAGGACACCCTAAGTGCATCAGTGTCTATGTGTCTTCAGGAAGGTTTATTCACTTTTCCTGGTGGATTTAGAATTAGTATTAAACATGCTTTTTGTTTGCTGTTTGGCTTCAGTTGAACAGTGTTCACATCCTTTTACCAACTCCCATAAAAACTGGACACTTTTGCTAAAGGTTTATGGCAAAAGATGGTCTCCTGAGATGTTCACATAAGTGTTTCCTGTAACCAGCACTAGTCATTTCTGGTCCAATACAGCTGAAGTCACACTTTATTTCGATGCTTTAGGAATATAAAATACAAATTTTCACCCATGATTTATCACTAATTTGGGATATAAGAATCTAAATGGGACATTAGACAAGCATATTAGTGCAAAGCCTAGCTGCTATGAAATGGCTATTAGAGATTACCTTTAAAAATAAATTTTACAGCAGATATGCTCATCTTGTTGTTGAATAATCAATGACTGCACCTCTGTGTTAAATTTATTAGCATATCTACAAGATGCAAGTGCATTTTCATTATAGAAAAATGTACTGGATGGCTATTTTCAAATTAAGAATAATCACATGGTGAGATATATTAAGCAAAATGGAATTGATAGTAGCACTGATGTGTCACATACACTGCTATTGGGTTTTGCATTAGAGATTATATTTCTTTGTTGGTGGTGGTTTAAGCACACTAAATTGGCTCACAGGCATATGCATTTCCATGAGTCCTAATACAAGAAAAAGTTTCTCCCAGTCACAAGTAATTCTTGACTTTGGGGTGATTGTAAATAAACTATAGATAATTGAATCAGAAAATCACTAATTTCATTCTATTCCTACCAAACAAACATTTACAGTGACTCAAGTTAACATTTTCTACCTTAGGCACAAATGTGCAAGTTTACTATAATAATTGAGGACTTAGATGAAATTGTTCAGATTAAAGGCTGAAGAATAAAACAGTCCTATCAATAAACAAACTACTCTCCTGTTAATCCTGGCTAAAGTTTACCATGGGAATGTAATATACAAAATGAAGGCATGTTTCTCCTCAGGTTCTACTTCAAAACACTACCAGTCTGTGGCAACGAAGGCCATGAAGGATGGATGGCCACATCAGTTTATCTCATGTCCCAGTCTAGCAATCCCCTCCATGCCTGTCCATGAGATCTCCAAGGCTCTCAGGCCAAGGAAAAGGACAGTGTGCCACATGCCAGCACATGGGTCACAACATCCATATCCAAGGACTAGTGTGGGAGCAGTCCTTCAGCAAGATATGTTGAGTCCACTGCACAAGCAGGCATTCTTTATGCCACTTAGTGTGCAGACATGGGTCATCTGCATCCATGCCTTCAACAGCCTGGCTTCAACAGTGCCTAAATAGTCATTAAGGCCAGGCAAGACCATGGCCTATCTGGTCTCTGAGTAACTAGACCAAGGATATAACATAAAAGGACTCCCAGCTGCATTTCATATTTCATTTCATGTTATATTTTAAAAGGCAAGAGGTCTCCAGATGGGCTTAGTAGGCAAGCTCTTTCTGATACATGTATGTCAGACCAGTGCCTAATATGAAGAGATGCAAATAAGAGTGGATGCTTTCCACTGTTACCTCAATGCTTTCTCTTCTTTTTCAGCTTTCTTATAAGGCAGTGATTCTTTGGAAAAGTATGGGCTACACCTCACGGTTAGCTTAGGTAGCAGCAGGTAGCAAGCACCACTGGCAATGGTATGTGCAGTTTGTCCGACACCATGGATGTCAGTGACACAGAGGGAGAAGGGTATTCATGTACACAAGAGACGCTGAAGACAGAATCATCATGCACACACATCTGCCACAGCTGATATGAATGCCAACATGCAGAGTGACCTGTCAGAGCAAAGAGTGTGCATGATGATCCTTGCCTTTAGGCTGAGAACCACAAAGCTCTCACAGGGGAACACCATGGGAAGTGGTGTCCCATCAGTGCTGTGACACAGAGGATACAATTTTTATATGCAAGATGTTGTGAAATTCTGAGATGACTTTTGGTGTGATGGGGAACAATGGTGGCCGCTCAGGCCTTTTTGGTGAATGCTGAAGTGGCAGCATGGACAGTCTTGTCAGAGACAATCATTGGAAATGATCTAACAGAGGAGCAGCAAATACCAAGGGAAGCTGAATCTCGGGGTTAGGACGCGGGGTTAGGACGCAGGATTAGGCCCTGACACAAGAACGGGAGAACAGGTTTAACAGTCTATTGCAGGGGGGCAGAGAAAAAATACAGTGGTGAGAGGATAGATGCCACCTGAGGTGTACATATATGACTGACCTTACTAGATGCATTCCTGAAACCATCTCACACTGTCCTGAGCAGGAGAGCTCTTGTACTCAGCTCTGCCTTGAGAAGACAGTTCAGTTCTCACACAATTTTTTTAGTCCGTTAATGAAAGTGCTTTCCTAGGGTGCAAAAAGTACAAGGCAACAGGACATAATAACATGTATTAGCAGTCTCTGATATTAATAGTACAGATTGTCACATGATATGACAGTGATTAAAGTGGGCATGGATGGAGGTCTCCCTTTCTTCTGGGAGGCACTGTTCCCCTTTGCAAACAGAAAATAAACACAGCCCTTCCAGAGCATAAATGCCAATAACTGTGAAATTTTGATTAAATAATAGATATGTGTTCAGAAGCACTTTTTATAGTATGTGATTAAGAAAGATAACTAGACATCCTTACAGCTATAATGATAATAATTACCACAACACATAAAGTGTAGAATATGACACTGGAAAGGCCACTATTAACCTTTCCAAGGGTTATTTTTTGGTGCGTTTTTGACACTATGGACAGCAGTGTTCAGAGTACTAAATAAAACTATAGCCGTGACAGCTCTTTCCAGCCATTCTCTGGTATGTTAAAGAGGAGGTGCAGAGGGGAGTGAAATATCTTCTATTCAAAACAGATGTTTGTTTAATATCAAACATCTGGGTAGTCTTAGAAAAACTGTTGTGCTAAGATTTCTGCAACTGTTGGTAATTCAGAAAACTGACAACAGTGCTTCCCTGTTTAAAATTAGGCTATAAATATCAGCTCCGTGCCCCAAACTGAAGGCTTTTTTTTTTTTTTTTTTTTTTTAACTCCTATCAAGCAAATTTCATTTCTCTAAAGTGTGATACCACATTGTCCAGCAGATCACATACATTATCAGATAACACTAATCTGTGAATTCCACATTATGACATCTCTGTGCCTTGCAGCCCTGGTGGTGAATTACAGACCATACATGATTTACTGCAAAAACTCAACAGTTATTTTATCTCTTACCAGCATTACTTAATGTAGAAGGGCTGGGTACAAAGGTAGGGAAAGGCAAAAAAGATTGGCTGTGGTGGCATCAGGTTCTTCAATAACAAAAGCAAGAATGGGTAAATTCAAGGAGTATAAACACGATACAAAGCAGAACACGTGAGTGCAAGGAATAGGCAATATTGGTACAAACTACTTTAAAGATTCCTGTGACTGAGAAGGGGGAAGTGGCTCGGGTGCTTTGTAATCTACCTGTACTAGAGGCTGACCTCTGTAAATCAGTCGAGCTTGCAAACATGCCAGCAATGTTCAGTTCTGCTTTTTATATGATAAAAAACTCCCTATTAGTTAGAGTCTTCACAGCTGCAAAAATCATTTTGTATGAGGCAAGAAGATGCCATTATTTTAAATAATGGCATTGCAAAGTGATAGATGCTGTGGAAGAAGGCTGTAAATTCTAGGTCAGTCCTCTCTGCAGTGTCCTGCAAATAACATAAGCAATCCTGTAGTCCAAGCTGCTCAGGATAGTGCTTTTAAAACACATTAATTAAATCAAATTGAAGCAAATTCAGCTAAGCCAAGATTTCTTCAACAATTTATTATTGAAAGCACAATTAGCTGGAGGCATTTGGAGGAGTTTTGTGAAATCAAAGGCTGCACTGTAACTGAGAGTAAGTTTTCAAGCCGTCAACTCATTAATAGCAGAAAATGGATGTGCTGCTGCAAGGCACCAAATCAGAAGTGAAAATATGGAACTTGTTACTATGACTCCAAGAACAGATTCTAAATGATAGAATATTTTTTTTTGTGCTGGCATCACCAATGTTCTAACTTTTTCCTTAGAATTGAAACTCAGACCCCCTAAATCCAAAATTGTTGTTCTTTGGGGCAGATTAAGCAGCTGGAGGGTAGAGCTATAGGGTTCAAATATTTTTAGGCAACAGCGTTATCCTGATTTTTCAGGATTATTTTTCTGACTCTTATATCTCACTCCCTTTCACTGTCCTTTCTCAAGTTACTCACTTTCCACATTGTGCTGGATGTATCAAAAATAACTATTGCTAGAATAAGGGCATGTTAGCCAAACTCAGGCCATAAGAAAGAAACCTGCTGCTCTTATCCATACCACCCTGGGAACCATGTACTCTGGCATCACGACTCCTCTGTGAAAGGAGTTGAGAGTTCAGCCCACAATAGCTGCTGAAAGGAGCAAATAGCAGAGGCAGCAAAATGTTCTTTAACCAGCAGAGCTGGGCCTGACACTCTCTGCAGGAGAGAGGAGCTGCATAGGCACAAAGGAAAAGCAATTCTGCATTACATTTCTGTGGTTAGCAGGGACTGAAAACACCATTTCCTTGAGTGTAAGACTGCCCCAGATATCCATGATCCTATGCAACTTTTGTCCTAATAGGCAGAAAACTTAAGCCTGACTGACCCATTAATATTTGATCACTGCACAGGAACGTCACAGGAGTCCACACCTGCCAATACAGGAGGGTTTGTATTAATGTATGTCACGAGTTTCACAGACTTGATGTGAAAATCCATTTGAAATGAATGCTGTCAAAGTTTGAAGTAGACTCCAGCTGGATGTCCAAAACACTCTTAATGGTAAAGAATCATCTTTTGACTCATATACAAGAGTCCCTACTGATGCAGGCTGTTTGTAAACTCAAGGTAAAAACACATCTTGTGCTCTGTATGCAGGAAAAAAAAAATAAATAATGGATTTCTGTTACATTTTGGTTCACATGTTTGAATTTGTTCTAAAAGAGGGCTTAGGATTCTGGTTTGAGTAGAAGGGTACAGGCAGATCACACTTCATCCTGCCCAGTCCAAGCTGTCAAATATAAGCCAAAGTCCATACGGTTATTGGCCACATAAGACACGGTGTCCATGTTAGTAAGCTCACCTGAGCATTAGCTGAGAGGAACAGCATATTATCCCTTGAGCACTCTGTCTTAGCAAGAGAGCCATGCCATTTTGGAACTGCAGGTTGTTTGCATCCAGACAGCAAGAAACACAAAGCAAAGCTCATCCACGTAGATATGGACCCTACTTCTTTCAAGGTTAGGACTTGTCAGTGTGCTGCTTCCCCTCCTGTATCACACTGAAAGCAGGGGTGACAGGATTAAGGAATTTTGCTGTCCTACCCTCAGATGCATTTAAATGAATCAACCCAAAAAAGAAAATGCTCAGTACCTTATTTTTAATTTCTACTCAATTTACCGTTCTTTGCTTTCAGAATAGAATTAGAAATGCTAATGTAACCCAAGGAAAGCATATGACAGCCTCAGATGACTTTGAGTAGGATGTACCAGAAATTTCAGGGAGGCCCCCGACTACAGGATTGTGTTGATGCCCTAAGCTCTGTTATTAAACCCCAGCATACCTTTGGCATCTGGGGTTATGGCTTCACATGTTTTATTTCAGTCTGATTTGCCAGCAAAATGTGACTTACTGTGTTCTCCAAATTTGTGTACATGTACTAGTTCCTCCTTGTAACATCGGAACTTTCTGGCCAGATTCAAGCAAAATTGCCTAAGTAACAAAAATACCAGCTTTGGTGGAGAAGCTTCAGTTAAAACTTGTGTCCCATTAGCTTGTTTCACTGGCAGTTCAAAAAACAAACAAACAAACAAACAAACAAACAAAAAAACACTCAAGTCTTAGGTGAGCTGATATGATCTCACTAAAGCAAAAGCAGCCCCCTCTACTGCCCAGGGCCTTGGATACTTTCCTGTCATTTGTACACAGAATGAGTATGAAGCAGGTAAAGAGAGAAAGATCTGAAAACACACAGATGAATACAGACTGAGTGGTTTAGTAAATCATTAAATTAATCCTATTACAATGCAGGGGAGAAGGCTGTATTAACCTTTAAAGGTCCAACTGAAACAAGGGGTACTATAGAATGCAACAGGGTTGAGGAAAATGATGAATTACATAGCTTACCAAACAGACATACATATAATTTGTTTTTTCAAATATATAATGATAGTAATGATTATATTATGTACTTATGAAATGCACCTCACCAAACCATCTGTGCCTATTTACAGAGGTACTTCACAGACAACTTTCAGACAATGCAAATTACATTCAGGAGCCAACTGAAGTAAGCCAAATAAACTGGATGTATGGCAAGGATTAATTACGGAGCTTTTCTGAATTTCACTGCTCATACACTCATGAGGTGTTTGATAAAGTGTATTTTCATATTTGACAAACACATCACTTTTCACCGATACAGGAAGCACATAGAGCTACTCTGATCTCCAAGAGTGAAACATCCAATATGCAGTTAAGTAACTTCTAAGAGCACACATACAAACTTTATGGAGCCCTTTAAGCAGCAAAGTCTGAGCAATAAAGAGTAAAAATTAGCCTGGAATTATTTTCATGTTCTCACTGGTCTCAATTCCGACCCCCTGGAAGCTGCTAGAAATATTGTCACTGCTGGTACAGAAACATGAGAAGACCTCAAGCTGCTCTTGAAATATTACCACTCATTTCCTGATGTGAACTCCCTGACTTCATGGACACAAATGGAATTTGGCTGTGTGCATTTAAGCTGCTTTTTGAAACTTCTATCCGAGACATGCTTGAAAAGCATATCCATATATATGTACATATAAGGAGATACTTCAATTAGTATGGGAAAAACTTGTACTTTTTTTGGCAAAAATTCAGCATGGTGAGGCTTTTCTGTCTCCTTTATCAAATACTAAAATGTCCACATAAAATATTTCAGTATGTGCTGAGACATGGCAGTTCCTAGAAATTGTACAGGTGCTTTCCCCGGGCAGAAAATGAAATGGAACAGCAGCATCCCCCTCAGGTCAAATTTCAGGCCCTGAAAATATGTCACACTGACAATGCTGTTGTTGGAAAGCCAGTTGTAACATAGGCTTTCTGTACTTATTGGGAAAGTTTTATGCTGTCTGATCTCAAAAGCTTAATAGCCAGACATCCAAACAAACACATGGACACTGTTATGTCTGAAGCATATACCTGTCATGTAAGAGAATTAATAAATGTTACTTATGTAAAAATATAATTGTTTTGACTGGTGGGCTTGCCAATTTTAAGGCCAGAAATCATTGATAAGACACCTGACCTCCCTTTGTGCATCAAAGTCACAACACCCCAAGCCATACAGCTCTTCCATTAGCCCGTAACTTGATTTTGCTCCCAACACACTCTCAACAGGACACCTTGAACAGTCAGATGTTGAGATATTGGACAGGTTGCTCAACAACTCAGATTTTGCTAACCAGACTATAGACACTCTCCTACATGCTAATGATTTTCATTTATAATCATAGACTCTATAAGTATTACCTGGGTGGACTGAGATAGCTTTCTTACAAAGTGAGAGCTGAACATCTTCTGACTTGAACCACTGTTTTGAGAAACCCTGAAGTTAGTCTGGATACAGACAGACCCCCAAGGGAGTAGGGCATTTGCTAAGAGCACTCTCAGATACTGAATGTGTGAGATTCCAAAAATACTGTGTAGCATCAAACTGACTTAAAATTTCCATTAGGGAGTTACTACTCCCTTATCTAAGATATTTGTAACAAAACAACAACAACAACAACACAAACCCTACCCAAAAAAGTCCTGCAGGGATGACTAAGTTGCATCAGTTCTCCCAGAGGTATAATGTATACAAATCAAATCAAAATATAAATCATTCCACCCTGTTGTGGGGTTTATGCACAGTTTCTTTTAATAAAATATGCAAATATTTTGCAGTAAATTGATTTCCCAGTTTCAGTTCTCTTATCTCCATATTTATTATTCATGATTCTTCTACTCCCCCACTTGAGCAGATGAAAAAAAAAAATAAAGAGGGAAAAAGCTGTGTAGAGTTCACTTGCTTTTAGGAACTAGCTTTATTATTGTTATTATTAGCACAATTTTATACTCCTAGGAGTGAAAGATAAATGTAGATATTACTTCTAATCTCAACCAAAGCTAAGAGGTAATACAATGACACCCTCTTTAATGCAAATCACTGCAATAAATGACTACATAGCCCAAGTGCTCTACTGCATTACAAATTGTAATGAAAGTTTGAATTGCTGAGCAAAATGACTGTTGTTTAACCTGTGACCAACCTGGATGGTATCTGTTCTGTTGTTAAAGGTGTACACACCATGACTGTACAGAGAAAAATAGAAAGAAAGAAAGAAAGAAAGAAAGAAAGAAAGAAAGAAAGAAAGAAAGAAAGAAAGAAAGAAAGAAAGAAAGAAAGAAAGAAAGAAAGAAAGAAAGAAAGAAAGAAAGAAAGAAAGAAAGAAAGAAAGAAAGAAAGAAAGAAAGAAAGAAAGAAAGAAAGAAAGAAAGAAAGAAAGGAAGAAAGGAAGAAAGAAAGGAAAAAAAATATTTCAGCTGAAATTGTTGCTAAATAGTATTTTGGCTGAAAGAAATAATAGTAATAATAATAATAAAAGAAGATCGTTTTTACCTACAGGAAAGCAAGTAAAGTTGTGATTCAGCTGGCATAAGCCAGCATGCATAATTGCTGCATCCCATCACTACATGGTTAACAAGTTCTACAGAGAAGAATCAAGATTGATCCAAACTGGGTTCATTGTTCTGGCTGCTGATGCTGCTGGAAGTCTCTGTTGGAATAGAAGAAAGGATAAGGAAGCTACTGAATTTCAGGGTGGCAGAGCAGGCGCAGCTCATCACATGCCATCAGGACCAAGACAAAGGAAGAAGAGGGAAAGAGGCTTTGAAAGGAATCAAGCATTAGGCTTCATACTTATATGGGGAAGACGCTATTACACCACAGGTAGTTTAGATATAACTTATTGCAAGCATATGCTCCAAGTGAGTTCTATTTTTGCCAGCCTTGCACAAATTGAGCTACTTTCAATTTAATTAGGAATAATGATTTCTTCCCGTTAAAAACCTCTTTGGATTACAGGTCTCATTTTTTTAAAGATGTCTCTGTGATTTAGCAGCCAAGTCCAACTGCCTTTTGAAGGATTTAAAAGTTTTATTCTTTTACAAACAAAGAGCCAGGCCTGCAAATATCCCAACAGGAACCATAGCTGAGAAACAACCTTTAGAGAAAAGGCAAGATTTTTACAGATATTTCAGTTTGTTGGACTCGCTCAAGGATTAAACTACATTTTCTTCTGATAGTGCAGTGCTTTATAGAACTTTAGGTGACTGTAACCATGAATTTTGATCTTTGCAGAAACAACATTTTCATCTAAAAATTCCTCAGAAGCAAAATTCTCAACAAGACCCTAAGGTGGGCTATTTGTGGGAAGAGGGCTCTGTGAGGTTTGGCCCAAAGCGCTGAAGATCAAATTCTCTCTCAAGTCAAAGAAATCGTGTCAGCACAGAATCTGGCCTTAGGTATCAGTGGTGAAAAGAGACTGCATTGCAACTGCATTGGCATTGCAAATCAGACAGGGAAAGAAGGAAAACTTCACAAAAAGGCCTTAGATTTCTTTCTAATCGCTCCACTTCTCCTCTGCCAAGAAACTGATGGGGTTTGTCTCTGCACTCCAGCATCAGCTTTCATCCAGCATAAACCCCCTGCTTTAAATGGAATGGCATCATTAACTTAGCGTGATGACGTGGAAAGTTGCACTCCTATCTCCAGAAAAGACTCAAAGACTCCCGGGTTTACTCAGTGTCAGGATAACCCTCTTGTACCCTGATGGCACATCATTCACCCAGGGCAGGATTTCTGATGTTTACTTTCTGACAGACAAATAAGACGGTGTTTCGTCAGAGCACCTGACATGGCACGAGAAACGCCGACTGGCCACCTGCCTTTTCTCCTCAGCCCTGCTCATGGAGCCCTCGGGGCTCATGGCCCTGCGGCAGGGGCCTGGCCTGGCACTGGGGCCTGGTTGTGGTCTGCTATTTCTTGCTGCCACCTGGCCAGCGCCAGCATGGAGCTTTTTTTGATTATTATTTTATTAAGATGTAAATTAAATTAAAAAAAAAAAAACCTCTCCAAAAGAAAAGTCTGCTTAAAAAAGTTTGTTCGTGTTGCAGAGTATTATCTGTAAGTCCTCCAGCTAGGCTAAAAGCCTATCCCACTGCTCCTTGGGATTTCTAGTGAATTAATAATGTCACTGATGAATATTCAAAAGTAGGCAGCTATTGTGCCTCCAAGCACATAATTAATTATTCATTACACATTTTTATTCACTGAATTAAAAAACACAGGGTGCTCTGGGAAATGAAGTGTACTTCACTGCAGGGGCATGAAATTCTACACTGCCCCTTTAAGGATTATTACTCGGTATTTATAGTTGCCAGGGCAACATAAATGCCGGGCAATTAGATCATGGGTTGTCCCCGAAGACTGATGGGATAATAAGCAGTAGTCAAGTATTAAGTTGACCCAGTAAATGTCCCACATGAATAAACCTGGGCTAGGACCACAGCTGGCATCTTTCAAATAAAACTTTTACATTAATATAGTTTAAAAGGTGCATTTATCCGGGAATTGTGCATGCATCCACAGTGGGAAGGCTGCGGAGAGGGCTAATACCACTTCCCGGTGGTGGGCCGCGGCTTTGTTCCTTGGGCCGGGCTTTGTGCAAAGTTAGGAGCGTGTTGAGCCTCTAAACAGCTCTGAAACAGGGGTGGAGCTCCACATTTACCTCCTCGTGGCGGCAGAAGGGGGTTCCTCCCTGAGCTGGCCCTCAAAACTCAACACCAGGGGAGAAGAGCAGTTTTGTTCTGGGCTTTAGAAGAAATATATATAACATTTGCATAAAAGGAAAAAAAGATAACCATTTAACTGGTTATGCTTTTGCATTAAAATCAGTTTAACTGAAAAACAGCACCAAGAGAACCTGTGTAAATTATTACCTGCAAATGAGTCCTGTTACCAAGTGTATTTTTTGCAGACAGGAAAAAGAGATCTAAAAATATTCAATTAAAAGGACCTGAGAGATTCCCCTAAACTAGGTTTGTTTGTTTGTTTTTTGTTTTTTTGTTTTTTTTTTCCAGTTTTCTTGCAAATATCAACTTCAAATTGTTGTTGGCTACTGGCCATCCCTTTTTTCACTGAATTAATTTTCTGCAAATCCTTCCAGAGTTTCAGACATTTCTTTTTCTCTCAAAGCTATTTTCAAGTTACAAAAAAAAAAAAAAAAAAAAAAAAAGAATGCAGAGATCCCCCCACACACATTATTCATTTTTTTTTCTCCCCATTAATACTTGTTATTTTACTATTTCTTAGCTAAACGCTTCCCACTGTCCCCACTGGTGACACAAGGTGATGGTGTTATTGTACTTTTAGATCACTAATTTTGTAGAGGAAAATGGGAAATCATTGCTTATCTCTGCTTGCAGACACGTGGCTATGCTAGAGCATGAAATAGCCCTCAGTTAGAGATACAGTAATGCTTTCTATAGTTTTGTAATGCAAGAAGAAAAAAAAAAAAAAAAATCCCAGGAAGTATTGTACATCCCTCAGTGTAAGAGAAAAGACTCATCTTATCAGAGAGTGTGTGTGCATGTAGATTCATCCAAATATATAGATATACATCACACTGCCCTAGACAGTTGAATGCATTTGCTCATTCATTAAAATTATGTTTACATATAACAAAATGACTAGCTTTGTAGTGAAAACATTTTAAGGAAGAAAGCGAATGCTCAGACACAATTTTTCTGTCATAGTATTATTTGCTAGAATGTTCATGGTTTTCAACAGACTACACTTTTATTTGGGGCATAATTTCAGCGAGGTGTTCATTTTTCCTGCAGGAGAAGAGGAGGGGCACCATAAATCACAGAGCAGGCACACTTGCTCAGACCACTTGCTCAGACACTGGGCAATGTGGCTTTGAGACAGTAAGACTTACACACCTAAAGTTAGGCATGTGCTTAATTATTTTTATGTGAGCAGATCCTGAGAGTCAAGCAGCTCCCTGAATGAACCCTGATGGTTTATCAGAGTTGGCCTGGCTATGGGTATGGGTTGTCCGTGTCAGGTAGGATGGGAACAGCATCCTCATGTGCTCAGGCAGGCATTTGTTCAGGAGAAGGACTGCCCTTTAGCATGGCCAACAACCTGAGCTGCACAACTCAAGGACATGCACCCTGTCAGGGCTCTCCTCCACCACATAATGATCTGTGGGGGTAGCAAACCCTGGGATATCACCTCTGCTGCTTTTATTGCTTGCTGTTGAGTCCTGTGTGTATTTCCCTATGACAAGTCAAGAGGTACATGGGAATATTTCTAGGTACAAAATATATTCATTTTCATACTTATAAATATGGATGTGGTTATATTTTATATATATGTATACAGACACTGAAATGGAAAATGTCTAGAGCAAATTAATTCGGTTGCATTTGTGGATTTGAAATATCAGCAAAATATCATTTCTAGCAATTATTTTAAGCTACAGGTAAATGACAGAGGACTGGCTGCCTCAGCAGCTTGTATCTGTTTATTAATTACAAGAATGCAAAAATTTGACAAAAACAATTGAGATTTCTTTCATGGCAACATGCATCTCAGGACAATCTCCTGCAGAACTGGCCATTAATTCTCCACTCGGACTTAGTCCACAAGAAACCTGACAAAAATCAGCCACAATGAATGCATCTGCCGAATTCTGGTCTGCTCTGCTGCTGCAGGAAAACACAAAATAACAAGCTGATGGGGAATCTCTGTCTTGCTTAATGGTTAGAAAAATTAGGAACTGTCCCAATCTGCAACACCTAGCAAGAAAAACAGCCTGATCAAACAGAGATGTTGATTTTGCTGGAAGGAAAATACTACCTAAAGCTCAAAGCAGACTCATGTGGAGATAATCAATCACTATACTAATAGTGACACTGAAGAGATGGGATCTAAAAGGCTATGGCTTCAGCCAGAGAAATTAATCCCAGTGATTTTCCAAAAGCTAGATCCTAGCTCATCACATGGCTACTGTCACTCCGAAGTCTCAAGAAGTTCAGCCTGAACCAAGGAGCCACTTTCACCGGTATTTCTAGCTCTCCTTGAAGAAAGAACAGGCTTTGGTGATTATACTATACACCTGCACTGCAAAGATGGGAATTGTGTTCCCTTGGTAACTTTCAGCTCAAGACAAATAAGAGTCTACATAGCACCTGAGGATTTCAGGTGTACTGGGAGTACCAGTATATTGATGTGGGAGCATAAATGCTCACTAAAGGGTCACCCAACAAACATGGCACCAGCAAGGTCCATCTTGGCAATTTCCCAGGCAAAGTAACAACAAAATCTACTATTTTTACCTAAGTTGTAAATTAGGAGGAAGACACACACTACCCTGTTGGTGTATTTTGTTTGTATCTTACTAGGTCAGCTGTAGTGAGGTTTTTGATTTTTTGTTTTTCTTGCTTTAACCATTACTGAACACTGCAATTAGAAGTCTTGTATTTGTGGAAACAGGAAAACCTATAGACTTGCGCAGGAGCTAAAGCAGCTGACTTTAGCAGGCAATTCCTAAAGCTCAGATAAAAGCATTAGCTTTGCTGAGGAAGTCACTGAAAGAAAATAAAACATGAGTGGTTTTGTTCTCATTAGAATTGAAAGATTGGTCCCCATGATAGGAAGCTCTGCTGCAAGGCTCTAGAGCACAGTGACAAGACATTTGACTCCCACATGTGTTACTAAAAACTGCTTTAAAATTCCTTTTACAATTAATTAGACTGCATTCATCCCTCTGAAGAAAAGGCAGAAGGTAGAAGTTGGTGGGGAGGGCAAAGTGCAGACTGAATCATAGGCAACTTTTCTGCTGCAGAATGGCAGGTCATGATATTAAGCATGATACATCAAGCATCCATGGCTTCACCTCTCTTTGGCATGTAATGGCAATGCCAGGCACCTTGTGCCCTGCATGCTGGGTCTGGACAGAGTGTTATTTAAATACATGTCAACGTAATTATTTGTTCTAAGACAAATTTCAGCCTTTTTTTTTTAACTGCCTGGAACCAGCAAAACCTCTACATCGCGTGCTCTCACTGCCTGGGCATTACTGCAGTGACTGTCAGTAGCAAATACACAGGGGCACTGCTGCCACATTCATCCTGCCCATCTTCTACAAATTCATTTATTCCTCTTCTCTTATTCATGCCTATTCCTTGACATTCCCACTTTCTGCATCAGAAAGAAAATCTTTTTCCAAGGCTTGAATATCTTGTCTACTGTCTCCTGATGCCCACTACCCACAGCAGTGTGCCTGTGTTTATGACAAAGCCACTGTTAGTAATCCTAAAAATGTGACAAACTCACTGAGGAAACAAGGAGCCTCCTTTGTTTTAAGCCTCATGCTTGCCTGGTGTCTTGTCACATGTGTTAAGGCAGCCGTATGACACCCAGAGCAAAGGCTCCTCAGGGCAGCCATCTTGTCTTTGGTCTCTCTAGGAAGTGGTGGGCACACTTGGAGAAATCCATATCAGAGCTAAGAGGACAGGAATAACACTATCAATGAAACACGGCATTCAAATTTCTAGCACTCACACTTTTCCATAGGAAGCCTTTCAGAAGGTTCTGCACTTCACAGTGTGCACACAGGACCATACCTGGAGACAGCGGCACCCCATGTCATTGCATGGCATTGATGTGACTCAAAGGGCTTCTCCACAGGCATGGAGGAGAAAAGTGGCAGAGCCAGAATAGGAGATACAGATTTCCTTAGTCTCCTCCTATGTTTAATTTTTCTGTCACTCCAAGAAGTTCAAGAATTTAACCAGAGAGGTTAATGTGGGGTGATGTGCATTCAGATGTGCTCCATTAAAGACATTCTGGACTACAAAGGAGGGGCTATCAAGATCACATCCCTCAGTCATTCTGCATTATATGACTTAAAGTCTCAGGAAGGAAAGAAGATTTTTAGGAGAGTCGCATTTGCCTTCTAGGGCATCCACAGAGCAGCAGCAGGGATGACAAGAAGCAAAGAACAGGACGAAAGAGTGAAAGTAGAGAAGAGTAAATTGTGCTCTTTCAAAACAGCATTGCAAAAATTATGAGGAAGGAGTATCTACATCACAGGCAAGTCAGATCAGTCAACCTAATTCTTAAGGAGCACTTGATGATTTCTTTCACTGAAGGAGCTGTTATGTGACTTAACAGATCCAGTTTTGTTCAATCTTATAAAGGGATATATATGTGCATGTATCTCTAGATGTATATTGGGAGAACAGAAGACATTTCAAATTATCTGTTTCAAGCAGGGAGAGAAAGGAAAAGAATGGGAAAAGGAACTTGCCTCTCCTGCAACTCCCAATTCTTAATTACAATACACAGATAAATAGGGAGACAGACAGACAGGCAGAAGGGCACAGATAAAAGGGCATGTATGTTCAAAGGGAACATAATTACCTGTTATTCCCTTGCTCTATGGAAAAAAGTTCAGAGTTTCAATACTGACAGAAGCTAAAAATTGATCCATAGAAAAATGTTCACTTCACTAGAGGCTGCAAAAGAGCCTCAGCAACAGACAGAGGAAAGTTGTTCTGAATTCCTTCAGGCGGGTTGGAAGGCAGCTCTGACTTGAATAACGCAAGAGGCCTTTGAGGCATACAGATGCCCTCCTTTCTGAAAAGTTTTTCTTGGAAAGCAAACTTCCTCCTCCCAACTCATGCTTGGCAGAGAGGATTGGAGTCCAGGCTTGCTGTGCAAATTATTTTATTCCAGTATTGGTAGGCACAGCTCAAAATAATTTAATAGCCTCTTTCCTGCTCATAGTTTTTTGTATCAAACACAGGTAATCATCCAATCTGCCCCTTCCCAGAGAGACTTCCTCATTCTCTCTTTCAATTTTTCTTAATCTCTATTTCCTACCTATCATTGTTGTTTCTCCCTCTCTCTGTACCCAGCAAGATGAAATCCTGACCGAACCTTTGGACATATGCATACTTAGAAGTAAAACTAAGACAATTTTGAAATCTGTTGGTTGGGTTGGAGGACAAAGGCTAGAAGGGTGCATGCTCTTGGCAGGGCTCTGCCACCACCGCATGTGCTCCTGCTGCTCCTCCTTTGCTCCCACTCAGCACCAAGTTTCTCCTATTAGTTTTCTACGAACAGGGACAATTTTGTTAAGCTAGTGTTAGACGGTCTTCTTTCCCATCATCTTCAGCCACATCCATATTTTCTTTAGAGTAATAATTAAAACAACATATTCACCAGCTGGGTTATTTTTTTCCCCTAGATTTAATCTGTTCAGGCTCTGATTTACATATTAAAAGCACTAATTAGCCCCTCAGAGTGTCTGAGCACGGATAGTGCAATAACTGGTCATGTAGTCACTAGAGACCACTCCCTAGTGCTTTTGGTAAGATCTCATGTATACAGCCTCAGTCTCTGGACGGCAGGAATGGCCATGTATAGAGAGGTTGTCTGCTTTGTTTCATAGCATTGAGGGACTGTAGGGCTGGATCGCTCCATTCTTGCATTTTTTCTTCTCTTTGAAGTGTCGTGTTTGATCTGTCTGCTTGTCTGTCAGGTTTTTCCCCACCCCGATTCCCCGTTGGGTCACGTGCAGGAGCCTGCGAGAGGACGGGCTGCCTTTGGCCAATACTGGTGCAGGAAACACCAACCCAATCAAAGGCACCATGGCTTTTCCCTCAGCTTTGATGCAGCATTCAAAGAAACAGGAACTGTACATCTAAAAAAATAAAATAAAATCAACAACCCTCTGAGCTGTTCTTCTGGCTAAGGATGTTCGAAGGAATTGTTTAATTTTCTTTGCATGTTTAGAAGTCACCTACAAAATGGCTCATCAGTCTGGAAGTGATTCTGCATAGCCCCAGGTGAGAGGCCTGGATCTGAGTCCTGACTGAGCTCATTTCCAAAGCTGCCAGGAGCTGTGAGTCCCCCAAGGTGGGAAGAAAGGCTCCCTAAACCCAGCTAACAGAGTTTTGACACACAACTTACCCCCCTTCCCCAGCAGTCACTGCTAATACCTCCCGGTTTCAGAAGACGCAGAAAGTCTCATTAGTCTGGAAGAGGGACAGGGCTTATTTCCTCCCATGCAATGCTGCCATGTGAACACCGTATGCTTTTCTTTTTGCTCATGGGTTGGTATGGCCACACTGCACTGAGCTGCATCACCTCATAGCACCAGGCCCCTTAGAGGGACCGGGGGGTGGGAAGATGGGATATTTTCACCACATTTTATCAGTATGTTCCTTCGGGAAACAGGAAGGCAATGAGGCTCAATGCAGGGGCACTTCCCCTCTTCTGAAGAAGCTGTGCCATGTGTCCAGTTTTTTGAGCCAAGGCTAGGGAGGAAGCAGGAACATCTAAATCAGTGCCAAGGCCTCGAGAAGATTAAGTTCTCCCCATTGCTCCATTCATGCACCTTAAATAACCTTGCAAGAATATTCTAACTCCATCATTAGACAGGCAAAGGGTTTTCTGAGTGGGAATTTGTCTTGGACATCAGTTTCAATAAGCCCTAACACTAGGAAAAGGATTACTGAGCAACATTCTCCTTTCTCTATTTGCTAGCTGGCTAAGGAAAACTAGCCTTAATGTTGTGATTAGCCCCTTAAACAGTTAAGTCCATGACAGGGACTCCTAAGCACTACAGTAATGCAAGTCCTCAACAGCAGTATTACAAGCCAGGGAAACATGGCACGTAGGTGGATAAAAACAAGCATGAGAATAGGAGAGAGAAGGAAAAATGAGAATTTTGTGAAGTTATTGTCCCAAGTAAAATCTAATGTGTGATTCAAATAATGTTTTTTGGTGCAATTAGGTTTCATTGCCTAGAGGAGCCCTACAGCCTATGAGGAGTTGCAATACCATAGAGTAAAAAGGCAGATGGCATCTACCTAAGCACTAGAGGGTTTGGCCAAAAAACAGGGGGAAATTGTCTTGGCTCTGCCACCATCTTTGCTAGCTATTTCCTTCATGACATTATACTTTTCCAAGAGTCCCATTTCAGAACAGGTTTTTTAAAGAGCTTAGACTCTAGTGTTACCAGGAGCCAACGACACGGGACAACCCAAGAGACTGCAAAACTGTAGCTCCTAAACTGTTGACTTCTATTCAAGTTAAAGAGAGGAAATCACGCAGTGGGATGTAGGTCTGATGACATGACTGTGTGTACCACCCTCTGCTTCCAACAGAGGCAGACACCACTGACATATTTAAAAACTTCATGCAAAGAGAGTAAGTCAACAAAAAACATTTGATTTAAACTAAAGACTCCCTAAGGCTATCAGAACAGGCCCTCTGTATACCGAGGGAGCTGTTTGAGTAATGCCAGCTCTTGTGAGATGCTTCTCCAACCTTTAAATGGGTTGGAAAAGCTCAGCAGACATACTGTTCTGATGAGCAGCTTTGCAATTACAATAGAGGCTTGATGATGCAAATGTCCTCATCCACTGTGTGTCTCAATGATTTCAGTAAGAAAGTCACAGTCACAGCTGGCCACATCCTACAAAGAGGAAGGGAATAACTGTATTTAGGAACTCTTCCTCCAGGATGGGGCAAATTTTGTGTTGAATACATGAGAGCTGATGAAGATTTTCTGAGAAAAAAAAAATAGTTGTGTTATCAGATCTTGTAGAGCAGAATCTGAGAGACCTCCAGAGGATAACAGACCTTCAGTCATCTAATTAAACGTACCATTTCTCACAAAGATTCCTTTTTAGCGTTTTTCAGCTCCTGTGATAATACAAACAGGTAATTTTCCCCCAAACTTCCCAGTAACTGAAGCCATATGTTTTGCTTTGACACCAGTTCTGTTGAATTAAAAGATTTGGCAGGAATAATAGTTGTAGCCAGTATTCACTGTTAAGCAGAGAATAGCAAAAAGTTAGAGTTTTTAGCATGTGCATTCAGTTTGGGATGGTCTGCTAGAGAAGCAGGTTGGAAGGCTCCACATAGCCAATACTATTAGCTGGCACAAAAACTCCAGGAAAGAAAACACATTTGTGCTTCCCTGATGTACCTGCCTTAGAGCAAACTGTCTTATGCTTCCTCCTTCCCCTCTTCCTCATGTGCTTTTATCACCTTCAGTTGCCAAATGGGATATCTCCCCCATTCCAAGCACACTCAAAGTACTTCTCCAGTTCCATCCTGCTCTTTAAATCTTTCTGCTGTCACTCTACCAATGTCTTCTCTTCTTCCCGCACAGATGATATGTGAGCTTCCTCTTGTCCCTGTATTTCAAGTCCCTGTAATTTCAGTGCCATTTCAGTGTCCAGTCACCTTAGCAAGACTCTTAAAACTTCCTGGATTTTATGCCCAGCCTTTTATTGCAATCTTTGTAAAAGTTGAACTTTGGGAGAAGACAGACTAATAGTTCAGCAGAGAAACATGTTCTTCTGCCCATTGCCAATGTGTGACAGCAAGCTCTCCTTGTGTGCTGGGGCACCAAGTCCGAGTGCTTGGGGCACTGCTGTGTGTTTTAGGAGCACATTAGGAGTGTGTTACTTTGGCAAGGGTGGGGATGAAGGCTCATTAAATGCTTCTGTGATGCCCAGTACTGCAGTAGCAATCTTCAACTTTCAGTCTCCCTAAAATGGCAAAGCAAAACTCAGTTGTCACCAGCAAAGCCACACAAATTCATGCCTTAAAGCCACTGGATAATGCAAATTCTCAGCCGTCTGCATCAACGAGGCTCAAAGCAAAGTATCCGCAAGAGACAGAACTGTCTTGGTGAAGCAAGCCTGACTATGAAGTTTGTGGTCAAATAAGACTACAAACTGGTCATCACTGGGATGTACGGGGAATATTTCCCCAACAAATCAGCTCTATGGTCTCTCATACTGCTCTGAGCCTCTGCACTGTAGTATGGGTATTGACACTTCTCCCAGATGCTGAAAATTTTGAAACTATTGTTCCCTAGAATTTTCTCTTTGCTATACAGATGCAAGTCCCTGTGCATCCACAGTTACTGTGATGGGGGTAACTAAGACCTTAACTCCTGTCACCTGTTCATATCTTCATCATGGCAAAATGCAAGAAATTTCCTTCAACTGCACACTGCACTGTTGCACACAACATGCATGTAGTTAGTTTAAAATAAAATTCAGGCTTCTAATTGCTGGTTAAGACAAAACCTCCTGTGGATAACCAGCACATCCTTTTTCTCCGTGCTCTGCAGACTCATTTGAGGGCCTGCAGTCTGGATTGTGCCCATCAGTGAGGAGCACTTACCAGGCAGGCCAAAGTCCACAGTGCCACATTTTGGTAGCAGAAAGATGTTGCTGAAAATAATTGGGCCTGGCAGCACTCAATTGGTTTCCAAAACCAGTCCATTAGTTCCAAGGCTCACTGAGTGTTTGGTTGCTCTGTAAACCAGCCACATGCCTAGATACTGTGCCCAATTAATCTGGAATGAGTTTGATTTAACAATGTATATTTGCAACAAGCTGCTTCTGTTAGAGGAAAGAAAAGGAAAGAAGAAAAAAATATATTTTAAAATCTACTATTTCATCCCAGCTACACCTCTTTCCTTTTCTCTCATCAGCCGTGTGGCTGCCAGTGCCCACAGGTATTCCTCAGGGATGTGGCAGGAGACAACAGTACAACTGGCTTCTTGACAAGAGAGAGGTGGCCTGCCAACTGCTACCCATTGACTGGAGTGTGCGCTTGGCTCTGGGAGGCAAATGCTGCTGCAATATGCTCTCCCCAGAGAAATCCATCCTCAGAAATCATGACTAGTGCTGAAATGTTCCCAGATCTCACTGTACTTTTAAAGCACAGAAGCTGAGCATCAGGGGAAGCAGTTAAAGAATCTGCATTTAAGCTGTTGGAAATAGCAATACTTCCTCCCAACACCATTTCTGGAGTTTTTTGAGTTGTTTTTCTCTCATCACCCCCACCACCAGTAAAAGTGCAGACAAGGCAAAACCTGGCTCCAGATTACTGTTGTCTTCTGCCTGGATTTAAGACACACTCTCCTTGGAGGAATGAAGATTCTCCCTTCAAACAAGTCTGCAGACATGCAGCAGTGCAACAGTTTACTGTTGTGTGGCTGGTCCCTTCCTTCCCTTTAGTTTCATAGTCACCTGTAAGCCAGTTCCGTTAACATTACACATTCACACAGCCCCATGATGTGCAAAAAACATCTTCTCTACTTGGAAAAGAGAATATATACTGTTAGAGCTGTCTGATGTAGCCTAGTGGCTGCACTCCTTACTCTGATGTAACTCCAGCCTAACACTGTTGAAAGCAGAGAAATCAAGCTAGTTACATGTACTGACTTCTGTCACCTCTCTAAGAGCAGTGTATGGTTACAATGATTCCCAGTAGCTTCCAACACTGGAATAGCCAGAATTTGACGGCATAAATGGGGTTGGAGACCACCTAAGCACCAGCTCCGGGAAGCGTTTTTGCATCTCAGATATACTACACCTCAGCAGCCAGGATGCTCAGGTTTCTCTGAAGGCCTCTATTGGACCACGACCTCAAGAATGAAGTGGAAGAAACTGATTCAGTTGCTCACTCAAAAGGACCCTAAATTCAGTGTCTCTTGTTCCCCAGCCTATGTCACCTCACATTGTTAGATACAAGTCAGAAAGGCAAAAATATCACATTACTGGTGTCTAAACAAATGAAATGACATGTTATGTCTCACGGGATATCATCGATTTTAAATTAGCATGCAAAATATTTCTTCCCAGTAGCTAACTAGTTTGGGAGGAAGGAAGCTTGGTTTAAATATAACTGCCCATGTTCAGTCAGGCTAGCCTCAGCTTCTGAGCAGTGTCATCAACCCCTTCTATTCAATGCTAGAAGACTTTGTTAGATTGTCTACTTCCAAATCCTACACCCGCTGAACAGCCTCCCCCCCCCCCCCCCCCCCCCCCCCCCCACTTTCCTTCCAGCAGATGAAGTCTGGAGCAGGAAGTTTGCTTCCATCTTTTGGCTTACAACATAGCCAAAACAGACAGTACGGAGCACACACCACCTCCGGGCACCAAAAGTCCCCATCTCTGTGCAATGTGGGACTGGAGCAGGAAGGGGCTGGCTTCTACATGATTTCCAGACCAATTTTTCCTTGTGAGGAAGGGGGACAACAGTGCTGGCACAGAGTTATCCTCTTGGAGCATTTTACCCTTTCACAAAGCCCTCCCCAAGCTGTGCACAATCCAGCCCTCCAGGACAGCTCACATTTCTGACCAGATTGTGCACAAGGTTCCAGCAGCCACCTGGAAAGTCACTCCAGCAATTAAGTGTTGGTAGATTATTTTTTTTTTAATACGAAGGATATGGCCCACTGTGCGGGGTATTGCAGCCACCCTCCCTGTCAGGCCGTTTCACAGTAGTATTGTGGCGCCATGGAGAGGAGCTAATTGGATTTGTTGTCACCTCCCGAAGCTGCCAGGAGCTCACGTCTGCTCTGGTTACAGATGAAGACATCACGGTGACAGGCTTAGAGATGGCTCAGCTGGCATCCTAGGGCCACTAATAGAGCCATGTTGATTTAATGTCCGAGTGGAGAGGTGCAGACAAGCTGTTCAAGTTTTCTATTCCAAACAAAGCAGAGATCTGTTATCAGTTGTCTGCGGATCAGTAAATAAACTTCCATGTGGCTCTCACAGCACCTAACCATCACTACAGAAGAATGACAAAGTATTTTAACATTGAGATGGTACTTTTAAATGAGAGCACTGTCTCTATGGTTTATATTGCCCTCAGGGAAATCAGTTAATTCTTTCATACATAAATTTTACTTAACTATGTAATTATGGATGAATCCTATTAGTCTTTAAATTGCTCACTAGTTAAAAGGTGTGTGTGTGTTTCCTACATCTCTTTTTTGTGGAATGTACAGATCATCTGCACTTATGAAGATTAAAAGCCTATTTGGGGATTTTTGTTTGTTTGTTTGTTTCTGCTTTTCTTTTAAGTTAAAGCATAGAATTTATTCTAAGACTAGAGCATGATTTTGTGCCTCTTTTGTATCATACTATCTACTGGAAGCACAAAACTGGGTTTAGGTGGTGTTTTCTTTATTCTTAGCACTCTCGACATCTGTCACCACTCACCCTGGCCCCTGGCTGTGTTCACGTGATATCACCCCACCTCTCCCTTGTGTTCCATGTTAAGTGATCACTTGTGCCAGTGTGATGAGTGTGTGAAAGACAGCTCAGACAGGACAGTGTTCTTTGATACCCATTTTCACAGCTCTGAGTCAAGGCTGCAGTACAGCTCTGAGTCACTTTTTCAAGGTTTCAGCACCCAGAGCCACATCAGACTTTCTATCATTGGTTATCATCGGTACTCCAGTCCCACTTACATCCTTCAGGTTTAGGTTTTTGAGAGCACCAGGAGTCCTGCTGTGCCCACAGTGACATTTGTAGCCAGAGTTTCAGAGCTCAGCACCTCCCACCTTGGTGCAAAATTGATTATTCAAGGCAAGTGAAGCACTCTGGATAATCTGATCATACCTACATCTACAGGCATTTATGAAACAGGCATATGGTTGCTGGCATCACTAGTACTTCCACTAGTCCTGTTCTTTAGGAAATCCCCAAATGCCTGGGCAGCCCTGTGGTTAAAGGGCGAAGGCAAGAATGATGGCACTTGTGGAGGAAAGATGCTTCAGACACCAAAATGACTTTCCTGACATCCATCAATTATTGCCAGAGGTACACAAGATCACACAGGACCTGGACAGGCTGAGTGCAGTATTTAGGAGTCTGGACACTAGCAACAATACCCTTTCTGCTCTGTCATCATTTGGTGTAACCAGAAGGAAAGCTGAAGACCTCATCACAAAGTTGACTGGCAGAAAACGTATGAATAGAAACAATGGAGGGGTCTCTGCTTGTCTCTGGCTTTAATACTTGACTACAACATTTCTTACTCACAGACTGCAAAAGATTTTGTACATGCACAAAATTGTTATTTTGCACAAAATTGTTGTTATGCACATTTATTCCAGGCTGAGTAGAAATGTGCTGTGATTTACTCTAAGTCCTTCATCAGCTCAGCAGCAAAGTCAAGAAACTGGGTATCAGAGTGCCAAGCTTGTGCCCAATCCACTGAAATCCACTTTTTCCTCCTCCTCAGTAGTTAATTCCTTATTGCACTCATTTGAAGAGTGTGCCAGGCCTCTGTGCTCCACACAGCGCTGCAAAAAAAACTTCAACTGAATAAAGCCAAAAACATCTGACACACTAAATGTGTCCTCTCTGCTCTTCTCTGAGGGCTCTGCTGGGCCTCTCTGCTGTGTCCAGGAGGGCTGCCCTCACCAGGAAGCAGAACTCCCAGTGTTTCATCACTCATGGCTTTCAACAGCAGCCGTGCACTACCACATGTGGCCATTCAGAGGAAAACTAAGGCATTTGTCAGCTCGTGGGGCTCAGTGTCAACCTTGACCACTTCCACTGCACAGTGGCACAGCTCCATGCCACCTAGTGGGATCTCCCAGTTCCTGTCCTCCCCAGCTCTTAGGCAGCCCTAAGAGCTGGGGCCCCACTCCTGTAAGGTGAAGCAAGGAGCTCAGACAGACTGAGACCGGTCTGATAGACAGGTGGAGATCATGGAGGAGGAGGCCCACTGGATAGGCCTCTTCGTAAAACTTACAGCTGACCCTAAAAACATGATTGTCCGTGGCCTGTTTTACTCTGAGCTGTGGGTGGAGTCTCTGTGCTCCACACAACGCTGTGAAAACAAACAAAAACCTTTGGCAAACTGCTTGTGAGTCCAATACAGAAGCCATTCTGAGAATGGCCTGAGGACACAAGTAGCCATGGATTTTGGTGGCTTCCAACAGTCACCTGTTGTGCTTTTCTCAAGAATACAGATCTGACTTTTCTGTGGTACCAAGCAGAGGGCACTAAACAGTTGGATGATGTACAAAGCTTAGGCCAAATCTTTTTCTGGCTGAAACTGGCTCTTATCTAACGTAGGGTAGATAAGACGTCTAATGTTCAGGACTCTTCTCACAGAGGCCACCCTGCAACCAAGCCCTTGCCGTAAAAAACAAATATACCTTCCTACTCAGCAGTGAAACTGTTGTCTGAATGCCTGTGGAAAGTTACCCTCTCTACAAACTGAGCTCCCAAATCACCCTTTACAGATTGCATTGTAGACATCTTTTGCTTGCTAGGCCATAGATTTTCATCCTTAACACATCGTTTTTCTGGCACAGCAGAAACTGTAATTAAATGCATGGTCCAAAGAAGGGACACCACTTCCCAACCCATTTTTTCTAAAGGGAAACCTCCTACCTGGTTATCATTGTCTATAATCTCCACTGAAGGTTACAATCTAAACAACTTGCACAGCTTTCCCTTTCTTCTCTCTAGGCTCCAGTTCTAGCTCCTTTTGATAATCTTCCCCAAAGCTGATAGAGAAAATGATTCCAGCTCCATCTACATTCCCTCATATTAAATGAGATAATTTGTGTTGTACAGTCACTGAGTGGATTAAACAAAGCCACCCAGCTGGAGATATAGTGCAGTACTCCATATTTTTCAAGCTGACCATTTATTCTGAAGAATTCAAAAGGATTTGGACTGAGATCTGGATGAACAGAATTAGGATAATTCTGGCTCCCAAGGACTGGCTGACATGTTTCCTTTTCTCTTCAGGAATATATATATATATATATATATAATAAATAGAGTGACAGAAGGAAAACATAAGAAAATGATGAATCTAGAATACAGTATGGAGACGGAATGGCAACATATAAGATTGGTTAAGTGGCTATTTTATCTTCTAACTGGTGGTCTCTATTATCAGTTTTAGACTGAACTGAGAAAACATTTAGCAGTATAAACCCTGACTAATGGTGAAATACACTCCACAGTACTCAGTAAGTAGCAGATCTCAAAATTACCACTTTTTAAAGGTCAGGAGCCCGTGTAAATATAACACATGCAATCTCCAGAGCAGTAGGTCTCTTGCTACACCTGCATGATAGCTGCAATCACCTTTGCCAGGGCTCCAGCATGCATCCCAGGTCCATATGTCTGCTGTAGCTTTTTCCTGGTGGTCAGCCTACATTTCACCTCACTAGTACACCTTGCCATGTCCAGCCAGCCCCTGTCTTGGCCAAGGAACCTTCACAGTCCCTCACTACAGAGCACACTTTGCTCTATCCTCTTGCTTGCATCTACAGAGACCCGCAAATTTAAAAGGGAGGAATTAATCCCTAGACAGTAGCTGTTTGTATGAGTGTGTAGGCACCGACTGTCCTGGCTGTGTCAGGAATTTGATTTAGAGCCAGGCAACCAGAAGCCAAGTCATCAGGAAGAAGGAAGGACATGAGGAACAGTATTTGAATGAACAAAATAATCCAGTGCCATTCTTGTGCTACAGGGCAGCACTTCTCATAGTGCTAAGGAAGCTGAACCCAACTCATCTTCAGATTCCCACCTTTTATTGCATTAATAAAATAGCAAATTAGGAGGAAAAAACAAAACAAACAAACAAACAAAAAAAACCATTGCTTTCTTTCTCAGCTAGGCTGGATATTTCATGGTTTTTAGAGGAGTTTGTTTTAAGGTGGTTGGATTTTATATCCACCAGTGCCTGGCTCCAGAACTCTGCTGCATAACGCTACATGTCCAGCTCTCCCCCTCACTTGGGGCATTACTACTCAGGGCTCCCCCACCTGGATTTCTCTGTCCTACCACCGCAAAGGGCAGGCATTTTTTTGCCAAGGCTGGGGTAAATCCACAAAGGAACCACTTCTTTTCCACACAGGTAGTTCAAAGAAGTGGGTTAAGATCTAATCCCAGCAACAGCGAATATATTTTATGTATCTACTCCTGAAGGTTTACTCTAGAGCCAGAAGCAAAAATGAAGTTGCTTCTCATAAATAAAAATGAGTTCACTTTCTCCTCCCCCAGATGCTTTTTTCTCAGATTTAGTAATTAATCCAGTGTTCCCTTGGATAAGCTCCCAGTCGGTCCAGTAGCCACTGGCTCATCCCTATCAGCCGCCTCTCCAGACAAGTCACAGCTATATGCAAACAGACGTAAATGTAATAACCAAAAGTTTGCTACAGTGATCAGTGATCACTGTGTGCAAGAAGCAAGCCAGTGCAGCTGATTAAAATTCATCGCTCAGAATAAGTGATCGTCTCCTGAAGTCTTGAATTACAGCTTGTAATACAAGAAACATGGAAAGGAATCCAATCAGAGTGTAAAAGCAGTGGCAGAACACTGCGCTACTTGCCCCATTACATTGTCTAACTGTTGGTGGGTGGTTTTTTTTCCTGTTTTTATGTGTTGTGTTTTTTCCCAAAACCATGTTTAGTAAACTGAGTTTTAATTTTAAATACATCTATTTCACCCATCAACAAAATGAAGTCACTAATGCCATTGAAGACCTGCAACACTCAGACAAGGAAAATTAGCATGACATAGCAACATAGCATAGAAGACAAGGAATACTATGTGCCACTAGGAGAAAGTTTTAGGTATGCAGAACATAATTACCTAGCCCAGTGGTTAGTAGGAGAACACAGCAAATGTCAAAATGGACAAAATGAAACTCTTCAGAACCAGCAACTTGAAGGTGTAAAAGAATCCCCTGCCCCATTCTTGCAGTTATTTCACTTGACAGACCACTTCTGACAGTCTGTTGATGACATTTCATAGTCAGGACCTCTGTGCCAGCCTTTGTGCTCTCACCTCCCAGCCAGAAGGTCCTAGATACACCTCTCATCGAACATGGGCTCACACCCAGCTCTGACACAGCAGTACTGGAGAAGCGTTGTACTCACCTTCATAGGGACAGCCTGAGGGCACACTAAACCTCCCAACACAAGAAATATTGGCCATTCCTCCCCAGAAAAGGACAGCTAATTCCAAGGCCTGCTGCTCTGAAGGCACCTTGCCAACATTGGGTAGGAGGACACAACAAGGAGACATGCAGGTACAAGCAGCTCCAGATGAGCTAAATTATTTCCTTCTTCACTGCTTAGCAGACAAGGAGGAAGCTAAAAAAGTGCAGGGATAAGCCTGGTTTTCCCTCCCTGCTGAGCAGGGGTACCAGTGCTTGGAACCCAGCTGGTTCCCTTCACCTAGCTGCTGCTGAGCCCAAGCAGCACCTGGGGCCTTGTCTCTCTCTTGGAGAGTGTGTCTGACCAGGGCCCCGTGCTTCCCACCCAGCCCAGGCACAGTAGGGAGTAGCTGGACAGGTACCCACACATCTTGGCTGCACCATGGACATGGATGCACCTGCACAGACCTCAGCACACCTCCTACCCTCCCAGCTTTGACAAAGCTCACTGAGCTTCAAGGGTACCACAATTAAACTCCATTTCCCAGTCAAAAAAGTGAAATTCAGCTGCCTCAGATCCTCTCCCACTTCACCCAACTATCCCGCACCTCCAGAAGGGGTAACTAGCATCCCCTAACAGGACTAAACTTAGGTTGGTTAGGATGCCCCAAGGAACTTACAAATCAGTCCTGAAATACCCTGCTGCTCTGTGAGGCTTGTCCTCAACATGCAGGGTTTAGGTTAAAATCTTTTACCCAATACAGTGCTTAAGTCTCCACTTAAATGTGACTATGACCGTGTGATTTCAGTAATGCCAGTACCCTGAGCCTTCTGGTAGTTATTCTGCAGAGAGTGCTCTCCTATATATTTACAGACATGTGAGTATATATATATAACAAGTCCATCTCACCCCAGTGTTAAAAAAAAAAAAAACACTTTCGAAACACATCTCTAATGACATAGCTACGTGAGCTACAAAAAGATCAGAATTCATAGGAAAAAAATATCATACACTAACTCTTGTGTCTGTAACTAGAGCCATTTAGCAGTAACAGCTCACCCAGCTGTCCCTGGTACCACACAGTTTTTTCAGACCTAACACCAGCCACGTCAGTAATGACTCCCAGTAACTTCATTTACATCAACTTTTCTTTTACTACCTCTCTCCACCCTCCTTAGCCTCCTCATGCTACCTTACATCATGCTATTTGGATGCACCCATTTCCTCTCCATAATGCTACAAAGCCCACAGCAATCTCTGGAAGCCTTTAAGTCATCCTGCAAACAAAAAACCCATTGCAAAAGGCTTGCTCGTGCCTTTACTCTTCAGAGGACTTCCCTTAGCTCGAGGAAGTGAGCTTGCTTTCAGTAGTACATATATTCCTGGCAAAGCCCTGTTTTCTGTGCTTTGCTGAACTCCTGAACACAGATGTCCCATTTGTGTTTCATTAGTACATCAGCCTCTCTGAGGCTTTCGACCTCTGCACTAGGCAATAATTACCTGGCGCAGACCCATTCCCTCGCCAGCTGGCCTGGGAGCTGCTCTGCTCAGACCAGGGCTCTCTCTGCTGTCAGCCCTTTCCAGTCAACTGGACAGCTCAATCAGCAGAAAATATCAAATATGGTTGTTATTTGAGCTCAGCCAGCATTATTTCTGCTTGATCTGACAACGCCTCTCCAAAGAAAGATTATGCTTCCCAAGGTCTAGACAGGAGACAGAAGAGTTAAGATGTCTTGCAGGGTTTGTTGAATTTAGAGGCTCTTTTGCAAGCTGTTTGGGTTGATCGTGTCCTTCCCTTACCACAAGCAGTGTTGTAGACACCTCCCTCTCTCAGGCCCAATGACTATTTAATTATTTGCACAAAGTGGAACAGCTCCGATGAGAATGAGAGAGCGGCTGAGACTGACGGCGGTCCCGGGCTGAGGAGCCTGCCTGGGATGTAAACAGCCAGCCTGCCCCTGGTTGTTCCAAATTTGTGTCCCCTCCCACACAAGTGTACAGGGTGGTGGGAACGATTTTGCTTTTACACATTTCCAGAGAGATGCAGATTTGCCTTAGTGCAGAAATTAAAATCTTGGAGTGATTCCCGAGCAGTCTTTGCCGGCTGCACTAGGAACCCCACATGGAGGCAGAGGGAAACCCCTGAAGCAGAGCACCTCCAGCCTCCCTGCCACATTTGCACCACACTGGCCCTTGCTTCAGGTGTTGTTATCTGTACCAAGGTAACTTGTGGGAGGTGAGGTAAAGGATCATTTTTTTAAGCAACAGTCACCACATTTTTCAAACAGATTGGTGTAGATTAGCAAGAGACAGGAACAGATGAAAAGATGGGCCAGGTGACATTCCCCAGATATTCTTTCAGCATGAGAGAACAGGAGTCTGAGCAGCATCCAGAGACTGAGCCTTGGGTGAAAGGAAGAAAGGTAAACAGACAAATAAAAAAGCAGTGATGTTGGCTGATGATTGATCTGCAAAGAGGACAGCCAAGCACATCTCCGTGTGCTAAAGGAAGAAATGAGGCATGGTACATCCTGACTTCCACAACAGCAGCACTGCATGAAGTGTTTCTGGGGGAGCTGAGGAGTGCTGGGGAATCCCTGCTCTTTGTTTCACCCAGCAGGTCCGCTGCAGTGTGTGGAAGCAAAGAGTGATTTCATGGACTTAAAGATAACTCTGATAGCTGCTAAAGGGAGGCAGAAGATATAGCTCAGAATGATGATTCAATATGAGAGAGGTATTGAAGATGAGGTGTGGTTTTTTATTATTTTAATTCCTACCATCTTTCTACTGAGGATACTGTTTTGAGGAGGTAGTGCCACAGACTTTGAAGGAGATTTTACTTCAGATAAAGGAGCAGAAACTATCACTTTGCTCAGAGTCCTCTCTGGACTCTAATTTTTAATACTAAAAAGAAGAAGGGGACATGAAACAAAAGGCAAATCTTTTATTTACAGGAACACATGGTTATTGTGTGTCTATTCTGAAAAGCAGAAAGTAGAAAGAAGCCAGAGGAACAAGAAATGAGTGATGGATAACGTGATCTAGTGGGCTTAATTGAAAAATGGTAGGGTGAGATTTATAATTGAAATACTGATATTGATGAGTTCAATCTATACAGGATACGAACAACAATAATATTTAGCAATGATGCAGCACTTTTCATCTTCAGAGCTCATTAACTAATTAATCTTCACAACACCCCTGAGAGGCAGGTAAGTATTATTATTATTAGCCCATAAGAAACATAATCCAGGATAGAAGCAGGGGAAAGTGGAATTCAGGGCCAGAAGTGACTCTGTAATAGGGAGGAGGGTGGAAAATAACTCCCTTGTTCAGGCACAGCAAGCGGCAATTCTATTACCAGAGGAAGACAGCCTGGCACAGGAAATACTCGTGTAGGAGACCCATCCTTTCTTCTACACCAGAGAAAAAGGCATACAAATGTGAGACAGGAACCCAAGCAACAGAGTAAAATTTATAAAAGGGAAATAAAGTGAGTCAAAAGGCAGCAGAATGAGTTAATGCAAACCAGGAATGGTGAAAGACAAGATGCTGCACCTTTGCAACCCAGGGCCAAAGCAATGCTCTTTCAGTGAACTGAACTATTAGGCTGGCTTGGGATAGGAAAAACAATAATAAAGACTGTGTTTGTAGACGGTGAAGAATTAGCAAAGGCCTTGTTGATAAAGCTAGTGATAAAACACAGGAACTTGGCTGTGCTGAATGGGAGTCTGGCAGCAGGCTCAGATCACAGAAATCCCACATAGCAAAATGAGATAATTCTTGACATTTAATTCTCTTATTCTCTCCTCTTAAGTGTGAGAGAAAACAGAAATACTGAAGGGAGAAAATAGGAAGCAGACATAACAGTAATCATCCAAAGAAGGCAGGAGCTAATGTGGGCAAGACTGAAAGGAAGAACCATGGATTAAACTATCTGAGAGCTGTCTTGTTTTTTGTGTCTTGCACTGAGACATTTTTGCCTCTGATTTTGGAGGTTAAGAAAATTTTCATAAAATAGTTAGGTTGATCTGAAGACATTGCCCATATTCTCTGCACTTCCCTGTCAGTAAACTGGAGATAGTTCCAGGTTCAATATGGAATTTAACTGATGCAAAATACTTTAAGTATAAATACAAAGTTACAGCATGCCTGCAAATTACTGGTGATATTATTATTTTTAAATGCAGAAATTCTCAAATATACAAATCATGATTTTTTTTAAGATCAGCATCACCATCAAGCATAACAAACCAGGAGGCTTTGAGATTGACAGATGACCATAAGGATAAGAGGAAATCTAGAGAGATGATAACTGCTTTCTACAAAGCTTGCCAGTGTTTAGCCTGTAAATCAAAATAAACTATGTTATTACTGAAGTTTTTCTACCAAAACAGGAAACGAGGCTGGCCATGGTGAGGCAGGCCACTTATCTGCAAAAACTGTTGGGATAGGAGAGTGCTGGGAGGCTACAAGTTCTCTTCCACATAGACATCAGAACTAGATTTTTCTGCATCCTTATTTTGCTACACATTTCTCATGTTAAACCTAACTAAATCCTTAAAGTTGCTTTTTTGAGAATATGACTTAAAAAAAAAATTTGCTTTTTGTTTTGCTTTTTTTTTTTTTTTCCCTACATATTTAATTGACTTGCAAATACTGTTATTCCTCCTGCACACAGGGCTCTGGCCTTAAGCATGTGGGAGAAAGCCAGCCTTACCTGGGTCACATCCCAAAGCAAGAGGCCTGTTTTAGAGCAAAGGCACAGATCGTCTTCCAGAAGCCTGCTGGCAAAGGGAAACCCAATGATATTTTCCTTTAGATCTTAGAAGTTAGCTCTTACACTCCTTTAGCTTTTCCTGATTTTTGCAAGGAGAAAGCAAGAGAGAATGTTTGTTTTTTAAATGTCAGGCAAGGAACTTTCCTCCCTGCACCCCTCCCTGTATATGGGGACCACAGCTGGGGCTTATAATTAGAGGCTCACATGAAAGCTGGAGCTTTTTGCATCTTAAAGACAAGCCACCACAAAGCACACAGGGTTTTCTCCAATCCATGTGTATTTGTGGCCACATCAAAGATGCTGCAAGCTTTAATATATGCCTTATGCAGTGATACCTCAACTTCTCACTGGCTCTGGTCATCCAAGGTGAGAAGCAGCCTTGTGTGCTGTTTTAAAGGTTCAAGAAGCACTCGCCTCCTGCTGCTTTCCCTGGGTTGGGTTATAGTTCTCACCTTGTTTCTCTGGAGAGAAAAAAAAAAACAATGAAAGAACTGTTGTCGTTTTTTTTAATTTTATTTTTTTTTCCCTTAATGGGGAAGAGCTGAGTTTGGGCAATGCATCAGTTGTGAGGCCCCTCACCAGCAGGGCTGATTACAGGACTGTGCACTGTGGCTTCTTTGGTTGGGAGTGATACTGTGGCATCTACACAGCATCTGGAATGGGTTACTGCGATGGAGAGTAGCCATACTGTAGATGCACATGCAGAACAGGTCATTTCCACAAAGCACATCTTTAAATAGGAGAAAAAAGGCAAAATACACTATCCTATGTCCAGTAGGTATTGCCCTCAGTAGGGCATGGTTTGTTCATTCCTGCACTACAGACAGAAAAGAAATTATTTTGCTTTGGTACAGAATTTACATGCTTCTCACTCATTATGAGAAAGACTTGATTCAAAAAACTGTTTCCCCTCTGCAAAAGAAATCACTTTTTCTCCTGAACAAGGAGGAGCGGGGGGAGGCATTTTCCATGCTTTTTATTGAGTGAGTCATGTGTAGGAAGATCTGAATAATCTGTGGGAAAAGAAAAAAAAGGAAAAAACAGGACATGAATTTCAGAGCATGTGCTTTTGTGTTATTCAATATGACTGATAGGAAAGGATAAGGTTGAAGTTCAAGGCAAGTATGGAAGTGTAATTTCTCTCTGCACAGTCACAAATAAAATGAGTCTCAGCTCTACAGGATTAAATTAATTAAAGATGGATCTTGTGCTTGATGCTAGTTTGATAGAACTAGAGTTTGTAGTGGTTGTATCATGAACATAAGTGGATATCTCTAGTGGCTAGCTAGTATTTTCTTTATACTCATGAGTGTTTACTATGGCACACAAATGCTAACCGGTTTTATCACACAGTCATTATCATATCTTCTTTCCTTTCTCTCTACTACTCAGGTGTTGCTGCTGCAAAATGATTTCATATCAATTAGGAATTCCATTTCCTTCAAGGGGCTACTGAAGGAACAGCCACCTGTAATGCATGCTGTTAAACTTCAGCTGCTCCGTATCTTCACAACAAGATCGTTTTTTTTAAACTCCATGTCCAGAATTGCAAGTACTATCTGGGTATCTTTTCCTATTAAAATAAATAAATAAATAAATAAATAAATAAATAAGAATCTAGATATATACACTGTTCCTGGAAATGCCTGTGGAAAATTTAGCCCTTCTGACACACAATATAAGTTTCAAGCAAAAATCTTCTAAAGGTGACTTTAAAGATAAAAAGAAAAGTTGAAAATACAACAGATTTTTCATCCAGTGTAAAAATCAAACAATAGCAAACAAGTATTACAAAGTTTCTGTGTTGCTGTTGAAAGCAAAAGCATTTCATTAAGCACGCTCTAAAGTTGACAGCTTCTTATCTAAAGGATAGGGATAAGAAACTCAACCAAAACAAACAACTTTTATCCTTTTTTGGGGGGAGTGGAAGCTCCGATTTCTGCATAATGTTGTGGAAGAAAATATTTTTCTTGCTCATGTAGATAAAATAAGCCATCTGAGAACAAGAGTTCCAATCATACCTTCACACCACTTCCTAAGTAACATTAAGGGGATCTGGCATTTGGAAGGTTAATTTTCTTATCAAAACTATACAAAATCCTAATTTTGCAGAGTAGCAATTTGGAAAAAAAAATCAGCAATGGGAAAATGTTGGTTATGCAGCACTAGACATTCAGTACTCAGGGGATCAATTATAAAAACACTCATTCAGCTATTTCTATTCAAATGAACACCTGAAGAGGAGGTCTCAATGGTTTTAAAAGTGTGTGGATATTACTGGATAAATGTTAGTCCAATAAAAGAGATCATCATCTGCTATTTGTGTGCATTTAAGTTGACACTAAAAAGATCTTTGTGGAATATTGCTGCTTCTTTTTCTTTTTGTGTGTGTGCATCTTTTATCTCATATTCCCTTAACACTTTGTGAACTGAAGAAAATAGACCAAATGAGCTGTTCTTTAAGATTAAAGGGGCAGCATTTAGTTGAACACACCTGAATGTGGAAGGAGTCTATTTTCCTCACACTTATGAATATGTAATGATGTGCTTGGAGGCACAGTCACGAACCCCTAATAAGAATTCACGAGTCTGTGTTTGAAAACAGACATTTGCATTTGCCCTCCGGTCACAGTACATGGGTCATTCTTATTCAAAAATTTATTTGCTTTATTTTTCTCTTCCCCCTCCCTTTCCTTCCTACCTCAAAATATTTTCTCATTTCTAGGTTTTGTTTTGAGAAAAATTAAAAAAGGATGGATAAATCCCTCCAGAACATTCAGGAATCAATCAGAGTGAGCTTATCCTGAGACATATACATTAATTTGTGCAAGGGAAAAACTCCATTGTCTGATTTGAGGAAATACTATTTTTCAGTCTCATGGATTGTTTTCACCAGAAGCAGTTGACAGGACTTGAGAAGAAACAAAAGAAAACAAATCTACATAGGTGCATAGCATAACATTTTTAAAAAGTGAACATTGGGACTGGAGAAATAGAAATAAAGGAATCTAGATCAGGGATATACATGTACTTCATAAAATTGCATAAATTCTTACGAA
Source organism: Aythya marila (assembly GCF_965140915.1). Taxonomy (NCBI): domain Eukaryota; kingdom Metazoa; phylum Chordata; class Aves; order Anseriformes; family Anatidae; genus Aythya; species Aythya marila. The sequence goes on from NC_139046.1 coordinate 14,431,430, forward strand.
ACGCTACTACCAAGAGAAAAGCCACAAAGCATCAAAAATGTTAATATAGTGAGCTAATCAGAGTCATATACGAGACTAGCAGCTTTGAAGGCAGAGTATCCAGGTGGGGTAGAACGGGCTGTGAAGATTGGTATTTAATGAGAATGTTGCCTTTCCCTTAAAATTTCTCCTCTGAAAGAGCTGTTGAGGAGCTACTCCAAAATACACTCCGATTCATTTTCTTTCTTTACCTGCTAAACAGTGTGTTGTAGTTTCAAATAAGGCACAGGGGAAAATTTGTGTAAGATTTTTTAAATCCCATTTTTCAGTTCCTTCTCATCCTCTCATCTTTGAAAGGAAGAAAAAGGAAAAAAGAAAAGGGGGGAGAGAGAGAGAGTAAACTGGCAGCACTTTACTCATCTGAATAACTACCATGGAAAAATCAGGTCTGTTTGCCTAAGTAAAAGCCAGAGACTATTTAAAAACAACAACCAACCAACCAAAACCAAAAACAAAATAAACAACAACAACAAAAAAAGCCAAGCAAAGTCATTTACAGAGAATGGAATGGAATTACTGGGCTATTGCAAATCACTGTAAACAATTTCAGATACTCACTATCAAATCCCCATGTTAACGCTTATACTTTCTACAGCTGTATTAAAGATTGCATCACCACTTTGATGAGGGTCAGTGGAAGTTAAATACCCATCCCAAAGCAAGGGAGGATTTCAAAACATTCAGAGTAAAAGTTGCAAGCCTAATATGTGAAGGTGTTTGAGTTTATTGTAAAGGTGCTGAGCTAATTCTTGATGGGGCAAATGCATGCTGAGATACACACCTAAAATATATGTGCACCTCCAGTACAGATATAAGCACATGCATGCACACAGATGCACACACATATTTGAATTGATTATATTTTACTACACATTTCCTGGATTTTACATTACTATCAGAAGTGTGACTTTCGTAGGAAATAAGAGTCTATTGTGACAGCAGTAGTCAGAAAGAAACCATTATTTTAGATCTAACAGTGACACCTGCAGTCGAGACCCACACACTAACATGCAAACATCTCATTTAGAAAAATACTTCCATATTTTTGAATCGTGTTGTTCCAGCCATACATATCTCCTGCTTAATTATCCTCGTGTACCTAAAATTTGCCTCTCCCATTGGCAGCACAATCAGCTTCCACACCAGCACGAATCAGCTTTTCTTCATATAAAGCAAACAGCCTGCCATAAAGTATATAAATAGCCCAGAAAAGCTTCCTTAAGCTGCTTGGTGGGAGTCTAGCTGCCCATGCATATACATACACACAGATCTCTCCTCCACAAACAGGCATTTCAGAAGAACCACCTGCGTGTCTGAAAGGCTCATCTCCACGTTTCAAAGATTTAATCACTTTTCCCTTAATTGCAATATAAAGTGTTACATTTGGTATGAATAAGGACTAGATAACCCGACAATCTTGATGACTCCCCTTCGTTCTCACTGCTCCCTCCTTGTTTTTGGTTACCAGCTGGTGAGTGTCAGTAACATGGTCACTGTTCCCTTTCTCTCCCAGACGGTCCAGGAATTATTTTGTTCCCCCCCCCCCTTTTTTTTTTCTTCGCTAAAGAAAAAGTGTTGTGTTTTGATTATTGCTCTGAGAGCTACATTGAGAAGCCTGACTCTCCGGCTAAGATAATATCTGAAAATCTATATTTTAGTTTTTCCTTTTCTTTTTTTCTCACAACTTACTGTTTGTTCTGCTTCCTCCCATATGCTAAAAGACAAGCTCCTCTCTTTCTCTTTCAAAAGCAGAAAATACAGATAAAAAGTAAATCTGTTACTTCACTATATTCTTTTTTCTTTTCTTTTTTTTTTTTTTTTTCTTTTAATCATCTATTATTTTGACCTACTTCCACCACAACCTATTCTAACTGAGGTCAGTACCCGTATTTCACCCAAGCCCGATATGAATTTGGATTTACTTTATGGCTCTTGGAGCTACTTCTTCTGTCAGGTAAACATCTAGAACCTTGTGTATAAATTTGTTCTAATGAACAAAAAGATTTCTTTATAACTTTTGTCAATATTCTGCTGATAGCTAGTTGAGTAGCAGATGTGGTATGCTTAATGGTGCATATACAAGAAGCATTCCCTAATCCCTAAATGAACTTCTTATCTCTAAATATACACAGGATAAGCTATCTAAACTCAATTTAGCAACTATGCTATTAAATCTACCAGAACCAAACAGCAAAAGAATATTGTTAAAGCCAAGCACCTGTTAGCAGAAAAACAAAGAATCCTGCCAAAACAAAGCACTGCTCACCCTAGATCAAACTTAATCAGATAGAGCCCTACATTAGTTAATGTCTGTTATCGGTGCATCTTGAACCCCCCCCACCTTCCTCTCACAAGCCCATACATGGTTTTAAACTCCTGGTTGTGTCAGTGCCACAGGCTGTCAGTCAAGTCGCTGCAGAAAAGTGAGTTGTCACCAGATCAGCCTTTTTAACTGCATGCAAAGGCAGATGGATCCATCACGGGGTTTAAGAGACACGCACAAAAAAGAAGGTAGTGTCACCTGCCGGTTGGATTACAGAACGGGAAAGCCAGCATGTGGCACCGAGGTTCCTGCTGCACCACCAAATCCCTCTGCGACACTGGGGCACAGCACCCAGCCCCCCGGGGAGCTGCCTGTAGGAAGGGAGAGCACTCTCAGTCTGCATCACGGCCAGGCTCTGCTGAGGCCTGGCCTCAGCAATGGCCCCTCTGTCCCTGGCCTGTTTGGAGAAGGCAGGTGACAGGCTGGGAAAATACCCATTTTGTCTCTCAGCTGACCTTGGCACAGCTCTCCTGTAGGAGGTGGTGCCTGCCCACAGACCCCCATCCATGGACACGTGTCCATGGAGCTACGTGTGGGTCAAGACAGTCCTGAGCCTGCAGGTCCCACAGCAGGGCCTGGGCAGCGCAGCCCTGAGTTCCCTACATAAATGACCTCTTCCAGCTCCCCGGGTTTATCTATGAGCAAACTCCAGGCCTAACAGACGAAAGGAGAAATTTTCCTTCTCTATGTTCCTCATTTCACCTGTTTTTATTGGCATTGGAGCAGGGTATCGCAGGACCTGAGCAATGAGAAGCCAGTTTATTTGTGGAAAATGCCCCAAAACTTGGCATGAGGTAAAGACTTGTAATATCTCACAACAACACGCCTCCTGTAGTTACTGGGAAATGAGCATTTCCTTCACTGCATTGAATTTAATCACCAACAGGCAAAAAAAAAAAAAAAAAAAAAAAAAAAAAGACACCTAGGCCCCACACAAAGGCCTGCTGGTGTTATCAGACTGGTGGGTGCCAGCTGCTATGCTGAGTAACTCCACCATAGACCCAAGGGTTCTCACCTGCTGTCCCCATACCCCCATGTCCCCTCTTTGTCCTCTACGCACGAAGATGACCACCCAGTACTAGGGGTGTTATACTGTTAATTGTCAAATCCACATGTTACAACCTGTTTGATCAAAGAACAGTACTAAAGAACTTTTAGCTTCGTGGAGATTGATCTAATGTGTACTAAAATCCCAAGAAAAATTATTGACGGCCTTCTCCAAAACAGCTGCATGTGGAAGACAATCCCAGCTCAAAGCAAGAAGAGGACTACAGACTGGGACCAGAGAAGAGAATGAAAAGTTGCTGCAGAGGTACATTTTTAAGATGCATTTTGTGGCATCTGCCTGTGTTTTCCTCAGCTTGTGTTCATGTTATTGTCTTATCACCTTGGGAAAAGTGTTACAAAATCACCACGTTTAAAAAAAAAAATAAAAAGGAAAAATATAATTTTAAAAGAAAAGGCTATGCATATGCAAAGTTGATTCAAATGCTTTCAGATTGCACCATAGAAAAGCTGTGGCCTAGTTTTTGAAATACATATTTCACTTTATTTTGCACACAGCTGGGTTTATATTGGCACTCACACTAATATGCAAAATGCAGTATCTTGTATTCATGAATGACTCTTTATAAAATGCCAGGAGGGCACCTGCTTTCTTTTCTTTAAGTCTATATCATGACAAAGAAGAAGCCTGTATTAATGGCCAACTTCCAGCTCTGACCACAGCCTGGAGGGATTTATGCCAGCTGTACACAGGTTTGGAAGTAAACAACATGCCCCGGTCAAAAGGAGTTTCTTACACTCCACGGAAAGAGACTGCTAATGAGATGCAACGCGGTGAAGGAGGGAGCGCACGTCAGTGCTGGCTGTGAATGGAGCTGTTACAAAGGAGGAGATATGCGCTCAGATGCACTGCACACATCCTGGTCCTGTCCACAGAATGAGACCTAACCCAGTATATTACACACATCGTAGAGCCCACATAGTGTTGCTGTGGACACAACCAGCAAAGCTCGTTCCAGGCCTGGTGGTTCTCAGAGTTAGGCTCACTGTGGCTGTCAGGGTGCTGGGCACACTAATTAAAGACACCCAGGCACTTCGCAAGTGGTGGGAATTCTTCCGAAAGTTGCAGCGTATCTCAGTGGTTTGGATGGGAGGCAGGCTACTGAAGTCATCCCTCATCTTAAGTTGATTTGTCTAACACTCAAATCTGACAGGATCTGCGTGCATTGAAATTCATAACATGATGCAAAACTCATCTCTTTTTCAGGATTTTCCCAAACAAATTAGAATAACATACGTGAGATATCTTTATAAAGATTTTTCTTTCACGTAGGGTTGACTAAACATGCACTTCTAATTATAAGATTTCTAAATGAGATACAGACAATGAACATTAGATATATTTCACAGACATTTGTGCAGATACTTAGAACTTCAAATGGGAATTTTAAAAATTAGGTTGATAAACATTATATTTGCATGGTAGGAAAAAAAAAAAATAGGAAATCAGCTAAGAACTTGATTAAAAAAAAAATTATTACAACCTTCTTGCATTCAACTTGTTCAACTTTTCTCCACTCTGTAAGATGGTTCCTGAGATGTGCTCTCTGGTTCTGATTTGGATTAATTCTTTTTCTCAGTTAAACAAGGGCACCAGAGTCTCATGGTGTGCTTCTGAGGTAAGCAAGGTAGTATAAGGTCAAATCAGACAGCGTTTGATCAGGATATTATTGAGCTGATGATTTTTTTTATCATTAGTGTGCTGTGTTCCATGTTCCATCTGAATGCTAGACTGGAAACAGCTGCATTTAATGGGGTATCAATCTACATATTTTGCCAAATGTAAAAAGAAAGTGAAAGCAATAGACACAATATAGATATGATAGGACAAGCATGCGTACAATATTATTTCTTACCTCCTAACCAAACCTTCAAGAAAATTAATATACATGAAGGTAGAACTCTATTTGTGATCAGTTTTTTGAAAAAGTAATCATCTGTCTTCCATTTGCCAACTCCAAACTTAAGCTACATCCTTCCTACACCAGAAATAGGCAGAATACAATAGGCAGAAACAGCAAGAGAATCATCAACCTGGAAATAAAAATAGTTGTTAAACTGGGCTGTGTTCGCACATTTTCCCTCATCACCCTTCTCCTTGCAGCAGACTACAAAATGCTTGCCACAAAGTACTTTGTCACTTGCATTGTCAGAACGAGAGGTGCTTATTTCCAGACCACTACAGTGCATATAAAATATTACTTCTGCAGAATTTAATTTGTAAATTCTTGGAGATCTCCCTCTAATTTTGAATTACTGGGTGACCTTGGGCAAGACAACTACTTTGGATCTTCGTTTACCCATCTGAAATGGGACTATTGTGTGTATTTAGCTCACAGGGGCATCAGGAGGCTTAATTAATGTTTGCAAAAAGCTTTGAGGTCATCAGATGAAAGGTTCTCATGCAAGTCCAAAATATTACAGAGTCGATGAGGAAAAAATGGATGGGTGCCAGGAGAGTCAATTGGACAAATGGCTTCTCCTATCAGCATTGTCCATATTTCAATTCCTAGTTTTATCAGTTGAAATATACCCGGCTGTTTAAATAAGGTCTCATGCATATTCCACTGCGTACAGAACCAGTCACCACAGCTGACAGATCTGAAAACAGTTAAGAAGGTTTAGAGAAACTATTGGGAAGATGTGTATTATTATGCTTGGAGTTCAACAAACAAAAAAGTCCTTCCTCCAGAGTGCTTCAATATACTATAGAAAAATTCCCAGTGGCAGTAAGCAGCATATACATAGGGTTTGAGTTAACATTTTTATATACTGTAATTTTTTGATCAATGGGCACTGGGAAGCATCTTCCTTTGACTGTTTTATGAGGAAGAGCTTGAATTTAATATCTGCAAGCACATAACCAGTGCCTAAATAAATAAGAAACTCTCCTCTCCCTAGGGATCTTAGTGCTATAGCATCTAGGTCACTATTATTAACCTCTTCACTAAGGAATTAGGAATAACTCCAAATCCCCAGTAAACTCTATTCCTTCACTGATGGGATGCCCATAAGAAGACACTGTTCTCATTATTTTCCTCCCAGCCTGGTGATGAGTAGCCTCAGCTTTCAGACAGGACCAGGCCAGCTGAAGATGGATTTGCTTGATACTACGTCATATCCCCTGCTTGTCTCCAACAAGTCTAACACACACTTTGGTCTTTCAGTACAACCTGTCTCTCAGAGATGAGAGTTTTAAGCGTGCATATGTAGGAGGGGAAAGTACTGAACCCATTGATCATGTCCAACAAAAAAAACAGCTAAAGTAAACGACATGATGCCAAACCTTAAAAACTTCGAGGAGCCTTTGAGAGAGACATGCTTAGGTAACAGCTGTGGATAGCAATTAAAGCATTACTGACAAGCACTCAGCATAGCAGACATTAACATAACATTCTGCCACTTAGGTTTAGTTTTCGCTGCTTCAGTTCACTCCTTCAGGTAGAAGGAAGTAGGAAGAGTTATTTTAAAATAACAGGATTTCTTAGAAGAGTATTAGAATTAAACTAGAAAAAAATTGAAAGGTATTGAGAAGATCTTAGGGCAATTGGGATCACCATAGGGCATATCCTGTTCCCTGGTATAGGAGCACAGACATTTGCTTTTATATGAAATAAGTCAGTCTAAAAGTAATTGTCAAAATCACAGTTAGAGGGTCCATGTTACTTCAGTCTTTATTCTGTCATGTTGGATAGGCTGACCCTCAAAAGGTAATACATTTGAGATCCCACAATTTGCTTAGACTATCTTCTATAAACCAAGTTAGCACAGGAGGAACAAGGCACTCTTCTGCTACCTTGTAAAACAAAAAAATATATATATATTTTTTAAATGTATCTAGAGTTCTCATACATATTACATGAAAAAAGGATTTTATGTCAAGAGAAAATTAGAAGTTTATTTTTTTTTTCCATTTACTATGTAAATTGAACTTCAAAAGTATTTTTTTTTTTTCCATTAAGCCCCTTTAACCTTACTGTTACGAAGAACCCAAATGCAAACCCTGAACAGCCTCACTTGTGCAACTGTGTCTTCCCCAAGCTTCCATATGAAAACAACTGGAGATTGGAGAACTGGAAAAAAAATTGGAAATAATAAAAAAGAAGCCAGTCTTCCAAAGACATATTCATCACATCCCCTGCCCCAACCCCCTTTTTTTTAAACGAGGTGTGATAGACCACAAATCTGCAACATTAGTTTGCAGCACCAGAAACTCAAAACTTCTTTTCAGATATTAAGTATAATATGCCACACCAAAAAAAGATGCACTGTACCAACATGTCAGTGAACATCAACGTTTGTGGACCATATATAAGCAAATAGAAATAGGAAGACAGGATTAAATAGCTGATATGGTAGAAAACAGGTTCACAGTTTTTAGGATCTTTTTCACAGGGGGAGAACTACCACATGCTTGTTTGCATGTTTATATAAAATTATATATTAAAATAAGACTAAATATTTCCAAAGAAAGATTATAGATAAACCTACTTCTAAATTATTAAGATAGACTTATTTCTAAATAAAGAAAGCATCAAATTGCCTAATGCTGTTGTTTTCCTCTACTGGAAGACTGTTCTAACAGCATGTATAGGTATCTTCCTCTTTCATATGATGCCCTTAGAACTAATTTACAGCTGGATATAAAGATGATATATCTGATACAAACCCAAGATTGGAAAACTAGCATATGAGTTTCAAGTGGTGTGTGATTCATGCTTACAGTAAAATTTAGTGGAATAATTTTAAAGTGTCTTCTATATGAGAATTCCAAGACATTCTCAAACTCTCCAATGTTAACAACCAGTATTTGTGAAACGTCTGATAATCACTAATCTCATTTCGTACACAAGAAGGTTGAAGCAAAGAGTCAATAGCCCAGTCAAGGTCATGTATGCACAAGCAAGTCAAGATTAGAATTCAGGCCTGACCTTGCTGCGAGCCAGCCATTCTAACAAACTGCTCAGTATCACAGTGACAAGTTATAGTGGGGTTTGTCTGCTTACATGTTATCTATTATTTTTTCTTATATATGCACATTAAAGCAACTTTGGAAATAATATGACTATGATTCCTTTAACTTTGAAGGGGAGCAAAACATTATTTTGTAAGAACAAGACACTTCCTACAGCACCCAAATAACTTGTTACAGCTGAAGAGAGCCTGATGCCTTGCAATGCTGGTGGAACGCACAAACATAGATAACACTCCCACAGTTGTTCAAAATGTTTTTATTTTCATTAAGGCTAGTGATGCTGGATTCAGTTGTACACAATTGTTCCTGCTGAAAGTAAAAATAAAAATGAATAATTTGAAGTCATCTAAAAATTTAGCATACCAGAACATCAAATAGTAATAAAATGTAAAGTTATCCCTATTACAAACAAAACTAGAAGCCTACTTTTATAATGGATGTTCTTAACATCTTTGAAAAACTAATGGGCCGTAAAGAAAAAGCAACTCTTTTTGGTGACATCCATGCATTTTTAAAAATACAGCCTACAGTAAACCAAATGTAAAAGTATTCTTCATGCTAAAAAAAAAAAAAAAAAAAAAAAAAGTCCTAATGGTACTAGATCAAACTTGCTGTTTTGACTTCATCTGCAAAGACAGAACATCTGGTGTGCTTCTGGCTAGACAGGTCCTATTCAGAGCAGCACTACTGAGACTACGAATCAGTTCTTATACCTTCAAAGCAAACCAATGCAAGAGTTAGCTTATATCCCCTACATTAAAAAAAAAAAAAAAAAAAAAAAAAAAAAGTGACACAGTTGAGATTCTCCAGAATTAAACCTGCAGTTTCATAAAACAAACCTAAAATTTGTGATTTTATTAAAAAGAACAAAAGTAAAAGATCTGGCAAGATGCAAAATGTAAAACTTAAGAAACTCCTTGTACTTGCATCAACTACTGGAAGCACATTAGACAATTCATCATTTGGTTATTCCCAGCAATTACTATAATACAGTTTTATATCCAGGTAGCATCAAAGAATTACAGAAAATGATTTTTAAAATTTTTTCTAAGAATGTCAATATATATAAAGAGTTTGTAGATTAATTGGTAAACCACTACATATTTCAATCCAGTTAAAAAAATAATTAAAAAAAACACAGTTAACAAAATGTCCCGAGGGAATAGCTCTGCAAAATTTATCCACAGAAAATGATCTACCACCACTTAAAATGTCATCAGATGGAAATGATTAATCTTCCTTTTGTAAATACATTCAAAAGCAAAACAAAAAAGTGGGCTATTGAAACTGATTTTTAAGTCATTGCTCTTGTTCAGAGCTGTAAAAATCTGTCTCACTACATACAGACTAGATAGTGTGAGGGGAAAAAAAATACTCCTCGATGAGAAATTATATTCGGTGGTCAGAGTGGTCATTAGTGTATAGAAAATCCACACACCGTTCTAGACAAAGATAAACAGTAGGAATAATCACTAATAACTTTAATATCTTGCATGAGCAGATGGCCCAAACTATCAAGTGTTTTGTCGGTCTTACTGTTTCTTACATTGTGATGGATAAAAATTATACATGATAAACTGTCGCCGAGACAATGAATGCTTCCATCCATCATTCTGGTCTTCTCTTATTCCAGCCATGTGACTGAGTTGAATCAAGTTTATGACATCTTGGCAGGGAGATTCCTACAAAAACTAATATCTAGATCAAGTACATGAATAATGCATTTATTCCCCATTAAAAAAAAAACAAAAAAAAAAACTGTTTTTAAGAACAAGGGATCTCTATTTCACATCATTGAACCAGTCCACAATGAAACATTTCAAAAGCCCTACTAACAGATTATTCACAAAAATTTCAACTTAGCTGCATTATCCTTTATACCACTGTTGAAGCTGCATTTCTTCTCAATGCCATAATTTAAAAAAGAAATTGTCTGAAGATCCTAAATAAAGGAAATCTTACTTTAAGAGTGCAAGCTGAAAATCTAATAGAAATTCTTCGTATAAACTGCAGACTCCTCTCGCCACGCACTGAACAGTCTTGGCACAGCGTCCAGGCATGGCCAGCTCTCTGCTGGGGGCAACGTTCTTGGCTGTGAAGGCAGAGCATGCCCTCTGTCACTCATGGCGAGCAGTCCTGTCCAACTGTCTCTTTTCGACAACTTTATCATCAATCTCTTTATTAACAGCTCCACTGCAGACTGAGAACGCAAACAAGGACAATGCGCATGCCAGATTTCTGGAAGGCACACAGCACCAGACACCACGCAGGGCAAGGTTTCAGTAAATCTGAAGCAGAAGCTGCAGCTCAAAACTCTCACATGCTGTTTCAAGAAGCATCATGTTTATTGTATTTACTTTAAAATAAATTAAAAAAAAAAAAAAAAAAAAAAACAACAATCAAGTTTCTCTATTGGGTAAGGTAGGAAGGGTGGAAAAAAAGACAAAATATTTCTGAACCATCAAGCTCCCCCCTCCCAGTCCTATTTTACACCATTTGAAATGTTTTTATCAATGAAGGGTATGTGACCAGACATTCCATTCAACTTTAATTTTATCCACTCCGGGTTAGTATATTATCATTAAAGGAAGCAAACATCACAGAAATAATCTTAAATTTGAACTTTTCAGTTCATCTAAGTGTAGATTTTTAAGCATGTAAAGCATTTACTTAAATAACCTTATTTAAGAAATTTGCTTTTGAAAAGATGAACATAAAACATACTCCTAAAGATATGCTAGCTTGCAAGAAAGACATACGAGACATTTGAACTTGTAAGCTGTCCAGTATCCGTGTGGGCCATAGTTATTATTGGGCAGTTTAAATGCATTGGCTATTTTCTCAAGTTAAATAAATAAATGCAGCTTTATTTAGCCAACAAGTTGGAGTTTTTATAACCATGCATCAATAGTAATTTTTCTCTTTATCCTTTCCTATTACTTGCCTACATTCAAGTTCTTATTTAAAGACAGAAATCGACCTCAAAACCAAGCTTGATAATATATCTGCATATACCATTAAGTCTTTTTCTTCCTCCTCCAGCTATTAGGAACCTGTTATATTTGACTTTTCTAAACTCAGTACCATTACAGCTTGCGAGGTAAAAATTGAATAAAGTATGCAGGACAGTCGCATTAATGGTTTAATAAACATTCCACTACAATACAGAAGTCATAACTGAGGTCATTGAAAAAAAGGCATGTTGAATAATAAATCAACCAGTTACTAAGCGTGGAAGGAAAAGAAACACCACTGCTAAATATAGCATTCCAGAATTTAGTCAGAACAATAGAAATATGCCAAAGCTTTCTTAAATTAAAAAAAAAAAAAAAAAAAAAAAAATCATTAGAGCTTAAATATCCAAAAAACAGATGGGACATGCAGCAGTGGTTCATTCTATTATCTTTTTCATAATAAAATGTGCCCTCTGAAGTTTGATATCAAAGTTTGCATTCTTTTGGTGATAGTAGTAGCAGATGTTTGATGTTTGTAGATATTTCAAATTATTAGTTTGAACTTTGTAGACGTATCAAACTGCATCTGCCTCTATCAACAAATGCAAGATGCTATATTTCTATTAAACAGATCCTTAATTCCACTAAGATGTTTCAAGTAAAGTAAAAAATGGTTTATTACTGATGTTTTTCCAGTTTGAACATTGGAATCTTTAAAAATTAAATCCATCAAGTACATAATTAACATTCTGTGCATAGACATTCATGAATGTACTGTCAAGACCTGCACATTTTTAAGTGACAGTTTTGTCCAGCAACAATGCTGCCAGGGACCAAGCTACTTGACTAGTGTGTCTGTAAAGTTACATAAGCCAACCAGGATCACTTTAACATGTGAACTGTCTTTTATAACAACACATGCAACTTTCAAAAACAACAAAAATAATATTCTGCCTCCCATTTACCGCCGGAGGTTTTTCTAGCACTTAGGCATAGATCGTGGCTTCAGTAATATCTAGCATATTCTTGCAATACTCTTAATTTTCCACTATTCTAGAAGCCGAGAAACTCAGTTTTAACTTTATATCATTGATTAAAATTGGTTCTCTAAGGAGATAATCTCTAAGTTTACCAAGATATGGTTAACATCAGTTGATAGTCACCACTACTCAGTTACTACCCACATATACTACCAGTGTCAAAAATTTACCTTCAAATAAAGAAAAACAACGCACCAAGACACTACCTACAGCAAGGAAGCACAATTTCAGCTGATACTCATCAATTTAGAAGTCTGATTCAAATCAGCATGTCTAAAGCCATCTGTTAGAACCATGGCTTATTAATGTTAATTATTTCGGCTACAACAGTAATTGTCAATGTCTTATTTGGAGATCTTCATGAATTCATGTACTTACTCCACCTCTTGTAGGTTCATGACAGGTAACTCAGAACAAACTTACAGAAGCCCATTGCCAGTACCCCGAGAAGCACTGAACAGCAATCTGTACATCTACTTTCAGATTTTTATTGGTTGGAAAAAATAGAAGAGGAATTAAAGCCATAAATAACATCAGCTGTGATGAAAGGGAGAAAGGATGGGCAAGATATAAAGATGATGAATCTGTTTGAAACAAGACAAGCAATTGCATGCTGTGAAAAATATACACAACACAAAGGTCTATTGTTTTAGGCAGGGTAATTATAATATGAGGACCGTAATCATCAGTGGTTTTAGCAGTTAAAGAAATTTTAGTCAAAAGGGGGCTACTTAAAGTTACTCACATCAAGCATTTGGAGGATTGGGCTCATGCTGATACAAAGATCAATCAAGTGATGCACAGTTATTTGTTATTTTTTACTTTTATTTCAAGGCAAGCTTAAACTGTTTGACAAGAAGAGAAATACTGCCATCTGCTGACATAAATAGTCACTTGCAAGAAAAGCAAGTGTAAGATACCAAGACCGTTGAAGTTATTTAAAAACAGTTCAAAATTCTAAGGAAAATAAATACAGCTCAAGATTGTATGCACATTTCTTCTCATATTATCAGGTTAAGAGAAAGTCCGAATCAGAAAGTAAGGAAGGGGTGCTGTTAAAGTGTTTTGGCAATAAACTCTGCCCCTCCAACCTCCAGCCCACTGCACAATCCACAACCTTTCCCTTTCACAGGCTAGAATTCAACATCCTGCTAAGTGTTACTTCCTACATCTAACATCATGCTTATTTACAAAATTTATGGACTTTCCTAGGCCATACTGTATTTTGTATTAGCAGAAAACTTAAGAGCCAAGTATAAATTCATAGTGAAACCAGTTCTGTACATTCAGAAAAGTCAGGCAACAATGGGATTGTGCTGTTTTTTATTGTGTTTTCAATGGAGAAATACATCATCTGTTTACAAAATAGCTCTTGAAAAATACAAGGAGTACAGATACTATAAAACAAAGCAAACTCCAGTCATGAGACACTACGTACATCATGCGAAAGCAACAGTCTGATCTCCAGGTTATGAAAACTAGAATTAAAAAGTCACTATACAGAAAGGTTCCAAGTTTCCAGCTTGGCAAAACTTGGGTGCAGTTACATGAAACGTTTAATAAAATGAAAAAGACTTTCTGATGTGTAAACAAAATGACAAGACTAAATTTGTGCCTGGCAATTTCGATCTAAACTCCATAGCTACACAAAATACACAGACACCTTGTACACTTCAACTGTTAATATAACCTTCTTTTTGGGGTGGACGACAGCAGGCTGCACAGGGCAAGGAAAAGAGAAGTATTGTATACTAGACATCTTAGACAAATGGCAAAAAAAACCCTTCAGTTACTGCACAGCCTAAGTAAAAGATAAGCTACACTCTGACTTTGGAGAATTAATTTAGAAGGATAAGGGGAAGAGTGTAAGTAATTTAATTTTAACATGAAAGATGCACGTGTAAATAGGATGAGCACAATGAGAGAAGGGAATTCATAAAACATGCTAATCAAAGTATGGGAAATATGATTTGACATCCCACATATTTCAGACTAAGAAATAGTAACATGAAGTTTGTTATCTACATCTGGTATTACTGCTGATATCCCTCATGTTCCTCAAATACTGTTGTTCTTTGCCATGAGAGATTCAGTTCGTTCAAAAGAAAAAGTAGTTACTTATCTTTTTGATACGACTACAGAACAAAAATTAGGAGTAAGAGAGCTTACTAGATGTCAAGTGCTTACTAGAAATATGATTTTTAAAAATTCAATGTTGTTCAATATGTAAAACCATTTTTGATGAGCCATCTAAAAATAAAAAGGTTAAAATCCTCTGGGAAAAAACTTTTTGCTTTTATTTAAAATTTGAACCTTTTTCACGCATACAGAACTTTTATGGAGTGTACAAAAATCATCTTATATTTAGTGATTCAAAGGCCATCAAGACAGGTGTTATATTTCACAGGCACACATTTACTTAAACACTTTAGTGATGGGACAAACTTCTGAATTTGTGCCTACAGGCCACAAGGTATTGTGATTACGTACGGGGGGAAAAACGCAATATTAGGGTCTGGCTTGTTCTTATTTTGTATAACTATTGTCCTATATGGTGCATACAAGCTGCAATAAAAACCCCAACACTAAATGCAAAAGCTTTTCCCAAGAAATACAATAAAGGGTTCAAAAAGGAAATAAGGAGTTTGATTAGCTCAAAGAAAAGTTTATTTGCTGTTTGATTGATGATCTGTATGCACCTTAAAACAATCCTATAAATAAAAGTAAACCACATCTTAATCATATCCCACCAATACTGAAAACTTCCCAATTACTTTCTCGATGTATGTCTTATTACCTCAAGATTGGACATTCCTCTCTTTAAAGGCTTACTGCTGCTTGATGGCAGTTGAACTAGTTATACTATACACTTTGTTGTCAATGTACAGTATATCATAGAACGTCGCCCAATTTGCAGATTACTAGTACTGAAGAGATTCTTCAATAAAACGAAAGCATATCAGCTGAAGATCTAAAATTAGTCATACTCCAATAAAAAAGTACATAAAAGTGCATTCAAGGGATTCTTATGCCAGTTTTATCTCAATTTTGAAACAATGCATCAAACAAATTCAATCAGAATGTCAAATATGGCTACAAATAGTGTTCATGTTTTTAAAGGCAGTAATCCTTTGAAATATTTAATGCAACTGTTGCTAACACATTAATAGTACTCCTGGCTTCACATACTAACCTGGACTTCCAATCAAGTGGTGATTTTAGCCCAGAAAGGGAAGTGCACAAAATATACCTAAATCCATTTCCGATCATGTTCTAGTCTTGCACCCTCTGTTCTCCTTTTTTTCTAGCATTAGAAGACAACAGGTTGAGTTGGCAGATATTGTTTATGGACCCCTGAGGTTGTTTTTACCGGTTCAATCTCAATTTTATTGAATTCTTGATAACAGGAATAGGATTTGCAGGGAGAGCAGGGATATCTGAAAGGTCTGTACTGGGTGTTTTCTGAAATGAAAAGAAAAAAAGTTTGGTTGTATTTTAACTTTGTAAATATACAAAGGAAAATGTTGTAGAAATTGGCACTAACTTTCAAAACAAAATAAATCTTTAAAACAGTAATTCAGAATGCACCAAAATAAGAATAATTATAAAATATAAATACAGAAGCAGGATATTTCCTTTACCAACACAGCCATTTAAAAAAAAAAATATGTAATTTTCTTTCATAGTGTACATTTCCTTTTTCCACAACTGCAAGAAATTGGGAAGTGCTGTGGATAAAGTTGAGCCTACTAAAAACCTCTATTATAATAAAAACTAAACCCACATAATAAGAGTACTTAACTGATGACATGTCCATCAGATAGTATATGTTCAATATTTAAAGACTGCTTTGAGTAATTTAGTGTTAAACCCCACCACTTTACAGATGAATGACGAAAAGCTGTTCCCTACACAAAACGCATCTTTTAAAAAATGTGCCTGTTTAAAAACTCTTAATGACTAGACTTCTAACTTTTCATGATGATTTAGATTAACAAAGAAAAGGTATGATGAACTCTAAAACTACTTTATGACAGGGATAAGAATTTCACACTGAAAAAAATAATCTGAACACTTTTGTCTCACTTGAAAGAATTAAATCCTGTTTGACAAATAAAGGAAAACACAGAAAAGGAATACAATATTCAATTCATTAATTTCTCATAGGATTAGGAAGCCTCTATTTTCACGTTTTTTTTTTTTTCCGTTTGTTTTGTTTTTAAGTTTTAAGTATTTATCCTCCACTCCTGCATGTTGGCATCACAATAATCCGGTTATTATGCATTACTTCCCATGATTTATCAGAAAGTGTTTTATGTCATAGATGTTCAAAATTAGTATTAAGTAAATTTTACACATGGGAAAAATTGCATTAAAATGACCGCTCTTAATTGTTTCATTAAGGAGTTAGCTGAATACGCACTGACTGATATGACAGCAAAGCACAATGCAACAAAAAGATTCAGAGCAAAATAGCTTTGATATCCCTCCTTCCCCACCTACCCCCCTGTACCCTGGAGCCCACTGTCTGGTTCATGCTGACCTACATTGTCAGCATCTCCTGCACCATGAGCAGTGCTCTAAAAGCCAATGAAAATAGTGGAAAAGTGACAGAAAAGGTCCACTATACTTCTGTAGTTTCCAGATTACCTTTGCTACAGTAATAACTACTCAATTCATAAAAGCTTTTTAACTTTATATAATAATTATCCCTCAACAATATGCAAAATAATACACGATCTTTTAAAGAAATTAATCTTCCTGAACTAATTTAAAGTGCCCACCATCACATCCACAGTTTCCATTAAACAATTTTGGTAGCTTTATCTAGTACTGCTCATGTAGTTCAAAAAGCTTAACAACAAATACAATTAGTACTATTGCAATACACCTCCATTTTCAATCAATACCTTTACTACACATCGTGTAATGAGTGAAGCATGCGTATAATGCTTTGTGACAATGAACTTTTAATGGGCAGGACAATAACAGAAGCTTAAAAATGCCAGTAAATACATGTTCTCTAGAAGTGATTACAATATTAGGGATGTAAGTTTAAGAGAATGTCACAGAATGCTCCTTACACTCCTAACACGTACAGTGAATCAACACAGCTGGGTCATCAGGTTAGAACCTCTCTCTCACCCTTCATACCAAATATCAGGATCTGAAGTTAACATCTCAGACAATTCTCAGCCTCTACCAGGATATCTGAGCAGCAGCTATTTAAAGCATTTGTTTCTTTGCTAGAAAGATTATTCTGTGATGTGCAAAGCACAAAGGAATAAACTGAGCCCCTTACTTTGAAGGCACAATTCAGAAGAGCGAATCCAGCTTCGGTCAGTTTGTATGGCAAGCCATACATGTTTAGCTACAATGCACATTCAATAAGATCAATGACCATCTAAAACACAAAAATTGTGACAGTAACAACAAGCAACTTTCCATACAATTGGTTTATATTAAAAAATTATACATTCTTTGTTTTTAACATCTGGACTCATTTTAACTTCTATATTTTCAGCACAGATGAGCAATAGAAACAGATGCATAGGTTTTAAAACCAGTACCTGAGGAGCTTGTAAAGTTGTCTGAAGAGTTTCTGTTTGGGAATTAACATTCACTTCGGTCTCGAGTTGCTCCTAAAAAAAAAAAAAAAAAAGCATCACAATTACACCATTTGTACTTCTAAAGCTACATACGCTGAACTTAATTAACTAGAATGCCTTAAGTTGTATATATACACAACATAAGGAAAAAAGGCAAGTATCAGTGCTTGCTACGTTGATATCCACACTTTTATTATAATACAGAAATCACCACACTAAATGTTTTGCCCACTAGGAACTCAGTATCAACACAAGATACATCACTTCTCATTTGTTGCTTGTTTAACCACCTATCCCTTTTATACAGAATCTTACAGGAAGACCATTACATGTCATTCAACTCATTAAAGTTGTAGTATCAAAGACAACCACGTGAAACATTACTGAATTTCTTGCAAATTCAACCGCTTTTCCATTCCTTTGAATTAAGTAAACTCCTTCAGTGGTTTGGAACTAAGCTTAAGTCTCTGAACTACGTTCATAAACAGCTGAAGATCAGGACAAACCATCTCGTTTCAAAAAATGAACATCAACTTCATCACTCAGTAATTTTGGAGCAGCAACTCTTCACACATACTGAGCTGTACAGACCAAATAGGTGCCCAATTACCTTAAGTCCCTACACAGAACATCATCTTCCTGTCCTTGCTTCTAGTGTTCAACTAGAAGGATTATGGACATTACAATTTTTTTTATTTTTTTTTTCTGGGGGGGGGGGAGGGAAGAAGATTTGCAAACAAATACTGTGGTTTTAGATTCACATGGCTTGCATTTGTTACTGTGCAAATTGACAAGGAGTATAAGGCTAAATTCACTGTTCTGCCAGAATAGTTTTCCTGCTACTTTAGTGGGTTGGATCAGCTTTCTGGATAACCAGATGATTGTCAGAGACAGTTTTTCAGGTAAAACAGTAGGTCTTAATGGCTAGAACAGGACAGTGGGGCCTTCTCCTTTTAACAAAAACAACCTGTTAAAATTATACCACAGAATCAACCACACATACGGTTTTTCTCCATTAAATGTATGTTTGTGTTCATTAAGAAGTTCATTTGTCCACATCCTATCATACATGTTCAAGGACATAAGATTTAGAAGAGACTACAATAAAAGCTAACAGGATTACCTATATCTTTTATAGTGATCTGTACCCAGAGAATCTATTTTGGACATTAGGATTAAATTCTTATGTGCATTTCTTCCTTAACCTGTCTTGAGATCAAAGAGATTTCAAGGTGACTACATAAGATTTCTCACTGAAGCACAGGGAAACTGAACCAAAGCAGTTAAGCATTACAAAATATTTTAATTTTGTGGCATATTTTCCGCAGTATTCCAAAAGTAACACAACATGCCCAGTAAAAACAGTATAAGCTTCTATAGAATCATAGAATCATTCAGGTTGGAAAAGACCTGGTCCAACCTTGAACCTAGCACTGAAGTCCACCACAGAACTATGCTACTAAGTTCTACTTCTACACATTTCTTGAAGATCTCCAGGGATGGTGAGACTCAGTCACTTCCATGGGCAGCCTCTTCCAATGCCTCACAACTCTTTCAGTAAAGAGATTTCTCCTAAACCTCCCCTGGCACAATTTGAGGCCAGTTTCCCTTGTCTTCCCCTTGTTGGTGCTTAGAAGAGCCCAATCATGAGGTCTCCCCTGAGCCTCCTTTTATCCAGGCTAAATAAAGCTATTGAAGACAACTGGCCATTACTGAACCCTGGGGGACACCACTAGTGACCAGCCTCCAAATGAACTTAAATCCATTCAAGACACCTGACCACCCAGCCAGTTTTTAACTCAACGAAGCATTGACCCACCCAGGCCTTGAGCAGCCAGTTTCTACGGGAGAATACTGTGGGAAAGGGTATCAAAAGCCTTACTGCAGTCTAGGTAGACAACATCCACAACCTTCCCCTCATCCACTGAGTATGTCACATTGTCATAGAAAGAGACCAGGTTTGTAAAGCAGGACCTGCCTTGGATAAACATGACTGGACCTGATCACCTGGTTGTCCTGTAAATGCTGAATAAGGCTAAGAACACACCATTACCCTTTTCACTTACCAGCAAGCAAAAATATTGGCTACTAAATTACAATATACTGGAGGCGCATGGTTGGTTCTCTGGAAGTCCCCAAAGGCTTTGATATAACTGCATTAAATAATTTCTATATTGTAGAAGACTTTATATACTACCATTTATTTTTTTTTCCCCAAAAATTAAGAAGTGAACAAGTTAGCACCTGGCTTCCGGACTCTCAGCCTTAAGTGCAAAAATCCCAAATGCACAGGGCATGTTCTTTAACTGAGTAACATACATAGAATTTGGACTGCAGGCAAAGCAAGACATATAGACATATTTCTGACCTAAAAAAAATGAACGAAAACTTTTTTTTTTGCTGTGGTATGGTGTGAATGACCAAAGAAATCATTATCTTTTGTAACCATGGACTTGGGCTCAGGTTAGCCTGATGGCAAGTAATGTACTGCAATTCATTAACATACACTTTGAAAAGGAACATGTAATTTTGATGTCTTTAGTGGAGAGTCTATACTATATCTACAAACACAATCATTCCTGATAAATAGGGGAAAAACACAGTAACTTTCACAAGGAGTACAAATTAATATAGACAAAATTATATGGTCTGGCCATACATACCTTAGTTTCCATTTTTTCATGCTCATTCACATCTATACAGCTAGAATCTTCACTTATTTCATCCTGCTGAAATGTAAGCAAAAAGAAACTATTAAGAAACAAAAACATAAGTAAAAAAGAAAAGCAAGAAAATAAGAGGTCGAAGGGTTTTCAGACTGAATTAATTATAAGAATTAACATGTTATACTCAAAAAATTGCTTTTAGGATAAGAATTTAGCATATATTTGTGCTAATGCAGCAAATGTGTCACATTAAGAGTATCAGCATAATAAAAACAACACTAACACCTAAGCAAGCTGAATACATAAAGAAGCTATGCAATCTGATAGGAAATGCACACACACAACTTAACAAAATATTTCAAACCTGAAATATGAGAATCAGCACTCTGCAGCGGAAATGAATATTCAAAATTTTGGACACTGCTATGTTACAATCTTAAAACCTCAAATACCTCTTCAATTTTTATTTTCTTGGGAGACTCTTCTTTATGAGGAGAAGATGTCCTTTTCACTGCTGTGACAGGGCTAGGTGTTTTTGTTGCAAGATTTCCTGAAGTTCTGGGTGATGGATTTATTGAATGTGCTGAGGAAACAACTCTAGAGATGGTAGGCTTTGGTGGTGGAGAAATGGCTGGTTGTGTGGCAGTTTGAGGAATGCTTTCACTTGAAGTACCTATGGGTAAATAATTTTAAAAGCTTCAGCAAGATTATGTTTGACAAACATTTCAATTCAATCACTGATGTTTCGGGTTGCTATTCAAAACCACTGTTATCAAGTAGGCTTCAAGGAAGTGATACAATTAGTAGTAAAAGCATCCCATTTAGAACAGCACGGTTTAATTTCAATTTCATTCTGAAAGAGAATTCATGCACCAGACACAGGATAGCCATGTCAGTGACATTCTGCTAGGTTTAATCAGCCCTGCTAAACAGCAGAGTATATGGTAGCCCAGATGGAGCTTTGTGCTAATATAGCTATATTATTCTTGGTACCCAAAAAAAGTTTTATTATTTCTGTAATTAATTCACTGCGAGTGCCTTATCAAATCCAAGAGGAATCTGTTTTTTTGTTTTTAATTTTATTTTTATTTATTTTATTTTTTTTTTTTACACAAACCTTATCATTGCTCAGGCTCAGAGCATGCAATTATGGATATCAAGTCATCAGGGAGCACAAGAAACATCTGACATTCTCTAGACCCTTTTGAAAAATGTTCCATATGACAAAGCTATACCCCATCAATTGAGGCCTACCTGAGACCAGTAAGTGCACATAGGTTGTTTTTCTCAACCCCAGGATGAGAAAAAAAGAAAGTTACACTGCAATTTTTTTTCACCCCACTAACCACCATCATGTGATTGCTTTTTATTAATCAAAATGCAAGAACAGCTTCTGCTTCCAAATCCAAAAACATTCATGTCACTTGAACTACATTTAGTGCTCATGAAAACATTTACTCATATTGATACACCTGGGACAGGATAAAAAGATTGAAAAGAACAAGACATCCTACATGTCTGAGACTGAGGTAGGAGAGACTTCATCTTGAAAGGCTAACTGGTCTGTCCCCTTCTGCATCTATTTCTGACTTATGCCATGTATACAGCTAAAATTCCAGCAAGTCAGCTACTTTGTTAGTAAAAGTTTTCACCAGATACCTTTGTTATGTCACTAAAAGGTCTATTCTTTTCACAAGTGTAAGTTTTATTTTCCTTGTAGAAAATATGGAGAATAAAGCAGCATGCACAGTCAGACATATTTAAGAAGATATCACTAAAGAGCACGTGCTCTGCTTATATCTGAAGCCTTTTCACTCCCTGAATCCATTTCATGAAGCAGGAGGAGAAATACAGGAGAATTATTTACAGGAAATAAAGAAACACCTCTTGGATTTAACTATAAAATGGATTAAAAATAAATGCAAAAATTGCTCTTGTAGACTTAGATATGGGATATTTTTTCCTCATTAGACTAACTGACCTGTAAACATCCTCTGCATTAGGTCAATGGAAAACTTTATTGTTAGTGTGAATGGCAAACAGATCTGTAAGAATAAACAAGTATTGCTACATAAAATCTTCCACCATGATTTTCTGAGTCTTAAAAATATTAGTTAATCTGTATATCAAGGAAAACGCATTACAGCATATTACAAAAAAAAAAAAAATCAACAGAAACAGCATACTATGACATTTGCCTTACCCCCTGAGCTTTCACTGGAATTTGTTTGTGGCACAGTGACTTCAGAAGCCTGTATGTTGGTCACAGATGCTGCCGTTACAGCTGGCGCAGGACTGCTTCTGCTAAAAGAGAAAAAGACAGAACACTGAACATAAGTAAAGCATGCCTATGGTGACATCTGCTTTTCATGATATGCGTGGCCAGTAACAACAGCTGACAAAATTTTATGCATATACAGAGCACAACACAAAACTATGTCATAGTATGAAGACAGAAACTAGTGTTGTCAACTTAAGCAGTAAGTTGTCAACTTAGTATCAAACTTAAGCAACAGAAACTATTTCAGATATTTAATTGGAATCACTTCAGAGACAGCTTTTTAACTGAGTAAGAAGTAGCATTAAAAACAAAAAAGGCTAAAATTAAGACAATGTCTGACTAGATAAGGTACAGGGAGAAATATTACAATTATTTTCCCCAAAGAATGGAACAAGAATAATGTAGAAGGACTAGAATAGAAAGCCTGTTTTCAATCTACCCATTCAGTTATGACTATAATATGGACATCCTGAGCAAAGCCTCAGGATTACAAATGATAAAGTAATTTTTATTTCTTTTTCATGAAATAGGGTAGCAGTATGTGTTTAAAAAACAATATGGGGCAAGTTTTACTTTGAATATGATACCTTATATCATGCTTGGAAATTATACAGACTTGCTCTAATAGCATAGTCAACGGCATCAAGTAATGAAAATAATTTACCAAGAAAGTCCAACTAAAAGAGCACTTGCAAAAAGGAGCAAGTCCACTGAAGTATTTTACCCTTCAAAATATCCAATAATATACACTTAATACTGCACAACTGTAGGAAATCAATGTTATTAACTTCTGAGCATCAAGTAGACAAACTTGAGAATTTTCAAAGGCAGATTTGCACAACTGAATGGGATCCTAAGTTTAATTTAAAGACTTAAAACATAAAATTTTGGTTTAAAAACATTAGCACGCACATTTTGGAAAATACAGGGGTAAATTTTATTCCTAAGCTTGATTTGCATTAATACCATCAGTAATAGAATTAGCACTACTCATTTCCCAGACAGAAAGCCTGTGCTTCACTACTGTTTGACGTTTTGATCAACAACTCAAGTAGATCTTCCTCATTCTTACACCTCAATTTCGTGCTCACTACTTCTCACCGCCTTGTTACTAAACTGCCCCCAAGTTTTTATTTCACCTTTTCTACACTCATTTACCCAACCCTAAAACTACTCCCCAACTGAAGTCTAATGCTATGCTCCCCATGCCACAAATTTAGTCCTACTCTAGCATTCAAACTGGAAAGACAGATGCCTGAAGGTTCCAATTTGGAACATTTACACCTTGAAATAACAGCAGTATCTCATGCATGCAGTATTTGCTATGCTTTTAATACAATTCAGGAAAAAAAGTTGAGTCAAGATTGAAAGCTTTCATTACCCCTGAGAACTTCCAGAACTGTTCAATGGACTCGTCTTCATAGCACTAGTAGGTGAAGGCACAGACGTGCTGTTATCACTATCCATAGACAAGTCTAGGCTGCTGTCATTCAGAGCTGTCAATCTGACCCCTTCTGTTGAATGCTGCCATCCACAAGATGAAAGAAAATCACGTTAGTCTAAACACTTAAAAAATCAACTGAGATTAAAATGACACAATATTTCAGTTATGCAAACTTACTATCCATTACTTTTGTGAAGAAAAAATAAATGAGAGGTGATTTAACAGGGTGAACTTCCACCATGAAGTAAGCATCTATGTGTGCACTGAACGTAGTTGTGCAAGTACATTTTTTAGAAGAAACCTGAAAATATGAGCATTAAAAAATGCAAGACTCAAAGGGACAATTCTCAAATCCTTTTGTATGTAAATAACCCTCCATCACATCGCTATAAGCATTTATGTTTTCTATGTTTACAATTCAGGTAAAGATTCTACTTAACCAATGATGTTCAAAAATAGAAGATAAACTGTTACTATATTTAGTGACTGTAATTTTGGCTTTATTTCAAGTTTTTTTCTTCTGGGCTTACAGATACTGCTTTCACTAACTTCAAAATTGATAGCAATGTACCCCACAAATTAGATTTTTGAAAGAACATAATGAATACAAAGAAGTTAGAGACTGATTTGAACTTAAGACAGTTGGAAGATCAGTGCTGAACATCAGTGAAGGACAAAAACCCTCTCATGATGCATTACTTTAAGAGATGCTTTACTTAATGTTTTGTCACCTGAAACGTACTAAAACAAAATACAAATCCGTTTGTATAAACAGAGCCAAAGATACTATCCATAGTGTTGACATTCTGGGAAATCTAGTGTAACGTTTAGTGCATCCAGTAACACTGCTAAGAGTCAACAAGATCATATTGCTCATAAAAGTAAAACTAAGCTTTCAAAACATGACTTAAGCTC
The DNA here is from genome assembly GCF_965140915.1 of Aythya marila. Taxonomy (NCBI): domain Eukaryota; kingdom Metazoa; phylum Chordata; class Aves; order Anseriformes; family Anatidae; genus Aythya; species Aythya marila. The sequence continues at coordinate 14,456,741 of NC_139046.1, forward strand.
TTTGGTTAGTAAATCTGAAAAGCTGGGAATCATTTCCCAATGGCTTCTCTTCTTCGCTGTTCTCAAGTATTAATCAAGTTTACCTTTTTCTTTTTCTGAAGCACGTGATTAGGTAGCAGTTGATGAAGTTGCTTACGTTTCACATGCCTTGCAGCAATCTTCATATCCATCTCAAACATCTTGCTGTTTATTGCTTGCCTATAAACTGCAGAATTAGAATAACATCAATATGTATTGAAGCATTTTGCAAAGTCCACTTATCTGCCCAGGAAGAAACAGTTTGTGTTACAGAATATTTGTCACCCTCAGGAACAAGCATACTGTTTCCTTGTTCTGGAGCAGAAAAGTAAACCATCTACTATGGCAGCACTGACAGCACAAATAACATATGACTTGCTTTAAAAAAAAAAAAAAAAAAAAAGACAAATGTGGTTCTCTATACTGTATTTTTAAATAGTTTTTAACAGTGACAGATCATAAGACAATTCCTCATTTCATCTCAACTGGACTGCAGATAGAAAATAAGACATCCTCATAGAAACCTACTTTTCTTCTGTATACAGATCTTAAATATATCTTGGTTAAGTTAGATCAGATGCAACACAAACATCTGATTTATGTCTGCTCTTGAAAACATTTTTCCTTCCTTCTAAGGGAAGAAATATAAAATACAAAGTTGTCACAATCCAAATTACTGAATTTACACCCAGTAGAAGTTATGTCAGCAGACAGGATATAAAAATCTCACATTAAACAGCTTGTAAAGAGGACTACAGAATATTCTTCACTGGATATTCTTCACTTTCCATCAACTGCTGGAAAACTTAACAGAAAATGATTGGGTTGACGTTAGGAAAATGCTTTAAGAAGTCCAGGACTATGTCAAGATAATCTAAGTTGGGAGTAAAGCACATCCTCAACTACACGTTTCCTCATTTCCAGTCTCACCAAGTCTCAGAAATCCAGATGATAGCTTGCATTTATGTAGTACTTGAACCTACTCTTTTAACTCTGTAAACACATAATATTTGGATCTTAATTGCAGTTTGTTTAAAGAGATAAATCTGTCTAAGGCAGTGTTCCTTAGTTATTCTCTGTAGAGCCACACTCTTCAGTTGTTACCAATTCACTCCTTACAAATGCCTTACAAATTTCTTACATACATTTTAAGTGATTTTTCATGAATCAAAAATTTAACATAAAAAAATCGTCAAAATATTTCTTACACTGAGTGTTAAGACTCAAAACTAAAACCTATGGAACCAACTAGCTAGTATGAAATATCATGGAATAAAAGCCATTTTACTCTAGAGTCTACTAGATAACTAGTTTTAACCCACTGTTAAATTCAGTTTCACCAAATATAAAAACACCTAAACTATACATATAGTCAAAATTAGGTTAGGTTCAGTTGATTCCATATGATATCAAATTGTCTGCTTAACAAAAATCACAGTATAATTTACCATTTTACTGAGATCTGAAAGATTTGTGTTCACTTTAATCAATTTTAATTAAAACAAATAGAAAAATTAGTAGTCTGAAGTGTCTAGAAGTATTAAAAATTATCAAACATGTGTTTCATTAAGTAACACCTTAACTCCTTACCTGAATCTTTTTCTCTGTCTAGATACAGTTCTACTACTGAAAGACTAGATTATGAAACAAAACCAACAGCATTAAACAAGCTTAATAACCAAACATCTAGAATACAAAACTCACCTGTGTCTGTAAAAGACTGAATGTCGTAAGTAAGATCAACGCTTAAGTTTTCAGAATTTTCGGTTTTCTTAAACACCAACCCGATCACCCACATTGTACGGTATTCTTCCCTGTGAAAATTTATATTAAACAGTCATAGTTCTGACAGAATAATTGAATAAACTAGCAGTTATTTGCTTCAATAGCTAGTTTTGTATTTTTGCTCCATTAGCACTGGGAAACCAGGCATAAAAAGGCAAGAAACAGAAGTTAACTTGATGACCTCGCCTTTTCATTTGCAATGCAGAAAAGTCACAAAAAAAGACATATCTATTTCCCAAACTTAATGAACTAAAATTATCAGTAAATGATTTCATTTAATTGTGCTTCTGCAGATTGATTCTCTCATTTACAGGAGTTCCAACTAGCCACTGTAACTGTACAGGAAATAGCAGCTTTTCAGTATCTTATCCTGAAGTCAAAATACTTATGCATTTCCCAACTAAACAATTGCAATATTGCCACCTAAACTCCTCTTCAAGTTTCTCAGCTGTAACTGACTGCAAAGTGCAGTTTTCAGGTAAGAAGCACTTCATTTTGACAGCTCACCTTCACATAGTATACATGGAAAATGAACAGCTGAAGACATTTTATGTTTTAGTTACACATATTTTCCCTGTAAGTCTATTTCAGAACTATCCCACTTCCCAATCAATTAATGAACAAATTTAGAAAGGCAGGTAAAAAAAATATAATTATTGATATTGGGAAAATAACCTTTCCTAAAAGGCTTGCACACATCAAGCCCTCCGGAGCTACAAAGTCTGATTATGCATACAGCATTTATTTACCCATTAAAATGGTGCTGAAGATTTACTACCTGCTTTTGCTGATTTGCACTTGGAACAAATTTAACTTATGTTTTTATTTATTTATTTATAAGGTAGCAGCATACTGTCATATCAAGCATTTTATCTCTGGAGAAAAAATGTAGATGGTAAAGAAGGCTTTTCAGATATTCCCTACTTCCCCACTCTCACACTTCACATAAAAGAATGTGAATCCTTATAAGATAATTACAACACTAGATGGAAAATAGTCTTAAAAAGGAGTGTTCTGCTGCTCCTCCCACTCATAACAGTGATCACAGGTTTTGGGGCTAAAGGGGAAATGAGTGGAAAAACAAATACAATTCTAAACAATCTGAAGTGCTTGGTATCCTCTACACTGTTCCCAAATTTGTAAGAATTCTAGCATCAGCAATTACCAAGTTTAAATGCATCTAAACTGCTAAATTTAATAACATCATACCTACTTATTCAAGATTCACTTCTACTATGCCTGATGTTCTACTCGATTTTCAGCACTGCCTTGTAATTAGAACTGTCATACCAACCAATATGAGACGCTCAAACAGCAGCAGTTAAGTAGCAGTAGCTAACAAGGAGTTAGTATTATTAGCAATTATGCAATTAATACAGTTATCAGAAAAATAACATTATTTCCTTAAAATTATTTTCTGGGTTAGAAACATTCTTACACAGAAGAACATCTGATTTTACAAAGAGTCCTTCAGAACATCTTATACTCTATGACATTAGATGCTCTCCCTGAAAACTAAACCACTGAAGACTAAAAAAAGTTTGTTTATTGATTAATGTATTGTCATTTTAGCAAAGCAAGCTCCTCACCGTTACATGAGAAAACAGTTTTGCTTACTTGTCAGGATTCTCCTTGGGTGCTGGGAATGACTGTGGATTCACATGAGCCAGTGTAATGAATTCATTCTTCTCCAGGTTTCCAACTAGAATACGGATTTTTGATTCCACCAATCCCACCCTGCATAAATGTTACTTATTAGCAAGTTCTCATTAATATGAAATAGAAGCATCTAACTTTATATCAAGCAAAAATCCTCAGCACTGTTTACTGAAGTATTTGAAACTACAAATAGATTAACACACTTATAGATGACAGATTAATTCAAATCAATAAGCCAAAAAAGCATGTTATAAAAATAATGCAAAGCAGCCTTAAGAAAGCCCTGAAGCATATGGCCTCCTTTTTACAAATGGAGTTAAATAGCAACAGGTAACACATCAGTAACAAGCAGGCAGCAAGAAACTCCCAGGTATTTCTCCAATATTCTTTTGGCTTTAGATGTTGAATTTAAGAGATGAGGAAGTTTCCAATACCTGAATGTTAAATCTTCTTTAATAAAAAAGAAGAACAGAAAGGGGGGAGATATATTTGATTTGAGGAAACTTCATTTCTAGAGACTGGAAACAGACCTAGTCACACTGTTAATTAAAATGCATAAGGCTTAAGAAAATAGGATTTGTAAAGTGAACCTGGCAGTGTTGTAAAGAAGCAAAATTCAGCCAATTTACTCCCTAGTTCATCTTATTGTTTTTCAGAAATAAAACTAAATGAAGTTGGTATGTAACAGTGAAGTTTCACATTTTCATTAAAAGATAGGCTAAATTTCCCTTTGAATCCAAGTATGACAGTTTGTTTGTTGTTTTTTTGTTGTTGCTTTAAAATAGCAAGCATTATACTCACCATTCTAGTCGCTGTTTTTCTGTCGGTGCGCTTGCTAGAAGTACAATATAATGCCTTTGGAGATAAAGACAATACGCTATTCTATTTATGCTTCTAAAACTAGACATTCAAGTTTTATTATTAAATTTCTCAATAAATTCTATATTGTAAACTACGGATTGTTAGTTTAAATACATACCCTATAATAAAAAGTAGAGAAAGGGGCTATGCTCCCAAGCACACGAATAACATTTCTCAAAACATTTCAGCTTTTAGGGACACTTGAAACTACACTTTAATATCAGTAACCTTAATAAAGGCTAGCAACGTGGAAAGAACCAGTTGAAAAACAGTACAGAAGCTTCAATACCTAATGAGAACAAGGATTTAATCTACTACTATTGAATCTTTTCAAGTAAAAACAATTGTTCACAATTATTGGTACATACATCTGTTGTGTTACAATATTCTGAATAGTTAGATGAGTGGTTAGCATATATTCATTTGTCAAAGTCAGAAGTAAAATTATGACTGTGGTTTACAAGTTTAATATCCTCATTTCAGAGCTGTCTAAAGATACTTATCTGCCACTTCACAAACTTTCCTCTAATGATAATTTCTAAGCTCCCAATTACATTCCAGGATAACCGTGGATACCCTCCGTAAGTTTCATAAAAACAGTATATAAAACAAGAATGCTATTTTAAATCAGTGAAACTCAGGGATGGTAGAAGGTGAGATGACTACTGTGAACTTCAATACAAATCTTTCAAATCAAGCTCGCAATTGTGGGGCTGGTAGAAAACTTTCATGTCTACAATCAGTTTTTTCCAAAGTTTAGGATGTTAAAGTTGACTTCCCAGCTAGATCACCAACTTGCCTTTACTCACTATACTGATACGGTCTTTTTAGGTTATTTTCTGAGCAGGATTTAAAGATCAGTAGTAACATAAATGATTATACCCTAGTACTTTTACCTCATATAAAGCAAAGTCAGTGCTGGTGAAAAAATATGGTGCAGTCCTCTGATGCTATAGGCCTTCAAACCGTAACAGTAAATCGAAACCAAAAGACCAAACTGGTACCTACATATTTCCATATTTATACATATATGCGGAATATGGTGGAAAGACCTTTATAAAAGCTAGTCATTTAAATTCAGTCAGCAAATGTCAGTAAACTCTGAGGATTCAAAAGGAAGGATCTAAAGAGACTTATCCTCTTTTAAATAGCATGGTTCATCTATTTATTTTTGCATTTCAGCAGTATTTACCTCTTAAAATAAAAATGTTAAGGAGTTCTTCAATTTATTTTACTGCAAACATCCTCCTTTCAATTACTTGTTAAGATAGCACACCTCAATTATTCATATTCCTAAAAACTTTGAATTATTGCTTTAAAAAAGGTAAGAAAAACACAACAGATATTTCCCAGAATGTTAAATCTGAGAAAACAAATTCTGCCAACTCAACTGGAATTCAGCAATGTTGCAGAAACACTTTAAAAAGAAATGAGAATAGTGGCCTTTTCTCAATTTTTGTGCAAGTTACTCATGTCTATGAGTTTCTTTTTAGGGAGCACTATAGATAGGCAACTATCATCCATGTAAGATTTCTGCATCATACCTACCACATAGAAACACACACACTTGCATAATGCATTTAGTGGAAAAGACAACTGAAGGTTTTCGTTGTTTTTCACCACGTATGAACTGAAACAGACAAATCTGCAAGTATTAGAAGGACCTAATTTTTCCATATAATTACCAAAAACTGCACTTAAAAACAAACTACTAAAAAACTTCAAAAAACATTGCATGGATTTGGTGTTTAAGTCTCAACTAGCTGGTAAGCTCCTTAAAAAAAAATAAATAATAAACTAAGCCTTAATTATGAGAGTAATTATTTTATATTTTTGCTCAGGTAATGCTGGCTGTAATATTTAATTGAAAAATAATAATATTTAATTCCCACCTCCAGCACAGCAAACACAGATTTGTTTAACTGTGCTGAGGGGGAATTAATCACTGGAAATCTGTTACTTCCACTTCCAGTAAGGCAACTTTAAAGCAGCTTGTACTTTGAATACATACTTCAAGGTCCATAAAGGTGCATAAAGGCTTGTATTAAACAAGGGCTCAAGGTCTCATTGGTAAATTTTACAAAGGCAAGATTAGTTATCAGTTCTTCATTTCCAATTTTATCACAAAAAGTATGTCTAACACAGAAGTATCCATTACTTCATGATAAAGAAAAAACTATTTTGAAGCTGAGTTTCCATCTGAACGGTGTTTAAATTACATCAGTATACGTAGTATTATTTTGAAGTATTCGTTTTTAAAAGAAACTGCTGCTTCTTCCCTCCCACCATCTCCCTGTTAGCATTGTTTTATGAAAAAACAAATGTAGATATTATGTAATTGTCTTATAAAACACCTGGACCTACAAAAATGCATATTTTAAGTCATACTCTGTTCTGAAAAGCCTGAGGGCACACGATCTTGTTTATTCAAGTTTATCTGCATTAAGGTTCCCAGGATTTACACCTTCACTAAAGCACTGGATAATTTAAGTCCTATCAAGGCAAATATTCTAAGTACCTTTTTAAAGGTATGTTTATATTCATCTATTTAGAAGGACATGTCTTTTTAACAGAGAAACAATAGGCTAGAGCTCATTAAACGAATGTTATTTCTCTCATCATCACACTGTCCTCTTGGTTTTAATTTCTAATCACTTCATTTTCCTGTAACTTTTCTTTAGCAGTATTTTGTCTGAAATCATTCCTGTCATTTCCCTGTAAAAATGCAAGTATATGTTGTCATTGTTTTACCACCATCTGCAGATTTTAAACCCGATAAAGGGGAGATAATACATTACAACTTCCTAACTCCAAGTAATTGTTGACATTAAAAAAAATGAAAAAGGTTTTCCTAATCTACAATAAATTCTTTCAATGCAGATATGCAGTAGCCTCCGGATTTCCTTAGCCACACACATCCTTCAAGTTTGCTTATTTTAAACAGGGCCAATAAAACAAAATTATTTACAGTCAACATAGATGTTTAGCAACTAACTGACACTGAGACTACTAAATCTAAGCTTTAAGGAAATAAACACTTTAAGAAGTTATGTTAATGCAAGGTTGAGGTCTTCTCTTATCCAGCAGAACACTACACACTGCTTTGAATTTCAGCAGGAACAAGTCAATGATATATACAATTTAAATAGGAAGAGAGGTGAAGGGGGATAGAAAAAAACACAAAACATCTAGCTTTCTGATGGAGGTTTGACCAATAAAGCCATATTTAATGCACATTGTCAACTGCATACAACTATTTTTTTAATTAGTCTACTCTTTAAATTAACTTACTATGATGTAACAGGAAATCTTGAGTAATTTAAATTAAAGCAGACTCCTTAATACCATTCACAGTTTTAAAAAAGAAAAACGGGGAAAAAAGCAAAGATACTTTGAGCAAAACATACAAAACCTGGATAATCAATGTGGGCAAAAAAACTTTTATTGCTCTGATAAAATGGCTGCAACAGCTTGTACACAAACTCTATTAAAATGGAGATTATGTCAAATAACACTGTTTCCTATTTTTTCCTAGTTTTGAAATTAAAAAAAAATGTAGTAGGGAACATATTAGCAGTGTCTTTAGCACAAACTGACTTGTCTGCAGCCCATTTCTAACTTCTAAAAATAACTTTACAGTGCCCTTTTAAGCATTTTCAAACTTAACCTTCAAGGTACAAAATAAAATCCATCCAAATGTTTTAAAGCTTTTATCATGCAAAAAGTACAGAAACAAAACACAGACACATTATGAAGGTCATCAGTCTCTTTTAATGGGGGAACTGTATATTTCAATCTTTTTTTAGATTAGTACATAACCAACCACCCAACACAGAAACAACTGTAAAATATATTTGATCTTGAGTCAAGAAAAATGGGTCTCCAATTTCAACTGAGGGCAAAGAAGATGTAGTCCATATTTTAATAATTCAAATTTATTATAAAAAATACAGCTTTCAGCAAGTCAATATACATTTAACAAGCTTCTGCCCCACAAGCATATTACTAGAAACCCTAAAAATGTGGTGTGAACTTCAGTATTCCCCTTATTGTAGAAACATGACAAAATTAGAGAAGCTAGATGTGAAAGTGTATTAATATGAGCCAAAAGCCTTACGCTTTAACGAAAAAAGTCTAGTAATAACTAGTACATCTGGCAGTTAGTCAACACAATTGCAAAAATCTTTATTATAAGAGTGAACTGTTGTCTGTATTGACAGAAGAAAACACACAGTTTCAAGTATGTATTCACCTTACACATTGACCTCCAGAATTAGTTCTTTTAAGATCTTGTTTCCTGGGAGCCAAGACCCTTTTTTAGAATACTTACTGAAAGCATTAAAGTAACTCTTCTGCTGGTCAAACCAGTTAATATATCTTCATTTTTACTGGTAGCATACCAATCCTATAGTTAACTAGTGAAATTCTAAATATCTCGTCATGGACTAATAGGATTCTGAATTACACACTGAAGACAGAAAAGTTATTTGATTAAATTAGTCATTTTGTAATAGAAGAATAGCACGTTCACTCCTCTATATAGTCTAACAAAACACTTTTTGGAAGTCATTTGTATGTATATTTAAGATCCTGTGCTACAGAGCATCATTACATATTGTAACTGATAAAACTTAATATTCTGCCATGCCATAAAATACATACTTGTACTTTTGAAAGAAGTTTGGAGCTTCAAAAAGTTTGGACCACTCTGCCTTACTCAGCAAAATTTCATCTGTGATAGCAAGACCTAAATTATAAAAACACATTTAAGTTTCTTTAAAAAAAAAAAAAAAAAAAGGCAGTTTTATACCCATATAAAAACAGTTTATTAACAAATACTATTATAGATAATTTTCCCCCTTCAATTCAAACTAATTTATCAATAAGTCTTTTTTTTTTTTTTTTTTAAACTCCGTAAAATACATTCAGAAATGTAATATTCACTGATCAGACTGAAGAATACAGACATTTTTCCTTTGTAGGGTACACAGCTCTTTATCTTATCTTTATTCTCCATATCTCTTTATCTTTATCTTTAATCTTATGTGTCTCAATCCAAAAAAAAGGTTGCAATTTTTTCCTTGCAGTACTCAATATACTCTCACAGAAATGTTGTACAATGGGGCAAAGAAACAATGAGAAGACAAGCCACTGCACAGTCTGCAGGAGATACTGGGAGTCACCCTCTGCATCAAGTCTACTCCTTGCTTTGACTACATCGTCTTTTATCTACTATAATTATCAAAGTAGATTACTAAAATAAACTAGGGGATTCTGAGCAAGTATATTGTCTTATATTAAGATTAGTAACTGTCATTAAGTGGGATTATTACATTTATCTTCTATGTGGCAGGACACAACCTAAAGCCACTAAAATAAATCTAAAAAACAAAAGACATTGGACTGTAATTATGAGTTTCAGAGCACAAGGCACTAATTAATTACCCTCAGTTTCTAAAAGTGAAAGATCTGTAGAACTCCCTCCACAGAATTTAGAACTTTAAGCCACATAGGCATAAGACTAAATTCTACCTCTCTCAAAAAAATTCTCATGTTAAGAGGTTATTTAATATCCTTCCTCCCCCACCCTCAAGCATACCCACAATGGAACTATTTTATATCTTTTTGAATACATTTATATAGAGAGCATAAGATAATACTTACCTTGTTTAAATTCCTCAACCATGACCATCCGTGTGGAAACGGACACATTGTAGGTAGAGTTCTGCTGTGGGTATGCTGGTGTAATTATAGGCATAAGATGGTACCTATCACTGGGGTTTACCTACATATAACAACAGCCAATCAGTTTTCTTCAAGCATACACATGAGTTAACAAATTTGGATTTCTCCCTTTGCTAAAATCGAGTCTTAAGTTCTAAGACACCTTAGTTTGTAGACCAAGCAAATTTACGAATAGTTCAGAGAAAGTTTAGAATACAAGGACAATGCTTTCACACAGGTGTTGTGGGAGGACCATAACCTGTAAGCACATCAAGTCAAGAAATACCAACTTAACAGAACCACTTCTCTCTCTTTAATAGAAACCACCTTGTGATCATGTCAAAACAAGGAAACCTTATCACCACACAAATACCTTCAGAGGAATGACTCTTTTCAGACTTTGTGAAATGTATTCTATACTTTATTTCTTTAAGACTATGGAAAATAGAGAGCCAGCCTAAGAAGAGAGGCTCTAGGCATCCTGAGAGAAGCAAGACTTGCATTAATGTATTTTATTAAACAGCACGTGGGAAACAAAAAAAAAAAGGGGGGGACAACACACACAAAATACATTTAAAATAGTGTTAGGGTAGTAATCTTGTAGATGGCAAATTAAAGATAAAGCCCCATTGATGACTTGTCCCACTTTAACTACACAGACAGTTCTGTAACATCACACACTGACCTCAAACCCAGCAGTAACAGTTCGAATTAAGAACAGTTTTTCATCTTCGTCTCACATTATTTAAATGTGGACTTCTGTCAACCAGAATAGCAGATGGAAAGGACTAAAGGTCATATGCAACTCAACCTCTGGTGCTTACACCATTTCCCCCAAAAAGGTAAACTGAACACCAATTATTGCATAATTGGTAAAACAGCACTAAATACCTCCACACTATTGCCCAACTGAAATGTCAAAATATTAACTGTATGTCTGTAGCAAGATATTCCTTTGACTACCTGAAGATATTAATATACAGTGTCCTTAATATAGGTGCTATAATGATAGAGATGAATATTATAAATAGCATTAAAAACAACTGAAGACTTCAAGTTACCATCTTCTTGGGTCCAAAACGAAAAAGGCATTACATTTATTACGTAGAAGTGAACCTATCCAACTGTGACTGTTGCACTTAAGTTAATTCAGTATACTTGCAAAAGTAATAGGTTTTAACTATTAATAGGTTTTAACTATGACAGCAAACAGCTTCAAGGTAAGCGACTTTTCGAAAACGCATTGCTGTTAAGGCATTTATCTAGTGCTGAATACTTAAGATCACCTACTGAAGAAGTTGAATTAAAAAGTACACTGTTTAGCAAGTGTGCTTCAAGTGGTCAGTTTACAAAATAAAGCTTTGTTCCATACTCAGAAGAATTAGAGGCTACTATAATGACATAAAACCAAAATATAAATAAACTAAAATGAAGCTCACCTAGTACTCTTTAAGCAACTGAATTTACTGTACATGTGACTTATAGGGGAAAAAATAATACACTAACCCTTGGGTCCCATACAGGCAAATTAAGATTGCATTCTTCTGGCTGTTTCAATAGCACTGGATTTGGCCATTCCCTGTTCAAAAAGATTGTAGCACTGAATAAGACTACTGGATACAACCACGTATGTTCAAACAACAATATTTTTTGAATGTGACCCTTCTTAACTCTGTTCTCATGGTAAAGCATCATTTCCTCAAGACTAAGCTGGTCTAACTATAGTTCTTTAAATAACGTAGTGCTGAAGGACAAAACAGCTGTAACTAACTTCTCTAGGACATTAGAGCAATGAACTTTCTTTCGTTCTGAGCTTTGCAACCAGTGGCTTAGGTAACTAACATCGACTCCTATAAATTCCTATAGGAATACCTAAATAAATTCCTCAATAAAGATTGATATTGGGTCAATTTTCATGCAAGCCATTTCATGGACAAACTACAAAAACAGCTAGCATGATCATAGTGTTTTAGGAACATTACAAAGAGTTCAGAATAAAATAAGAAAGCAATTTCCAAACCAGATTGTAAAATAAATAAACCATGCTGAATGACACGCTAAAACCAACAAAAAAGGTAATACTTTTGTTCTCTACTGCCATGAATTAAACCACCTTTCTTATGAAGAGCAGAAGTTAATCCACCTGTTGGTATTTGTACATTAATGCTTCCAATGCAACCAGTTTCTCTTTATCAGCTTAGCATGGCAAGATATTACTCAATGCTAGGACTCTCAAAAAGGCTATAAAACCTATGAATAGTGAAACGGTGGAAATTATCTTCACAGTAAGAAGGAAAAAAACACTGTACTTGAAATAAAGCCACAATTTGGTACAATGATTCTAAAAATCCATGTCTCATGAAGTCTCATGAGGAATACATGCCTAAACCTGCTGCTGATACACCTCCCTTCCCCAGCATTCCAATATCTGAATGTTAAAAGACTTCGTATTTTTGGGTGCTTGTTCTTATCTAGAACTATATAAGAATCTTATCTGGAGAGCAACACTGTGTCACAATAAATAATTTAAAAGAGCAATTTAAAACTAAGATTTTTTGTTTTGGATACTTTAAGAACAAGACATGTTGGATGACTTTTATTGAAAAACCCAAGCTAGCAACTTTCTGGCAGCAAGAACAATGCTTGTAACTATTAACTTAATCTGGTAACAGCTGAAAAAGGTACCATAAAAACAGGACTAAAATTTAGTGTCTACAAAACAATTTTATTTTAGCGGAATCTAAATTTAAAAAAACATACCATTTAGAAAATACCAAGAAAAATTTATGTACAAGAGTTGATGCTATTGCATTTGGATAAAGCTGGCAAGTTCTTGCTACTAGCATAGCCCAGGAAACACCGCCAAGGAAACCTAGTATATTGGAATAGATGTTGTGGCCTGTGAATCGAGAAGGAAAAAGACAAAAGGAGAGAGTTATCAGCAACCATAAGAGTAAATGAAAGTTTTGCGAATTTTGGAATAAAACTGCTTACGTTTTGCCCACAGTTTGATAGCTCTCAGTGTTAACCTGAAGTTGTCAATGTTTGGTACTAGATGCAGAATTTCATCGGTTACCCGGCAACCTGCCAAAAGAAAGAATCTGTTACATTGCCTGTCTCAAGGGTGTTTTTTTTTGCTGGTTTATCCTCTCCCACCTTCAAAGCTATCAAACTTTAAATCACCATACTAGAAGCTTTCTTATTTGGTATTTTGATCACTGTTGTTTTGAATCTGAAAACATATTGTCATTTCATCATCTTTCCCCCCCTCATTTTACTTCAGCACAGAAATCTTGGAAGTTTAAAGTCATAGCTTTGCTTGAGTGTATGAAAACGGGCCAAATGGAACAGTTTTTGGACCTAAATTGTATTGACTTCAACAGAAAGTTTTCAAGCTTAAGAATAACATCGTAGGTGACTATATTACTTCCTTTAGTCATTTTTTAAAACCAAGAATAAATAGTTGTTAACAGTTAATAGTCGCAGAGAGCTGACTGCAAGAAAATACTCTTATATAGGAATAGGAGTTCCCTGCAAAGTGAAACGGCAAACATGAATTCTAGAGACTGCACAAAGATGAATTTCACAAAACAACAGGAGCTGCTGTTATCTTACCACCCAGTTGCCAAGAATGTGCAGTTTTCATTTACTTGAGATTATCAAGTTTTCAACTTTGTACTGAAACCAGTGATATATAACATGGGTTCCTCTCTCCTCCCCAGCAAGCTGCACATAGGCTGGAGCCCCTACCCTTGCCCACAAAAATAGCAATTTTTAAGCTTTGTATCATAGAAAAAAGTTACTCAAGTTTGTAAACTACTAGAGATCTGACCTCAAGTTGACAGTATTTTGAATCCCTAGTTAATTCTGTATCCTCAAAGCAATTCTGTACACATCTATGCATACTAAAATACATACAAATTTTATAACATATATAACAAAATTTGTATCAATTTTCTTTCTTTATAGAAATATGTAGTGCCCCACACTAAAATCTCGCAGTCCCGTTAGTTTCTAGGGAACACCATTTATTACCCAATTAAAAAGTTAGGCTTTATAAAAATCAGTCCATACAAACAACTCTCCTGTACAAAACGATATAAACTCCAACACAGAGTCACGGTATTTTCAGTCAAGTACACATCTCAACTGCTACATCAAATAATCTAGGATACTTATTAAAAGTTTTGACAAAATTTATACACAAATACATACCATTAAGACTTCGTATGCATCTAATGTCTAAATTTTTAAGTAGGCTATCATCTCGGAGGTCTAAGTCCTCAGGTATAGTTTGCAGTGCTAATCTTGCGAACAAAATATCAATCTTAAAAAAAAAAAGAAATAAAACATGAGATAAACCCATTTTTTTCTGTAAAGTTAGTTTTGTAGTTCATTTTCATCAAGTTTACTAATAGTAAGAACAATGCACTTTCTAGTACAACTAATCTCTTTAAACAATACACACGAATACCACTCACAGATGTTAAAGAATCACTTTTAGACACTTCATTTATCTTACGACTCCTATTCCAAGATGATAAAATACTTATCAAGATCAATACAGAACCAGCACATAAGAACTATGCCCCTTGTTAATGTAAATAAAAATCTTTTAGGAAAAAGCATCACTTCTAGCTCAGGAATGCAAAAAAGAAAATCAAAAACTTCAATGCATATATTACTACTAGCATCAGCAGAAAAATCTGTAATTTATCTGACAGGATCACCACATGACTAAAACCTTTTTTTCCTGAGATCTTAGGTTTTCTTTACAAAAGGGAATAACTCTTGGTATCTTTTGCCTGGATTACAAAAGAAAAACAATCTTCCAACACAAACATCAGAAACTGTGGCCTAACAACACTTGCATACAAAAAGAACCCTTATCATAAATTTGTTCAAGACAAAAGAATTATTTAATGCACTGTCAGCAATATGGATTAAGTCTTGAGTCATAAACCTAAGCCATCACAGCCCATCGTTTATGAATTACTACAATGGAGCAAAATACTACTAAGTCTTATAGGAGATAATCCTTTCATTCCCCTATTTCAGCTTGTATTTTGAATTTCAGGGAAAGGGAAAACAAGAGAAGACTGGCTTAAATGTAAATGATTAAAAAACATGCAAATAACAGACATACCAAAGAACGCCTATGACAACTTTCAGTATTTATTATGAATAACTAAGATAGGTAAACAGAAAACAAATTCTCCAGGAAAAAAAAAAAAGTTCCTAATATACAACACAAACCTAATACACAGACAGCAATAAAGTAGCTGACAAATTAAAAGTCACAGGCTAGCTTACTGCATGCTATCACGTATCTCTGTGCATCTCTCTAATTTGAGAGTAAGTACATCTCTCTGGCTAAGTGTCATCTTACACAAATGTTAGTGAAAATACAAATAAGCAGGAATGATCAGGGTGAAGGAGGTGGTTCATCATCTTCCTGAGACTCAGAAATTACCAATACCCTAAGGATCATTATAATTGCAAGGCTGAGATCCAACTGAGACTGGGAGAGAAGGAGCTCTCCAGTCTTGTGTACAATGCTACACCTACGTATAACTACTTTTCAAATTGTCTGTATCAGATAGCTAACACAGGACTTCTTTCCCACTGGGAAGTTTCCTTCGTATACCCACCAGCTAGTGGTTAATATAGTACATAACCATGTACATGAACAGTTCTTTTTTTTTTTTGGTCTTGTCACCAAGATGACATGTTGACTGTAAGATGGTCTGAAAAAGATTTATGGAGTATTTTTTGAAAGAAATGTTCCTGTTTTCTTAGTAACTTGTCCCAAAGTAGTAAAAATGTTAAGCATGATTATCATTCCAAACAAATAAATCCGTCAGGCTACAGACAAATTGGACAGAAACAATAATTTTGGTCATGTGTTAACATAAGCATGAAGAAATAGGGTGAAGTGGCTACCTAACTTCCCTTCAGCGGTACATTTGTGAGATCCGCCTACAGTACAACATATTAAAGCGAATCTGAATTTAAGGTTTGGGCAGTTAACCGTTAATAGCCAAAAAATTACTGAAGCCACATTTATACGTCATTTCTATTAAATATTAAGTCTTCAATAGTGCTAATGCTGTACTCTACATGTCAGTAAACTCATCAATACAAGAGGGTAAAAGAAAGAACAGGTAGATGTTCTTGATCTGCTTAAAGCTGCATGAAAGACTTACTTTAGTCTCAAAGTCTCACACAGCCAAGGACTGCTGTCAATCACTTGAATGTGAATTTAGGATTGTCACTTTAATAGCATTTGTATTCATAAATATTAATTATGGAAATCCTGAAATCGTTGTTTTAACCACAGTCTAACAAAATAAAATAAAACATAAAAGATCTTTACCTCTATTCCATCAAAACAAAGTTTAATAACTGGGACAAAAGCTTCTTCAACAGCCTGGGGAAAAAAAGTTGTATTTTATTTTCAGTATAGAGAAGAACATTTACAAGCAATAGATAGGAGATCTGAACAATCATTATGAAACACTATTTACATAGATGTTTTTCCTCTGCTTTCAGTTTGATTTGTCAGCTGTCTTTTTCTACCAATGAGGATTTACGCAGTAAACACTGACCTACTATGTACCACAGCTTCCTAGATAAAAATTATAAACAAAACTCCTACCAGCCAGTTGCGACGGTGTTACCTCAAGACCAAATTTTTTTCCTCACTACACTGGTAGGACTCTTTTTCCACCCCACAGCATCTCTACATATTCTAAAGCTAACCTATGGGAATTCTTATTCTAACAGGCATCTTATTTGTATTGTTTCTGCTGTCAGTATTTTACAAGAAATGACAAGAAGACAACCATATTCACCTGATAAACAATCATCTTTTCTTGCAGTCATTAACAAAGTTTAGTTGAACCAACAGTATCTGTGATAAAACTATGGAACTTGGTAACTGTTCTGTAATCAGCTAGGAATACCACCTTCCCAAACTGAGCACCTGAACTAGATGCAAATCTGCAGAGCACTGCTTTTGTAAAATCAAAGTACATTGCTTACTTCCAATAACAAACATTAGGAACTTCCAGAGGCTAGCACAGTTCTAAGAGAACGTTCCAGTTCTTAAACGGAAAAGACAACTCCACTCTACAATCTTAGTCTACTAGTTGGCAGGATACATCCTAACAATTAAAAGTTTGTAAGTCTCTTAGACTCACTCACTAGAGCAACCAGTAATAAAGTCAAGGTTCCACAAAGAAAACTTTTTAAGACTTAGCTGGACTAATTTAAAGTGTTAAGACTGACCTAAAAGTTATTGACATCAATGCAGAGCCACACTGAATAGCAAACATGTTCTGATCTCCCTTGCTGCTAAGTCAGCTACATTACATTGAATCATTATTAAGAGTTTATAGCAAAGTTAATAGGAAATCTGAAAGGCAGAATCCTCTTGATTATAGCATGTGGATTTAAAGATTACTAAAAAAGCGTTCAGATAATAAAATATTCCGAACAGTAGTTTCAGTACATATAGTATTGCCACCAGATGTTTACACTAGAAAGAGTTACTATGGGATGCATTGAGACAATGCTGCAGAGGCACCTCAATTTCAGGACACGGCAGGACTAAACCAAAAAATGTTTAGTATTTACCAGCAATTATCTTCATTTAAGAAGAACAAATTCCAAATGAGAAATTTTATTCTAAATTAACACTACTAAGATTTAAACTAATCTACGGAGGCTTGTCATTCATGAACACAAGAGAAAAAATCTTCATCTTTCCACCTGATGAAAATCTTGCACAAGCATCTAAAAAATGTAACCTCCATGTTCAGGTGGACAGCTGACAGCCAATATAGATCTGGTTAGTATCAATCACAGTGGTGATTTATATAAGGAAGAAATTATGAAGTGTATTGTTGTGCTACTGTTTTTAAAAACTTCAACAAAACTTAGCCTGAAAGGGATCGGGACCAAACATGTTTGCACCTGCCTCCTGCTACATAGTACAAACAGAAATTTTGCAACACTAATACAGTGCTACCAGATTATTCTGCGATCCAGATTTTCAAACAACTGTATCAAGTAATAGGACACAGAAAATTTGGAAGAATCTCTACTTATTTCAACTATGTTGATAGGTTTTGTTACAAGTTAACTAAATATCCACTGCAAGCCTTAACAGCAAAGTTACTTATTTCAGGAATCATCTTGCACTTTTAACTTTTCAGCATCCTCACTCCAGCTGGTTGTATCAGGCCATTCACATACCCTCAAATCTTTTACTTCTTCTTGTTGTTTCAGTTTTTCATAAAACGATGTGAAAAAATCACTTCTTTCAACATGTCTTGGTGCAACACATAGGGCATCAATATCAGCACCTGGAAGCGTTTATTAACACAAGCAGGTTACTTACACTTTACACACACAAAATGCCAGCAATAGCCAGAATTTTTATGTATTTATTTTTTAAACAAAAACAGAACATTTCATTTCTCTTCCTGTAGCAGCTCCTAAGAAGACACTAAATGAAAACAAATTAAAGAAAAATGTTCATGCCATTAAACACACTGAATGCATGCATACATCCTTCAATTTTTCATTTGTAGTAACTTTCAAAGAACAAACCACAAGAAGCCAAGTATGCAACTTTAAAAAAAAAAAAAATAACTTCCAACTTTCTTGTCTGCTTCCCACCCCCAACAAGAACCGATTTATTTTATTTAGAATGAAGACTAGCGATAGCTGACAAAACTCTAATACCACCACAAAAATACAGTAAGTTTTGTTACTTAAGCATGACATTTAGATGTATTAGCTTGGCACAACCATTTTTATAATAAAAGTAAATTTTACCTTTTGTATGAACCCCTAATCTATAGGATCCAAATGTAAAAATTTTTCCTCCAACATTTTCTATTACAGACTGTGGAAGATTCTAGATGGAGCAGATAAAATTCGTTATTTTTCTCTTAGCAGATTATAGTGACACACACAACTTTATATACAAAAAGATATTCCTTTCTTTTCCTTTCTTTCAATTTATGTTTTTAAAGATTAACGCTGTTTTGAGTAGCAATTCACTCCTTACATATATTGTTTCTGATTCATAGCCTTTAAGGTACAGTGATTACTGAAATAATCTTAGTAAAGACAGAAGTAGTTTTGCCATTTGGGAACTACTATCACTTCAATCTCAGTAACTTTGAGTAGTTCTACACTTTAGGAGCAGAAGATTTAAGATATGAATGTTGAACAGATTCTTCTTAACACTCGCACACTTTATGCTGACTTTGAAATTGATGATAGATTCTAATTTGGAGCAGCAGAAACATGCTATTTTCTGTATCAACGTTTATTAAATTACTCTCAGAGCCATCTGTAAGATCCTACATTCTTCTTTAAAGGTTGTTTTGAGGAGAGGTGTTTATTTTGTGATAAAAATATTTAGTTATATTTACTAGCATAAAGATACTTAAGTTCCTGGATTTGCACCTTTAAAGAACTCTTGTCATCATAGCACTGTGGCCAAAGACAATTAGCATTTCAGAACAGGAAGTCTATATTGGTTACAAAAATGGGAAGGAAAAGACTAATCCGGCTTGCTTTCAGTGAAACTTTAAATTTACTGTAATCATTATTTCAGTAAAATAAAATAGCATTACAGGAAAAGAACTTCTAAAATTGATGTTAAAGAAAAAGGGCCAAGTACCATAAATTCGCAATAAATTCATTTTAAGATCTAGGATTAATTCACAAAAGCAAGCCACGTAAGCATGTAATTGACATAGTAGTAAACAAATTTTGACAAAGTTGAGTTGTACTTCTACCTAAGTGGAGGAGAGAACAACTGAAAATTACTGTTACAACTACCATGAACTTTCATGCTATTTTCTCACTCCTCTTCTCAAAGTTTCTCTTTGACTAAGATTTACTTTAAAGTTACAATGTTGCCTGGAACCAAAGGTTGTACTTGTTTTCCTAATTTGATCTCCAAACCTATGATTCATCACATTTATACCAGGAACATGAACCGAAATTAACTTCCTACAGCAATCTTAATCTGAGCAATGTCATGTAAAATACATCCATACCTTGCTTTCACTGATTTCCCGTATCCACTCCTTTACCAGGTTATTTAGTTTTCCCAAAATTAGAATCCTATTGATAAAACAGCAGAATCATAAACTATGAACTTAAGAGCAAACTAACATTATTTTTAAGACACTGATCATCATCACACAATGAATCAAGTTGAACAACATTGCAGATCTAATTACAGATCTTGTCTCTATATATACACTGAAACAAAGTCACTCACAACATTCAGACTATTTTTTCCTCTTCAAAGGCATTGAAGAAATTTAAGCTGAGAAGAAATGAAAGCATGCAAGGCCTACATATATTTCAGGTAAATGGCTTCTATTCACTTTCAAAACAAAACCTCAATTGATTCAATACATGAAACTAAAAGAACAGTAAGCAGCAGTACTGACAGCAAAAAGCTCTAGAAAGCTTAAAAATAACAAAAATCAAGAGCAAGGGCCACTAAAACAATTTTAAAAAAATGGCAAGCCAAACTCCTAAAATTAAGGGCTATTTTAATGACTATGTACTGAGGTACTCCTCTTAAGGGAAGAAGCTTAGTATTTCACCAAGCTTTCTAAAAAAGCACCTGAAAGAACACAAACATGCTCAGGGTTCAGTAGTTAGCTGCATGAATGCAGAGGTATGAGAAAACCACTTATAGAGCATTTACTCACCTGCGTTGCAGTTCTTCTTCCTCTTCAAATACACCATAGGGCTTTAGGGTTTCGATTAATTTCTGGGTAAGCATGCAGTCAAACTCCTTGGGGGCAGCTAAACTGATAGGTGAGGTAATGCCATAATGCTTCTGTAGTTGCTGTGTTTGTGATCCCTGGGTTGTAACGGGACTAATAAAGGCAATTAGATAAAAGTTACTATCAGGAACAAATAAATTTATTCTCATCCAAGTAGCAAACAAGACACACATAATAAAGGGGGGAAAAAAAAGTTAAACCTCCTGTTAGCAGCCACATCCCAGACCAATCTGTGTTAAATAGGTGTTATTAAGGACTGTTACTTTTCTCCAACTCTGAATACTGATTACAGGGTCACAAGTTGCTATGAAACATGATCTATATCAGCTGACTTCACACAGCAAATATTCACCTAAGGAGGCTCTAACATATTTTGAGCAAGAGCATCATACTAGAAGTACTAGAATAAGCTACTTTTAAGCTGACTTCTCATCTGGCTATCATTACATTACAGGATGATTTAGAGGAATTTATGACGTCTCAATTTTGTTACAACACAAGATACATCCTCAATTCATTGAATCATTGTGTGTTTTGGGCTGGAAGGGACCTCTGAAGACCATCTTTTCAAGCTATGCAAAGAGTTATGAGCCAAACCTCAAGCAGAAAGGCAGCACTCTCAATTCAACTCCTCATATTTCAAGGTTGTGAGAGGGCACAAGAGCACAAGCAGAAGAGCTTCAACATAAACATGGAAGTGAGGGTATCATCTTGCTATAAAATCTAGGAACAGCTTTCCTAGATCAGCATCCTGGGCACCCAAACAGCCACACAGTTTTTCATAATGGCTATAGATTAGTTTGTGACAATCACAGTTAAATACAGCCTAATTTTCAGAGCAGTGGAGCTTTAAAGCTAGTAATTCTGAATATTTCAAAACGGAACTTGCTTCTCTGGAACATCAGTGTTTAGATTCTGATTATTACATGCTACACTCACATAGTTAGAACTTTCTGAATCAATAGTCGTAGAATCATAAAGGTTTGAAAAGACCTCCATGATCATCTGGTCCAACCATTCCCCCCCTCCCCCCACCAGCATCACCCACTAAACCATATCCCTAAGCACCATGTTAAAAGACTTGCAAAAAAAGCTGTTTAAGAACTGTTCTTAATATTGCAGAAATAATCTTATCGTCTCTAATAGCCAAATTTTATCTGTAAGAACACTCAGTAATCTTCCCGCTTATATACTTCAGATGTAGAATATACTACCTAAATCTGTATTAAAATGGCTCCAAAGGTTACTTGCAGCAATAAATACTATTTTTATATTGATATATTGACAACTTTCCTCCAAATTATATGTATTATTCCCCCACCTGTTATTCTTGAAAGTAACAAATCACTGTTTAAGTGTACTGAAAAGAACTTTCTCATTAAAAGAATACGAAACAGACTTGTTTCTTAATCAGTTCTTAGGAGACCAACATTATAACCCCTTCAAAGTACATCACAAGAAACATAACCATTATATCAACAGCTATTAAAAAGCCTTTTCAACAACTAAAGCACTACCTTCAAGTTAAAGTAATGCTTGTGTTTCATCTCCAGTACATGTTATACTCTTGCTACACAAGCTCACTCTCAACAGTATAAAGCTTGCATTTAATACCAAATGTACAAGTTAACACTGTAATAATTTTAATTCAGATTAGACATTTGATACATTTTCCCCCAAATTCAATTATTCATTCTACTTAGGTAAAAGCTGTATTATCTATCGATTTGGTCTCTTTCAATCTTCATGAAGCCTAAAAAGATTGCTCTGTGTTCAGCAATGGAGGCTGACCACTTCTGTCAAAGTTTTATCCTCAGCAAATACCCCATTCCCAGTACATTACTGTATTATCAGTCCTTTATTCTTACACAGAAGGACTGTTTCTATGACACTACAATTTTTTTTAGCGCACAACTTCATTTTCACTTCCATAATGATCTGTGGTCATCATCTGCTTAGGACCTTATTCCTCGTTCCTGAATATTCATAAGAGCATCTTAACTAATAAAATTAACCAAAATCAACAAAATGTAAGGTGTTTTTCCACAAGTTAAGCTCACTTAAAAATTGTTCTAAGTTTTAGTATTTGATCTTACATTATCATTTACAACAAGTTTCTCGCCAAGCAGTTCCTAATATGATTTGCCCAGTACAACTGTCTGTTAGTAAAAGAATAAAAAGGCAAAGCAGGAAAAAAAATACTAGAAACTGTACGTAAGTCAAATCCCAAGAAATCATGTCTGAGAACATTATTTGACAAGGCTTCCTTCAGCTAAGAAGCTTTAATCACCTAGTGAAGAACTTAGTAGCAGCTGAACAAATCATATAGACTTTAGGACCTTGCGTGAACCATTTTTGAAAAAAATAAAATAAAAAAATAAAATTTAAAAAAAAAATGTTAAGATGAGTTATATAAAAGAGTAAACCATAGTAAGGACAAGGGAACCCAGTACAAATTTCTCTCTTTTTTGAAATAATCTTTTCAAGGATGTCAACAAGAACAGTACCTTCAGTCACTAGGTTGCTACAAGAAAAGCAGTCATGAAAAAAAAAAGTTTTCAATACCTGAACATCCCTTACACATTATGAATCTTTTAACTGTATTACAAAGCAGTCAGGTGTATTTGAACTACAATTTCTCCCCTCTTTTGCCAATTGTTAATTTGAAAAAAAATAATCAACTACAACATTTGAAAACTAAGTTAATTTAATGTTTGTAAACCAGTAAGCTAAAGCAATAGTATTTTAGTTTTATTTGCATAACTATTCCCTGATAGACTCACCACATTTCACCCATCCATAATTGTATACTAGACTTCATTGAAAAGGCTGACAAAACCTAGCCTAGCAAAAACTATTCCTAGATTAAAAAAAAATCACTCTTGATATTGAACCAATAAAGTAGATTCCTGAAATCACTAATGCTGACCGAGCCCTCCATTTACACCTACCGAAGTTAAGGCTATTCTACCTTTTCCCAAACATACCAAATGCCTTTTTTTTTTTTTTTTTTTTTTAAAGTACATATGAATAGTATTCAACTTAGGAAGTTTGTATCCTGAAGTGATTTTAATACAGTAAGGTAACCTGTCCTATGCAATCCGTATTTATCCGTTTAAACAGCAGCAAATCTTCAGAATTACAAGACAAGATTTAAAGGCATAGCCACTCATGAAACCAAGAAATTTCAAATAAAGCATTTTACTAGCAGCTTTATAGATGAAAAAATAATTATAATAGAAAAACAGACATCAGAATCAACTGCTTTTTTCTAACTTTAATGTTGCATTTACATGCTACATGCCCATAACCGCTAATGGTCTTAGAGTTGCTTTAAAAAAAAAAGAAGATTATTCTAATATCTTCCCCCTTGAAAAGACAGAAAGACAGAAGTACATTCCAGTTTTCACCTGTGCTGTATTATGAAGTATCACTTTCAGAATCTCCTGGTTTAAACTACTGAATTAACGGACAGGTAAGCACGCATCACTGCTATCCTCCTAGCTGAGAGGATTAGGGAAGTTAAGTCCCTCGGATGGGGGTGGGAAGGCTAGTCAAATCTGCTAGTCATTGAAGTTAAGCATTAACAAAAAGCAAAGAGTACTGAAATACAACAGAAAGTCCCATCCCAACTACTCAGTCCTAACAAAAGCGGGGTAAATCAGAGAGATCAAACCATGCTTAGAACTGTACTCACTTATTTTAAGGAGACAAAACTTTTAAGATCATCGAGAAGAATAATATACAGTTAGCTTGAGGCTTTGTATCTAGTTAACCCCATAAACACGCACAGACCTTGCTTTTACATTACTATAAATGTAAACTACCTGCCAAGAGCTCAATACAAAACAAAGTTGTAGAAAAGGTCTTTGAGGTAAATTTAGCACGCTATTGTTCTTGCTTTGTTTTGACCTGAATGTCTGAAGAGTGCCCGCTCTTCAGACAGATTAAACATCAGTAAACTCAACACCAGCTACAGTGGTTTTCAAGTGCTGTGATGCAACACCTCATGGTAAACATGAATTAGTCTCAAACTCTCCGGGAAATGTACCTGTGATGTGTTTTTTTCCCCACACTAAGTGCCCTCACACACACACAGTTATATTATAGTCTCTACTAAGTTTACAGCTGCATACCTAAAAGACTTTTTTTTTTTACCTCCTTCAGAACCCAAAGCTTTGGTGGGTTGAATCTTCGTATGTAGTTACTGATAACTACTTAATTAAAAAGAACAGATCCTGGTAATATGGCCACTGCTTAAGCCATTGTACAACAGATTGAAGGAGTGGAAGAAAAAATAAGGGTGTAAGAGACTTTATATCTTTTGAAAGATCGGGCGACACCATGAAAACACATCCATGTTACCTGAAAATAGAGCAGACAGGTGTGTGCATCTATACATACATAAAACACCGTACCACACATTAACTAAGAGGTCAGCATTTTTCATTACTATGCTATTACATCATCTTTAGCAATACTAGAACCTTACTCCATATACCACAGAACAAATAAGAATCACTAAATTTTTTCAAGCATGCTTCCCTCCAAAAATAAAAGAAAAAGATTTAAATGAGGGTGTTCTTTGCATTTTATCTCAACTGCTGGAATAATCTCAACACCGCTTTCGTCAAGTTTGAGCAAACTTTTTTTTTTTTTAAGCACTTCTTCCTCTTTACTACCAGTATTCTACCACATTTCTACTGGTAACGCATTATCTGAATTGAGACTGCACGCTTCTTACTGCAAAGAGAACATAGCTGCGATCAGCATCACATTACCCAAACATCACTCTTGCAATTTGGAATCCTCAATGGAAATAAAAGGCAACAAGAACAACTGGAATCTTAAAAAACAATGCCCAATTTTTAACAAATTGTAACAGAACTGTAATCTATCCTTAAATAGATCAAAATCACCCAAGACTTAACTCACGTAAATGTGTGCTAAGTAAATCATTCACACAAAAATCCCTTCCACTGCATATATTACTAAATCTAAGCTATGGATGAAGTTTGTCCAGACTGACACGTGCAGTAAGCCAGCACTGATGAAGACATTTAAAAAGCCTATGGTTTCTCTTTCTTAAAATAGTGTCGAGAGCCCACAGGATGCTAACTTTAAACATCTAACTTCAGTCAGGACCTCTGCCTCATTCAGCCTTTCCTCCTGATATAAACACACAACTTACAGAATCTCAGTAACTGTCCTCTCTATTTGCCTCTACTGACCACACCAGTCAAATGCCATGGTGACACCTACACCAGATTTCTGGAGCAATACTGGCCATCCCACCATCTGGTCAAGCAACTGAAGGGAAATTCACAAAGCTCAAGCTCTGCTGTGTTAGGTTTCAGAGTGTTTTGAGGGTTTTGTCTATTTTGAAGTCTTCTCCATCAAGGGCTAAATGGCAAGTTCAGATGAAAGTTTCTGGCTTAATGCTAACGTAATAATCACTACACACAATTCCAGAAGTAAAGGAAAACTCTGAACGAAGTCTGTACAAATTGGTTACGTGTGAAGTTGCATTTTCAGTTAAGACAGCTGCCCTTCCTGGGTAGGATTTTAATATCTAGCAAAAAAAAGTGTCAAAATTGCTGGCGTGGTATGTTCAAGTCACCTGAAACAGACCTGACCATGTGTTTTGGAGAAATGACAAGCAACAGAACTATGGAAGAGATGGCAACTGTGGCAAAAGGAAGAGTATTCAATTTCTGCTAACCTTTGACTCATTCCTAAGTCCCCTCTGGCTCTTCTGTTTGGGACAGTCTTTGTACAGAAGAATAGTAGAAACAGCATGTCCAGACACACACCCATCCACTGCATTCTTACTAACAACAATTTCAGAAGTTTCCCAAGTTTAAACAGAAGAAACTTTTACTGAACTCTGCAGGCAGCACTTGAACCAAAACCAAGATTGATTGCTGTTCTGGGAACAAAATACTCCAGAGGTAGTCATTTAAGAAATTCAGTAAGGTTGAATCAGAAGATAACAGGAAGTACCAAGCAAAGACCTACAAGTTGGATGAAATGTTTCAATGTTAAGAGGTGAAAATTGCCACCCATGTGAAACTTGCCTCCTAGGTGAAATTTGCTCAGCCCAAAGCAGCTGGGTTTCCAGCAGGTCCCCAAACGAGAACTCAGACTTTTTTGGAGTGACAGTAGAAGACTGAAAGCTATCACAATACCTTGTATATTTGCCACATTTCCCTCTCTACTACATCAAACTCATCTTCAGTAGAGGTTATTACATTAATTTATTCTTGATTAATAAAGCTATCACTGTCAATTATGGCAACTGTTCCTCTGAAGTAAGTCCAGTGCTCTGTAGTTAGTAATAACTTAATTCCTTCCAAAATACAGCCTATAAAAATCTTAGCTTTGTTGAGAAACACACCGTTTATCTAACCCCAATCACTGAAAATCATTTTAAATGGTCTCATACTTCTTCTGGCATAAAACTGACAGTCACTTAAGTCAGCAAAACAATGATTTTGCATTAACCCAAAGGTCAGCAAAAGAAAACATTTTCACTTCTGAAGATTTCTTTTAAGTTTGGCTGCCTACAATAGACTGAGAGGAAAAAAAAAAAAAAAAGGGGGACCACTAACGACATTCCAAACCTGTTGTATGGCAGTTACCAATACCACCAAAACTTTAAAACTTTCATAGCACGTATGGAACTTCAACATTCAGGTATCTGACTCTGAACTTTTTCACTTCTGGTTAAAAAAAGTCTTCAGCAGAGATTTCAGCAGATGCAGAAGTTCAGCAGAGAAGCAAGTGCACTACCATCAGCAGTTTAACAAGAAACAGATTCATACTGCTATTCCTCTGCTTGGAGGGTCAGAGAGGCCCAGGTTACATAAAGAGGCTGCACCATTCATTCACAAAAGCATAGCTACTGCTTCACAGAGTCAGTAGCCTTTCTGCAGATCTAGCCCTACATGAAGCACATCAACACCTTAGTGAGCTTTGCTCCTCCCTAGCAGCTTGGTTTAATAATGCTCAAGAACAAGTACTCTGTATCTAACAGTTCACTAAAATATCTCTCTACAACAGAAGAAATACTCATTTTGTTTCCAAAAAGTTTGTTGTTTTTTTAATATGAAGTTATATAAAGTTAAAGAGTTTTTCTTGATGCAGCTATCTCATCATGCAGATTAATGAGAACCATGATAAGCACTCATGTAAGTTTCTGGTATATACTTAGTATTTTTATTAATCACAAAAGGACTTTTCCAAAACACTAGTTATCAGCATCACCAGAGCCTGAGTTTGCTTTCTTACTACTCAAGTGCCTTGTATATAAATAATTTGCTTGTTTTTACTGTTTTGTACCATACTGCTAAGAGAATATTTATACACAGACAGCTCAGCACGACCACTGTTGTACACCTCTTGAGAACTCTGAAAGCTTTTGAAGTACAGACTGATGACAGTTGCTGGTTGTGTGGGAGGTCAGCTCTGACTTGGCCTGTCAATAGCACACACCACCCCTAAAAGAAAATGTCTTTCAAGACATCCCTTAAGTTGCTTGCCACCCTGAAAGCATGGCAGTGATAATGGGACCAGGGTTGGTTGTTCTACCCTTATTCAGAAGGTTATCATACAGAAGTATACAAGCATCAAGCAGAAAAAGATCCTGGAAAGAATTACGCAAACAAGTAACTTCCTATGACCCCCCCCCCCCCCTTTTTTTTTTAAAAATACTCTAAACATCCAATACTCTTAATTTAAGTCAGAAGTATCTCTTCAGAAACTCTAGAACTAACATTACCAGCATTACAGCTTACTAGCATTACAGCATTTGTTTTGAAGTCTTGACTGAATAATATGAAGCCGGTTGTTCCACAAACATACAGATGACAAAACAAATGAAAAACCCAAGAAAGCTTCTGTTTTTCTAGCTAAAATAAACCTTTTTGTATTAGTACAGTTGCTAAGTAATGTTTATGGTGAAAATAGTAATGCATCACTGCAGCTACAACTACACAATGTTACTTAAGAGTTTCTAGTTAAGTTATCATAAACACCTAGCTACTTTAAGAATAATAAATCATTCCAAACTTTTCAAAGTTGAAGACAATTATGACGAGGAACACAATTTATTCATCAGAAGTAGCACAAACTTTGAATGCTGTTATGAAGCATTTGGAACTTATGTAGACACAACACAATAAACTACAAATGAAAGCAGACAGAATAAGTACCCTCCCATTTTCCTGAAGCCAAAAAAAAAGCAGCTAACTTCAAAGTCCATTTCTGGTAAATTTTCACTGCCATAGTTTCTGGCAATTTTTCATTGCCATAATGAACATGTGCAAAGTTTATTTATAAATACATTCAATTCTTGTTACAAAAGCCTTGGAAACTACTTGGCATAACCATTTTCCTTATGACATTCACCTACTGTGTTGTTTTTGCCACAAACTCTTAAGCTTGTCCCACATTATCTGCACTGCGACTAATATAGCAGTATTTTAGATTTAATAAAACAAGCGCACCAGGCAAACTGGGCTATTCTTCACATGACGTCTGCATATGTAAACCAACAGCGCATGTAATAATTCCAAGTTCTTTGTATTTCTCTTTCAATGTCCCCATGCTGCCTTCTCCCTCCTCCCCCCAAAAAGCTCAGAGCGTAAACATACCTGATTCCTAAAGCCTACTTAACCCATTACCCATAGCTGCTTCCCTCGACTTACTGAGGTATAAACGAAATATTACCATCGTGGACTACGGAACTAAGGAGTTTTCTATAATCCACCCGGAGCCGTCAGAACGTCCGCGAGAAAAAATAAAAACAGGAAGAGGTGGGGGAAAGGAAACCGGCGCAGAAGCCAGGCCGGGGCTGCGTCTCCCCGCGTTCCCGCAGGCGGGCGGCAGGCCCCTGCCTTGGGGGGGCAGCCCCGGCGGCGGAGCGGCCGCTCGCAGGGGGCACGGCGGCCGGGCTGGGCGCTGCCGGCCAGGGGGCGCTGCCGGCCGGCGGCCTGGCGGCGAGGTGCCCGGGCGTTTCGGAGTCACCCGGCACCGGGGGGGGGGGGGGGGGCTGGCAAGGGCAGCGGGCTCGGCCGGGACCGCCTCACTGCCGGCGCCTGAGGAAACGCGCTCACATGGGGGAGGCTGCGCCGGCAGGTTTGGGAGGGAAAAAGATGTGTGTGCAATAAAACAAGGTCCGCGCCTGGCGGCCGGGGCGAACCGCGCGCCTTGCGCTCTCTGAGGGGCGCCCCGCAGCCGGCCCCACCGTGAGGGGGCCGCCACAAGGCGGGGGCCGCCTCGGCACCCCCCCGGGTCCGGCACCCGCAGGGGAGGAGGGGGGCCCCGGGGCCGTGCGGCCTCGCACTGCGGCACCCGACGGGGGCGGGAAGGGGTAACGGGGCCGCGGGGCAGGCTGAGGCGAGGCGCCCGGCCGGCGCCCGACTTACAACGGCATCGTCTCTCCGGCTCCTCCTCCTCCTCCTCCGCCGCCGCCGCCACCACCACCGCCGCGTCTTCCCCTTCTGCCTCCTCCTCTTGCTCCTCGTCCTCCCCCACCGCCGAGGCCGCCGCCGCCGCCGCCTGGGGGCCGCTCACTCGTCCCGCCGGGCAGCGGGAGCCGCGAGCATGGCAGGGCCGGGCCGCGGGCCGGCCGGGAGCGCAGAGCCGCTGCTGGGCCCGGCCGCCGCCGCTTCACTTTCCTCTTCCCCTCCGGCCTTCTAACATGGCGCCCGGGCGCTACCACAGCGACGTTCTAGAACGGGGGGGGGCCCCACGCAGCGCCGCGGCCACCCCCGCACGCCGCGCACGCTGACTCGTCCGCGCCTGCGCAAGAAGCCGCGGCGCCGCGGAGCGTACCGGGAGTCGTAGTTCCGCCGCGTGGCGCCGCGCGGGGGTTTGAAAACAAAGCGCTAACGGCTCTGAGGGGGCGCGTGCGCGCGGCGGGAAGGGGCGGGGCCGGCGGTTCGCGCTGCTGGCGGCGGACACGGGCCCCGAGGGGAGGGGGGCAGAGCGCGGCCTGCGGTCGCCATGGAAACGGGGGCGGCGGGAGCGGACCCGGGCATGTGGGGGCCGCTTGGGGTCCCAGGGGCAGCCCCGCGGCCTGGGGGAATGTGGGTCGTGGTCAGCCGCAGCAGGCTTTTTTTTTTTTTTTTTTTTTTTTGGCCCTTCGCAGAGCTGGGAGTTTGTTTTCTAATAGGTGTTTCGAAAGCTCTGCCACAAGGAGACCACGCCGATTTCAAAAACTTAAAAATTCTCACACTTCACATATCTACTCAGAAAAGTTTCTTCTTAGAAAAATACATATATTAACAGCAACTACACTAAAGGCCTATTTTACCTCCTTTTTTAGTGTCCGATTTTCATCTTTGGTCTGAAAAAGTAGCATTCAACCTACAAATTTCTCTAAAATTACCAGTTATTTCATCTTTAGTTGCCTCACGTGATAAGTGGTAACATGGACTGGCAGCATACAAGAACTTCACATGCCCAAGAAATGTTCCTTTAGGGTAGGAGATAGTAGTCCTGAACTCTCTTCAGGCTATCATCACTGCCTTGACTGTGTGACTGGTCGAAAACAGCCAAAAGGGGACTGTTTCTTTGTAAAAATAGTAATATATCTGAATAAGCACCTCGGAAATTAATACATCTAAAATTTAAATACTAAAACTAACTGGTAAAAGAGGTGCAATTTGTTATCACTACTTTCAGTTCTTTCTCCTTTTTTCCTCTTTCTCCCAACCAGTCCTTGTCTTTTTGTTTTGACAAAATCTTGCATTTGTTTTACACCAAATTTGATACAAGTGTCAGCTCACTCAGCACAGACATTGACAGGTTCTCTGAAAGGCATAGAAAATCAGTGGAGAGAAAAGAATTACATCAACAGCCTGGAAACTCCTCATTCTTCAAAACATTTATCAAGTATCAGTGATGAGATTTACACCTACGTACACCAATTTGTATTGTACCAAAGAAGAAAGAAAAGAGGAAAAAAAAATGGTTTTATGACATACCTATACTGGGAAATTGTTTAACTGGTCAGTCACTAGAGCACAACAAGAGGGCTGTGTTGCAAGTGTTTTGGCCTCTTGATAGGTAATGGAGAAAATATGAGTGCTCGTTGCTTCTATTATTTCTGTTTTGAGTGAAGATGCCATTTCTTCTCTCCCTCTTTTTTTTTTTTTTTTCTTTTTTTAAATAAAAGATTTTCCTCAGGCTATCCTTTCCAGATCACAACAATATATTGCTTAAATATGATGCACAACTGAAAAAAATCCAAGAGGAAAGTTTTGGAGAAAGAACAGATTCATGTTGTTCAGACTTTGAAGTAGATACATGAAATACAGATACACAAATGTATTAATTAATGTGTAGTGTATGATACTTTTACAGAAGGAATATTAAAAACCCAATGCAACATACTAGTAGAGTATGAGAAATAAAAATTTAGATTAGATAATGAACCTAAACAAAACCATGATTATTTTTGTTCAAAAACTAAGTATTTTTATTGTAAAATACATTAGCGATGTTCTTCCTTTCCATGTAACAGTTTCTACAGCTGTTAGGATTTAATGTTACCTCATTGTGTATCAGGATTGTTCCTGAAGAGATATTCTGCCTATAAAAATAAGATTTCCAAAGTTATTTTCAAGTCTCCAACTTTAAAATTTACACCAAACAACAACAATGTAGTGGATAACACAGCTTTAAACAAAATCACAGAAAGTGTTAAGTGGCTTTAAAACTTAATCTCTGCCCAGTATGTCAGAGAAACCTTTTATTTGTATATACCACACACCTTGTTCTGCCTCTTTGTAGCATTGACCCCATCAGTATCTTGGGCAAGAGAAGGAGTCATATATTATGACAGTATTTGTTACTCCATGAAAAATCCTAGGGAGTACCCTAGGGCCTGATTTCTGGACCTAAAAGAGTAAATAATTCAGATCATACAATGTTACGTGATTAGTAGGAAAGATCTCATGTTGCTACAGCTACACTTAATGTTCATTCTAAGCTTTTACTTGTTTGTTTGTTTGTTTTTCTTCATTAAAACAGTGATTGCTTGCACTGCTTTTCTTACTCCATTTGCTAGGAAAGTTACTTATACAGTGATAAGTGAAAGTTTTATATATACAACTATAGCTTTATGGCATCTGAATTCCTGTCTGAATTCAATGTTGTCTCGACTTTCAGCAGAAAGTTGAACTAAATATCTTCTTGAGGTGTTTTGGAACTGGAATTATTCCATGAATGTCTGTCTGGATTCACTCGTGAATTTATATGTATCGTGAAGGGGTTATTGAAGACATTACAATAACATGCATCATTGTGCCTAGAGTGATATGTTAGAGTGATGCCTCTCTTTCTGCAGGTCTCTATGTCACAGCAGAATGGGCAGGGTATGTAAGTGCAGAGTGAGAGAACACTCACCAAAGTGTAACTGATTCTGGTACTAATTCTTTTCCTGTTACTCTAAAGCAAAACTGGATTGATGTGTCAAATGATCCCAATATAGTTACTGGGTACTTCAGCTTTCACTATACTTCCCGCTTACCTGAATTGCAGGTAATTAATTGTTATCATGAAGTACGGAAAAAGAATTCAAGTCCTTATGTTAAATGAGATTCTATAGAGTCATGTGAATATTTTCATTAAGCTTTTACAAACATATTTCATTAAAAAGAGATGTAATCACCTTACCAGAAAATCAACAGGATCATCTGGCCTGATCTTACAGCATTCATTTAACCCTTGAATAAGTGTTGGCATGACATGCTTCATTAAATAGTTTCGTAGTGGAATACATTGGGCCTCCAGTAACTCTTGTTCTTGTCTTTTGACTTCCTCCAGTTGTTTACTCTACAAATAATTAACCAAACAACAAAGAAGAACACCTATAAGTACTTTACCAGTACTTTACTAACTAATGGTGGTGACCTATGGGAAAAAAGGAGAATAGTGCTAGAAATCATGTACACAACTTTAAAACTCACACTTAACAGAACAACAATGAACTGCTTATTAATCTTAAAGGACATGGCACACCAAGGATGGCAAACTAAGCATGAAGAAAACGGAAATAACCCTCCCAGCAAAATCATTTTACTTCTCTCTCCCTAACACCTAAAAGGAGATTTATTCTGAAGTTTTCCAGTGTTTCTATTTCCAAAGGTATTTGGCAAAATGGTTGTAAACACTGCACCGCTTCAAAACTTAATACTACTGCAAATGTAGATGGTTTCTTGGGGGTTCCTTGAACTGGGGAAAAGGAGAATATTTTTACACAGGAGAGATGCCTAACTCATTAAATAACTTCAAAATATGTCTTTTTAAATCTTTTTTTTTTTTTTTTCTTTCATTTATGTCAGTTCAGCTGAATTTATTCTTGATTTCAGGTTAAAGCAATTCGTTTGAGTATAATCCTTGTACAAGAGGGAAAGAGGGAAATAAATCCACTTGGAGTTTTCCTTTCTCACATTCAATAGCACTTAATAGGATGCACACTTGCATCCTGTTTTAGCCAGAAGATTACTCAAAAACATGTTTATTGTCCTCTCTTCTCGCACTTTATTCATAAGTAGCCTTAGTCCTACATGTATATAAAACTATAAAATGAAGATACCCTGAATATTGCTTTCCTATACTCAAGGTATAACACAAAATCAATGTTCAGATAAAACTAAGAGACCAGCAACTGAAAACTATGTTTACCTGATTTACTGAATCCAGGAGTGTTACTCAATAAATCCTGCAAGTAGTCTTAGGTCTTTTTACGCAGAGTGCAGCTAATCTACAATCTCAAGGGCAACCGAATAGATGCATAGATTTTAAAAGGATATTTAAAAGGATAAACTTACACATTTTATTTAAACACCTACTTTAGCTCCGTATAATGCAGTTCACTTCCTTGAAAATAAGCATAGAGATAACAAAGATGATTCTTATTTACAAGCTAGCATCAGAGCAATATAAATGCTTCTTTAAAAGCATATGTATGGCCTTTCAAAGGTAAAAAAAATTATCTGTGCAATGATCAATTTGTTTTTGAATAACTCTAAATGGAGGCAGTAGAAGAACTACCTACTGGTGAGGGGAAAAAAAAAAAAGAAAAGAAAAAAAAATTACTTTAGGTGTGAACAAGCAATTTCCTATACTATGTATTTCAGGTTATTTACCTAAAATTTCTTAGGTGTGGCGAAATAAATAAGGGAGAAGTACCATGTGCAAAACCTGTGAGGTCAGGCACCCTAAATACTAGGTACTTATTAAAGTATTACCAAATAAAAAGCATCCTTCAGACTGCCTCAGGGAGGCTGCACTGAAGTGAGGACTGATGTCTCAACCATGTCTCTCTTGCAAGCTCAGAAACCTTTCAGCAATGCAGCCTGGGATATCGATCAATTCTTTGTTCTTTAGTTTGAGCCTCAAAATGCACTGTGAAGATATTCTGAGAAAGATCTAAAGTATGATATAAGAAACTAGAGAATTTATCCCACACTTTCCAAGTATATTTACATAACAGATTGCTGGAAATGCTATTGCTTCAGCTTTCTAAGACACATAAATAATAATGGCTTCCACAAAAATGCAAATTAACATACCCACTCTTCCCACTTTGCCATCCTTTCAGCCCTTTCCTCAGCTTCTCTACGCTCTCGTTCAGCTTCTTCTTTAGCTTCTCTGGCAAGGCGTTCCTCAGCTGCTTTCCGTTCCAAACTCTCCTTTTCTTCATCTGTCAAACCATAATTTCGAGGTTCCCCAATTTCTTTGACAATCTCTTTTACAATAAATCTGTTCTCAGGATCTTCAAATTTGGCTACATCTTTAAAACAATACAAGAGAGAACTTTGCAAGGCTTTTCTCAATTATCAATAGTCATTAGTGAATAACTGCAAGACCTAAATATATACAGTGTTTGTGTTGCTTGAATTTTCAAGTATGTTTTTTTTTGGAGTGTCTTATAAATGTCATTAATGTCTTCTTTTTTTTTTTTCCTATACAAAGCAGATTTTTTTTTTATCTCTAATTTTCTTTGTTAGTTTCAGCTAAAATAGTTTGTCTTTTTAATGTGGTGCTAGGGAGAAAATAGTTAATTTTTACAACTATTCCATTCAGCAGTTGCAGCATTTCTAAGTTTTGAAACTTTCATACAAGGTTATTCCAGTATCAGAGATACTTCTCTTTGACACTCTTATGCCAGCTTATCTACAGGTATCAAACCATCAGCTTCTGACCCTGTATCTTCATGCAGGTTCCACAACAGGTGGTTAGAATTTGGCAAGAAACTCCAAAATTTTCACTCACGCAGTGTTTTACACAGACCTATCTCTGGTTGAACTCTTATTACATTATGCCTACAAAACTAATCTGTGGCTTCATGTAGAAGCACAGAGACCACGGAAATCTTTCCTTTCACTCCTTCTCCCTTTTAACTGCTGAAGACTATTTGGGGACTGAACCTGCAGAAAAAGAAAAAAAGAAAAAGAAAAAAAAAAAAAGTGAAAAAATAAGAGAATGGAAAAATGGGGAAAAGACAGGAGAAGGAAAAGACTCCTGGCACTGAATGCATATGGAGCCCAGAAAGTGCTGGAGATATCTGAAAGAAAGGGTCTAGTAACATACATGGAAAAGAGGAAAAGTGAGGATTTGGGGTATACAGAACAACTGAAAAACAGAATTTAGTCTAAAGCTCATTAGTCCCTACTCCACATTCCTCTGCTTTATGAAGTTATGTTGAAAGCTATTGGCAAAGCATGCTTCTCATTTCTTCACTAATTCAAACAGAAGCATTACTCATACCATTATTTCAAGAATTTGTGTCTTTGTGATTTAGACCTGAAGTCCAAAATCTGCTAATGAAACAAGGTAGAAAGCTAACATAATTCTACATGACGCATGATGACATTTCTTTCAGAGCCTCTTCTTTCCAAAAATCAGGAATTACATTCCTGAAGTATTCCAAACTACAATGATTTTATTTTTTATGCCAAGGAGTTCATTAATTATACAGCTTTTGCTGTACCTGGATATACAAATTACAGTGCAAGACAATTTTCTAGTCATTTAAATTATTGCTAAGAACATTCTTGGCATTGAATTTGAGGTCTCAAAGACTACAGTCTTTTCTCAGATGATGAAGCAAGATTACAACACAAATATTAGAGCAATCATAATTACATGCTAAAATGTCCTAAAAAATATTGTTTTTAAATGAAAAAAAAAAAAAAAATTATCACTGTCCCTAACAGGGAGTAAAGATCACCAAAAAATGAAAAATTCTGTTTTAACATTTGTTTTTGTAGATGATCTAATGTGCCTGTGTCATCATCTCCAATTTGCAGATGAAGAAAACAAGACACAGACTTGCAGACTTCATGAAGTGAGTCACTGTAGCAGAGCAGCGTTTCCAGAATCTTGAAGCCCACTCCTTTGTACTAATCATATTTCAGACTCAGTTAAAAAAAAAAGTAATCATAAAAGCAATTTGTAAGGCCATATGTTAAGATTTTCTAAAATTAAGGTGGAAGAAAATATTGATTAATTTGAGTCAGTATTTAATGAATCAAGCACAATTCTTCAACAGTTCTCCACTAAGGTAAACCTAGGTAACTTTTCTTTCTTCTGACCAATGTAACAGTCACTTCCCTGTTTAAATTTGTTGATATTAATTCAGTGGTTCTGATAAACCAACAGGAATATCAGCTAGAATGCAAAGCTGAAGATTCCCCAGTGAAATTATCTTTGCAATCTGACCTTTTAATTTTAGGGAATATAGGGAAAGGAGCAGTTCCTGACATAAACAGGCTCTAAAGATGCTTCTGCTTTTAAGATGGAAATCAACACTATAAACTGAAGGTGAAATTCATCTGGAAGTCACTAAGCCCCACAGCTGTGATACCTCAATCGTTAACCAGTGAGTATTGTGATACCTCAATAGTTAATCAGCTAGTAGACCAGTGACTTTCCTAATTTAGAATTAACTAGATTTTTAGAGTAATCTTTGGACATAATTCTTAGCATAAAACACTGAAATATGCTGTTGTAGACCATACACTTTAAAGTCCTCACCAAGATAAAACAATGTCTTGCTATTACTTGTATATCCCAAAGTTTATAAGATTAAAATATGACCAATTAATGACATCACACCTTCTTAATATTTATTATTTCTTACATTTACTTTCTGCATTAGAGTTACTTCAGACTTAATTAAATGAAAGTGCTAGCTAACCTGCATTTCAAGCCTCCCAGGACTAAGACAATCATCTTTATCATTTGGATCTGATTAAGAAAGACAGAGGCATCAACTGAAGACAACAGAGCCAAATATATTTATCTTATCACCTCCTTTCTTTTATGAATTGGAAAATGGTAAAATAGATTTTAGTGGAAAACCGTGTGAGAAAATAATCAGTACATAATACAAAAATCACTCAGTACCTGGATACTTAAAAGGGTAAAGATGTGAGCGTAGCTTAGAAATAATTCTAAATCTAAAATGATTATATTCATGTTATTTTTTTCCACTGCAACATTTCCTAACAACTCAAATATGGTATTATTTTCATGATAATCTCCAAGACTGACATTAATCAATTGACTTCCTATTTTTTATTTTTTTAAGTTTGCTCAACAAATCACTTCCTGTAACTCATTTAGATGGACAATCCACATATCAGCAGTTTTACTGTAGTTGCAAGGTTTTCCCTGCGTTCTTTCTCTTCTACTCTTTTCTTTCCATCTCCCTTCCACAATCTAAAACCAGTTTTATTAAGAATGCTGTCATCCTGTACTTATTGTTTTTGTATTATCAGATTATAGCAATCTTCTCAAGATTTCCCAGTGATCACGATGTTCTAGGAGTGCATAGGGAAGAAATTTTTTCTCACCCATAGGTATGAAACAAGAAGGACGTATTACTAGCCTTCCACCTTTAATCTCTAATCATATTCTTTCATACTTACAGAATACCCATATATTTTCACCACATCTGAGGTTAAATCTAAAGAAAAAATATATGAGCAGCTATAATATTTAAAGTCCATGAAAATATATTAGTAGTAGTCCAGAAGGATGCCAAGTGCAGAGATCTGTAAACTATATCAGAAAACTACATGTATCTTGGTTATTTAGCCTACAAAACCAAATGATTAATAAAAACACTAATTTTAAAGATATGTTAACTGTACAATCTAATCAGCACAATTCAGAATCTTTATGAGCGTATAAATATTTCCACAGGTATATAGTTAGATGCCTGCTGTATATTTATTCTGATATGTTAGGTAAAATATTTATATATTTACTGTACAATCTTCACAAGTGTTACATTTGTAACAATAGGAATTTTTATTGATATTTTAGCTAAGAATTTTATTATTTCATACCAATAAACTGAGGATGTATTTCAAGTTCATCAAAATAGTTGAGAACAGTCTCGTCTTCTGTGTTTATCTCTCTGAAGAGACTTAAAGACTGCAGAAACCGGTCCTGAGTATAATGAGTTCCAGCAACAACACTTTCTGGTAGATTTATTATTCTGTTTTTAAGAAATTCATCAGATGCAGTCAAAGATACAACAAATTCTGTGAAGAAGAACACATTATCAGTGTCCATATATGATTTTTCCTCCCTCATATCTGCCTTCTGTTAATAATACATTTTAAATGACAAATGAACATAAATTCACACATATGCATATAAATATTTCCTTATAGATACTTTAATTAAGAAATGCTGATATGCAACTTCTCCAGTTAGAGCAATCCAACAAAATGAAGAGGAGGCATTAAAGAAGCAACATGTTCTAATTCTACCAAGTTCTTTCTTAGCATTATCAACAAGACTATTCTTGAAAGAAGAAACAAACATAGTCCAATTTTTCTGAGAAAGCTAACAGAGAAGAACCAACACATGTAATTGGTATAGGAAGAGAAATAAACAAATGTGAATACTGCAGCTGAATTAGGAAGTAACACTGGAAAATTTAACAATTCATTTGTTTGTCAAGTCTTCAAGAGTCATCACAGTGTATTGCAAT
This sequence comes from Aythya marila, assembly GCF_965140915.1. Lineage (NCBI taxonomy): Eukaryota > Metazoa > Chordata > Aves > Anseriformes > Anatidae > Aythya > Aythya marila. The sequence continues at coordinate 14,496,641 of NC_139046.1, forward strand.
TTCTCATCTCACAAATAAATCTGTATTTTCCTAAATAAAGTAAATTAGGAAAAAGTAACAAAAAAAAACAACAACAGTGGATTAAACATACTATGGTACCAGATGCCATCAAATTTGGTGTCAATGTTATTTGTAGTACTTTCATAGACAAGAACACCAGAAAGAACAAGAACACCATTTTCATTCAGTTCTCTAAAACAAGTTTTCTCCAAGGCTAATAAGGTGTTTCTAAAACAGATCCCTTGCCTGAAGTCCTTGTTTTGGGAGAGAAATTAGGACTTCTCCAGTCCATCATAATTCACACATTTAAATTACATTGGAGTTACCTTTAAACACATTTGATGAGCTGGTACTTCTCCAGCCCATTGTAATTCACATTTCCTCTTTCTGCTATTGTAACTGAAAGTGTTTTTGTTTATAAAGAACACACTTTCCTTTTTTACTTCAGAAATCAGCAGTTCCTAAATGAAACCAGGTAAAAGCCTACTTTTAAATCAACTCTTTCTCCCCTTCATTTAAGTGCAAAAAGGAAGTAATTTTTTCAGGACGTTCTGAATCTTCTCCACTTCCATTGAAGCTAGTGAGTTATCAGGCTGCAAAAAAAAACACTGAACGCTTTAGGTATTCAGCTTTTATACTACCTGTATAACTTGCTGATGCAATAAAATGAATTTGGTAGTATCATTCAAGATACAATGCTAAGTACTGCAAAGAACGCTACCAAGGCCTAAACTTATATATATATATATATATATATGAATATTCCATGTTCAGGAGCTCACATTTATTCCATTGGTAGATGGAATACCAATAGATGGTATTAATAGATGGATCATAACAAAGGCAGCCACTGCTCTTGGTAAAAACAGCTGATGGCATTTTCACAAAAGAAAACAAAAAAAGAAAAAAGAAAAAAAAAGAAAATACACCCACAAAACAAACCCAAACCCTCCTATAGATTAACTGTTCACTTTTAAACAACAGGGTAGCAGCATTACGTGGATATTTCTTTTAAATTGAATATGAACAGATGGAGTGATATTTTAAACTTCTAGTTGGTGGCAGCAATATTTGAAAACTCCTCTGTTTATTTAAAAAGTCAAACTTACCAGGTGTGATTAATTTATCACATTTAGGTATTTTGCCTTTGATTTCTTCTTCTTCATCTTCATCTTCCACTAAAACAAAAGCAATAAATGATTGACATTATCATTTGAAGCAAAAATATTTTTATATTTACTAATAACATGCCCCATACAAACACTTTTTTTTTTTTTTTTTTTTTAATATTCAAATTGTAGCCTAACTGTTGGAAATTAATCTAACCTGGACACCAGTTTAGAGTAGTCAGTAAGTAATCTATGCTGTTGCCTGCCACAGATTCTACCATGGGACACTAACAGTTTTTTACCTATACAGCAGAGCATGCACTTTCATACACAGTTTCAAAATATGTCCATACTACTTTACCCTGGCTTCTCCTGCTGTTCCATATTTCCTTCTGCCAGTGACAGAGCTTAGTTAGTAGAAATGGTTTGCTATGGTATGGTTAAAATGGTTTCTGCTGTTAATTGTCTGCTATTCTTGATATGGATAGTCTGCTCAACTACTTGAGCATCAGCTAAACTAGATGATTTACAGCCCAGCATAGTAAAATGAATAAGACTGAATTTTGTTTTCCTTAAAATCATATCCTTTAATTTATGGAGATGGTTCTTGGTCTTAATGCATAGACAGTGCTAGCTCACAACTTGAGATGTATGTTGCAGAGCTCCACAGAAGTCATATCCAGTGAAGCTCATCTAATATACCCACTCTAATTTGGTTTACACAATATGTATTGGTGAGCTGTCTGGATCCCCCTGTTAAGCAGCCCTTTAATATTATGAAGAAAGTCTGCCTTACAGCTTTCTCGCACACAGTATATCAACACAGAAAGTATCCTCTGTATTCGGTCATTTATTTAGGACATTGCCAGCCAAGATCATCTGAAAACTGTCTTGTTTAAGGTGCATAACAATTCATTACAATCCTTAAATTTTAAGCAGCATGTGAAAACAACTGTTTTGTGCCTTGCTCTGCTGTCAAAACAGTGTTGATGCACTTCAAGTGATATGGCACTGAGAAAAATAATGATAATATTAACAGCAATAAAAACAAAAGCAGCAGTACTTACAGTTAAAAAGCTCTTTTGCCTGGTCATAGGTCTCTGGGAACCCATCTAAAACATATCCCTGATTCCTACAAGGCATAGATTTGAGCTTATCTTTAATGAGTTTAACAGCATACTGATCATCTAAACAACCTAAAACACAAAGAAGGTTAATAGGAACCTAGTTTATGGAAAAGAAATACCTGAAATTATTTACTAACATGTTCACACATATTAGCAAAGAGCATCAGAGACACTTTCTGAACTCCAAAAAAATTATGTCATTGTGTGTACTACATGCTGTTAAGAGATTTATAGAATATAAGTGTAGCTATGAAATAAAATGACACCTGTGTTTACAATGTTATAAGTATTAGAACTTTAAGGCTACTAAACATGAAATTAGGCATTTTAGAATAACGCAGTCAGATCTTGATATGAAAAGAAATAGAATAGAAAAAAGCATGTTACAAAGCAATCATTTTCTATTTACAATTAACCATGAGACAAATTCTTGCAAAAACAAATGTGAAATAGGTTTTGCAAGTTTCATTTTCAGATTAATAGACTGAGATATAAAGTGACTTATTAACTTAGCATACGTTGTGGAGCAAATGTATGGCAGTAAAGTTTGTTTTGACCTGATTTTTTTTGTCTTGCAATGATTGACTCCAGCTTCTTTTTTTATATTTAAGACTTCTAAAAGCTGAGGCAAAATTAGAATCTATTGATATCATTAAAATATTACATCTTAAAAGGCATTATTATTTTAAACAAAACAAAGAATGCAGAAAACTGCCATTATTTTTCTTGCTGAAATAGTTTTCGTTGCAAATTTGCTAATTACATACTTCACTTTTTACTTTATATTATTTAAATTATGCTCTCTGTTCCAAGAAGAAAACTTGATAGAAAAAAAAATCTGGCTAAGAATCTAAAGATTCTGAACATTCAGTCACATACATATAAACTTATGGGGTTAAAAATAATTATATAAAATGTATAAAGAAATAGAAAGATGGTCCCCTTTTATTACTTCATATTTCCTACCTGCATTCTGCTCCATGCTTTCTTTAATTCCAGCCAACAATTCATGTGCTTCTTCTACATTTGTACCCTCTTCTTCGTCTTCTTCATCTTCTCCCTCCTCACCCACACTGTCATAGTCCACTTCTTTAGGAGCCACAATTTTCTCCTGAAGACAAGATCAGAAATGTGAATAGGCTCGGAAATTCTACGGACAACTTTTCTTCTACACAGATGTAATAAATGGGGGGAAAAAAAAAAAAAAAACAATGAATTTCACATATGCTCCTGGACTATGAGAGACTGAGCAACCTTAAATCTTTAAAAAAGAGTTCAGTGCATCCCCAGAGATGATCAGTATGTTGAAAGCTATTTCCACTTTAAAATCTAAAATTGTTTTGGTAATGTATTTTTTCACATCAGAAAAGAAAGCAAGAAAGTAAATAATACCAACAGTTATAGGTGGACTTAAAAAGCAATCAATATATTATTATTTTTCAAAACATTTTGTTGGAATATGATTATTTCCTTTGGTAACTCTTAAAGTACTAAATTATGGAGTTTAATTCATTTTAAAACAATGGCAAACATTTTAAAGTCACAGAAACTAAAATAATAGCAATACTAAAAAACAGCTAGTAACACACCAGATTTGCTATTGTTTCAGAAATCACATCTTTTATCTTAATGTGATGTAGCTTGTAGTGTTTGCAGAGCTTTTCAGCGATGGTAGATTTGCCAATCCCAGGCGGACCGTGGATGTAAACTTTGAGAGGCTGGGGAAAAAAAAGATGTAACATCAATCAAACATCACTGAAATTTTTATTTAAAAGGTACAATATTTTCAGTATAACTAATAGGAAATAACTATTATAATTAAAACTTAAAATGTATTTTAGATTTATTTACACCGAGCATGGTCTATATCATCCACTGCTTTTGAGTAATGCAGTTAACTCAATGGTACAACTTCAGCTTTGGAGAAAAAGGTATATTTCTACTTAGCAGCCTAACAGACCAACTTACAGTGGCACTATTAGAGGTTAAATGGTTAAAAGAGACATAACACAATCTTATAGGCAGTGGATTTTGGAGATAGGTGGCAGATATTCTACTATATAAATGCAATCACTTTATTTTCCAGCTGAGGTAGAGTTGCTGTCATCACCATAGTTATTCTGACCTCAAAAATTTCAGATTCATCACCATCTTAAGTTAATAATTTTTCATTTCAGCCTATCTTGCCGATGGTTGAATCACTAAGTTACAAAATACATTTAATAAATATCATGCAATAAACTCAAAACCATACATCATTAAGTTCATATCCCAATTCAGTAAACCTGACAGTATTTTTAATATAAACCTAATGAATTCATTAATTTCTAACATAATCTCTAACATAATTTCTAACAAAACCTGGCAAATGAATTTTTTCAGAGTTGTGACTGGCACAGAGGTCTAGCTAGCCTTCCCTCTTCTACTTACCACATGGTATGCCTTTATTATACATGAAACTTTTTGAATTGCAGGCATACCTACACAGATGCAGTAGTTTAACACAAGCACAGATCTGATAATCCTTTTGGATGTATGCAGGGACTTTCAAAGAAAAAACTTTGAACAAATTATGTTAGTTATATTTTGTTTTACACTTCCTGAACCTATCATAGTTTGAACATGATACAGACGTGCTGAATAGCTTTATCATACTAAAGACAATCAATACTTGAATGAATGCAAGCATTTTCATGCACCTTTAAATAACTACTTCCTTATACATTTGAATATGGAAATGCTAAATATTTAGCTAACATAGGAAACAGCAAAGTTGCTCATTACATTATACAACAGAGTGGAGTAAAATGAAAGCCACATTGCAGTTAAGTATATTGACTTACTAAGTATAATGAAGGACACAAAATGTTCACCTAGCTACTGACTCTGACATAAAAATCTTAAATAAAATACACAGTTACTGCTTTCTTGAAGTCTAATATACCAGGAATGCCATATATTGCCTACAGAAACTAATTTCAAAGCAGCAGCTTCTCCATCACGAAGCTTGTTTTCACTTACGTGATTGCAATTTTAGGCATAACAGAAAACATTAGGTGATTACCTTAATTAATATTCTATCTCGTCTAATTAATTTCTTCAATTGAATTTTCAGATTTTATGTTCACTTATTTTTCATCTGTCAGTCTTCTGTTCATTTTTACTTAAAAAGATAAAGCTTGTGTTTATATAGCTATTTATATTTGAAAAAATAGAGCACTTTAAAACAGCATACACCAAGCCATTACCAGAAGTCCTCGACTTTGCTTGTATTCCTTAACAATCCTTTCAATGTTCTCCACCAATCCTGTCTGAGCAACCCACTTAATGTTGAAAGTCTCTTTCAGAAATACAGCTTCCATTCGTAAGTTCACAAGCAAAATATCCAAATGTGTTTGCTGAGGGAGGAAAACTACATTTACTTTAAAGATGCAATCTATGGATGTTAGGATGTTAAAATAACACTGTTGGCTTAAACTAAAGACTAGAATGGGGGGGGGGGGGGGCGTGTAGAAAGAATGTAAGCACAGGGAAAGCATGTTTGCATGAAGTGCAAAATATACTTTTTAAGCTTTTTTTAAAAATACATTTTTAATATATATTTAAGTATTCTTGAGAATTATCAAATTATTAACCATTAAGCAGTTATTTGGTACTATACAGAGGTCTCATTATTGCAGGAGAAAAAAACTTCTTTCATAAATTCATTTTACACCTTAAAACTAGGAGGTTTTTAATTTATGTATTTCTCCTATGAACAGTTCATTCCACATAAATAGATGAAGATGATCATTTACATATGTTGTGTTTGTCAGCCTTAGTAGTACCTCAATATTAATTGAGGTAAAAAAATAAAATACATTTTAATAATAAAATACAAAAAATAAATTACATTTCATAATATAATACTTCACATTATTTTCTTTAGGTTTAGATCCTTTCCTTAAGTAATAAAAGGAAAAGTAATAAAATAAAACTACTAACAGTTAACTCTTTACTCAAGAATGCATTTTCTCTTGGAATCTTCTCAATTTTTCCTGGTCCAACATTTTTACTGATACACTATAAAGAAGAAGAAAAAATAAGGTAAGGCACATATCAAATCAGATTCTTAGGAAACAAACAAACAAACAAAAAACAACAGGATTTCTGGAGATAAAAATCTGTGCTCTAAATGTTATGTTACACTATACCTGAAAAAATCAGTACACTGATGGGAATTACAGATCAAAGAACATTAACTTTAATGTTAGTATTAAACATCTCTGTTTTGCTATATATCACTTCCTTTTTAGTAGCTGCAATAAAACAAAACAAAACCAACCAACCAAACAACAACAAAAAATAGCCAAGTGCTTCAAAGCTCTTAAGTCTATAAATTCCTACTGCTTAAGATCAAATTGAAGACCTATCTTATTTCTTAGCATTCTCACTTCAGATTTTATAAGTATTTAATTCTGTTAACATTCAGGAAAGATTTTCAGATCAATGGAATGCCAGCATTAACTCTTCAGTTTCATTTCATCATTAGCCAGAAGTTAATCACTCCTGCAGTCCTTTAAAAAAAGGTTAAAAAAAAACAAAACAAACAAACAAAAAAACCACACACGCTAGATTCCGTAAAATTATAACAGAAAAAGCTATAGAGCACTAGACCAAATATATCCAGTATTCTGTCTCAAACAGCTTCAGCTAGTGGACACCTAAATGAAAGTAAGAGTAGGAAAAGCATGCATGATACTTCTTCCAAATGCTCTCCTAATCTTTGACTATTTTCAGCTCAGAGTCTTCCTAAATTAGAAACAGCTGTGGTATGTTTAAAGTAATTCTCAAGGTATTTCTCATAATTCTTACCTATACTCACTAAATGCAAAATATCTCTGCTACAGCTTAGGCTTTTGTAAGTGACCCTTTTATACTATTGATTGGCCTTACAGATTTCCCGGCAAGCTTTTTGTTCTTCAAAGGCTTGAAAAAAAAAGAAGGATATTAATTTTAGGTCTTTTCTGATAATTGACCTTTAATATTGTTTTAAGTCTGTTTTGTTTTGTTTCTCTTATCCAGCCAGATTTTTACGATTTTTCTTCTTCAGGACATAACTAACTTTTTGAAGTCTGCCATCCTGCTTCCCTCAGCCATGCCAATTATCATTTTATCTTTCCCAATCTTTTCTTAGTAAGTAGCATGCAATGGCCTTATACATCTAATAATGTGAGTTTCAATAGCTTCTACATTTCTTCTCTAAATATTTAATATTTTTAATGTCTTTTATGCTCATTTTTATATAATGCTCTTTCCTATAGTTGGCCACAGCTATAAAGATTATTTTGACCTTTGCTTTTTCCACATGAATGTTGAATTATGGTCACTTATACAAGGTGGACTTTTCAACTATTAACTTTTCAGTGAGACCCTTTAAGCCTGAACCAAAACAAGGGATACATCTTGTTGTGACCTTCCTACAAGGCAGTTCCATGAAATATTCTTTGACACTGAAAAAGAATGCGCTGTTCTTATGTAACATTTGTTCAATCTACATGGGAAAATCTCTTGTTACACTGTATTAGCTGCTTCTCTCAACTCTTGAGTCTCACTGTAAATTACAGTTCAATAGTGTCATCCAGACTATTTCTAGAGTTCATTTCAAAATGCTTGGAAAAACAAAATATCTTCATACAAACAAAAGAAAAAATATTCTAAAGACTTCTGTGTATCTGACTATAGTACTGTGAATCCCATAACACCTCAGCACAGTTTTAAGTAAAATTTCAGTTTAAGTTAATGATAATACTTTCAAAGTTAATTCTGCAGAAAGAGGTCAAAGTAATACATTTTGTCTAAAGGACAAAAGTCTTGGTAGATTTCAAAATTATTTTGTTTATTATTTATTACACAAGATAATTCAGGAAGACTTAGGGACATCTACTTCAATGAAAATGTACAGTTTGAAAAATCTTATAAATATCTGGAAAAAAAAAAAAAAGAAAAGGAAAAGGAATAAAATCTCTTACCTTTATTAATTCTTGAAGAGTGTGCATAGACTCATCTACTGCAAGTATATAGTTAAACCTTGGCTTGTGGTCTGCTACATTCTGTAACACTCTGAAACATAGGAACGTCAAGGCTGGTCAGTATAGGAGCATACTGGGACTTTTCGCGTTAGATGCAATTCAGAAGCTCTCCAAATACAATGACTACATTTAATTTTGGAAAACTCAGAGCACAATATTTTCATGCATATTACCTTCAATAAAGAAGATATTACCTTCAATAAAGATAGATATTTTATTTGTAAAGAAGTTCAAAGGATAAAAAGCAACACCTGTACAACGTATTAATTTAAGCTGTAGAGTCCGTGATGCATTTCTAGTTCTGTGCAAGTTAAGTGATACTACTCGTTATATCCAGCCTTGCCAGTAATTTCTTAAAAGCACAGAACCTGTACAATAGACCCAGGTTTCCCGTAGGAATATCTAGTACCAAAGATACTGAAGTCTCTGCCTGCCTCAATAAGATGGGCCAAATAGTATTCTTAAACCCTCTCTGCCCCAGTTTAAAAAGCTCAATATTCTGCTATTGGGTTTGTTACTTAGCTAACTATCAATCACTGTCCAAGTGAAACTTACGCTGCTAAATCAAGAACATGAATGGTTGGAATAAAATTGTTTCCATGTCCAAAAACAGGAATTGCAGTAGCCTCACTGAGCCAACCTATCTGAAATTACAAATTGACAACAAAGTTAGAAGTAAATGGTTAGATTTAATATGGTATATTTGTGTAGTGGCAAATCTATATATTTAGGATTATAAAATTCCATTTACTGAATGACTGATGAAACTGTAGTAAACAATTTTGAGAAATACTGGCAGCCAAAAAAAAAAAAAAAAAATTTATTATTTTTTAAAAGGATACTCTTCACAGAATCACAGAATCACAGAATTTTTCTAGGTTGGAAGAGACCTCAAGGTCATCGAGTCCAACCTCCAACCTAACGCTAACAGCCCTCCACTAAACCATATCCCTAAGCTCTACATCTAAGCGTCTTTTGAAGACTTCCAGGGATGGTGACTCCACCACTTCCCTGGGCAGCCTGTTCCAATGCCTCAAAAAATACCTCTTTGGTATTGACAAATGTTTTTATTACTTCGTATCCCCTCCCAAAAAAAAAAAAAAAAAGCTTGGGAAAAAAAAAAGGAATGCAATGTTGAAAAGAAAGACATTTTTCTTGGTTCCATTGATCTGATAGTCATTCTCATTATAAAGTGCACTTGTAGATACTGTTCTAAAATTATGAAAATAAAACAAAGCAAACAAACAAAAGCAGATCCAAAAAATAAAGTGGAAATTACTTCAATTGTAGCTAAAATATTTTTCTAAGGGATCAAATAATGAATTCTGTTCACAAGAACATTACACTTATGATACCAAAGCTATTAGAAATGCATTTAATTCCATTGCAATTTGCCATTAGATATTAAATAACCCCCCCAAAATGCTTAGATATCTACCTTAAAAAAGTAGTGTAAGGCACCTTCCCCAGCTCCATACTGAAGTCCTGAAGCAACAACATAAGTTGAAAATACATGTTTATTCTGTGAAGTAAAAACAACAAGAAAGTATTTATAAAATTATTGTACTCCTAATGGTTTACACTGAAACTTTATATATTTAGTATGTAATTTCTCAAGTTATATCACTTAAATTTGGAATTAGACCAATTGTTGCATAGCTTGTAGTTTTGTAAGACATATTGTTAATATTTCCTTAAAACAACAACAACAAAAAACATTACTCAGAATTGACCTGTCTTCATTTGAACTGAAATTCTCAAAAATCTTTTAAAAGTTAAGAAATCGGAAGTTACTTATAATAATGAAATGATCTGCATAATTTATGCCTCAACTTTCTTTTTACAAGAAATGTAACAATGAAATTCATTGAAGCTTTTTTTTTCCCCTATTTGCATTATACTTGCATTTGATTGTCTAAAGAAGTGGGAAATGCAGGTTCAATACTTTTATAATCACTCTGCTTTCATTTTGATATAAAATTTCAAACAAAATCAGTGGACTATAAAGTGTTTTTCTAATGATACATCACAATTGACCCTCATATTTTTTGCTGACCATTATGCAAACCTGGTCATATGTTTGCCTGTTCTTGATGACTGTTTACATAAAATGAAACTGATTGGATCAGTGTTGAGGATGGTTTCACACAGTGAATAACCCATACTTAAACCATCTTAAGGAGGGAAATTTCAAGCAAATCTTTTAAATTAAGACCAGTCGCTTAGACATTTTTAACTCTAAACAAAAGTATTAAATAATTCTGATATTGTAAAGATCTTAGACATTATACATCTACATAACAGAACCTGCTTTTACCAGCAGAGGCTATAAATGCTAGGACTTGAGATCAACTTTTTTGTGTGTGGCAAAAAAACATAGTTTGCTACATTTTTTATACTATTTCAGAAATATAAAACCAACAACACTGTTAGTCAATCTTTGATTGCATAAGCAAAGCATCATATACAGGGATGCCAGAAAATAATAATACATCACTGTATGTTATCCATGCAATGTGTTTCTATCTTTGTAATAAAAACCATCTCAACTCAATTGAATACAACAGCTTGTTAGTAATCACATGGAATATTAAAATCAGACATTGCAGAGAGCACAAAAGCTCCCGTATTAAGTTTGCTTGTGTAGTACTAAGAGAGAAAGAAACTGTTTTTAACCTAAGAGCAGCAGTTCCCAAGTTTGCTTTGGACAGACTGCACGCATGCCCCAGAAGGCACATAGTAATTTCTGTCTCCCACCAGGAAAATCTTGCCTCTCATGAAAGCAAAGGAGGAGCCATTTCTCATCTACACTAAGGAGCAGGTAACTAATTGGATCTTCTATCATTTAACTCGCAGTAGCTTCTGTGTGGGAAAGCAACAATACTTTGGCACCCAGTGAAATACAAACCTCCAAAAGAAGTCAAAATTCTCTAAAAATACATATTTAGTGTCACAAATCACACATATGAGAAGGTACTACTTGAGATGACTTCGATATACTTAATAGAAACAAACAAACATCATCAACAAAAAAACACACCACAAATGATCAGGCAAGCTCCATTTATACAGTCACTGGTAAAGACCTTCAAGTTCCTGTGTAATATTCATTAAAACCACTAGATGTCACATTTTAGCTAGTAGAATCAGCTCTGGGCTTGTTTGGTTGGTTTGTTTTATTTGAATAAAACGTTTTAAGTGGGGGATAGGTCTAAAATCATCCTTGAGATTTTCCCTCACAGTCTCCAGCTTTACTTCACTCTCATACAACCAATGAAACAATGTATTGCATCAAATGAGAAAAGCATGATTCATCCACTATCTAATAAATAAATAAATAAATAAATAAAGAGAGAGAGGAAATTAGGAATCTGTATTGTGTATGTTATTATGTATACTGTATATGTTTTATTTCAAAAACGTAGCCTTCTTGATATTTTATTAATAAGCGTTGCTATTCACATTTATAAAAAAAAAAAAAAAAACACTCAAAATTTATTCAAATTGTTGTTAACTTCTAACATTAAGATAATGCTCTAAGATGACCAAACTTTTTCTCTTCTCTCCCCACAAAGATCTTTACGTACAGTTTTCCCAAGCTTGAGAATAAGTTTTTCAGCATTTATGTGATCCATAAAGTTAGGATGAGATTTTCTTCTGCGATAATCTTCCTCAGTAAAAGGAATCTCAGAATCATCCTAGGAAGTAAAAAAAAAAAAAAAAAAAAGGAACTGTTATACATGCTTTAAACCAAAACAAATGTCAAAGGCCTAGATGGATAAAACAAGTTTTTAAAAACGTTACAAAACATCTATTTTGTTTTCATTTGAAATTCATGAAACTTCTAAGTTTCACTGGATAGTTAGCATGTATACACAGTCCTAATATCTTCCTGTATATCTCCTTATCATTGTAGCTCAACATCTAAACCTCTCTATCCAGTGGAATAGATTTAACAATTCCGACAGAAAGCAAGATTTCATATGAAAGGATCGTGAGAAAAAAATATACTTGCTGACACTAACCGTATCTGCTAGTAAGGAAGTACATACTGAAATACTTTAATTAAATTAAATGAATATTTTCCATTAAATGGAAGTATTCACTTAAAAGAAGAATATTTTCTTATTACTTACTGGGTCAGGGGGTTTGCTTTTTGCCCAGGTCATTACTGTTGAAATGAGGATGAATACCTTTGGTGTCGCAAAATGCTCTATTTCTGTATGTAGGGCTGGTAAACAAAAGCAAAGGATGTAATTTGTTGTAAACTGTTCTACTGAAGCCATATATTTGTTTCTCTGTAGAGGTCCTGTACAGACATTTATGCTATAGTGTTCTGTGTTATGTAGTTTGAAGCAAATGCTCTTTATTTTGCTTGGTATAAAATAAAAATAAACCAATAATGAATAATAAAACAAATAGAAAAATAATGGGAAGAAAGGATCACGTTACCACTAATGAATATAATCTCTATAGAAACAAATATTGTGGAAAAAGAAAAAAAGAAACAATCTATACTAGAAAATTATTTATCTTTATTGACTACAAAGATACTGAAATAAAAGTGTTTTATAATTGAAACAACAAATCTACAAAAATAAGATTTTTTTCTTTGAATTTTATATAGAACAAAATAATTACATGTGGATGATACTTTGTTAAGTCCTTGAACTTACAATGTTACTTAAGTATTTAGACAATACACGGAAATGTATAGTTTAGGTTAACTATCATAAAAAGAGCAATTTTGCATTGTCGGCATAAGAAGATTCCATATACCCATTAGAATTTGGTTGTATCAATCAGGAAGAAACTGCAGAAAGACCAAATAGTATTTTTCATTGCAGTTTTAAGCCAAAACTTAAAATAATTATATAAAATATTAAACATTATTTGAATACCAAAGGAGCAAGTTTTCTGCCTACCTTCAAACACAAATAAATAAGATGGCTGTGGACAGTTATTTATGGAAATAGCTGCCTACACAGATATGTCATTTAAAGTGTCGGACCATTCTATGACAGCTTCTCTAGCTTATGAATGCTAAAATGCAATCAATGGTCCCTTGCTAATTAATTGAACAATTCATGCAGCATTTCCCTATCAAGGATGACAGTTTTATATTACAGTAAACTATAAATCCGAGGTCATTTCATTACACATTTCTCGTAAACTTTGGTGGCTATATCGCAAACAATTTTCTGTTCAGTCGATGGCTATACTAACCAGAAGCAGCCCATTTAGCTTCTTCAATTTGATTTGCATCCTCAGTGATGTTATATAAAATAATCTCACATTCAAGCAAATAACTTAAGAGCTCTTTCTGAGAAGAGACCTGTGGGAAAAATAGTTAAAACTTCTTGTTAGAAAACACAGGAAAGAAGGGGGGAAAATCTATTCAAAATTATTTTTCTGATAGATAGAATGCAGTTTTCTTGCACATAGATTTCTGAAAAGGATGCTAGAATAATTCATATGACTGATATCAAACTAAATCTGTCAGATAAAAGTAAGATGATGAAATGAAAATTAAATGCTGAAGCTTCTGATTTGAAGTAGACATTAATATAGTTCAGAAGTATGTACAATTTTAAGTGCTATTTTAGGATTTGTGTTTTCAGTATAATTATTAGTATCACAAAAAAAAATCTATGACTTTTACAGGTATTTTAAGCAAGGATCAGCTGGCAGAATGGACAAGACATAGCAAAATGTCAGTTTCCTTGCAAAACAACATCCCGTCTTTGTTAAATGTGGATTGTCTGCAACACTTGAACAAATCCAACAAACATTCTGCGTGACAGCAGTGGGCGAGATTAAATATAGCTAACCATAATTTTCAGATTAAACAGCTCATCTTGATAGAAGTTCAGAACAAAACTTTCAAAATTTTGAAGAGATTCTGGATAATAAGCAGCTTGAGACAGAGTCAATTTTAGTTTCAGAAAACATTAAGCAATTACATTCTTTAAAACAAGCCTCCTTCAGTTAACCAAACTCTGGACACATATACAAAGATGCAGGTATTCAGAACAATTAGCTGCTAGCGAAAGCTGTGATTTCAGTGAAAAATTAAGACGGGAGGACACTGACTTTGATTCCAGTACTACTACCTAAGCTGATAAAAGATACAGGAGACACAAGAGAGTGTGCTTTGAAAGAAAAAGAAAACAGACCTGTGGATTATCAGGATTGATAACATCCTGTCCATTAAATATATATATATATATATATTTTAAGACTGGATTCTTTCAGCTTTTTCTGTATGAGAACTAGCAGGGTGGAGACAAGTGTGCAGGAAGCATAGGGAGTAAAATACGCATACAATTTCCAGCAGCAAGAGAACACTTTATTAACGTCGGTTGGTCATTTTATGTGACTTGCAATATTCCTAACGTTACCTAACAATGACCTGAAATAAGATTATTACTTACTGCATATGTTTCCTCTGCAAAACATGGTTTAGTACCTCCTGGCTTAGAAAGGGTACCAACTATTTGGTAGACTCCCTCCTTTGGCCTAGTAGAAACTTCAGCAGCTGAGTTCTTTTCATCCTCCTCCTCCTCTTCCTCTATGCTTTCTAGTGATGCTCCAACAACACATTTGGATAAATACTGCAATATACAAGACACACATTTGTATGCAAACATGTATCGCATTGGGACTGCACTACGCAGCTTCTCATAGTCTTGGGAAGACACCAATGCTGCTGACTAGCTTAGATGCTGTTGCAGGCAGTGTAGCTCAGAATACGACTTGGGTAAGCAGGGAAATGGTATGGACTGCACGAACTCGGCAGCGACATTTTATCTTGCCGCTTGCCCTAAGCCTCAGAGGTGAAGGTGTTGCTGTGTCCCCAGACGCCTCTTCTCCTCAACCTGACTCCTCTCCAGAAGGCGTTACCTCAGGGAGATGTTATCTCCAAGCATTATCTTTCACCACAGCCCGCAGCTGCCGCCCCAGTCCCGACCTGCTCTACGCACACCTCCACCTCCTGCTCTCATTCCCTCCTGTCTTCACCCCGTTGCCCCCAGTCCCCCTCCGCAGCAGCCATTTTAGGTGACCACGGCCGGACACCCGCCCGGCGGCCAGGAGAGCAGCCGGGGGCCGCCACGCCGTCACCTCGCCGATATTGCGGCCGCAGAAGGAGTCGAGGTGGTTGAGGAAGATCCGCCGGCTCCGAGCGGCTCCGAGCCCCGCTTCCATGGCCGCAGCCCCAGCCAGCGACGCGGCCCGTTGCTAAGGGCGGGCAGCGGCTGCGCCGAGCCAGGCGGGGCCGGGCGCTGCCGCATCGCCCTCATAGCCGGCGCGGGGCGCTGCGGACACGGGCTGAAGGCTGCGGGACCGCACACCGGCATCCTGCCCTCCAGCCGGCTGCTGCTGGCCTGGGAGTTTCAGCAGGTGGCCGCCTATGGGGACTTTTGGTGTAGCCTAAGCCTTGGCGTAGCCTTGCCTCGGGTGTTTTACCTGTGAACCTGCCTGCCTGCCTGATCATGGAGTGGAAGTGTGCCTTTCTCATCTCTGCCTCCATCATCTTCCTCAGGTGAATCAAGATCAATCGAGAATGAGTCAGGAAGGCAAGGCAGTAACGTGCAGGGAGCAACGAGTAATGAGCAGCTCTGTAAGGCCACTTCCTCACAGAGTTCAACATGGCCATCTCCAGAGGCCGTACCCACAGCAGTCCTCACGCAAACATTTCATCTGGGGAGTTGCTTTTCAGAGCTCTGCTGAGGAACTCAAGGACTATCACAAATATAATCAGGCACTTAGTATGTACATATACTTTTTTTCATACCTAATTCAATCTATCCTACAACAAACATGAAAACCTGCGGTCAATAAAGGAGGGAGTTTATTCACAACTTCTTGACACTGATGAAGACAAAATCTAGCATTTCTGTAAGAAAAAAAAAAAAAAAAGTTTTAAAGCTATGTTAAAGCTATAGTATTAGACATCCTTTGGATAGTAAGCAGCCTTTGAGGCTTTTTAGGTAATTAATCGCTGGTAATTTGTTAGCAACCAACACTACCTTTCAATGATCGTTCTTCCAATGATAACGCATAATCTTAAATGTTCTGGAAAGGTGTACTAGGCCGAGCAGCATTTATTCAGTTTCAAAAAATTACAATGAACTGGTCTAAGGAGACCTATTAAAATTGTTCACTGTGAATGCTTCAAATAAGCTCCCTTCAAGCAACAATTTTAAGTATAAGGACCAGAGAGCGCGTTACTCATAAACCCAGAATAAGAAATTGTGGAATAACATAGTTCTCCCCTTTTGAAGTTAATAGTTCAGTACAAGAAATAATATAAATTTATTCTGGTAACACCTACAAACCATATGTTTTAGAAGTATTTCTCAGCTTAGGTTTATAATAAGCACTTGAAATGACAAAGCATTTTAAATATGTCTATGAAAAAGTTCTTGGCAATGTAACATTATCTTTGTCATTTTTTTCCACTTGTATTTGTCATGCCTCCTTTCCAAGTCCCTCTACAGTCACCTACCATATCTTTGCATGACAGGTTCAGTGGATACAAGTTTGAAGCCAGAGGTATTTTGGAAATAGTTCTTAAATATTAGATTGTTAACAAGTGTTTAAGGAAAGAATAACTTTGGTTGTTCACATCCCCTCTCCCCTCCCAAGAAAGCTACAACACATTGGTGTTTGCATTTGTTTAATGCTTTACTCGTTTAAATAGAACAAGTAAATTAATTGCAAGGGAAAATATTCAAATATAAATTCGGTAAAGTACATTCTCCTCACAGAGGACTAACCACGTGCCACAGACCTGTGTGCAAAAGAGAGCCTATGAACAATTTTTAGAGCATAGATTCATACCCTGGAGCAAAGGATTAACATCCCAAGTGTCAACCTAACAAGATAAAGAAATCAAGCTCTAGAAAACAGAAGCACTGACTGCAGTTGTCTCATCAGTCATAGTTATAACATCACTACCCCAAAGCTACTATAAAAGCTCTATGCGGCCTCTCTAATTAGATTATTCTTCAGCAGGTGTAAGCCAATATAGGTCTACTGAAATCACTGGAACTGATGTATTTGTTAAGTGTGACTCCAAGAAAGCTACTGCATATACTTAGCACCTAAACATGGCAGAATAAATTAAGATGCACAAATACTGAGTAATACAAGAATACAAAAAGTATGACAGTCACAAAATGCTAGATTAGAAGTTCTAGTATTTCTAGCCAACAGTATCTTTTTAAAAAAAGTCTACCATTCAATACGTACTTGAAAAGTTACAGCAATACAATAGATTTATAAAGAGATTTATATCATTTTTAAAGTAGAAAATACAAGTTACACCTTCCAGCTTGTATTAGCCTTAGCAAATTTCATACAACCTTTGGTTTCAAACCAATACAATGCAAGTAACATTACAGTGCTTACTCATTCATTAGGAGAGGATGCTGTACAATCGAGGGAGAAAAGTTGAAAAACAGGAGTACCAAAGTACTGTATTATAGAAAGTAAAGGCTGAAGCAAAAATACTCTTGGGTATATCCTGTACATCATGTAAACAGACATTCAGAACAGTAAACAGGCTAAAATGTCTTTCAAACCTTCCAACCAGTTACAATATAGCATACATACATATATATCATATATAACACCGTCTTTAGGGAATGTAGCCTGTTACATCTGAATTTACTTCTGTGCTTAGCTCATTTGCAATTCAGACAATACATTCATATAGTAGCAGTACATCTCATTCACTCTTTGGAGTGTGTTAGTTGACACAGACACAGACAGATCAAACAATACCGAGCTTTCCTTTTAACTCAGGTGCTGTTATTATATAATCAACACTCAACTGTTCAAAAGTCATCTTTCTTGCTACTGAAGCTTAGAATTTTCAGATTTATGCACAGCAAATCAAGCTGAAATTCTATTCTATGCAAAAAAGATCTGTTTTAAACTGAAAATAATTGCCTGTTCTACCCAATCAATTGCAATGACTAGATGTTAATTAGACAGTTAACTTCTATTTTAAAAAGCATATATGACAATGATCAGTAAGCATACGCCAAAAAGAGATTACTACTTGCCTCTGTAATATTCAGTCTCTACGTATTTTCAAGCGTTTTGGATAGTAACATTTTGAAGAGAACAAATTTTTTTAAATGTTGTGAGAAGCAAGTTATTTGCTCACCTTCAGCAAAAAGAAAAAATAAGTTTAGTAGTTTTACAGTTTATCAATAGCACTGTGATATGCACAAATTCTCTGAAGCAAAATGCTATAGATCAGTACTAGTATATAGCAGATGTTAATGCAAGAAATTGAGCTTAAGATGTTTGTGGCTGTGTTTGTATGAAAGATTGCAGTGCCTCACACTAAGAATTCCTTCTAGTATTAGATCTTCTTCACTTCAGGGTAAATCATGACTGATCTTTCTTCAAAGCTTCTAGTCTTTGTAGTAATGCATTTCCAAACACCTCTCGATATGCAGGGCTGAGAGAGTCCAATAAGGAGTAGACAGTTTCGTGGTACGGTGTCTGCAAACTGTCATCAGTCTGATCAAAATCATAAGCTACTATCTGTAACAAAGAAATCATTGGTTAATTTTTTGTGATTAGGATCACTTTGCAATGGGAAATAGATACCACAAAGTTTAAGTTTTCCAGTCAGGCTGTACAGTAATATGCAAACAAGATACTTGATTTAAATTGCAGTCTGTGCTTTCTACTGCGGGGCTTACCGGTAATACAGTATTTAGGCTGTTTCAAATACTTTGTTCCAAAACTCAAAATATTAGTAAAAACTGTCACTGTCACTTTTGAAAAGAAGTCTTACATCTATGTAAGATTCTCACAAACACTATAAATGGTACAAAATGGAGTTGTATACATATTGTGTTAATGATTTATCTGGGTACCTGAGAAACCCAGAGTGTTATGCCTATAATAAATATGTCCATTGGCTAATTCAGTCTTCATCATTTTGTAGATGTCTATACAAAAATGCCTGTTTTTCCATCAAGTTATCTTCTCGCTTTGTTTGAAGTAACTGAAGTTCCCCTTTCTAGGGAAACATGTAAAACAGGTTTTCATAAAAGTACAAGATAAATGTGTGTGTTATTTTGGTGCCACTGAAGTATCTCTCTAGGCACGTTTTGAACAAGATCATTACTCAAAACAAAGAGGCATAAGAAATTATAAACAAATTAGTTTACCCTGAGTCCTGCTTCAGTGAGCTCCAGGCAGTACCTGTTCCTTTCCCTGGTTTCCACATTGATATACGCCACATCCTCTGCACATGGAAGTGTTTTTGAGACAAACATGTTGCTGACAGCAAAAAGAACATCATTCACAACAGCTTCGGCTTCTAGTCTCATATCTTTCACATCTGTTCCTTCAAAGTCTGTATAATCAGAATCCTCTTCAAATCCTGTATTACTGGGAGACTCCATAGGATTGCAGTCAGTCTCCATTCTGCATATGGAAACATGCATTTTAGATTATACCGCTACACTCAATGTATGACATTAATAACACAAAACTAAAGGAGTATCTTAAGCAGGCATATTTACCACTGTCCGAAAAAGTAAAAGAGGAGACTCAGTGAATTTGGCAACTCAAGACAGCCCAGAGAACTCCAAACCTTGCTGTTTTGTTCCTGCCAGCACCCAGGAGCTACCACAGGAGCTGCTGCTTCACAGACAGGCAGTTGGCAGTGAGTTGTGTAAGGCTCTGTTATGATTCAGCAGCAGCTAGCTCTGCACTTCGCTGATCCAGAATGCACTAAGAAAGCCAAGTGATGCCAGCAAAAACTGCAATTAACAGCTGCTGAAAATTGGTGAACGTAGTCTATTAGTGAATAATTCATCACTGTTATTGATGAATTTAATACAGATTTCCAAGCGTCTGTGAACTAAATGGGTTATCAAAGGTTATGAGGACAGATTAAGAACAAGGTTTTTGTTTTGCTGCACTAAACCGCCATTCCCTTGTTTTTTACGCAGTAAAAGCCAGTACGACACACACAGCCGGCCTGCTACCACAAAGAGCCGGCCCCGGCGCTACCCCACACCCCGGGGAACCTGCCCGAGCCCTGCAGCGCAGCCCCAGCAGGAACAAACCCCTCGCAGCACCCCACCACCTCCGTCGCTGCCTCACAAACCCACCCGGCGCCCGCACGCGGACCCAGCCCAGGCTTAGGCAGCCCCCGAAGCCCGGCGGCTCCGAGGGAGGGCCGCTCAGGGCAGGTTCGCGTCGCACGGAGAGGAGCGGGCAGCCGCCTCCCGGCAGGCAGCCCACCCACCCACCCACCCACCTACCGGCGCGGGTGCCCGGCACCGAAGAGCGCTCGCCCCGCTCGCCCCGGGGCCGCTCCCCGCAGAGCCAGAGCCGGCCCCGGCCCCGGCTCCACCGCCTCCCTCGGCCGCTTCCGCCCCCGCCTCCTCCGCCGGGGACGCCATTTCCTCGCGGACGTCAGGGGGCCGGGCACAGCGCTCGGCGGAGCGGGGGGGGGGGCGAAGCGGGAAGGAAGGCGACAAACAAACAGCCCGCATCGGCCCGGCACGGCCCGGCTCGGCACGGCAGCGGAGAGCTGACAGGGGGCGCCCCCCCAGCCCTTTCCCTCGCCGCACCCCGCGGCGCCGCCGTCCCCCCCCTGCGCCGCTCGCGGGGCGCCGAGAAGATGGCGGCGGCGGCGTGAGGATGGAGCTACCTGCCTGAGGGCAGGCGGTGCCGCCCCTCCGGCCGTGCCTGGCCGCGGGGAGCCCCGGCGGGAGCCAGCGCTGAGGGGCGAGGCCGGGCCCGGCGGCTGCCGCTCGCCCCCTTCTCTGTATCCGGCCGCCCCGTCCCGCTGCCCGGCCCCCAGCGCGCCGCCGCCATGCCGTGGCCTTTCTCGGAGTCCATCAAGAAGAGGGCCTGCAGGTACCTGCTGCAGAGGTACCTGGGCCACTTCTTGCAGGAGAAGCTCAGTCTGGAGCAGCTCAGCCTGGATCTCTACCAGGGCACCGGCTCCCTGACGCAGGTCCCCCTGGATAAGTGGGTAAGAGATGCCGGCGCTTCGCCCCCTCGGCTCCTGCTGCGGCTGAGGGACCAGCTGATCGCCTGCCCCCGGCTGCCACCCACTTCGTTTTCAGTACCCGGCCTCCTTATGTAAAAAGTTAGAGCCATAATTAGCGTCTCATCCAGGGAGCTCTCCTCTGATGTGCGAACACTTGAAAAAAAAATAATCTGGGCATTTATTACGGATATATTTTTCTGGCTATGGCTTGGTTTTGTTGTTTGGTTTTGATTATGGATGAGAAAAGAGGTGTTTGCAGTTTAAGTGAAAGAAGGCAGGAGTTGCTGACTTCTCAGGGAGAAGGAGCCAGTGCTGCCCAGACCATTGGAAATTGTTGCTGTAGTTCCTGAGAATCCTGTTTACTGACTACTGCTCGAGACGATAAAAACACATAGTGATCCCTGTTCTATCTCTGCTTTGTCTTCAGCAGGGAGGCCCTTAGTTCTTTCTGGCAGTGTTGTGCTGGACTTCAGGGACTGTTCTTAGGGATCTCCACAGCCTAGGCTTGGAAATGATGACAGTATGTGTTGACAAGAAATGGGAAGCTGCTTTTAGCTGAGTTAGCAGGTGGGCTGCGTTGCTTTGAACCAACAGAAGTTTTTTTCAGCCCTGTTCTGTAGATATTTATATATACGTATGTATGTGTCTGTACACATACAAACACTTGTACCCTACTGTAGTTATTCAGAAGTCTGTGTCCATGTAGTGTTTTGTAAAGTTTCTTGGGTTAATTACCAATGGCACTGCATTCCACCTGCCAGTCAAATGAGTGTCATGAGGAGCTTTAAGTGCTTCTGTGGGTCAGTCACTGACTTTAAAGGTAGCATGGATGATTAACTATGCAGGCTTAATGCTTTACAAGCTACTGACAAAACACGTTTTTACAATACTGTGCTCTGGGTTCATTTTAAAATGCTTGTGAATGATATTTTCAGATAATGATTTTCCTGTTGTTTATGTACAAGTATGTTGGAAAGTGGCAGGGGACAGACATTTGTAGAAATGCTCAAAATTACCAGGGTTTTAGTGTTGGGAGTTGTTGTTTTCTTCCTTTTCAGTGTTGCCCACATCTTGTTTTCTGTGGCTGGCAGTAAGGCTGTTAGGCTTTGAGTTATTATGCCCTCTAGTGGGTGTCACGGCAGTCCTCACTAGTCAAAGTGACATTATTTGAAATACAAGTATTTTGAAATAGAGGCAGTTATAGACAATAGTAAATGAATACTTAATTATGGATACAGAGTGATTAAGTGTCTGTACACTAAGGCTTAGGTTATCTTTCGCATTTGTAGATCAACATTTTTCTTTCTGACTTGTAAACAATGAATGACATGTTTGAGGTTCTCTGCACGTGACTCTCGTGTATGACAGATTGCAAAACAGATGTCACGGAAGTACTACAGCCCCTTTTTTTCCTCTAGTTGTTGTAAGCTTGTTCTCAGCGAATCACCAGGATGACTGTAGTTTTGCATATTATCTCATCCATTTTTGTGGATACATTTGTTCATCTTAATATGCAGTAAGATGTACATGTGTTTACAATTTCTACAGATAGAAATACCTGGGGCTATTGCCGTAACACCCTTGCTGCCTGGACTGTTGAGAAAAATCAGAATGTATCCCACGTTATTTGTGGTTGAATGTTAGTGCATACTGAATAGTATTTTAGCAGGTAGTATTGCTGTGATTCCAGCTGCATACTTTCAGTCAAACATGGGAAAAAGTCCTGATGCGAAGACTGTGCTTCAGTTTTAAAATCTTGCTTAGAATGCTCTAAGTAGTGCTTTCTAGGCACAACAGGTATAAAAATGCCTGATTTTTCTTGTCTTTTAGATAGTAAATTTCTATTTCAAAGTAATAAGGAATGTATTTAATAATTTTTGTTGTAGTGTATCTTGCTAGCAAAAAGTTTTGAGGTCAGATTTATTCAAAATTCATTTTAATAACTAGCTTACTTCCTTTTATAGCAAATTAATTTGTAAAGGTTCAAGTAATTTAACCTGATTTGAAAATAACACTGATTCTTTTTTCATACCAAATAATTACTTCTTGCTTTATCTTATGCTACTGCCACATCTATAAATATTACATTTAATTCAAAATAACATTTTAATGTCTTTGAATCTTCATTATTTGATTATTAAAAACTTTCCTGACAGAACTGTTTCAAGTTCTGTTTTTAAGTTGGTGTCTTTTTCTACTGCTTGAGTGGACTTTGGAACAGGAACTAGAAAAGCATACAAGTAGACAAAATTCTAAAAGCAAATTTACTGAGAGTATAGAACAAGTTAACACAAAGTGACAGTTACAACTGGAGACTTATGAATGAAAAAAAACTAATTTTCCGAAGTTTTTGTTCAGTTTAATTTTAAATCATCCTATAGAGATGATAGAACAGCATTTTAAAAATAAATAAAAACTGAAAGCATCTTTTAATTCCTTATCTTTTTAACATATTGAATTTATACTTTTTTGAGGTAAAATCAAAGTTTGTGTTCAAGATAGGAAGGTTGAAACCACACGTTTGTCTGTAGAATGCTATTTCGTAATACTACAGCTGCAGTCTTCAGTAGTGTCTTGGGTACAGCAGAAAGTTACACTCACCAAGTTTGATGTGAGAGATTGTGTTTATTTTATTAGAGCAGCCTAGATAGTTCTTATTTAGTGAAAATTGGAATTACTGAACATTTGAATTAGTGCAAACAGGGGGCTGCCTTCTTTGTATAGATGGGGAAAATGTGTTTGGTTTGAAAAAGGGCTTTTTTGGACTGTATAGTTGTAATGAAATCACTATGGTGCAAAACGACCTTTCTGAGGATTACAGAAAACTTCAAAATCCTTAATTACTGCTTCAGAGCTGACTTCCATTTCTGTCATCAATTTCACTCTTTGTGATACTTATGGGAACTTGATTGACTGGAGTTTTGTTTATAATGTCATTATAAAGGACTCAATTAATGAAACAGTTTCTGTTGAATATTGGATTGTCAACTGAGTTTCAATTTTTGTAATTTTAAATTAGTGCTGAACATGACTTTGAACACAATAAAATCTAATTTAGAAATGGCAAGTATGGTATGAAGCAAGAGATGATTACTTGGTTGTGTTGTTCCATTGTTGCAGGGAAGGGTCAAATGAGTGTTACATTAAAATTTGTCTTGTGAAATAGGCTTGCCACAGAAACCAGGTACTTACTGTGTTTTTAGTCTTAATATTGCTAGAAATTGGTCTTCCAGTATTGGTAGAAAAAGAACAGATGAACCTGTATCAGTATTGTGGTATTTATAACAGTAGGATAGCAGAAGTTGTTGATATGGTGTAAAAATACAGGTTACATAGCTAGCCACAGATAAAACTGTATTATGTTGAAAGCTCAGTAGTGAATGGAAACAAATTATGATGGAATCAAAATACTTGGAAACAGCTGGTTTATTGTTTCTCTAATTCCTTTTCTAATAGATCAACGTTTTCTTACATACACACGCATATATATGCATTATTGTTGTTATTATGCTGATTTTTTTTTTTCTTGATTCTCTCCTAGTGTCTTAATGAGATCCTGGAGTCTGCAGATGCACCTCTGGAAGTCACAGATGGTTTTATCCAGTCAATTTCTTTATCTGTTCCATGGGGATCGTTGCTACAGGATAACTGTGCGTTGGAAGTAAAAGGATTAGAGATGGTCTTCAGGCCAAGACCAAGGCTTGGTAGGCTTGTTATTTTTTCATTTTTGAAAAGGAGACTTCACAGTTTTTCAGAGGGAAAAAGGCTGCACCTGCTTTAGTCAGTTCTTAGCATTATTTAAAGTGTTATTTTAATTTACATACATTAACAATAGGGAATGTTGTAAAGAAACTGTCAAGTGTTTCCTAATTGTTTGTTGTATTAAATAACTTACAATGTTTATAATACTGATGTATCTTTTCTTCCAAACAGCTTCAGGCATATTTGAAATGAAACAGTGCAGCACGGTAGGGAGTTTCTGTTAGCTAGTTTTTTTGGTTATTGTGTGCCAAGTGCTGTTAGTCAGCATTAGTAGATGTGGACCTTGGCTGTTACGTGGCAGGAGAAGAACACAACAGTGTGAGACTATGAGGAGGGGGTTCAGTGAGGTACTGGCTTTCTTCAGCAACTTCATAGCAGAATCTGCATGTAGTGTGTATATTTGGATAACAGATACATTTTAATTGCTATCACAGTCTGAAATAATTACTGTAAATACTTATTAGCTTTGGTTATAATTCTGAGAGCATTGTTTGAGCTCTTCTGGTTTGTCTACATTCATACAAATCTAGATGATCTAGTTTTGATTATTCTGGTGATAAATTTTTAGTGACTCTGAAACTCCCAGAAAATCTGTTAACACTTACTATTATAGCATGTGTGGGACATCCCTGTGCATTTTTAATTTGTGGAAATTAAAGCATGAATGTTTGAAGGATTTTAATTTGTTTTCCTTTTTATAGTGTAAAGAAGATGGAAAAAAAATATTTTCTTCCAATATTTTTTCCTTGATTATTCTATATTTCTTTTCATAAATGGAAAAATGCATAAATCTATTCTCCATCTTTCACAGGTTACTTTAAGTAACACATTTTCTCCATTTCATTCTTGTTTGTTTGACTGGAACTAAATTTTGAGCAGTCTTACTTTCCCAGTTAAGATTATTTCTTTGAAAGAATGGTAGTATAAGGAGAAAGGTTTATTTGTTCACTTTCATTCATTTATTTCTATTTGATCAACAGTGCTGGTTTTATTTGATTGCTAAGCTGGAATATTTTGTCCATTTAATATGTTTGCATTTGTGCTTGTTGTACTGTTTGTTTCCTGTACTGGAGTGTTATGTTTGAAGTTTATTACCTTTTCTAATCTAGATTTATAGTGTTTGCTCACAAAAGGCTTGGTGTTAGCTGATAGAGTTTCAATTAAGTTAATCTATCTGCTAAAAAAATGGTTCAGTTTAACACATGCTGTGCTCTTGGAATGCTGTTTTATTATTTTATAGTTACTAGGTCAGGTCTGCATTAGACATTTAAACATGTTTAAATTAACATGCTAAGATAACATTTTAAACCTTGTTAAGTCTTCCATCATCCAGGGTGTGTTTCAAATGGAGTAGGAAACCCAAAAATAATTCTTAAAAACAAAGTTATTTCTCTTATTTCATTTTGCTGATTATGCCTGCAAAATCATACCAGTGTATTAAACTTTAGAGTGAAATTATTTACTTAAAGCAATGCTGAAGATTGGTTAATTTGAACAGTGCTTTCATCCTTTCAAATACCAGAATCTCACCAGTGCAGTTTAAACAGATTAAAGTAATTTAAAAATAGTGTATCTCATAAAGACAGATCATGACTAAATTTGTTTTTAGGTATGACTTCTTACCAAGTTGTTGAAACTATTTTATTGTTGTCCAAAGTGTATTACTTATTTCATTTTGTCTTCATTGTTTCAAAATGTTCACAGACAAATTTATTAAGACTTCTCTTACTTTACAGCATCGGGGTCTGAACCTATGTATTGGTCAAGTTTTATGACCAGTAGTATGCAGCTTGCAAAAGAGTGTCTTAGCCAAAAATTGACAGATGAACAAGGAGAAGGATCCCAACCTTTTGAAGGACTTGAGAAATTTGCAGAAACTATTGAAACAGGTATGAATTCATTATTGAGGTCTGAGTGAACATCGCAGTTTTTGTTGTATGTCAGTTCTGCAAAATGGCATCTCGTTTGCCCTAACTTTCCTCGCAAATCTTCACTTTATACTTGTAAACAGGCTGACAGGACAATAGCTCCTGTATTCAAGGTGTGTGTGTGGGGAATATGCTTAAAAATGTGTGTATGCATACTTCAGTCGATAGAATGAGCCCTTCTTCGGGGCCAAATTGGCCATTGTTTACACCAGAACAAACTGAGGTAAATCTGTGCGTGAATGATTGGTGAGGTGCCTTACTTGCGGAGGTACCAGTTTTAGTACATCATGCAAACTTACTGTTCTAAGTGTTGATGCTTTTGAAGAAAATCAGAATGTTTTTTCAACTCGTTTTACACAAAGCTGATTTGTTAGGATGTGTATGTCAAGGATCACACCATGTTGCTAGATATACTTTAGAAACTATGCTTGCTGTTGTTGAAGTGGAAGAAAATAAGTGTTTATGACCACGTGATGGAATAGAGAGCCTTGTGCTGGAATGTCTGAGCTAAGGGAAACATTTAAAATCAGATCTAGAAATAGAAGTATACAGATAAAGACCCATGGTGCCTTATAGCAATGTTTAGGAGTTGAGACATGGTGTGCAATGCAGCAGATGTTTTAAGGGTCATCCACGTTGAGCCATAGAACAACTTGGTTTGAGTTGCTGTTTGCTCAAGTCCATTACAGTCCATTTCATGGTGTGGTTGTACATATTAGACATTTAGTAGTACTTCATATCATCACTTGACATCTTGTTACTTTATTAAACTTAATGGCAATTTGTTTTCACTGAAATAAATATTGAGAACTTTGCCAATTGAAAATGGCCTTTCATTTGGTTTATAAAAGTTGTTACTGAGTAAAGTGACTTAAGTGCTTGCTGTCTTTTAATTTTCTCATTTAAGTTCTACGAAGAGTGAAAGTTACCTTTTTAGATACTGTTTTGCGAGTTGAACATGTGCCAGAAAACTCTAAAAGTGGAACTGCACTTGAAATTCGAATTGAAAGGTAAAGACTTTTAGAAAAATCTATCTGTAGTTATATTTTTTTCAAGACTTTTTTGCTGCATCTTGTACAAAGTATTTTACCATGTGCACATAAACGCATATTTATATACAGTTAGACACTAGATCTCGAGTAGCCCCGTTAAGACTACCTCTTTTATGGAGCCAGGGAGCAGTTTCTCCACTGAACTATAACTGCACAATATTTAATCATCAAATTAGAAGAGATCTAGACTTTTCGAAAGACAAGGTAACGACCGCTTCCACAATTAATGAAAATTGTCTCTCAGAAGCTCCAAAGTCATTTGATATTACTGGCAAATCAGGCCACCTCTTACTCAAAAGGGATAAATAGCATGCTGTTTTGATATTTGATACATCTTATTTATGGAAAGTCAGATGTATTTTTCCACTGCAGATTCTCTTATGTGGAGACTTGCACCAAAAATTTATGGGACTGGAATACATTTTCTCAATATTCAAATTTAATACTGACACTGAATATTACTTTCAAATAGTGCTTGTAGACAACATAAAAATATTAGATGATATATTTTCCAAAAAACAGGATTCTGAAGCAAGAGTTACATATGTCCGAGTGGAAACAGTGATGGGCAGACTCCTTCATTTTACAGTCAGATTAGACATAAGTACAAGGGTAATACACCAGGATATATTTACACTAGAAGCATGTTGCAATTGTCCTGTAGGAAGTTGAAGGTTTCCACCCATTCCCAGAGAGTGGTGGTTTCTCCTTTCAGGACAGTCTACGGCATTGTAAATAGTCTGAAGAGGGAGAGAGCATGTACAAACTTAGAGGCTAAATGGCACAATAAAGGTAAAAATTTGCATGCTCCTACCATCTTTATTTCCTTGCTTTTGTCTCCCAGAACTATGTACTGTGATGAAACTGCTGATGAGTGCTCTGGAATTAATGTACATCAGCCCACAGCTTTTGCTCACAAGTTACTTCAGCTCTCAGGTGTCTCTTTCTTCTGGGATGAGTTTCCCGCATCAACAAAGTCCTCCCCAGTGTGTTCAGCTACACAGCTGGTAAAATAAAATGCATTATGTAAGAATGTAAAGTGATGAAGCATAGAATATATTGTTACACTGATGTATTAGATTCATTCTAAAGGATATAGAAATTGAACTTTTACTTGCATCTGTATTTGCTAACGTTCATAAACACTTCTGTTGATTTTTGACAAGGGGGAAGGAAATAGAGACTTTATTACTGAGTAAAATTCAGAATGTATTGTACTGGAATCGGTTTGCAAGTTTAATGTGTGGAAGTCCTCTATAACTTGCTATTCTGTGGAAATTTGCTCCATTTTTTTGTGATGGCCTAATGTTTCAGATTTTCATGTGCCTTGTTTCTTCATGGTTATTAATAAGTGTTTTTTTAATACCACTATCAAATTTATATTTGTGTGAAATTATCATTTGTGTGATAAGCTTATCTGAAGTGCATGTTTACATCTCTTGATAAGAAATGCCATATATTCTAATTCCTATCTCTGTAACATTTTAAGGCAACTGAGCCAAAGCTTTCACCTAGCTGGAACCCAAAAATCACTTATGAGCCACATCCGCAATTAACAAGAAACTTGCCAGAAATTACTCCTTCTGACCCTGTACAGATCAGTAAGCTGATTGGTAGAATGGAGCTGAGCCTAACATTAAAGCAAAATGAAGTACTTCCTGGAGCTAAGGTTAGTCAAGCTTTCCTGGTCTTTAAAATTATTGGTTATGTAGGACTTTTTTTTAACTGTACATAAAAATGGTGAGATTTTCACCATTCAAAAGAATCAGCTTAGGTTTTGTTTTAGATTGGTATTGAATGCAGCCAATGTGTATGTCTAATAAAACATCTTTACAATGGATATCTGATATTTTCCCAGGACATATCATAAAATACAGGAAAAAAGAAAAGGAAAATATAAATATAAAAAAAAAAAGAAAAAAAATATTTATGTTATCTGTTAAAAAAAAAAAAAAATCCCCTAACAATTATACAGTTTTTAAACTTATAAATAAGTGTGGGTTTGTGGGTCTCTTGTTTTTTCTTAAGTAAACACGTTAACTACTTAGATATTCTCCTGCTATTTCTGTGCAAAGCAAACAGTAGAAGGAACTGCAGGAGGACAGTTAATTAAAATTACATTTGGAAGTACAAGAAATGCATTGAAATCTCTTAAAGGAGGGTTCTTGTATCTTGGAGATGGAATGAATTTATGTATGGCATTGAGTCCTGAGGAAATTGTTTTGTTTTCATGAAACTCCTGCTGCTATTCATTTATCCTTTTTCTTGTAGCACTATGACTAACTTTGCCTATGTATGCATGGAATGTTGAAATGGCTGATTAAAAACACTGTAAAAGGATATAATTACCTCTAGAATTACAAGTAGTCCTTAAATTCTTACTTAGGTTGCAGCACTGTAAAACATGTGAATGTTTCTACTTTTGAGATTTTATGTTAAAATTTATAGCAATAACATAATAATGCTATATTTAAATGCTAGTAGTTAAAATAATATTTTGACTTTGACCTAAAAATACAGGAAACAAAGCAGTTGAACATAAAGTTTTTTTTTTTTTTTTCTTTTTTCTTTTCTTTAAAGGTGTGAATAGATGAGTAAATTTGTATAAATAGATGCCCCTTGTCTCCAATTTTAAAATAATCTATTAACCATTGCAGGGAAATTCTGTTCTACTAGAGTTTTCTTCCATGGGCTGCAAAGGCATCTTGGCTCCAGTGTCTGGAGCACCTTCTCCCTGTCCTTCTTCTCTGACCTTCGGTGTTGCAGGATTGTTTCTCACAGCTGTTTT
The DNA here is from genome assembly GCF_965140915.1 of Aythya marila. Lineage (NCBI taxonomy): Eukaryota > Metazoa > Chordata > Aves > Anseriformes > Anatidae > Aythya > Aythya marila. The sequence goes on from NC_139046.1 coordinate 14,527,517, forward strand.
TTTTCCTTGCAGCCTACATAGCATTTTGCTGTTTCTTAAATATGTTGTTGCAGGGGTGAAAACCTGCTTCGCTGATGAGCTCAGCTGTGTCCTGAGGAGAGTCTGGTGCAGGGCTGGCTATAACCAGCCCTGCCCAGCACAGGACAGCCCGTGACCTCTTCTCACAGAGGCCATTCCTACAGCACACCCTGCTACCAACGCTTTGCCACCTACACCCAATATAATGAATATAGGATTCTAGAACTGAAAAATAAATCTATAGCAGTTCTTAATGTAAATTTAGCTTGAGCTGTTCTCACAAGATACGTGGCTTACTCTGTGGTATACCATGTTAAAACAATTAGACTTTTAAAATCATCCTGCTCTTTTGGAATAAAGTATTTAAATCTGTTAATCTGTACACTGAAGAGAAATTCTAGAGAGAACCTTTGCAGTTTTCAAGATCTACTTCAGAAGGAGCTGATTTCAGTATTTTGTAATTAGTACATAAAAACTAAATGTATACTTCTGGTTGCTTCTAAAATTATTAAAGAAGCAAAACTACTAGCATGTAAATGGTATTCTTGAATTTTCCTGCTAGGTGATTCTGTATTTAATTTAATCAACTAAACAGTGAGACAGGTCTGTTCATCTTGCCAAGCTACAGATCAGAAGCAATACACTGTTAAAGTTCTAGCTGTTGGACGACGAAAGTGTTGCTGGGATGGCTGTATTCTTCACAGCATCAAAATGTATCATCAAAATATTTGAGTCAAGACTTCGCAAGAAAAATTGTGTTCATTAATTTTTGTCCTTTTTTTTTTGCAGTTGGATGTAGATGGACAGATAGACTCTGTACATCTGTTTATGTCACCAAGGCAGGTGCATCTTCTGTTGGACATGGTAGCAGCTATTGCAGGACCAGGCAAGTGAGCGTTCCGTAAATGTTAAATGTGTATTTAGGTTGACGGGAATGAAAATTTGTAAGATAAACAAGTTTCTTCAGTGGAAAAAATGTTTGTGGTGGTAGATTAATAATTTTCATCCGTTTTTAGCAAAATGCTCTGCGTATTACTATAATGCGATTTTTATTCAGTTGCAGATTGTTGGTAATGAAAATGCAGGTAATTATTTTTTTATTTTTATATATATATTTTTAAAGACTAGAGATTGGGAAATGGAAGTTGGAGAAAGTCAGGAGGCCAGAACATTTCTGGTTCTTACAGCTTCTGTTTGACCAGAGGGTTTAGGTTGAAGCGTTCCAGTTTGTTCTGTGTCCTATGCTTTAGAGACAGGCACGGAAAACACTTAATACTGGGTAGATGCTTGATACTCTTCTAACGATGCTGGCATTTTTGTTGTACTAGACTTGTTAATTGGTTTTGGATAACTGGAAAAACATTACAAATAGTTTCTGATTTGTATCATCTTCAAACCTGAAATTTTAATAATTCCTTAATAGTAAAATCTTCAAGGGATTGTGTCCATTAGTCTCTAAAGCTGACCCAGAAATATACAGTGATACCATATGTGAACATATCTGCATATATGATCTTAAAACAGTTACTTCAGACTTGAAAGTAATGCTAAAGAGAGAATAATCCATCTTGGAAGCATAAAATCCCCAAACCAATGTGTATATATACATCTGATACACAACAGATGAGTGTGCATCTACAGATAGACATGCATATAAATCTACACAACAATGACAATTGGTTAATTTTCAGATTCAGATTTTAATTTTCTTTGGGATACTGGTGAGGAAGTAACAGTGAGTTTTGTGTCTTCTTAATTTAGAGAGCCTAAGCAGGATAGAATTGTCAAATAAAGATAGGAAGAACCGACCGATGAAGCAGGAAGATGAGTATCGAATCCAGATGGAGTTGAAACGTTATTTAAGAAAAGAGTCTTTATCTGCAGGAGCCTCATCTGAACAAAGCTTCTATGAGACAGAGACTGCCAGAACTCCTTCTAGTCGTGGCAAGTATAAAAGATGATGCAGTGTAGCAAATAACCTGTTGTGAAAATTACATACATTGAGTGTTGATCTTTTAATCTTAGTAATTTTAGTATCAAAAGAACTTTGACATACTACTATTCAGTGCTACTAATTGTACTGCTAAAAATGAACTCACAGTATTAGGCTGGATTTCATTCAGTGTTTCTTTAAAAGTGTTCAGTAATCTATATGTTATTTTGCAACATTGTAAATACATGTGAACTGTAGTATCTTTTCAAAATATGGTTGAGAAAAGTAATAGTTGCATTGCACTAATATTTTTATTTGTTTAAATATTAAAAAACAGTAAGAATATGAAAATGAAAACTTTGATTTGTAAAAAGGTGTGAAATTATAGAAACTATGCCAATTTGAATGTAAAAACAGAACGGTTAACATTTTATTTTTCTTGCATTTTTTTTTTTTAATTTCTGTCTGTATGTACTACTTGTTTTAGTGTCAGGAGAAGCTGGAGCTTCTGTGAACAATATATTTAGCTGGTTATTTTGCCTTGCCATTGGATTTCTGAACTTAGAAATACATTCCCATTAAAAATAAAGTTAGTTTTTTACTTCAGAAAGTAACTCTTTATTATCCTTGTTTCTTACTAGAAGAAGAAGTTTTTTTCTCGATGGCTGACATGGACATGTCTCACAGCCTTTCCTCTCTTCCACCTCTTGGAGACCCTCCTACTATGGACCTAGACTTGTCTTTAACTAGTACATACACAACGACACCAGCAGGATCTCCGCTGAGCACTACAGTGGTATGTATAGTATTAACTGCATTTAAAATCTCTTTGAAATCAACATTTTTTCTGTGAAACGGTTGGATAAATATTCTTTGCAATATCAAGAACTGTTACTAGTCAACACTTCCTGTTACCGCAATTTTGCATCCTTCTGTCTGTGTATAGACCTGAAATTGTTTAAGAGCTGTCTTGAGGCATGAAGTTATTTAGAGCTGATAGTATTCCTTGTCAGCTATGGAAGCTGTATTGGAAAGTTGTTTTTTTTGTTTGGCTACCAGGACAGGAAATGGAAAGTACTTGTTTTGAAATTCCTCAGAAATTAACAATGGTCATCTGTGAAAGACCCTTTGATTTTTCACAACTGTCTATTTGATATCTGAGTCTTGTTTTAACATGGACTATGCTGGCAATGACAATGAAAATACAAAATCATTATACTCATTTCCTAGAGAACAAAAGCTACGCTGTTAACAGATTTGGGGAAGATGGAGATATTAGGTGCCTAGCGTTTTACTTAATTAAAGCTATGGACAATGTATGCTTTTTACAGAGAAACAAGATAATAGATGTTCATTGAGAGAGCAGCTTTATCCAGCTTTATAAATGCGTGGATAAAGACTACTATAGAATTAAAAAACGTAGCCTAAAGCATATCTACATCATGCAGTTGAGTGTTAAAATGCCATGAAATAGCATGCTGTTGATTGTTTATGCATGTCTCCATGTTCCTTTGCCTTACTGTTTATATGTTATCTAATAAATAAGTATACAAACATCTATTTAGCAAACTTACGATGTAGCATATTTTTGTTTTAGCTTCAACCAACTTGGGGTGACTTTCTTGACCGTAACAGACAAGAGCTACAACCTCCAAGGGGTTCTTCGCTTACAGCCAATGTGGTTCACCAGACTTCCTTAAGAAGGACATGTGAGTAAAAATGCTGTCTTACATTCTACTCTCCAGATAGTTCTGGAAAGAAATTGTTAATGGAGCAACTTGGTAAAAAGAAATGAAAATCAAAAGAAAGATGATGTTATGAATGTTTTATTGCTGAAAAATTATATCGACAAACTTTTGTATTTCAGCTATTCCATCCAGATCTGTTTCTGTGGATGAATCCAGACCTGAGCTTCTTTTTAGACTGGCAGTGGGAACTTTCTCAGTGTCTGTACTTCATATTGACCCTTTACCCCCACCTGAAAGTTCACTGAACCATAACCCATTGACACCAATGGCTCGGGATTTCTTTGCCCGAATAGAAAAGATTGAGCCAGCTAAATTTGCAACAGAAGATTTTCTGTCTTTCCGAGAAGTGTTTGCAGAAGCTTGTTCTCATGATCACCTTAGGTATAACTTTGCTTGTTAATAAATCTAATTTAAGTAAATATATTTATCTCTTAAGTAAACTTGAATAAAATAAAGAAGTTTATTTCCATTGGAAATGCCACTTAATTGAATTGCATTGGACTTGTTTGTTAACTTCGAAATAGCCTTGTATTTTGACACCTGTTGTCCAAGGTGTATTTTTAATATAAAAAAAGAAGCAAAAATATAAACACTAAAGTAAACCTAGCACCTTTCTATGATTGATCAGTTAATCTAGGTAAAGTTTACTGAAGAAAGCTACAGAATCAGGATCATTAAGTAAAATATTTCTTTAGAAACAGATGTATTTTTAATACCGTCTTTACTGCAATAGAGGGATTTCTGTTTGGAAATTTCTGTTTGGATATTTCTGTTTGGATTTCTGTTTCTTCGGTTTTTACTTAATGCTAAATAGTATAGTATTAGTAGGGATAAGAAATGTGGAAAAAAAAAAAAAAAGTTAACAAAAACCCTACAGTTAGTCAGGTAGTAATTTTTTTCCTGGAAGTTTTTACTGTCCCAGTACAGTGTGTGATACAGAATGTTTAAGGGTGTAAACGTGTTTTCTTACCTTGTGCATATAAGCTAGACTTCCTTAGGCACCTGACTTTTTCCTTGTTTATATAAGGATTCCCATCTTTATGTGAATTATACCTTAAGTTAGATGTCTGAAGTGGTCTTCATTAATTTCTCCACACTGACCATTGTTGCACATATGACAAGTGAAATCCTTTATCTTTGTTGCTAAAGCTACAATGAGAAACGTCTTTTTAAAGAAAAAATTGTCAGTTTTAACAATTTTTTTAAAAGGCTTGTAGTGATCCTTTTTTTTTTTTAACATTTATATGTTTAAAGATTGACTTTTCATAATTTTATTATTTCATGCTACTTTCTGTAATTCATAATTTTCATAATTCAGATTTATAGGTACTGGCATCAAAGTGTCATATGAACAGAGACAAAGGTCTGCTTCTCGAAGTTTCAGTACTGATTTATCCATTGGGGATATGGAGTTACTGGAATGCCTTTTCTCTACTGACTCTCATTCCATTCAGCCTCACTATACAGAGGTATGCTTTTTTTATTTAAAAAAAAAAAAAAAAAAAAAAAGGCAGGGAGTACCCCCAGAAGAAATTTGGAATGTATGATTTAAAATGTTAGATTTTAACTTAGTTACAATTATTAAGTTATAAGTTTTATAAATGCTATGGTTTTAAGACGCATCTCATATTTTAATTGTAAGCTCAAATGGTAAACCAGACTGCTGTCATTCCTGACAAAAACAGTATTCAGTAGCCACATTTCGGTAGTTTACCTCTCTTTAAAATAGTCTTAATGTAATTTGGGAATTAGAGTAAGATTTTGTTTCAAAAACTAACCTGTGGAGTTACGCAATAGGAAGGCTTCTTTAGGTGATGCTTGTTGCTCTTTAATGATGAGGGGCATCATTAGAAGTAACTGAACAAATGGATTGAGTAAGTGGATGGACCAGGGCTCTGTTCACTGACTTGAATCCAGGATTGCATGCTATCTGTTCTAGGTAAAATGTCATAAATATATTTTCCTATGGCCTCCTTATCCACTAATTATTTTTGACTCTTTTATTCTAAAGCTGCTGACGTTTCATTCTGAAGAAGAAAAAGATTCTCATGCTCTGCCTTGTCTTCAGCTTCATTATAAGCATTCAGATAACAGAGGACCTCAGGTAAGGAGGGAGATTACAAACACCAAGTTTCTGCATAATAGCATTTGTCTAATTCTGTTCATTTTAACAGAAAGGTACCTTGTGCAACTGAGAGTCCTCAACTCTCAGCTATTATAATTTGTTTCAGTATGTCGTTTTTAAGGATTTTAGTGCTTTTTCTCTTTCTTTTCAGGGTAGTCAAGGGAGACTCAGTTCTATTCCACAGAAAGCAGAGTTACAAATAAAGTTAAGTCCGGTGTTTTGTGAGCTGGATATTAGTATTGTAGATAGATTAAATTCTTTACTTCAACCACAAAAACTAACTACAGTGGAGATGATGGCATCTCACATGTACACTTCTTACAACAAGCACATAAACCTGGTAAGTTGATTTTTTTTTTTTTTTTTTTTTTTTTTTTTCAGCAGGAAGACAGGATAGTCTATTTTTTGTTTATTTTTGTTTTTAACTTCTGATAAAGAACAGTGGCTATCTCATTTTAGTGATTGTATGCTTGATAACAAACCTGAAGTCAGTGGTAAGTTCTTTTACTTTTTCTGTTTACTTTGTTTTAGCATAAAGCATTTACTGAAGTTTTTCTGGATGATTCACATACTCCTGCAAACTGTAGAGTTTCGGTTCAAGTCACTGCCCCCGCATTAAATCTGTCTGTTCGCTTCCCAATACCTGACCTGCGGTCAGATCAGGAAAGAGGACCATGGTTTAAGAAATCACTTCAGAAGGAGATTCTTCATCTTGAATTTGCAGATATGGAATTTAAAACTGAGTTTATAGGAGGATCAACTCCAGAACAAGTTAAATTAGAACTTACATTTAAAGAGCTAACTGGTAAGAATATTACGTTTAAGTATTCTTTTTTTATATATTTTCCCAGAAATTATGCAGTTGAGACAAAGGTAGTTTTTTATGGATTAATCATGACTTTTTTTCCTCTTGAAGGAATGCCTTTCCATCTGCATTTTGAAGCAGATATCTCTGTGGCAGTCTTGTGTTCTGTACTAAATATCTGCATAAGTCAAAGTAATACTGTTGGGAGATGAGAGTAATGGATGTGTGTGTAGTGTTTGCTTTCTTGTTTTTGAGACCTGAGCTACTATTTCTGTTATTTTCAGTCATATTGTCATACCAATTTGTTTCATTTTAGGACATCTTTGGGATCTCTGTCCCAAAATGAGTGAGGAATCTCAATTCTAGTCTGGAAACAAAGTGATTGATTATGTCCTAAATAATTGCCATTGAGAAAACTGTAGTACTTTTATGCCTCTAATATCTTTGAAAGTAGTAAGTCCTTGAGACTGTTTTATATTTACAGCCTTCTCTGCTGATTTGTCATTCCTTGCAACTTCTAAGGGGCTGTCATAAATCTAGTGATGCTATGTAAATACAGGTACCTATACATTAGAAGCATCTGTTTTTCAAACTTCTGATAGCTAGAAGATAATGTGAAAGCATTTTGGTTTCAAAGGCGCCTTGTTCGACCCCAACCTGAGGAGTGAGCAACCTAAAGTTAGCAGTTGTTATTCGTGTGTTAATTTCTTTTTTTTTTTTTTTTTTTTTTTTTTTTGTAATTTTTTTCTCTTCAGGTTCATTTGAAGAAGATAAAGCACAACCACCAATAAAATTTTTTCAAGTGTCTGGTGGTGTAGATGGAGATATGACATCATCAGATAACTTCGACTGGCCTCGGTAAAATAATGTTTTATTTTTCTGTGTGGGTTGGTTGGATTTTTGAAGAACTGTTGTTTTTTGAATTTTAATGCAGACCATCTATGTGGCAAATGCTTTAAAATTAATTGCAAAGTAAGAACATATAACTCTTGAAAAGAACCAAAGAGCTTCTAAAACTTCTGCATTTATAATCAAGTTGATTTTAAAGTAGAAAAGTTTCTGGGTAGATTTGAGTAAATTTCAGTGAAATGTGGATGATTGGAGACTTGAAACTTTATCCATTCTTATTTATCGGTTTACATTTTCTCCTACTTTTACAGTGAAGACTGAATACAGACAACCAACAAAAAGATTTCAGTTGCATTTTGTCTTAAAATACTAATAAGATGGTACAAAGTTGTAAGAACAATAAAGAGACTTGCATTATGACTGTATTACTGCAGCCTATATCACATGTAGGGCAATTCAATACCTTACAGTTACCAAACAGAATCACCTAACAGCTGTGACAAGTAATAAGCTGTTGAAAGAGGTTGTTTTAGAATTTGCCACATACATTTTTGTCACAAAAATCAGTGTCTTTTTGGACATTATTTTAGTATGGAATTATTTTCACTATGGTTTTCTTGTGTACAAGTAATTTTTTTTTATAACAGTGTACATACAGTGTGCAAAGAGCATGCAGAGCTTTTTTTTTTTTTTTTTAACAGCTGCTGGTGGTCTAATAGTATAAGCATTATTTTAGGAGAGCGTTAACTTTTTTCTTTGGTCATCTAATGGTCACTTGGTAGAGTTGAGAATAGCAGACCTGAACCTTTTGGTGCAATGGTTCTTTTTTTATATTACCTTGTGCCTCTAAGTTTGGTGATCTTTCTCAATAGAATCACTCCCCCTAACAGATGTTCCTGTCTAATAAAAGATCTTTGATCTTTGACCTGCTTAGTCCATGTGTATTTACTGGCTAGCTAGTAGAGTAGGACACATGACTGTGGTACCAATATAAAAATTCTGAGCATCTCTAATGGCTTGTTTTGCATAACTTCTCCAATATCAGGATTGTATTGAAAATAAACCCTCTGGCTGTGCACTCCATTCTGGAAAGGATAGCAGCTGAGGAGGAAGAAGGAGATGGTAATTTTCAAGAGGAAGAAGAAGGAGGGCCTCATTCTTTGAAGGATGTCTGTGATATTAGAAGACCAGAGCCTTCTCCTTTTTCTTCTCGTAGGGTCATGTTTGAAAATGAAGAGGTACTATAAAATATTGTTACTGCGTTGTTCTTACAGTAGATTAAAAAAAAAAAAATTAAAAAATCAAAATCAATCTCCTACTTTGTATGCCTTTTCTGACTCTGTTTTTTTTTTTTTTTTCTTTCAGATGGTGATGCCAGGAGATATAGTTGAAATGACAGAGTTTCAAGATAAAACAATTAACAATTCTCATTATGTACTGGAACTCATGTTACCAAACATTCACTTAACGTTACCTAACAAAAGCTTTTACGAAAAACTTTACAACAGGCAAGTGTGATAATTGTTTTTGCTTAGTTATTGTTACTTGTACTTTTAGTTCTGTGTTTATTGTTCGTGAAAGCAATTGAACAAATGGCTATAGTGGGTATTTATTTGTGTGGTTTTCTAAGAATATAAAGTGCTCTGTAAATACTCTTCCAAGTATTAAGGACACTATCATATACCTGATCAGTGCCATAGCAGTCAGCTGCTGAAAAAGTATTTGGCAGATTTTGTGAACATAATTAAGTCCCGTGATTTTGGTGAAAAATGTTTTTAGATCTTTGTTCACAGTTTCTAGTTTTGCTCTAATCTTTCTGAAATAGTGAATCCCAGTCTGTGTTTCTGTTAGTTGTTCCTAATCTGCAGAAAAACAAAACAACTAGATTTAATCAATTAAAAAAATAAGCATGTAAGCATTATGCTACATATTAGCTACATGAAGAGACATACTGATCTGTTTTAGTTTAGAATAGCTGTTATTTTACTTCCAAAGTGGAAAAGCTGAAACTTTTGTTGAATGTTCAGGTTATTGAGTGTACAGGTTCTGTTACTGTACTTCTGTACTGAATGTCACAGATCTTTAGATACAGAGTTGCTTAAAATTAACTAATGTTTCTTGCAACTTTGCTTAAAAATTGATGTGGTCAAAATGGTATTTGCCCCTCCTTACCCCTCAACCTATTTATCCAAGATGCATTTTATTAATAGAGGCCTTGGTGTCACTGTCAAATGCTAGATTTTGATAAATGCATGCTATGATTATGGAGGGAAAACATTTTCTTATTTATTGTTTTTATTCTTGAATATGTTACTCCTTTTTGTTCTCTTTAACTTTTTCCTCTTCCTTGCTTATGAAGTTTGTTACGTGAAATCTGTGAAGGAGATACTGCTTGTTTTACCTTATACTAAGTGCAAATACAGCAATGTGTTTTATATAATAATAACAACGTATTTCTTTGTAGGATCAGCAATGATTTACTGCTGTGGGAGCCAACAGCTCCATCTCCTGTAGAAACATTTGAAAACCTTTCTTATGGTGTTGGATTATCTGTGGCCAGCCAGCTCATCAACACTTTCAGTAAAGACAGCTTTAGTCAGTTTAAATCTGCAGTTCATTATGGTAATACATTTCATAAATCCTTTAGAACTATAGTGATACAAAAGCATAATTGGCTGAAGTGATTAAGATGATATTGGAAAGAATGTGCAAATTTGTAAGAAAGTCTTTACTTAAGAAAGGAAAAAAGTAAATTACTTTTTAATTAAGTAAAGTGTGAAGTTGAATTACATTACTGTTGGGAAAATGAGTTATTGGTAGAATGTGTAGTAGCTAGAAAGTTAATTGTTTTTCATTTTATCTGTTAGATGATGAGAGTGGATCAGAGGAGGAAACACTACAATACTATTCTGCTGTTGATCCAAACTATCGCTCACGCAGAAGGAAAAAGCTTGACTCTCAGAATAAGAACTCACAAAGCTTTCTGTCTGTTCTGCTAAATGTGACACATGGATTAGTGTCAATATTTACAGATGTAAAGGTAAGGCACTGTATCTGGAAAACAATATGTAAAATCAAATATGGTGTGTAAAAAGTTCTGTTGTTTTGGCTATGGGACCGCTTATACTCTATTTTGTTTTGTGGAAGGAACAAATGTGTATAACAATTCTGTAAGCTTCATACTACTGTACTGTAATGTGACATAATATTTTTAGCTATTTATTTATTTATTTTGCTTAGTTCAACATGAGTATAACAGACGAACTAAATGCAAGCAGAAAAATATTTGTTAGTAGCAAGTATAAAGATAGTTTGGACTATCCAACTGCAGCAAGCTCAGCAGTCAATAATTCATGTTTCTGCTCTTCCTTCAGCAGGAAGATGGAAATATACTGGAAGGAAAATACGGCGAATTCTGGTTTGAATTCAACAGCGGTTCACTTTTTAGTGTGACTAAATATGAAGGCTTTGAAGACAGACACTATGTTTGCCTCCATTCTAGCAGCCTCAATTTATATCACCAAGGTAGGGGTGGGATTAAGGTGGCTGTGGGGGCTAAATTTGAAACAAGATATGCTTGTAGTTCTGTAGGAGAAATGCTGTTGCCCTACACTATCCTCCTCCTCCCTCCCCCCCCCCCCCGTTTTCTTTCCTCAGATAGTATGTGATTTGGCTATAATTTGTTGTTAATGCTCCTAGAGTGCTACAGTAATACAACTGCATTATAACTGTATTTGTCTAGTTATTGGTTTAGTTCAAGCTTTGTTTGGCAACTTCTGATCTTTAAAGATTTTGTGGTCCTCTTGTAAGCATTAGCTAACCAGTCTGTTCTTTATTCTGAAAGTGAACACCTCCTACATGGTAGTAGTTACTTGATTTTTAAAAAAGTACAGGTTACCAGTGCAATTCAGGTTGCTCTGTCTTCTTGGGTAGCTAATTGTAGTCAACAAATGAATAATTTTAAGCTATGTAGTTTGTGTCTGATAACCCGCATGTAAATAAACTTCTCAGGTTTTTCCCAGAGACATACCCCTGACTCCATGTAACCCACAGGAGAACCATGTTTTAAAATGTTAGCTAAAACCATGGTTTTAAATATTACATAATGTTCAACCACACTTCCACAATTTGCAGTTTTAAGTGTGCATGACTAACTTTATTTGGTGGTAATGAAAAAGATTTTAAAGGTATTAAGAATAAGAAGAATGTTCCTTAACTATCAGTAACAGCTTTGAACCACGAGATAACTTGTGACAAAATCTCTCTGCAGGTATGGTGGATGGGGTCGTCCCTTCATCTGAAGTACGACTGCCCAGCACAATACGTCCCCATTGGTTAGAACCTACTATTTGTTTTTCGGAAGAAGATGGTCTTAGTAGGACTACTTCAGATGGTGTGGGAGTGGACTGTCCAAATATGTTGACGGTTGCAGTCAAAATCCAATCAGATAAAATAGAGAGCAATACAAAGGTTTGTTTTTTCAAATTTCTGCTTTTAGAAATTACTTGAGTTATGTCAGTGTATATGGGAGCCTTTAGGTTTCAGATTGCAAAGGTTATAAATGAAGAAACCATGAATCCTGAGCCACTTTAATTCTCTGTTAAAATTAGAGTCTTTTGGGTAGCTTATAAAGTTTACACATCAGCACAATTTAATAATTCTTCCAATGCTTCACTTTTCACGACACACTGTTTACAGAATATGTTTATTATCCAGTTGATCTTTTTCTTGTTGAGTTTTAATCCAGTGAAAAACACGGCAAAAACAAATATTTAAAAGCTTTTCTGTTCAGCTTACTAGCAGTGTCATCTAATAGGCAGCCTTTTGCTTACCTTTTTGGAACAACACTCTGGTAAATGAGTGGTACATTTGGCTTCAACACTAGCATTCATTAGCATGGCTAAAAGATGACCTGTTAACTTGCATAATGATGACAAGCTGATAGGGTTATCTAGGGAAGAAGGAATCTGCAGACCAGCACAATGTCATTGTGGCTCAGTTGACTCAGGTTTAAACAGCATAATAAGGGACTGCATTGGGTTTGTGCTCCTGGTAGTTCCTGGGGGATCCCAGAATAAATGAACTGATAGCCTTCCAACCACCGCCACCACAAAACTGATTGTAGTTTCCAAACTGTCCTGTTGCAACAAGTATTAGACTGTATTAAACAGGGTTTCTGTTTTGGGAATTGAATTTTTAATCCTAGCCAATCTGGACAATTCTGTCTGGACAACTTGTGTTCAATTCTAGGAGTAGAAGGATGGCTGTTTCACAATCTAAATCTCAAGTAGTTGCATGCATTTCATGTAAATTGACTCGTGCAGCTTTCTTGTACAGGAATTTCTAGTTGCTGTTGGACTAAGAGGAGCCACCCTTCAGCACAGAGTGTTGCCTTCAGGCTTAAGCTGGCATGAACAGGTCAGATTGCTACAGTTGTTTCAACTGCATCTTCAATTTCAGTTTCATTACTTCAACATAATACCTTACTTTTTAATAGAATTGCTTTAAATATCAAACTAAACCTCAATGTTTTTTTTTTGTGTGTGAGATTTTGTCTTATTATTTTACCAACTTACGCAATTTAAGTAATCAAAACAAACAAAAACCCCACAACCCAACAAAAATCCCACTACTAGCACTGAAACCATTTTTGCATTTTTTTCGCTCTTGCTCATTCCTTTTGCATCATTCCTTCTGTTTCCTGTTTTGCATTGTTTGAATAACAGTGATGGAAAATAATTTGGGGAAGCAGTAAGCAGCTGACTATGTAAATGCTAGTAATTCATATTTCTGAATCAGAGGGCCTGGATTGATCAGTTACAGATATATAGCACAGCAGTTAAGACTAGAGAGCCCAGAATGTGAAGCTGTGTGTAAACATGCATAAACAAAGATGTGCCATCACTAGAGTAGCAGTCTAGTTGCATCTATTTGCGTGGATGCCATACCGAATTACAGATGGTAAACCTTGTTGTTTAAGCTTACAATGCTTATTCTTCAATATGGTGGGTGTATTTTTATGTTCATTTTTATTTATATAACTGCATGGAGCTGCATTTGTTGCTTTGCACACAGATCTGTTACTATTATTTCCACATAGTGCTCTTACGTGTTTTTGTAGCCTGCTTTACATGATGTCGCTTAGTTATCGAGTGAATATTGCTTAGTTATTGAGCTCAGTTATTGCTGTGAGGGCAGTGAAATTGGCCAATGGAGTAGGTAGGGAAAATGATAAAAAGCCAAGCTGTGCTGGTATGCATGCTGCTTGAAATTATTTTAAGGAGGAATTTATAGAGTGTAACAGAGAGAAGTATGACAGGTCTCAAGGAGGAGGATAGGATCTATTTTAAGCATTTTAGGCTACCTTACTACAGATACCGCAGTATATGAAAGCAAATACTAACATTTATAGCAAAGACGCAGAAAGATGAGTGGGGTTGTATTTGGGAAATGCTTTAGAAATTAATTGGGAGGTGTTGGACAAGTAGCCAGTTAGGTGTCTGTGGATTGGTCTTTTCATACGTTTGTCTGCAAGTTTGGATATTGTATCTTTAGCTGTATATACATTCAGTGCTTTTCTGTATTCATATACTGGGTGAGCACCTTTAAATATCTGAGCTTCTTTCACTTCCTGGTCCTTGCACTAATCAAGCATTTTACTATCATACCAATTACACATTTTCTCTCTTCTAATGTATTATTGTTTGTTAAATTAGCAGATATTGAAATATTATAATAATATGTTTGTGATTTTCAGATTTTATATTTTTTGAATATTTCTGATGAGCCTGTTTTGGGATATAATCCTCCAGCTACAGTTACAACTTTTCACGTACATCTGTGGAGTTGTGCACTTGATTACAGGTAAATAAAATGCCAGTGTATGTCACTTGGTGGCACTGCAGCTACATATTTATTCTTTAGGGATGTTCTGGTTTGCATGTTGTTAAGAACATGTATTTAGGCTTGTTTGGAAAAAATGCTTAATAGTGTAAGCAGTCTAAAGTAGGATAAATATTTGTCTGAAAATTGGAAGACTTAGTTACTTTTAAGCGTGTATGGAGTATTAATATATATTTATTTTTCTGTTTCTTGTTAGGCCTTTGTTTTTGCCGGTCAGATCACTACTTACTGTTGAAACTTTCAGCATTTCCAGCAGTGTTGCAGTAGATAAATCCTCTTCTACCCTCAGGTATAAGTTGAAGTGCTTAGTGAAACGTGGAAGCTTCTGTGAAATTTGTAATGCCTGTTTACTATTTGATCTATGAAGCACTCATATTGTGTAAATGTTTGCACTGGTAAAATATACCATTGAAATATACTCTGATTAGATGTAATTATTCTGTTTATTAGGTTAAATAAATTATATAGTTGGATTACTTCTGTACTTCTGTTCTACTAGCAATTCTGCAATTTTTAATAAAGCCAGTTGAAAGTTGAAATTGTATTTTCTTAATTAGGAGCACTTTAGCAAATCCTTAAAAAATCTTATATGTAGACAAGTAATTACTTAACAAATTATATAGGGATTATTTATTTATTCAAAGTTGAATATTATATAGGGATTATTCTATTTATTCAAAGTTGAATATATATTCTGTGCACATCCACATCAGAATGTACATTTAAGTAACTGTAAGCACGTGCTCCCTGATGGGTTCTCTGATGTGAGCTACCTGTCAAGTTGTTTGTTTCTATTGATACAACCTTATAAATAACCTTTCAAAAAAATGTGTCTTTTTACTTCCTAAAAAAAACAACCACAACACAAAACACAAAAACAATACAACAAAAAAACTAGAAGTATTTGTTTAATAATTTAGCATGCCAAAACAGATTATTTTTTTATTCTAGAAAGGCCCAAGTTTATAAATTGAAAAGCCAATAGTATCTTAGTGATGGTGAATGAACGTTACAGTTGTTAGATCCATGTTACGCAGTTACCTGATGGATTTGGAAATGATGAAATGTTGAAGTGAAGAATTTTTGGATTTACGATATCTGAGATATATTTGTATTTTAAAACATTTTTGTATACTAACTTAATACTGTTTCTGGTGAATTGCACAACATTTCTTTATTGTGTTTAATTTCTGTTTTTTTTTTTTTTTTTTTTTTTTTTTTTTCTCTCTTAGAATAATTTTAGATGAAGCTGCTTTGCATCTGTCTGACAAATGCAACACTGTTATGGTGAACCTCCATAGAGGTAAGGACCTTTCTAACAACTGTAATCAATTGCTCAATTTCTGATAGTACATAAAGAAATAAAATTACAGGAATATTCAGCATATATGAGTTACTGAAGAAGATCTGAGAAGATAAGGAGCAGCAAGTTGAATATGAATGAGTAATGTGGTGTTGATGAAAATGAGTGTTCTTGTTTGGATTTGTAGTTGCAGAAGCATGTCAGAGAACAGAAACTTGAAAGTCCTCTTGTTCTTGTTACAGCTGCGTATTAGGTATTTGAAAAAAGCATATTTTGTGAAAATCTGAAGTTAGCACAGAAAGAAATAGGAAAAAGAAGCTCTTAAAATGAGTTATACATTCTCAATAGCTGTACTTGAAAGGTGCTTTATGGTGTGGAATTCTAGGTAGTCTTTTCAGAAAGATATCGACTATTTTACTCTCATTCATACAGTAACAACCATTAGGACTGAGTAGCTTACAGCAATATTTAAAAATAAATTGCAAAAATAATGAAGCCCTGTGTGCACAAATGGGTGTATTTAGTTTAGGTAAGAGGTCCCTAATGAAGGATGGAATAAAGGTGTGCTTACTGTGTTTAAACATGAAAGAGGGGAAATAAGTTATTTGTGGTACTGAAGGATTACTGCAGTATTAAAATGTGCTCTCTCTCCTACTTCGGCTAAAAAACTCCTGAGATGCTAAGTCACCCAGCTTCTGTGTGCCTCTATCTCTAACTCTTATGGGTGGGATGAGGATAAATATCTTAGAGATTAAATTGCGCACAGATGGTGGCTGTGGGGGTTATGCATTGGACTGAAAATTTTTGAATTCTCATTTTGCATAGCTGATACTTGAACTCGTGACTTTTCATATTTGAAGGAAATACAGAAATATAAAAGATTTTGGCAAAAAGATCCTTTTTTTTATGCTTATACTATTTCTAATTGTTTAATAACCAAAAATGCATAGTAAGGAAATGTTTAAGTATAGTACTTTCTTTTTTAAACACATTGTCTTTCAGATTATGTTCGTGTTATGGATATGGGATTGCTGGAACTAACTATTACAACAGTAAAATCTGATTCTGAGGGGGAAAGAGTAAGTAGTTAATCACAACTTTAAAAAAAAAAGTCTGCAGGACAGGTATGTGATTTGAAAATTACTTTATTACACTTAGAATCTGTTTTTTTCAGCTTACATGTACTATTTTTTAAGTCCATTTTGACTAGTTCAACTAATTTAAAAAATCTGTGTATAGAAGCTATTTTTATGCAACCTTAGAATGGTTTTAAGAATATTCTTACGTGTTTCTTATCTAGACTAAACCACGTTTTGAGCTGCATTGTTCCAGTGATGTAATCCATATTCGCACCTGCTCTGATTCATGTGCTGCACTAATGAATCTTATACAATACATTGCAAGTTACGGTGATTTACATCCTCCCACTAAGACAGAGATTAAATGCGGAGTTAGCAAGCCGAAAATGAAGGTATAAAGTAACACTGACTTAACTCTACACTTCCTGGTAATATGTTTTAGTTTTGATATCCATGTCCTGTTTCCAAAGAATATGAGAAATTCTTAAGTTAACAAGAAATTAACTTATTTTATCTAAATAAAAAAAAAAAGTTTGAGAGTAAAATACTACCTCCCTTCCCCTTCCCTTCCCCCCCCCACTTTGATCACTACCTGATAGCTTAAATATTATGTGCTGTTTACCTATTGTACTTTATTCATATCCCTCCTAAACAAATTCCAGGATACATATGAGCTGTCCAAGTTCTCTGATGACCCAAAAGTTGCAATAGCATTTTTCAACCTAAATGATTCCATGATTCTGTGAAATATCCTGAATCATAATTTTCTAATCTATTTTATGAATTGTCTAGCTGGTAGTTTCAGCTCACCTGATGAAACTGTGGGTTAGGTTATCTAACTGCTAGGTTACCCTAACCCTAACAGTTAGGTTGGTTATCTTAGTTTAACAGCCATATTTCAAGACATATAGCAAAATCTTGTTTACTGTGATGTCGCAGTTACTTTTTAAGGTATGACTGTATAGTTCATCTCCTATAGGTAGAGACTTTTAGCCAACCCTCTTCACATGGACCAGCCCTTGCTGAATCAGAACAACAGATTTTAAGGGATTTGATGAGTGATGCTATGGAGGAAATTGAGACTCATCAGACTGCGTCTGCCATCAGGCCGGAGTCTAATGGTAAGAATCCTCTGGAGGCATAAGTACACATAAAGAACGACCTTTGTGAGTGGAAAGTGGGATTGAAAGTTTCATGTATATTGAGATGCTGCAGCAATAATGAGAATGTGCCTTTAATGTCTGAAGTCATCTAACTATTGAGTACCAGATTCTCACTGTTAGTAACAGTAATGCAAAAGTAATTTAATGTTCTGGATAGTTACACATTAGCGAGATAGTGAAGACAGCAAGGAAGGAATCTGGCTTTATAGGACACTATAAAAGACCTCAAATATTCTAGAAGTATGTTAGCACAGGTGTAAGTTTGTATGGCATACTGTGATACGGAGGAATCACAGACTTCCATTTTGTATACAAAGGTAGTTCAGGAGGATAGTACAGTTCCGAGACACAGAAAGAATTTGAAGGTATGAGGCAATTTTTTAATTAGCAGACAGAACAAGATCATCGATTTAATTGCAAGATTATAACTTCTACATTCTGGTTAGCTCTAAATCCAGGTTTAAATTGACTAAGGATTTTGTATTGCAAATAGTGGTAATATTTATTTCCACAATGTCTGTTCTTGTTTTGGTGGTGAAATGTGAGGAATCAGTGTGATACTGAAAGTTACTGATATTAAGACCTGTGTCTTTTTTTTTTATTTTGTTAGTACATCTCTACTAGTAACTAGATATGATTAAATTGTAATTGTTTCAATTGTACAGTAGGTTAATTTTTGAAAATTATCTTGAATCAATTCCTATTATAAATATATAAGCAATTTCTCTTGATGATGGAGTGAGTTTTAAGTGTTAAGTTACTTTGTTCATATTTTCATATTTTATAAAGCTTTTTCCATTGAAACATGTTTTTTCTACTGTTCTTCACCTCCCAGGTGTTTTGGATGACAGGTCACAAACTCAGGAGCCATCTTGCTCAGATCTCTTCCTGTTTCCAGATGAAAGTGGAAATGCTTCACAAGATTCAAGCCCCACTTATGCTTCATTCACTCATCACTTGATAAATGAAGCTGTGGGAGATGTCCCTGCAGAAAGTGATGACTTCTGCATTCTTTTCGCCCCCAAAGTCGCTGTTGCTGTAAGAAGTTTTAAGAATTACTTAAGGATTTTTTTTTTTTTTTTTTTTTTTTTTTTTTTTTTAAAGTAAACGGGGTCAGAGGAAAGCTTATATAAGACAAGGAGAAATTAGACTTCATAGTGTTTTTTGGGGGGGCTTTTTGGTTGATTTTTGTTGGTGGCTTTCTCATTGAGAAGTGAGTATTTTATATATTAGTGGACACAGTATCACAGAAATTTTTGTGTGCAAGGACCTCACGTACTGTTGGGAATAAACGCAGCTATTTCCAAATACATATATAATTTTTCAATATCAGCAATATATAATCGTTCTGTGATCTGAGTATTATGTCAAAGTATATTGGTAGTTCTTCTACATTTTATTTATGATTTATTATTGCTATTTTGGCTTTACAATAATAGCATAGTTTAAAAAAAAAGTTGTAAAAAATTACTATACTTATCAAAATAATATCTTCCCAAGTCTTTAACATTTTATTCATTTTTGTTGTAGTCTAAGCTTTCAGTGCTTTAACGGGCATAAAGTTCTACAAACCTCAAAGAAAAGCTTGTCTGTCACTTCACGCTACTACCTGCCCACTGCATTAAAAGTTTTAAGAAACTGTATTCGAACTCTTTGAAAGCAGCTTGTGTTCATGTTCTTTGTATCACGTCTGGTTGTATTCTGCTTAATAGAAGTAGTTTTGGATTCCTGAATAGAAGATGTATTTGACATATTGTCTTTGAGCTAGCACAGTAGTCTGAACTCTTCCATGTGCATATGGTGTGTGTGTGTGTGTATATATATGTTTCTTTGCTTGTTTGTTTCACCTCAAAATGTTTTATTTTGATTTTAGTTTGGATGAGGAGTTATTATTTTAAACTTCTCAGCTTCTATGTTATTCTTATGTGTATCTATGTTACTCTGTAAGAATCATTCCTAAACAAAGCCGTGTTGTGTAAGCTTCAGAAAACAGTACAGAATCGTCTTTTTTTCTCTTCAAAGGAAAGAATTAGACATGTCAATAAAGAACGTGAATTTCACCTTCTCAATATTATGTTCTTTTTTTAGGACAAAGAAGAAGAACCAGTAATAAAAAAAATGGTTGATGATGCAATTATTATAAGGGAAAATCATTTCAGCCAACCTATGAAAAAAACAGATACAAGCAAAGCTCCCCTTCATTTTCCCGTTCCTCTGGTACGCTATGTTGTGAAGGAAATCTCTCTTATTTGGCATCTTTATGGTGGAAGGGATTTTGGGACTGCACCACCAACATCTCCAGCTAAAAGTTTCATGTAAGTGTTTGACGTGGTTTTGTACATTAGAACATTTTAAAGTACTTTATTTCCCTTTGAGATTTTATAGTGAGATTAACCTCAAGTTTACCTCCCTTGTTCCTTTGCTTCCTTCACATTAAGGAATGTTGTTATTTGGTTTAGCTTGTTGTATTTTTTCCATGTCTTAACCCAAGCAAGCTGGTTTGTTTGTTTTTTTTTTGTGTGTCATTTTTTTGTTCGTTTTTCTTTTTTGAGGGTGGAGGGATGGGTTTGCTTTTAAGGGTTACTTGAAAACTTTAATTTTCCTAAGCAGTTTGGTATTTAAGCAGTGAGTGTAAGAGACTGTGATGGCTGGAGTCTGATCTTACCGATGTCACATATGCTAAAGAGGAATTAATACTTTCATGGCCAGAATTAAGGAAATGTTTTATTAAAGTGAATTTGATAGGAAACATACACCTAGCACTTTAAGTATGCATTACTTGAGCAATTAAGAAGAAAGGATTTTGTTTTGGTAAACAGTAAAACAACTTTCAGTTTCTTTTTTGTCTTGTAACCCACAAAATACTAGTGAAACATGCACATTCTTAGAGTTGGACTTACAGTGAGATGGCTTTAAACTCAGACTAGGAAAGTGTACTTTCTTTTTCTTTTATTTCCGCAGAAGTCCCCATAGTTCTCCTTCTCATACACCAACAAGGCATGGAAGGAGTACAGCATCTGGGGGAAGAGGAAGAAACCCAGATTTCCTAATGGAAATACAATTGAGCAAGGTGAACGACTGTGTGTGAATATGTTCACATATTATATTGGTTTAATATCAGCTTTCCACTAGATGCCAGTGGAAGAAAGCATACGCAATTCTATTTACATCTAAGCAAGCACATTGAAAGTGGTAGATGTGTTTAACAATAAATATATTTGTTCTAGCAGAGTATTGCTTGGTTGCTAACTGAACCTGTTTCCAAACATGGAGGAAACCTATTATAATACTCTGAAAGTTTGTTTTCACCATGTTGTACAGCTGCTGTTCTATTTTTCTGTCTTCAGTTCTACTCTGAATTAATACACCTATTATGAAATTCAACGTTTAGCAAAATAATTGGGATGTAGATCTGTTGAAACATTCGGTGTACCATTTGACAACTGGTTATTAAACAACATCCACTTATGGGAAACACAGCAACGATATCATGATATAACATTATTTACCACCCTTCAGGAATAATTATGTTGCTATTGTTTTGAAGCCTGATTAGAAACTAGTAGAAACTAGGTGCATGATTCAGGTGCTATGAAGAATATTGGCAAGGAGTTAACCAAATCTTATGTTAAAGGGATCAATAACAGAACATTTTAAAATAAAGTTTTCTCAAACACTTTCATAAACGTGAAAAGGTACTACATAAAACTGAATGCCTTTTATAATCTGTGTGTTCTTCTGGAGTTTAAAATTCATGTGATGACATTAGCACTTTGATACGATTAGTATCAAATATTTTTGGGAAATCTTATTTTATTCTTTTTGGCAAAGCATGGCATTGCAATAAAAAAGAGGTAAACAGGAAGAGTTTAATATTCCATGTGGAAAATTTAATATATGGAAATATAATGTTTCTTAATTTGCAGGTATTTAATGAGTAGGTATTTAGTGTTAGTACTGAGGTTTAAAGTTTTTTCATACTTCTTAATGTTGTGCAAGGCTGTATAATAATAACTATATTTAAACAAGAACTCAAAGAGAAGAAAATGCTGTAAAAATTGGGAAGTTTATTAACAGTATTTATGATCAACTAATCTTGTCAACACTTACAATGGTATCACATTTATGTGGATTACAGGGCACAGTGTAAAATCTTGGTATCTGGCCAGTAAAAGCCACTGTTCTGGCCTACCCCAGACAACTTGCAGACAAGCATGCTATGGGAGTTAAGACAAGGCATGATTTGTAAGAAAGGAGATGCAGCTACAGGATTGAGAGGAAAAAGCAGAGTCCATATTAAAATGAAAAGCAAAACTTGCACTTCATTTAACACCACTGACTCTTTGTTGTGGTTTGAATTGACATACTAAAATATGAATATGTGCACAAATAGGAATTGAAAGATTTCTAATGTTAGGTATTGAAAAATCTGAGTGGTTTTCAGAAGACCTGTTACTACTGCAAATTTAAAACAGACTGAGCTTTAAAGTTTGTTTTTTTGTTTGTTTGCTGTTCAAGTACTATTCTGTTGTTAAAACTTTGCTATCACTGAAGCTGATTATGTTGTTTTTCTTAATGTATTAAAAGGTGAAATTCCAGCATGAGGTATACCCTCCAGGTGGTGCAGAAGGCGAATCCAATCTGTTGGAACAGCCAGTGTCACGTCAGGTTTTTATTGTTCAAGACCTGGAGATTAGAGACCGCTTAGCTACATCACAGATGAATAAATTTCTTTACCTCTACTGTAGTAAGGAGATGCCCAGAAAAGCGCATTCAAACATGGTATGTTTATGGAAAATTTTAATTCGCTATAATTATAGTGGTTGGACTGTCATTGTGGAAGATGCATAATACTCTTAATATTGCAGAAGAAGGGGCATGAAGCACGAGATCGTGGAACAATGAAGTGATATAACTTATTTTGGTAGTTATTTTCTTGTCTCCTTTGAATATTAAAACTAATGGAAAAGTCAACTTGAATATTAGTATGTGAGATACTAATTTTCTTAAGGTTCTGTCATTTTTAGAAGGTATATGTGCAGGACTACTTCAACAGCTTTCAGATTTTGGTTTTGAACAAACATTGCTTGTGTGTGTATTCTTAGATTTCGCAGCACATGCAGAATTTTATAGTCTTACTGCTTCTGTAATTTATGAATTTAATTTTTTAGAGTTTCCTTATTATTGGTGTAAAAGTGAAATTAAAATAAGCTACTTATTCTATATTGGCTTTAGCAAAAGATTTCACTTTGGCAAGTGAAATCAGATCAGTACAGAACTTTTGCAGTAAATATTTGTCCTAGCGAGTGTTCTGAAATTTAATAATTGTGAATGTTACTACTTACTTATCTTGTTGCTGTTCCTCAGTTAACAGTTAAAGCATTGCATGTCCGTCCAGAGTCTGGCAGATCCCCACAGGAATGTTGTTTACGCGTTTCACTAATGCCACTTCGCCTCAACATTGACCAGGTTGGTTGTGATAATGAAATACACTTTTATATATTTATATATATATAATATACACACACACATTTGATGGTGTTGTGCTTTCCCCCAAATACTTGTGACCATCACACTGGTTTCTATGGAATTAATTCTCAGTTTGGTACATTTTCATTTATGATCACAGATATCTTTAGATCTCTGCTTCTCTGTTTATATCTGTGTTGGAACTTGCCTTGTTTTCCAGCTATTATAGAGGCTAGACTTTTTACGTTTAGAAACTAAAAATATCTATATAGGTTTTTTCATGAGACTACCAGTTCATCTTCTGAGATTTCTGGTGGTCTCTGTGTCTTGAAATGGTGACGACTTAAAAGCATATGTTATATGTGGACAATCTTGCTTTGTTTGCTAATGAGGTAGTTTAGTTGTTTTTAACTGAAAAAAAAAATTAATCATTAACCTAGAAGTTGTTCACACTATTTTAGTCAAGGGCAGTCAACACTTGAGGACTCGCTTCTCTACTGTGAAGTGTTTGCTCTCCTTATCAACTGCAGTGGCATGGAGAACAGAATCAAGAGAAATTGTTTGACATTCTTTAGCGAGCCTTCAGTACATGTTAGAGACCAGATTTTCCTTTTATTCATAGAAGAATTCTACTCTGTATTGTTTGTAATAATTTCATAGAGAAAAATAGTACAGAAATACTGCCATCTAGTGAGGAAATACATACCTTCTTTGTAACTCTTCTGTTTTGTACCATAACTGAATTCACCTTTACAACTTCTGCAAAATAAACCACAGCTTTCCCAGAAGCACAAGGCTGTATGCAATCATGTCAGAAATTCTTGTTATTTCTTAGGCTGTCTGCTGATAAGTTAGAAACAAAAAAAGGAAAGAGAATAATGCCCATATGTCATTAATCATAGGATGAATAAGGCACCATCTGTCAAAAAAGAAAATTAGATGTTATAACATGAAGACATTAACAAAACATTTAGCAACCACAGAGTTATTAATGCCTTTTAAGGAAGTAATATTGACATCTGATCTGAAATTATTTGTCTGAAATTGACGGTATTAGTATAAATGAATATAACTAGGCTTGAATACCCTTTTACTGGAAATCAAAGGAATATTTATAGCCTTTAAAACACTTGAATTCTGGTACAGGCTTCAAAATGAGTGTAGAGATGATGAAAACAACCCTGGCATTTTAAAACAGAATTATATACATAATGCAATCCTATTATATGTAGCAGGGGGCAAGGACCAAGAGGGCCTCCACAGTTTATGACCTAGATTTCAAAGTGGCTTCTGCTTAAGGATTAAAATAAGGGAATGTGTTTTTTTCGTATCTCTATGGAGATAGAAGACCTGGAATTGTAGGTAATATTTTTTAGAGAAATGGATATTTTTCTGTTCTCTTAATTAATTTTTTTAACCTTATTGTATTTTATTTTGTATTGTATTTTTATTTTTGACACTAGGATGCCTTGTTTTTCTTGAAAGACTTTTTCACAAGCCTGTCTACAGAAGTAGAACTCTTAGTTACTCCCGATCCTGAAGGTACACTTTAAAATATCTCACGTGAAAATGTTTCTTCTTTCTCTTTTAGTATGTATATGTATCTATAAATGTACATGTGAATCTCATGTATAGAAGTAGTTATGACAGTGACCAAAACCCAGTATTAGTAATTAATTTTTTTTATTATTATTTTTTAAAAAAGATACTTGGGGTATTTTTGATTTGAACACCAACAAATTTTCTGAATGTTTAGGAGCTCTGCTGTATAACATGCTGCACTGAAATTGGAGTATATTAAATAAGAACTTCTGAAGAATTGGGGAATGTATATATAATTAGGAGTTCTTGTTAGATAAAACAAATGCATTATTTCATGCCTCTTGCATAAAGGAATATATTTGTCTAATTGCCTGAAGTTGTATAACCCATTGAGAAGAAACAGAGCTCAAGTTTACAAATAGGCAATGCAATGTAAGTGTGTAAAGTGATACTTCAGTTTTTTGAAGTGACACTTCAAAACCCATATATATTGAAATACACATTTCCTCTATTATTAAATACACATTTCGTCTATATCTGTGAGTTTATTTTATCAGCTATCCTTTCCCTATTTCTGTTGAGAGATCATACTGAAATGCATAGATAATGAAGTGCTATGCAATGTTGCTATTAAAATTGGATGAATTATTTTTGCTGATACATAAATCTCAACTAAAGATTCTTGTAATGATTTCTAATGATATCTAAGAGAATTCAAATATTGTCTCGCTAGTAATTATTACAAATTAGTATTAGCGCTTAACTAAGGTTAAGGTATAAATAAGGCATAAGTACAGATTTTTTGTAATCACTATGGAAAAATTAGTCTGTTTAATTTGTGTAATCTCTTATTATCACAGTTAAAAAATCTCCTGGTGCTGAAGTTACATGTAGTTTGCCCAGGCATGTCAGCAGCCTTAAGGACCCGAGTCCTGTCATTTCTTTCTCATCACACAAGCAAACAACTGAAAATGGTACCATTGATCCTATGGATGTGGCTAATGGAGATGATCATCATTTCTCACAAGAAGTGACGTCATACAGTGATCAGCCAGTATTTTTCAGGTAAATTTTTGTTACACAATTTCCAGAGACACACGACTGTTCTGCTGATTGATTTAAGAAAGGGTAATGATAAACTAATCACACCTTATAGACAAAATGTAGTTGTTTATTCACCGATAATAGAGATCAAATATATTTGTTTCTATCATGGGAAGGTAATTAATGAATTTATTACTGAGTTTTGTACAATACTGTGCACAAGAAAATACAATTAATTAAAGCTGTGCCATGTACAGCACCAATAATACAAAGATTTTAAAAAGAGCAGGATCGTTAATTTTCCTGTAAATATTACCTTTGATTAGATTTTAATAAACCAAGAAAAGCTAAATTTGCAATTGTATTTTGTCTGATTATTCTCAAGTGCTTAAGCACTAGCATGGTATCTAGAGGATTTTGAAAGAATAATCTTATTTCTGATTTGTTTCTTACTGTAAAAATTCCTTTGTGTATCTTCAGAGAATTTCGTTTTACATCAGAAGTTCCGATACGGCTTGATTACCACGGCAAACATGTATCAATGGATCAGGTTTGTATATAGCATTGATGCTGTAAAACAATGTTTATTTAGTTCTCTTTTCCTAAGAGTTGGACTCTATTTTATGCTTCCTACTCACTATTAATGTGGTTTTGCGAATTGTAGAGCACTTTTGTCTTATACTTTCAATAAAACTTAATCTTGTTCCATCTGTAATCTGAAAATTGAGGGATATGATTCTTCTGGGTATGATTAATACAGAATGAAACTTGAAAGTCATATTTATCAGCTTTGTGACAGGCTGGAAGTCTTTCTGCACAGCTGTGGTGTCCCTCAAAGGTTGATACCACTGTCTGATGCTAGAATTGAGCATTTCATTTTCTATCTCATTAATGCCAGAACAATGTTACCTTTTTTCCTTTTGATTTCCATCCCTTGTGGTCTAGTAACATACGGGCTTCACTGGCAATGTTGGAACCTTGTACAATTTTTTTTTATTTTTATTTTTTAAAAAAAGCTCTTTTAAAAATAATTATTAGTTAATCATGTTGGTTTTATGTGT
The DNA here is from genome assembly GCF_965140915.1 of Aythya marila. Lineage (NCBI taxonomy): Eukaryota > Metazoa > Chordata > Aves > Anseriformes > Anatidae > Aythya > Aythya marila. The sequence goes on from NC_139046.1 coordinate 14,554,559, forward strand.
TATCATATTGGGTTTACTGAGCAAATTTCAAGACAAAAACAAACAAACAATAAAAAACTGTTTGCAGAATCAGATTTGTAGTCTGTCTTGGCAAATCAGTAAGAAAACATAAACAAGTAGAAGCAGCAATTTCTTGAACTGGCATTACCACCAAAGAAATTGTAACGTGAAATAGCAGCTCTAGAGCTCCTGGAAAACAGTAACGCCAGAGCTGTGCTTACATCATTTGTTATTTACACGTTTTCCTTGGAATTTGGCTTAATCAGCTACTCTATCTTTTGCAAGTCATGTAAAAACTTGCAAATTAATTGAACATGGAATTCACAGCATTGTAACTAGTGATGGGGGGTGGAGAATCAGTTAAGACAGACATATCTCCAATAGGAGTCAAGATGATGAAATTGTCTCTCATATACAAATTGTGCTGCTGAGTTGTTATGATAACAAAACATTTCACTTACAGGGGACGCTAGCTGGGATTCTTATTGGTCTTGCTCAATTAAACTGTTCAGAATTAAAGCTGAAGAGACTTTGTTACAGACATGGGTAAGTTAATCAAATCGTAGCTAGCATCTGTATTACAGATAGAACGTGTTTACAGTGAATAACTGAATACAGCAATCAGAAAGCAAATTATCCAATAAGACACATTTCTAAAATCCAAGACACTTTCTAATAATATTTATAATGAGTATTTCATTTTCAGTAGGCCTAATATAATTTACGATAACTTTTTCTGAATTTCACAAAAGCTATTATCAATAAATATTTGTAAATGGGTGTAGTTCAAGAAGAATATCTGTTTTTAGGATGGTATCTAATACATGTGCTATTTTTGATGCTAAACTCTTTTTTTTACATTTGCTTCCTCTTGAATTGGATATGATTATAAACATTAAACTCTTGGTTTAGCCAAGTGCAACAACACATGACACTTGAAATCAGTTTCCCTTTTGTTTAAATGACATTTGCATACTGCCATGAATAATACATTTCTTTTATCAGAAATTCTTTGTTTTTCAAAAATATTAATGATTTTACTTGCTTCAGCTTATTAGGTTTGGATAAATTGTTCTCCTATGCAATCAGTGAATGGCTTAATGATATAAAGAAAAACCAGCTGCCAGGAATTTTGGGAGGAGTAGGGCCTATGCACTCGCTAGTACAGTTAGGTAAGCTAATTCTTGTTTATATTCAGGCACACAATGGCACTGTGTTTTTGATGTTATTTTGTTTTTCTGCTTCTTTTTGTGGTTTGTTTTCCTAAAGAAAAAAAAAATACAAAAATAAACAAAAAAGACACTGTTAACTCTTGTTTTTACTTCCCCTCCAGGCAAACGGAGAACTTGGAGAACTTGCTAACTGCGATGTTCTGTCTTCATTTCAGTTCAAGGTCTGAAAGACTTGGTGTGGTTACCAATTGAACAGTACCGAAAGGATGGCCGTATTGTAAGAGGCTTTCAAAGAGGAGCAGCATCTTTTGGTACTTCAACTGCAATGGCAGCACTGGAGCTGACAAACAGAATGGTTCAGACGATACAGGTATAGTGTATTGCTTCTGGAGTTAGACAGAAAATCAGAAGTGTCACTAGCAAGTGCTTTATGTGAAGTCTTAATGCTATGGGAGTATGTGTAAAAATAAGAGTAAATGAATGCTGTACAAACAAAGCAGAGAATGGGCAAAGGTTATGGCAGTCTGTGAGGTGAGAATGGTAGCATCAGATGCAACATGTATTGTGTTAAAATATTGCCCAGCACTCAGGCTGCACGTGTTGCATTGTAATACATGAAAGACATTATAAGAAGTGTTCAAAATTTTTTGAAAATGTCATGTTTTCTGTGCTTAGTTATTGAAGGGGGGGGTGGTAGGAGGGGAGAATAGTAGTAACCCTAGTCGTGGTTCAAAGTGGTAACAATGTTATGTTCCTTAATGTCAAATACCTAATGACAATACACTTTTACCACCTAATTTTGCAAACATGGTATAAGTGCCAAAGTATGAACATGCATAACGAAAAAATATTATTTATGAGTGGAATTAAGTATCTCTGTGTGTGTGTGTGTGTATAAGAAAACATTATTGTTCAAACGTTTCAAGTTTTTATCTCAAACATTTTCTACATATTGGAGGATGCTTTTGAAGTAACATGAATTGGAGGACTGGGTTGAGGGGAGTACCAAAATCTACAGTATTCAGTGTTTCATAATGGAACTTCTGTAATTGGTGCAGCTGTAACAATATATAGAAGTTCTTGTGCAAAACCTTAGCCTGATGTAATTGACTATTGTTTGTAACATTAAAAAACATTTTATTTCAATTATGTTACCTTATAAGTAGTTTAAATATGGGATGTTAAAATAAGACTTCATGCTTATCTTTCATTTGCTCCCGATCATCAGGCAGCTGCAGAAACTGCATATGACATGGTATCACCAGGGCCTACCTTTATTGAAACAAAAAAGATAAAACGATTCCCTCGCCATCGTTTGGCTCATCAGCCAGTAGACTTACGGGAAGGTGTTGCCAAAGCATACAGTGTAGTAAAAGAGGTGAGTGCAAATATAACCATCCTTAACATAATTTAAGAACTATGTGAAGACAAAGCAAATAAAATGTCAGATGTTAGCTTAAACTAACCATCTGATGAATGGGTTTTAATTTTTAGCAAGACTGTCTTCAACAGTAGTTCTAAACCAACAGAAACCTTGCATAGAAAAATTAGAGAAACAAATTAAGATGTTATACAGTTAATCATGAACAAGACTTCAGAGTTCTTCAGTTGTGAGGATGCAACCAGAAGTTAAATGAAATAGTCATCTGTAAGCTCATAATAGTGTTATTCTAAGCCTCATCAGAAGAATTAAATCAGATTTGTCAAAATATAGCTGTATTACAATTATAATACAAAAGTGATAAATGCTGTGCAGTTTTAAGTTGAACTTAAAATTAGGAGAGGTTGCTTTGTCTTTTTTCACTGTAACTAATTTGTATTAATTTCTAAAAGGGAATTACGGACACAGCTCAAACCATCTATGAGACTGCTGCTCGTGAGCATGAAAACAGAGGAGTAACTGGAGCAGTAGGAGGAGTCCTCCGCCAAATTCCACCAACTGTGGTAAAACCCTTCATTGTTGCAACAGAGGCAACCTCAAATGTTTTAGGTGGAATGAGAAACCAGATCAGGCCAGATGTGCGTCAAGAGGAGTCTCAGAAATGGCGCCTTGGGGAAGACTGAGATTAAAAAAAATCTGGCTCAGCAGCCGGGTAGTAAGGCTAGAAATGCAGAGGATTTTCCCATTGGCAGCCTTGGATGAAGCTCAATTGTTTTTTATGCTCATCTCAGGAACAAACAAGGTTTTCACCTATTATTAGCAAAACATCCAACCAAAAATATTTATGAAGTGAAAAGCAAATTGGTACTTGCTTACGCTGTGTGTTACCAATACATTTGGTAGATAGTGCCAAACATAGCAAAGCATGCGCTGCCAACTCAGAGACATGCTTGCTCTATCCTGTTTACCATGTTTTTTTTGGTAGATACACCATCTGAAGCAGTGGCCTGTATGGCAAAACTAAGCATTCTTCAGAGATGGTTTTTGAGCATAGTCAAGGAACTGTCTTCAATAAAGGGCTCTGTAGATGCTCTTCACTGACTGAAAGGTAAAAGCTTTCATTTTGGATGGGAGACATGAAGGCTATATAATATGGAAGTATATAAGAGGATACCATGTAGTGGTCATAAGCAGTGCTTTTAGCGTGGCACTTAAAAGAGCAAGCTTGATAACCATTCAGAATTTAGATTCAGTGTTGATACACCTATGAACAGGATTTGTTCCTAAATATTAAATACCTACTTTTGTGGGTCTCTGAAGAAACTGAATGTTGCAGAAATGTTCTGTTGTGTTGCACTTTAAAGGATATGGCCTGTATATTGTGCTTTTTTTATAGTGTGAATAAAATGTAATGTGCATTATCCTTTATGTGGTTTAGAAGCTTACACAAATTATTGACAAGAGCATCATTTGATGATTCTACAGAAAGAAAAGTGTCTTAACTTTGTTTGAACTACTTGTTATATGTGAAAACACTTTTGTCTTCTGTTACACTAACAACAATGCTAAAAATAACTGTTCTTCAGAAAAACAGCAGTTGTGTTGTGAGTTGTAGCCAAAATGTCTTTCTAAGAATGAGGGATCCTAAGCAAAGTTAAAAATAATAATAATAATAAAAAAAATCATAAATTCATAGTTAAAATTATGTACAAACTTGTAACAATCTGCTTTTATTTAAAAATCATATTATTGCAAAATTGCTGCTCTCACAAGATATTTTTAATTTAAATTGTGCGTCATCAGTTATTTGTCAATGAGCATTTGGTGTCATTTCATTTGAACTGGGGATAGGTGAGAGGATTTAAAAAAAAAAAAAAATCTTCAAAAAATCAAAGTGGATACTGATATTTACAGTTTAATAGGGGACCAGGGTCTCCATAGTGTTTTATTAAGCAACTGACATTGCGCCATTTCTGGGAAATTTAAAGGCTAGACACTAGCTATGCCAGGATAAACCTTTATTCCTTATAGCAGCAAAAACTGGAGGATAAAAAGTAAAAAGACTTTTTTGAATAGAAAACTACTCGTTTTGAATTTTAAATTTTTGGGTGACCAACTGGAACGTTAGTTTGTACTAATCCTGTGCTTCTCCTACATAAATGCTATGGGCAAATGTCTGCTGAAAGAGGGACATCAGATGCTTTTGGTCTGAGTTGAATCTCTACTGGTAATCAGGAGGTAGCCTCCTTCTCTTTTTTTAATACCCGCCGCTAGCAAAAACTTTGCTGGTGGGTATTACAGGACACATAGGAGCATACAAAGGAAAATAGTTATTGCATATTCATCTTGATATTATACCAGCTGTTTCTGGACACCAAAGAATCTGTCTGGAGGGTAAATGATTTTAAAAATGTCCCCCCTGCTGGAAAGACTACTACAGTTTGCTTTATTATTTTTAATAACACAAAAATCCATTTACAAACAAGTTCTTGCATTGGGTGGCAAGTGGTATTACAAAGTTGGCTTTCATTTACTGGAATCTTCTTTGAAGACCTGGGTATTTTGGTTAAATGACTTGTAAGCAGGAGAATGTTTCTGAGGGGACAAATACCTGCACATTGAGCAACTTGAAATACTTTCTGATGTAAAAATACTTGCTGCAGATCATACTTTCTTCAGTAATTATTTGCTGACTACTTCAGTAAGAGCTCAAAGCTGAGCGTTTTGCACAGGATTGAGTTCCATGTTTGCAGTTTGGCACCTGACTGCCTTCTCAAGAAGTGGTGATGAGTCAATGCAAGTAAGTAGCAATGAATCATCTTCATTTACAGTTACCATACTACATCACTTCTGCTGGTTTGGTTCATCCAGTTAATTGGAGTATACTGTAATAGTATAAATCTGCATGCTTTTTTTTCTTTTTTGACATTGCTGAAAAGAAGCAGTGGCATTTCAGTGTTCATTTCATTTTCCATTCTGTCTGTCATCATCTGATTGTACAGCAATGCAGTTAGGATATATTTTTATATGAGCGCATGCTGTCAAGGTAAAACATTTTATAGTGTCTGTCACTGTTGGCAATACAGATTGTACAAATTATTAAACTTTTCACCATTTAAACTCCTGCATTTACTTCTTGCATTTTATTGAGCCTATTCAGAGAAATGTCTTTTTTTTTTCCCCCCTTTTTATTTTTGCAAGCAGTTTCTTAATAGTTTCTTAATCTTTGGATGTATATTCAGCATTGTTTTTCATTTGTAACATCGTCCTGTAGTGTTGGAAATACTAAAAAAACAAAACCAAAAAACTCAGACCTCCCCAGACTAACCTTTACATTTCAAAATGTATTGTATAGGGGAGAGGCTTGTGCTTTAAATCAAAAGATACATATTGTTCACGAAAAGGGATTCATCAAGAGTTCTGCTCAATACAGTAAGACTTCTGAGGCATTGAATACACAAAATACAGTTTGACTCTGGACATATTTTCTGGAAATGGAAGCCTATAGATTGCTATGGTTTTGTTAGCATGGGATCTTCAAAAAAAAAAAAATTGTTATACTCGAAGTTTCTACTGGAATCAACTGCTACAGCAGATACTACTCCTTCTCATAGTTTTAGTGGGTATAAACAGGTACAGACCATGTTTAAGAAGTGAATTCGGTAACGTTGAACTGACTAACACTACTACTGCTACTACTATTGCTTAGCCTGATACTCTCCAGATAAACAGGCTCAGAACTGTCAACCTGGATTTTCTTATGCATCCTGGCACTTCAGATAACATGGTCATGAGTGCCCAAGAACTACATGAAAGACAGCTGTTTGAAACAGACAAAAAAAACCCTGCTTCATAAGTATCTTAACAATGACAGAGAGCAATGAATCATCACTTTCATGCAAAGGCAGCTTCCATTTTCTTTCCAATATCAATTGGTTGTTTGTAAATACCACAGCTTTTTAGCAATCCAATATACCCTGTGCTAACTTGCATATTGATATGCATTGGGTCAGTCACCAGCGAGTTCATATGTGTTTAATGGATGCACATGTTTTTATTCTCTCACTAAGTGGTTAATTGTGGTCATCTTTTGCTCATTTTCATTTACAGGTTTTTGAGCTTGCAAGAAAGGTTTTAGTAAACCAAAAAGCTCTTAAGTGGCTATGAACAAGACATTTTTACTGAACATGATCTGTGTACCTGTGAATGTGATGCTGATTTTACTTTAAATATTGGAACATATGTTTTTGTAAAGCAGTGAAGTCCAAAAATTTGTTTAGAACAGTTACATACTTTGAAGTACCCTAAATCTCACAGCAATAGAAACACTTTCAGAAAAGATGTGGGTGTTGAAGTCAGTTTGGATCCATACTGCACGTAGTTCTTTCAGTGTCCAGCCCTTGTGATTTAAGCTTCTGACAACTGTTTTAAGTTGCTGTACCTGCTGAAATCTTGTTTACAATTGAAAAAAAAAACCAACAACAAAACAACCCCCTACAAATTAAGTACGTAAATACAAATCATGCATTTATACTGGATTTCTTAATAGTGAGTTAGCTCAGACAGAAACAGTGGTTTGCGTATGTTTGTGTACATTTTTTACATTTTTGTGTTTATAGTAGTTTTGTGGTATTGTTTGTATATAATTTGAAAGTGTAAAGGATATAACCTCATTAAATAGAAACCACTGTCGAAGGGATCTGACACGTTCAACTTGAGTTATTTTGCTTAAAGCCTTGTCCCCTCAATAGGTTTTGAAAATAATTGAGAATTATTTTTAGATCATAATTTATATGGGACTCTGTGTATATTTTAGCTCATTAAAGTGCTGAAAGGCCTGAATGCAAATAAGTTGTCCTGTTAAATATGTTTAATTGAGGGAAAAAAAAAAAACACAAAAACACACAACTTTGTAACAATATATAAATAAATACCTTAATTTGTTCCTTGAGTTGGTTTTCTCTACTTTTGAATATAAATAATACAGAAATCATTCTCCTCAAATATCAGAAGTTACCTTTCAAAGCTTTTTACCTATGAAACACAGTTCTGTACTTAAAACAAACAAACAAAAACGCAACACCAAACCAGAAAACGTGAATCTTCAAAATTGCATAGAGAAAGCAAGGACAAAGACAAAAGCTGGGAAATAAATGGGCTTAGCTAATACAGCTTTAATCCACCCTTATTTCATATCAACGAACTGCTCTTTAACTCTGGCATCGCATGTTCTTTCCCAGGTTTCTTTAATCAATTTGTATTCCTTATCCCTGTATTCAGAAGAGATTTTAGAGCTTTATTAGCTTCCAAACACTGTGGAAAAGGCAAAATCATTCATTCATTCAGGATCCCAGTATGATGCCTGCTTCATAGGTACTTAGTTAAAAGCATCTGAAAGATCTTAGGTTGAGTGGTGGTTAGTATTAAATACTGGTGGCAGTGCTGCGTTCTTACTGTGTTTTTGTCATGTTTTTGTAGCCTAAAAAAATAATGAAAACAGAAGCCCTCTATATAATGCCTGAAAAATTATTTGGTCAAATAGTAAGAAGAAAGTTGACTTCTATCCCATGCAGCTCCTTCCCACCCTTTTTGTTACTTCCAACTGAATTATCTTGGTATAAAAGCTGTTAATTTTGTTTTAATTTAAGGAAGTTCTAGATAACCTGATGGTAAGGAAAGAGGGATTTTGGTGTTGTTTGCAAGCCTGGTGGACAAGAATCTTCTCTGCTTTTCTAAACTTTTCTCATACAAGTGATCAAAGCTATTTTATAAATGCTTTGCAGAGGAGAAGTATGGACTGTAGAGGAGAAATAGGGAATATCTTGGAATTAGTTATTGATCGTCCTGAGGGTATGAAAAATGAAAAGTTTTTTTTTTCATTTGTACCCAATTTCTTTCGTGGATCAAAAGCAATGAAGTTACAAAGTGATTTGCAATCAGTACTTCCCAAGATTTTTGGGGCTTATGTGTCACTTGTAAGGAAGCAATTATATGAAAACTACTAGTAAGTATTTGTGCTTCTCTGAATTTAAGCCTGCTGTAATTTAAGTTTGTGTCTGCAAAGCTTGCACCCTCCTTGGCAGAATCAAGACTTCATTTTGCTTGTACATGCTGTAGGGAGACCATCCAGATTGGCACACCTGGAATTGCAACTCAAGGAAAATGACAAAGGTCTATTCTTCCTGATACCAAGGCGGTCTCCTGACATCTCCAAGTTAGTCCTAAGAGCAGAGGAGACTGACTCCACAGCCTGTGACTCTTCAACCAGCTGAGAATTTAGGGGAAACCACCAGTATGACACATCAACCAGGACCACTGTTAGCTGTTGTCCTTGAACTGCATTGCTAATTGAGGATGAGCCAGGCTGAAGTGTGCTTTATTGTGTGCTTTAATTACTTTACTGATAGTGATTTTATTCATAACACATTTGAAAGTTTGTTTTTTAAACTGCCTTTTTTTTCCCTGACAATTCATATTTCTAGCAAATAGTGTTTAAAATTATCCAGTATTATGATACGTTACCGAAGGCTGCATAGAGTGGCCTTTCTGTTGCAGATAAATTCAGGTTTCAGAGCTGTTTTGTTCTGAAACAGAGTGATCAGGTGAATGCAATCTGCTGAGGGGCAGCAAGGAAGTATTTACTGCCCTACAGGCAGGGAAATGGTTCAAGCTCCTTAGTTGTTTCTGAGATAGGTAACAGAATGACACTGCATATAACTGACTCATTTTTATGTGATTATTTCCCCCAAAGTAGATTTCATTCTTTGGTAAGAGCTTGAGTTTCAAATTTGGCTTTTATGGGCCAAGATTAGGTACCTTCAGGGAGGAAAAAAGTTTTGGGGATATGGTCTGCCTCATGTCCCTCACAGTAGAACTCAGCAGAATGAGGACCTGGTCTATTGTAGCTCGTGGGCACAAAGGTAAATATGCGAACACGCTCAGCAGGTCTCAGATACCTCAAGAGGAGGGCTTTGACTTCATTGTAGGCCTTAGCACTTGGCAGTTCTTTGATACTGGAAATTTGCTGGTGAGTCCATCAGCTCCACTGATCTTAGAGCACTTCTTTCAATTCTTCCCATTCATCTCTTCTGTCAGCAGAGGCTGAAAATGCTTCCTGTGTTTTGTACAACGTGGCCTGAGGAAGGTTTATGGCTTTTTTTAAGTGAAAAGAGCTGTGAGCTTGAGGAAGTTTGACAGTGCCATGCTATTTATTCTAACTCTTGCAGTCATTGGGCAAATGACAGGTCAAGAGAGTTGAAAGGTGCAGGCATGGTGTGCTGAAGAGGATGCTGAACAATCAAGGAAAAACACTGCAGAGTGCGCTGAGAGCGTTTGCAAGGTGATGGCATAGGTATTGCTGAGTTTACATTTTGATGTGACCAATATTTTACAGATCTGGATCCACTGCAGCTGACAGAAAGCCAGAGAGCACATGGACCTGGCAATGATAGATGTGGGTGAGTATGTGTATGTGTCAGATGTTTGTACGAACACTTGGTACTGGGGGCAGAAGGCTAAGAGAAAAGCAAAATAGCAATACAGGAAGATGGAAGAAGTAGTGCTCAATTGTATAAACAGGTCCTTTATAGGAATCCAAGTTATTAGGAAATAAAGTTCCTGGCATCATCTATCTTTTCAGTAATGTTTAACAGATCTGAAGTGTTTCCTGGAATTACTCAATAAAATAGAATGCTTCACAGTTATTATGGCATGTCTCTGTGTATTTGGTGCCAGAAGTATCTTCGAGAGCACTAAAGGTATTTATTTTAAGCATGAGACCTTCAGAGATGCTCTTGAGTTGCATTTTCTCTTGGCCTTTCAGAGCTATTTAGTACTTCCTTGTAATGACAAATACTCTTTTAGTTCTTTTCCATTTCATTTCTGCTTCCTGAGCACTTTGCTCGGAATATTGAGCAGGCCAAATTCAGCACAGGTAAGCAAGGGGGTAGCAATTATATCAAGTTAATTGGAGAAACCCCTCTTACTTCATTGTCTGAATGTCATTCAAACCAGCCAAAAGTTCTGTCGCAGGGCACTGCTTTGTATTTGTAGCGTTTTCCTTTCCTAAGTTTTTTCTTTCCTAAGAGCTGCAATTTAGTACCAGGTAACCCTTTTTTTTTCTTTCATCAGACCAGAGGTGATGTGCCTCCAGGTGAATTCTTTATTAACACAATGTAGTTTGACAATTCATTCAAAAAAATGATGTTCAAGTTTGAGATGTGTTGACATAGAATTACAAACCGGGCCCTGTCTCTTTGAAATACCCCATGGATGCTGGAGAAATAACAGGAGGCAATTACAAGGAGCGTGTCCCACTACATTAACCACTAATGCCTCTACACCATTGCCTTAAGCCTCTTGTATCATTTAATGCAAAGATCCACAATGACATTGAGAGAGAAGGTTTTCAACTATGATTTTCATCAATACCATCTTTCTTTGTTGTCCTCAGTCTGATTTTTTTTTTCCTGTTGCTACTTCCTATTAAGTGTGAAGCCCTAGGAAGAGTTTTAAACAGATACTTGGGAAGATGCAGAAAAGGCCAGTAAGGCTGATGAATAAAGATGAGCAGTATTTTTATTTCTGCCACCCCTGAGCTTTGCTGATCAGTGCTCATGTCGTCTGAATTATTTGGTCAATATAGGTATCCTAAGGGCAGTTGCTTGAATTCGGACTTACCATGCAAAAGAAAGAAAGGAAGAGCAGATTATTCATATTAACATTGAAGACTTGGAAAAAATAGTTTGTTTTCTCACACAATTTAGGAGCAGATATTTAAACAGGTCCACAGGAGCCCTGTTAGTGACAGTTCTTTGTACTTGTTGCTCGCACAGAACTCGCACAGAACATTCATGCAGCACAGTTAATATAGAGAAAGGGTAGTTCATCTGCACTTACAAAGACACCTGAGCTGAAGAGGAAAGCTATGAGTGTAAGCATTCTTCCCTCCTGGGGTCCCAGGCCAGGGCCACCAAGCACTGGGATGGATGAGTATGGGGATGGATGCAGGAGGAATGCAGCTCTGGCGCTGTGTGACTGGTTCCTGAGCCACAGCAGCCTGGTGATGCCCTGCTGGGTAGTGCATGCTGAGGGTTGGCTTCAAGCGCAGGTATTGTGCCCTGAGAACCACAAGAGGCATGTCTGTAACGTGCACCAGGGGGGTGGCAGGCCAGCAAGAAGTCTGCTGCAGAAATGGAAGAAAAAAAACACAAAACTATTTCCCATTTATAAAAAGGGTAAAGTGAGAGTTTGAGGAGAACTAAAAGAGAAGACTCCTTCAAATTCTTTACTGTTGGAAAATTGAAGAACCTGCTTAGAGTAAGGCAACAAACTGGGAGCACTTGACAGACTGTGGCTAGTCTCCAGGGGAACTTCCACATGACTGAATCTGCATTTGCTTTGCTGAAAGCTGTTTCCTTCTTCAGATTGCTTTTCTGTTTGAGTCCGCTGTGTTAGAATTCAAGCAGCAAGACATGACTTTTTTAAGACATTTCAAAATCCCGAATTTCTTTGCAGTGTTTTCAGAAGTGTCAGCTACCACTGCAATGTGAGAATGATTGAAATGTGTTTTCAGAATAGCTCGTTTACATAGGAAACAGCAACTCTATTTTCATCTATACATTATACTTAATCCCAGGTGTAACATAGGAACTGCCTGTGTAGAGGACAGTGCAAAAGCTGTTCTGGCACAGGACAGAAGGTGCTGGACAATCATTGTCAAGATTGATAGGTGATGCTAAGTGCAATCTTAGAAACTACCGTGTGCACCTTTTGTGGGGCAAATTTATACCCTTACGTGGACTGTACCTGTCATGATGATAGTCACAACAAGTTAAGGTCTGTGGGAAAGACTGATAGACATTGTGTTTTCTGCATTGATTAAGGAAAATGTTTCATGAAGGTTAGCAGTAATTTTCTCAAGTTTTCTCATGTTCAAGGGGGAAGTTTCTCTGTTCTTCATAATGAAATGCTCGAGTTAAGCCCTCAGAAGAAACTAATCATATGGGTAGGAAATACAGCAAACAAAATGTGCCTGCAATAGAAGAAAATAATGTGTCATGGTATCATCTACAGTCATTCACAGAGGCCACGGAATGTCACAGTAAATTAAGTAGTGCTCTTTTCTAAGTCACCCACAGCTGAAGTGATGCATCTTCATATGGCAAAGACCACATTAACCACCACCGATACATTAGCTCATCTTTCAATGCAGAAAAAATTAAAGGCTTATTTAGAAATGGCATATGCATCAACATGGCCTCTCAAAGCACAGTGATAATTGCTTTGTATTGCAATGCTAAAAATAGTTATATACATTCTTTATAATAAAGAGAGTCTGTAAACTGCATTAAGAATATTGGAAAATATTAAAAAAAATACACAACAGCCTTGAATGGTGACAATGCAGTGTCATATTAACTTTAGGAGATGTTATTCTGTCCATTAATGGAACACATCAGCATGGTGCATTTTAGTTGCACAGCTCCCAGATGCTGCGATGCTGCTAAAAAGCATGTGTGCCATTTGGGCAGTTCAGGGCATGGTTTCCCTTAATAAATTCTGTTCACTGAAGAGGACAGTCAGGGAAGATGGTGGTAATTGGCTGAGGAAAGGTTTCTCTTGCTTACCAGCTTTCAGTCTAGCCAAAGAACAGTCTGTGCTTTACTGTCTGCCTAGGATAACCTGCTGTCAAAGGAGTCCTGCAGAGCAATGCCTACCCTAAATGGCAATGTTACATCAACTTTAAACTTTCTCTGGACATATTTTTTTCAGTTTCTAATCTGGAAAATGTTGTGGTTCCCATTTACTCGGTAATTGAACAATTTTTTTTAAAGTAGTTTGACAAATATGATGGTTTTGTTGAGATGCTGTTCCACCAAAATCAAATATTCTTCCTCATCTCAATAACCTGCAAACACCTGTTAATGGTCTTAATGAGATATGGAAATATAAGGAATTGAAGATACAATGGTTATTTCCAGAAAAAATATCTCCGATGAAAAGCGAGGATTTATGGATTTACCTGGAATAAAAAACTCCTTGTGTCTTTGTATTTCCTATGAAATTATACAGACTCCTCCCCCCCCATGCACTTACATTTTGGTCACAGTGTTTGAAGCTGTCCTTCACCCATCTGCCCAGCAGCTATTCTGTCCATGCTCTGCTATGCCTCCCAAGCTGTGCCAGGTTAGCTGGCTTTGTGCATGCCTAGTGAATTAGAACAGGAACTGGATAATTAATAGTTTGCTGAATTTTAGTCACTTTCCTAATTCAGTTCATCACACATAGCCATCCTGACTCAGCTAGAGGAGTAAGAACAAACAAGAGGGAAAGACAGGTCAGGCTGGGCAGGACAAACCAGCAGAGTCCCTGAAATGAATATTTGGGAAACTGGCCTCAGCAAGATCAGTCACGTTTGTCTCATCATGCAATCTTCACGAGGAATTTGAGAATTCACCTTCCTGTAAGCAGACTGCTGAGGAGCACTCATAAAAGTTATCTGTCTGTCATACTAAGACAGGACTTGTTGCTCAGCAATGCTTTCTATTCCACCAGCATCTCCATTTGTGCTGGGATAACTAATACTGTACTGTGTTAGTGAGATGATACTGGTGCAGTTTTTATGCTACTTGTAATAATACTGTAAGTGGTCCAAATGGTAGATTTTAAAAATATTGAAAGGATAGTTTGGAGACAAGCAAAGACTCTTTAACATTAAAACACATACTGAGGTGGTTTTAATTTGCTTTGATTACACCAAACATAATTTTAAAAGTGCATTTTGTTTGTTATTTCTACAGGATTAAAAAAATCACACTTTTAAGTGTCTGCAAGGCTTGACTGAATAATCTTGCATGATGATTAGATTCAGCAGAACAATTAAACAAAGGTGAATTTAAGTTTCTAAAACACATACTTTAGGGTTTTTTTATAAGAATGGATAATGTGCTTAAGCACTTGCTTGAAAAGGGATTTCAAATTCTATAAAAAGAGCAGAAATTTCACAGAAGTGTGTGGAGTACAACACATGGACTACTTAAAGCAACAGGTTGATTCATCTTCTCATATATCTGATTTTATGCAAAGTAACTCTTAGATTTTAGCCAAAATTCAACTTAATTGATGAGTCGTTTGATGGCATTTGTAAATCCATTAAGATTTTCACTGTCAACATGGTAAAGTGATAAAAAGGCTGTTGTAGTGACTGCAGCAGGAGTGAATTACTAAACCTTTCTCCTAGAAGAGCAGTAATTCATTTCTACCAGGAGAGGCTGCTCAGCAGCTGTTTCTTGTCCTTACAGCCATGCCAGGAAAGAAAATCTCACTGGGCTACAGCTCACATGCTTGTATGTGCCCCCCTAATTTCAGTCAGTTTGTGTGAAAGGTTCCTTCCCCTTTATGCATGTATGTGTGTATGCATGCTCTCCCCAGGCCTCTTGTGAGGCTCTGAAACCCCAGCCTCAGGGAAGTCTTTCACTTAGTGGTATTGGGCCTGAGAAGCTTGAAGGATTTAGTTCTTTGCGTCTCTGTGCCTCAGCTTCCATCTAGCTAAATAACAATAAAACTCACTAATAAAATAATTTTTTCCATATTATTTTTTCAACAAGATAATAATACTCAGAATATAGCAATAATACAAATCTTTTCACACCATTATGGCTCTTGTTACTATAATAATGAATGGCTTGCAGTTTTGACATGGATAAGAGAACGTGAGTATTCTAAGAATTGCACTTTTGGATAAAAAGTCCTCTTTTGTCATGTTTTGTGTCCATATGTTAGGGTGTATGCCAGATAATGACCTGTACTGAGGCTGGTTTGGAAAATGGTAGACTAGAAACAGATTTGAACCAATTGTCAGTCTATTCCAATTTCAAGCAAATCTGGCTCTATCTGAAGTCAGAATATTTAAATACATTTCTACTGCAAAAATTCCTGTGCAGAGAGTGCTTGAGCAGGAGTTTTATAGATGATTTTAAGTAATTAGATCAAGATCGTGCCAGAAGTTTGCAGCAGCGGAATACAGTTACTTGGCCTCTCTTGTTGCAGATAATCCCCTAAGGCATTTTTTTGTTTTTCTTCTCCTTTTCTGTACTACCTATCCTAAACTGTAAACTCTTGAAACAGTCCTACCTTCTTTCCTCTAAATATGGAAAAAGACGGGTGTAATAGGGGCCTGATTTCAACTGAGGTTTTACATATCTTACATGCTCTCTGCTGTGGTGAACAGAGCCAGAAACAATTCAGCACCCTTCAAGAGGAGCAATAACTCTGTGCTTAGTCTCCTGCTGTGTCTCCTCTGGTACAATTCCTTGGCAGCACCCAACACATTATGGGCAGAAGTATCTATGGAGAAAAGAGGAGCACTCAGTGTGGAGAGGATCACTGAGGATTTACCAACATATAGCTCACAAGGCCATCCAGCAAAGGAGTCTGCCCACCATGGGCAGGGCATGCTGTACATTTTTTTCTCCCCCATCACAGAGAAATCCTTCAGAAAAATCCTGTGTCACTTTTCCCTACCCAGTTCTACACAAGGACCAGAGCTTGCTTTCCTCTTGAAACACAGTCCTGCCCTCCTGACTCCTCACAAGGTAAGCACATTTATTTCCTCAGCCACTGGGAAGCAGATTCCCTGATATATGGGTGGAGTAGATAGAGCATCAGCTTTATCCAGGTACTTCAGTGGTCTTCAGGGCAGAATAATTTTGCTCTTCTCATACAATTATCCTGGGTAATGTGTTCCAGGTACTCTTTGTTTTGTGGTCATGGGCAGCCAGGCACAGCTCCCTTTGAGGTGTCTGCTCAACTGGGGCAGGACACAGCTCCTGGCGTACTAACAGGAGCTGGGAAAGCTGGGTTTCAGGTCAGGCTGTGGTGGTCTCGCCTCTGCTCAAGGCAAAGGGAGAAGAGAGGCCATGGGCTTTTGTGGGAGAGCTAGGGAGAAGGGCCAGGATATCAGCACCGCTTTTTGTCACAAGACAAAGCATGTGCCACTTGGTGAGCCGTGTCTTGTGGCTCAGAGCTGGGCTCTCCAGATCTTCTCATCCTACCCTGCAACAGTCCCTACTCATTTACAGTCACCTCTGTGGTGCCCATGGGTGACCCTGGTCTGTGTCTCTGTGCCGAGGCCTCAATCAGGTAGCAGCAGCCCAAGGGCAGTGCCTATGCCCAGGGTGGGTTGGCCCAGAGCGGATGGCAGCAGCCATTTTGGGGCTGACTGTCTGGTCAAGGCCACCAATAAGACTTGTGACTGAGCATTGAGTTACATTCTGCGTGGCTGAGTCAGATGTGATGAAACATCAGATAAAAAGAGCAGTAACAATCCCCAGCTCTGAGTGCATGTTAGTTTAGCGGCTGCTGTTCATCCACACACAGAATGAGGGAGTCTGCCCAAGCTATTAACCTTATAAAAACACTTTTGAAAGATGTTTTTGATTGACACTGAAAAAGCATATAAGGTAGAGGAGTCCTGGGTGTCTGCATGGCATGAGTTATAAATGAGACATTCATTCAGACATTCATTTGATGGTTTTAATAAATGCAAACCAGAAGAACATGCTAGTGAAAACAATTCTATTGTGCCACTGGGGATCTGGGGTGGGCTGGCTTCAAAACTCCTGAGCATACAAAGTGCATCATTCTCTGATGTAACAGAAAAATGGTGTAGCTTTCATCCTTTTACATTCCCTTTTATAACTGTAGCCCCCGTTGTGATTTTTTTTTTTTTTTTCAGTCAGATGGGCCTTTTCTTTTCAGGCTAGATTGCTCTTTACTTGTAAGATTTTTTTTTTTCCCCCGTTTTTTTTTTTTTTTTTATTCTCTTCATGATCACATCCACATGAATCAAGACAAATACATAGTACAGAAGCGTGAGCTTCAAATTTTTACTCTCAAATGTTCCTCACAGAAAATAAGTCCTTTTGCTTATGGGCTCATCCTTTGTGTGCTAAAGGTGAGACTGAAGAAATCTCTCACTTCCCTTCAGCTGCTGAGATGAGATGATGTCTACACAACAGCTTTCCTCTCCCAATAGCTTTCCTCTCCAATTCCAAATGGTGCCTTAACCTTTAAGTCACCTATAAATGCTTCCAACTCTCTTAAAATGTGGGTTTGTTACTCAGCTTCTGCTCACCCAAAAATACCAGGTCAGAATTTGGGTCAGGGCTTGCAGTTTGACCAGTGTCATGTAGATGTGAAAATCAGGCAGGATGCATGTCCAGGAACAGCTCCTGAACATACTTGGTTCACATGAAAGGCACTCAGTCATATAGCTACAACCACCCTCCTTCTCACAAAGTGAAATACTTATTGAATTAAGTTTCATTCCAAGTAAATTGATGTTTCACATCCATCTTGGAGCTGTGAATTTGGCACAGGTATTAGAATCATTTTCATATATGTGCTTTTTCATATATGTTTCCATTTGGAGGGGTTGTCAGCAATTTACAGAGGAAAAGGAACAGAAAGTCAGAAAGTGATTTGTTAGTTTTGCATTGTCACTGAGTCATAGTGTTTAATTCAAGAGCTCTGCTCCACAATTTATGTGTCTATTTGCGTAAACACTGGCAATTCTGAAAGCATAACTGTGACGTTTAATCATCAGGCACACTTTGAAATAATTCTGGGACAGTTTTAGGCAAGACAGAGCCAGCTCTGCCGTAAGTCTGTTGTTCTTACATACGAGATAGGGCAGCCAAAGGCTTGAGGAGTGATGAACTGGTCAGTGAACTCTGCATGGTATATGAAACAGCTGCCATCCAGCTCTGTGTGGCCAAACACTGCTTCCTTGATTGCTTCCTTCTGTGTAGAGACTGCAGGGGAAGACAATAAATGTATTTTAAAAACCTGCAATGGAAGGTTTGAGAGTAACCAAGCAACAAAGGTAATATGTATTAAAAATGTAGGATACAAAAGGAGAAGGCAGCAAGAATTCTTCAACTATAACTTAAAGGCTGGGAAAGCTGGGACTGTTCAGCATGGAGCAGAGATGGCTCAGGGAGGTGTTGCCAGTTAGTTTATACACATACCTGATAGGAGGGAAAGAAGATGAGAGAGCCAGGCTCTTCTCAGTAGTGCCCAGTGGCAGAACAAGAGGCAGTGGACACAAATTAAAATATTTGAAATTCCATCTGGATGTAAAAAAAAAAAAATAAATTATTTTTTATTTTTATTTTTATTCACTGGAGGTGTGGTGAAACAATGGAGGAGGTTACCCAGAAATGTTCTGGAGTTTTCATCCTGGGCAACCTACTCTAGCTGACTCTGCTTGAGCTGGGACATTGGACTAGGTGATCTCAGGAGGTTTCTTCCAAATTAGTGATTCTGTAAATGTGAGCTTTACTCCTTAGTACACAGTGTTTGGAAGCAGTCTGCGTTTGGTTAAAAAATTTTCATAAGGGAGGATGCTGAGACCTCAAAAGATTACTAACATTGCATTTAGCAGTGCATTTTCTTCTTTTATCTGTGAACAGGGAGAAAATACTTTTGAAATATTCAGAATAAACAATTTGATGTATTTACCTCATATAAAATATGCAGTTAGCAATAGTCATGCAAAACAGTTTAGGTTACCACAAAATTCTGTGTAAGCATCCTTAGGAGCCTGTTCAACTGTTGACAGATCTTCTTCTTCTCTCTCTCATTTGGCAATAGCATTTCTGAGTGTGCATCTGCAGAAAGGACATTAATCCTTTCTTGTTACCATGTGAGGTAGCGTATATCTCAGTCCCTCTGGATCCTCTCTCATGTGCACTCATGCACATGCTTTCTACTTCTCTCTGTCCCATCTCTTGAGGCCTCAGATGCACTTCTCATTTAAAAGACTGGCTGTCCACTGTGGTTCATTTGTGGTATGCTGATGCTGTCCCTGAAGCATCTCAAATGTTGCTGATTAATAATATGTACTCCTTTTCAGAGGAGTTGACAACACTGTCTCTTCACCCTTGGGAAGGCAATAATATCCTCAGCTACTTGGCATTTTCAACTCATTTTGCACCAGTTGTTTGGATTTCAGAATAACGTGGAACAACACCATGTTGGCACAGGGCAGTGTCACATTGCCTGCTGCATCCATGGAAAGAAATAGGCATGCTGAGGATCTCTAGATAACCACAAATCTTAGGTAAGTGTTTTTTGGGGGGCAGTCTGTAATAGGTAGAAGCACTAGTATGCCATTGTAAAGGAAAGGGCTAGTAAATATGTACCTCTGAGATGGTGCGCTTCACTTGCAATCACAAGCTTATTTGAATTTTAATTTCTGTGTTTTAACAGAGCTCTTCTGTCTATTCATGGGCCAGTAGTATCTCAGGAAGAAGACAGCAAATTAAAGAATGGGTCAATACAGATGTTTTTCCAAGGACAGAGATGGAGTGCAGGTGTTTACTGCCTTGCCTACTTGGTTGAGTCCTCCAGAACAATAAAAGCAACCAAAATAGGTTTGAACAGGAAAGTAATTGCAGTAGCCAGAGAAAAGATGGAGTAAGAGTTTTTGTCTACTCTTAAAGGAAAAATATGAATGCTGTACTTCCCTGATATACTTCTATGTATCTCCAACAAGTGCCTTTTTACTTTAACCTTTCAGGAGAACTTTGTCTTGCTCTTCAATTCTCCCTCTAACCAAATGAAGGATGAGAAAATGAGTGGGGTTTGTTGACCTCTCTGACAATGGCCGCCTAACAAAGTAGGTCATGTTAGGAGCTGTTTGATGCTTCAGTGTTTTTTCCTAATAGAGGTCATCAAGGAGAGTGAAGCATTTCAATTGTTGGAATGAGTCAGGGAGTTTCAACTTCATCCAGCCATTATGGAATCCTGCTTCTGGTCCCTTTATTCTGCTCTTTAAGTGCATTTTCCCTTTATATTTCTTCAGGTGCATTAACTCCAGTGGCATCTTCCGTATACAATCTGTTGGTGGTTCCACAGCTGAGATAGGTAGTTCTTTCAGGTGATGGTTTTCATTAGTGCATACATAGCAGCTGGGGACCTGGTTTGCCTGTTAGTATGCATTTAGTAGTTAATAGTAGCATCTAATCTAAGATGCTGCCATGACAACCTGTATGTTGTGCTTTGTATGAAGGTGTGCAAGGAATTGGGATGGGACAAGGAGGCTATGCCAACAGTGCTGCACCCTTTAGTTCAGTGAATACATGTTGAACTGGTCAGTGCTAATGATTAGGAGGTCTGGGCAGGGGGAAGAAGCATGAAACAGCTCCCATAACATCCCCAGTAAGAACATGCCCACAGTGGCTGTGCCCAAGGTATGCCTCTAGCTTGTCAGTTCACATAGGTCAAAACTGATTTGGAACAACGCTCTTTCCACAGAGTTCTGCAGCAATGGTCCAGGCTCCATCACAAAAGACTTCTTGTGATATATTTTGAAATTCTGTTACATATGTTATAAATTACAGCTGTATAATTATTATTATATGAATTACAACTGCAATTTAGAATGATATAGAGAAATTAACTATTCATGGAGCTCTATATTGCTTTACCAATCATTTTCACTAATAGATATTTCTTTTTCTGCTCAAAGAAGGCCATCCAATTGGGTGATACGAATTCTTTAGTATGATGCAGTATGTACCATTTGCTAGATAATTTTAGACAATGAGCATTTAAAGAAAATAAAGCATGTTCCTGTGTAGATAGTTGTTGAATTAAAAAGTGACTGTATTCTTCAAATAAAATACTTGTCTAGAAACTGTTAAATCCAACTCTAATCAAACTGTTCAGTCTTGTTATAACTCAGTACCAGACAGTAATTGCATTCGGTGATGTTAGTAGTTACTGCAAGCAAATTTGCCAGAAGAGAAATTAGTGCATTTGTTGTAATGTGTATGTGGAGGGAGGAAGAGTTAATGCACTAGAATATTGAAAACAGTAATTTGATGTTTTCAAACCATAGTAATTAGAAAATATTTGTCTTAAATAGTACTGTAGCTTCTCCCTGATTTCTTTTAGAAGAAGAAATGGTTTATTGAACACCAAGAAGTATCTTAGTTTTAGTTCCATGTGTATACATATATACAGAAACTACTTATAGAAAAATAATGCAACTAACACTGGTAAGTCAGATGACAGAAAGCAAGCAAATACAACAGACTCCACTGTCTGCTTCACCTTCATTCTCCTTTCTTAATGGGTTTGTGATGTGAGGGGCATTTTTGATTACATGCCTGTATATAGTTATGGCCACTCAGTCTGTTTCCTGCTGTCTCTCAGTGCCTAGATTGATAAGAGATACTATCTCCACTAGTTTTCTGATTCGCTGTTTCCTTCCCTAGCTTCTTTCACCCAGAAGACATAGTTGTTGATCTAATGTCAAATGGAGCAGCCCATACTGACAGGAGTGATTTGCCCACTCCTACTAGCCCCTGGTCTCGCAGTCAAGCTATGATTCAGTTGACTGGCACAACTGTCCCTTGCACAATACATGCATCGTGTGCCAAACATTGAACTTCTTTGCTGTCCCTCACCATTGCTGTAATTAACAAATATGACCTTTCTAAGTGCTTGACTTAAAAGATACTCAACTTTTGGATCACATGTGTGTTGGCAGCATATGATAAAGAATTTCATTAATATGTTCTGTATCTGTACTATTGTATTATTTTTGGATGTACCTCTGGACATAACTTCCTTTCTGTGCCAGAGAATGCTTTCTAATGTCATAGTTTGTTCAGATATTCTATGATTCTATGATTCTAAGTGAACTTAGGTAAGCTGCATACTAAAATGTATTTCTCAAAACCAACCTTTCTCATTAATAATACTTAAAAGTGTACAAATAAGAGAATTAGTCTAGGAAAAGCAAAGCAATTACTTGACTCTTTAAAGTGTAGTGTGCATTATTAAGGTATAAGATGCAAATCAGATATAACTTACAATAAAACACAGCAAGAAATGATTCTGTGAAACTGTCTCTCTATATTTTTGCTAACAACTTCTGATAACGCACACTCATATTTCTCAGAATAGCTGATATTTTTTCTTTAGCATAGTGCAATGAAATGAGTTTGTTGCTAATGCTCAGTGTTATTAACCTTACTGTAAGCGGGACTAACAGCATCAGCGCCTTTCAGTCTTTCTCCTCACACCTTTTAAAGCTCACAGAACTGAATGCAGCTCGCATTCTCTTGTTTGCTCCTGAAAGATGTACAGAAAGCATCTATTCATGTAGCCATAACCTGAGGCAAACAAAGAAATTCCCCAGCTGACTTTTGTGACAAAAACAAACAAACAAACAAACAAAACACCAGCCTAAGCAACAAACAACAAAACATTTTGGGAACATACTAATTTTTCCAAAAAGAAAGGTGATTTGTCTAGTCTGTGATATTTGCCCTGCACAGTTGGCTCCTGCCCCCCAGCTCTCTGCCCCTGGACTGGTACCTCACTACAGTGTTGCAGTGCCTCTCCTGCTCTGGGCCAGCTTGTGCTAAATGCTCCTGGCTGTTTGCAGGTCTCCCAGCAGTGGGGTAGGACTAAGGTGCCCTGCTGAATGGTGTCATCTGCCATCATCTACTGCTGCATGCTATCTGCCTTAGTGACCAGGGACTGCAAGTACCTCTCTTGCACTGTTCCTAGCTACTGTATCCAGGCTCAGCTGAACACAGTATTGTCCAACATACCAGAGAAGAATATATTGAAATGGAAAATGAAGTGCTTCACTAAAATTGGGGCACACGGTCACTCTACTAAAAATATTTTGAATAGTTAGAATTTGAAATAAGAACAGTCAAAGAATCTGATGTATGAAGGGAGTTGTATTTCACATCAGTAACCCTAAAGTCTAGGACACTATCCCAAAATAACTCGTCAAGACCTTTTGCGACTCATCAGAATAAACAGGATGGGCTCTGCAGAATACCTGGAAGTGAAGCGGAGCTGGGGGGAGTAGAGCTAGGCAGGAAGAATTGTGCAGATCCAAACTCACACATCTAATTTTATTTTACTGAAAATAAGCCCTTGGTTTACATGTGTACTCTACAGATTGCCCCTTCTAAAGTGATCAGTACTACTTTTGTGCACTTTCTCAGGGAAATCATGTGCTGTTTACTGCACTTGTTATTATTAAGATAATGTTCAGTATACTCAAAGGATATTTGATTTTTGCCATAGTGTGAAAGAAGAGATGATTTTGATTTTAAAATAACTAGGTTTTTGAGCTTCTTATCCAAGTAAATGGTTATTTTAATTGTAAAACATATGAATGCTTCTTTTATTTGTCTAATATTTTTCTAATAAATGCAAACCTATAGATGCTGTGCATACTGTACATGGGGAGGAGAAGAACTGCAATGCAGCTACCTCTGAGGAGGCAGCAACCAGCAAGACACATATTGTGGGGAACACGCTTGAAGTAAGTGCTATATACCCATAGGCAACAGGTGAGGTTTTGGCTTTCATGTCTATATGAAGTACTCGATAACCTCTGTTATTACAGCATCTGGATAGCATATGCTTATTGTATTTTTAGGTGTCACAGGACACCTGTGAAATTTTTAAACCTCATTTTATTAAAGATGACCTCAAACTTGTTGGCAGCAGTGACCCTACTGTGTACAGTGCTGATTGCAGCAGCACCAAAACAATAGTACCTCTTTGGCTATAGTGTTTTGTCTAGGGTCACTCTGGGGTAACTGCTGATAACCTTAGGGGCAAACACAGGCTGCATGTAGAGATTACAGCAGCCTACAATGCTGCAGTTTTATCCCAGGTATCAGGCTACCACATCTGCACCCACAGTGAGGACCTGGCTCTCTTTTCTGCCTGATGCTATTTCTTGCAGGCTCCCCTGAGTCCTTCTGATGCCACTGGTCCTCAGGGCAAAGGGGATATTAATGAGAGATAATGCAGCAGGTAAGGTGAATTATTTCCACCTGAGAGGTGCTGGTTCCTGAAAGGCCTCTGGAAACCAGAGCATTCAGATATCCAGTTTGGAAAGGTTATTTTAGAAATAATTATGGAAAGTAAGGATTTCTCCAATAATACATAAATAAATAAAAAGGTCTATAGCTGAGATGAAAACTGTTATTTTTTTATCATGAAGGCTTCCTCTCAGTAATAATGCTTTGGTCAAAGGTATTCAGATGACTAAGGCACAAGTGTGGATTTTTTTGAGACAGAGTGGTGCTGGTACAGCTGTTGCAGAAGGCCAAAGGGCTGAGGAGGGATAGCTGGGATCTGAGCTGGAGCTCTGTGGTTTTGGGAAGTTGAGAGCATGTTGTACAGTTGGTGGTTAGACCACTAGCCTCTTCCCGTGGGCTACTAAAGTGCGTGTATCGGGTAGGCCTGAGAAATGATACCAAGCCTTGGTGTGAACAAGGTCATGTGTACAAGGAGAGTGTGTCTTTAACGCATCAGTGAGCACCTGAATGTTACCCTTGATCTGCAGTGACAATTTAGCAAGGAATTGCCTTGAGCTTTAGGATGTGCAAAGCTTCAGTTCTAGTATGCACATCTAAAAGTCACTTTATAAAAGAGAAACTTTCTTTTCTGGAACTTGCTTCTGGTAGGTATTTTCCCATTAGCTTGAATTTACTTCTCTCTCCTTTATTATCAAGACATGAAGAGTACCCCTAGGACTGGTTGTAGGGATTTTGCTACCGTTGACAAATGACGCTCTACATATGTTCCCATATATCTGCTATTCATTTTGTCACATTAATCTTCTGCTATGGTTAATTCCCCCTTGCAAAGATAGCCTCTTTCATGATAGGTTGCTGCCTGATTGTGATGGTTTATTGCTTAGCAGCTGTGAAATAGCTGTTAAAAAATAAACCAGGGTATTCCTTTTCTCCCATAACCCTAGCAAGAAGAAAGTTTGCCTGGTTATGTATTTGATGGCACTACACAAAGCAGTTTTTCTGTAGTTGCAGATCTCTTTTTTTTTTTCAGCCCTTCTGATCCTAATGTTTGAAGCAAGACAGAATGAGCCAAAACTGTGCTAACCATCATAACATCCTCTCACAAATAATTTGGGTTCTTCCAGTATATTCCCATTTTTCTACAATAATGCCCAAAACATAAGGATACTTCTAGGGCGTTAATTCCCATCAGACTCATTGTTACCCATTGTCTGACTACTACTTGCCACGTCAGAGAGATTTTATGTTCTTGCTGTGTGTGAATTACTGGCATCCATGCCGGGAAGCTGGCATGCAACCAGCAGATAAGTGTTAAGAAAAATTGGCAAGAAGCCTCACTCAGAAGCTCAGTGCTTCTTGTGAAGACTAACTAAAGTTTTGTAAAATAGGCAGACTGATCTTTATATTTTTTCTTGCTTTTCCTTTTTTTTTTTTTTTAAATGTCTCAGCTGCCTTTCCATTTATTAGACTTAATATCAAATCTTGATTTTCTTTTGCAAGTTATGTATCTTTTTCAAAATGGTGTTTAATGAGCATCTCACTTCATCATGGTCTGTGATGCAAAAAATCAAATCCCCACCACTCCACATAACTTCTATAGTATATACCAACAGTTTTACCATGTGAGAAAGGTTTTTGTCAGAAGCTTTATGGCTAAAAAGCATAGCAGAAAAACTAAAATGCACAGAGACAAAGTGTCTCACCTATTATATATTTTTTCACTTCGGAAAAATTATTATAACTTTATAGTGGTGTACTGATATACAGACTCGAAGTTGCTATCTCTGGTCAGGACTGCTCCATTAATTTAAATTTACTGTGAAGTACCTCAAGTGAGGTTTTGGCCTCTAATGTCATAGAAAAAAATTGTTGCCCAGATAAGGAGCGCTTGAGTGTACAGATTAAATATTGCTTTTTATCCTTCTCTCAGTGCTAAATGATAAGCATTTCTCACTCCATAGCTACCTGACATGTACATTTGTCCAGACAGCAAAAAGGTACAGTGACAATTTGAAGAGTTTTTTCAAGGTTTGGACCTTGTAGTTAATCTGTTGAGTTAGCCTTGTGTGATAGATATGAGACTTATCCCATCTCATCCTGTGGGGAGTGATGGTGGCTGGCTTTATTCTTAATGTGTGGCTGGGGATTTGCTGTGTAGAAGTTGAAACAGATAAATAGCAATGCTTGAAAACAAATGTGAACTTTTCTATGTGTGAATTACTTCCCAGAGGAAAATATCTCTCCCAGCTGTAGCTGTAGATTAGAGTGATGATGGAGAATAAGCCTCATCTCCTGTAAGAAAATACAGCTAGTAGACAGGGAAGATTTTGCTGGAATAAACCCAGAGTGCACAATATTAAGATGGCAGAAGACTTCTTGAGCAGTTGCTTCTTAAGATGTTTTCCTGTACTACTAATTGCAACCAGCTACACTTCTGCTTTCAAGGTAGAAAGTTTTGAATTAATTAAGCCTTTTTTGCTGTTTTTTGTTATATCATTTAACAACCTCCCATGTCTACTGCTTGGTGGCCCAAGGGGTTTCTTGTATTTGTGATAACAGCATAGCCAAAGTAGTTTGTGTGGATCGGATTCTATTGCTCTGTCTGAAATTGAGAAGCAAAACTCGAAAGCAGACTTGTCCCTTTTTACCACTGCTGCCCATGGGTATGTAACCCTGAAAGGCAGTTGGACCTCTTCAAGTCATGCTTAGTTACCAAGGTGAAACTCAAGAATCGGTCAAAGATTGGCTCTTTCTGAGCACCAGCAGAGTGAATTCATCCAGCAAGACTATGTCCCCCCCCCCCCCCCCCCTGTTTTTTTTGTGACAGCAACAAAACAAGGAAAGAACGGAGGAGATGCTCCCTCCTGCACTGGAGCAGAGCTTTGCTAACATTTTCTGTTGCTCAGTGTGATGGCTATTTGTAAGGCAGTGTGTTCTGGAGAGAATTAAAGTAGGGCATGACACCTGTGACTAAATGGATCCATTCTGCACCAAGGAGAATCATACTGGTTGTAAGGGCTGTCTGTGGAACGGTGCTAGGAGGGCAGGTCCCTCCTCTAGTAGGCTCAGATACTCAGGATTTGACCCTCAGGTATGTGTGAAAAAGGCTCAGCAACAAACAGTAACTACTGAAAACTCAAAGAACAAATCAGTTAACACAAAAGAATAACTGAGATAAGCTGACATTCTCCTCAGGTGAGCTGGTTTTGCCTTCAAGTTTCAAATTCACGTAGAGCAAAATGAATTGTTGTTGCTTTGTCCAGCCTGGGGCTCTGTGTTTCCAGCTTTTCTCTATGTATACTGAGCTGACAGAGTAGGACTTTTTTGGAAACCCTGGTTCTTCTGCCCTCTTTCTGCCCTCATGCTGGACCCAAAACCCTGTCTTACTCTTCTGTGATGAAGTTGTTTTGACTTCTCTTTGCCAGTGACTGAGGGTGGTTTCTACTGTTTGTCAGGCTTCCTACTGTGCTACAAAGGGGAATGTTATATTGTATATTTGCACTGCTGACAATGTTCTTCCTAATTGCTGTTATTTTAGAACTTCATCTAACCATTCCAGTTCTGATTATTAAACTTCTTTGTCTCCATACAATCTCATGGCAGCAGATTCTTCAATTTAATTATATGTTGTTTCAAAGATTTCTTTCAGTAAAATTCATGGCAAGATGTATGTTGCCAATACTATAGTTTGTGTTTAGTATACAAGACAAGACGGTTTAGTTTCTTGAGGGCACTGTTTGTTTTCTGTAAGTGTGTTTCTCTCCCACATAGGGCAGAGTGACACAAAGCTAAATCAGAAGTGGCTAAGTTGCAATGTTGGAAAGTCAAAGCTTAGTCATGAAACTGTATTATAACTCATACACTGAGGGAGGCCACACTGAGATTCTAGGGATGGTCTTCGGTTAAACATTTCCTGGCCCTTAAATTCATAATTTGATAAATTTAATTTTATTTTAATGCAGTTACTTTTTTAGTTTCATCAGCAGGCTTTTGTGTGTGTGTGTTGAAGAGAACAAAATATCTGAAGGCCCATCCTGAGGCCCATCTGTCCCATCTGCCTATCCTTTTCTGTCTTGCCTAGCAGGTCCCAGCTCTTTCCCAGTTCCTTGTCAAAGCCATTTCCCCTTTGTACACATGCTGATTCCTGCTGTGTATCTGGATACAGCCAGTCCCTGTCTCCTGTCCTCCCTCAGTGCTTTCTTTTGGTCACCGTCACCTCTGTTCTCCTCCATACATCAGGAAGTGACTGAAGGAGATGCTGCTAGTTGCCTTCTCCCCACTTCAGTCTTTTTCTTCATTTCCTGACTCCCAGCCCCAGAGATATTTCTCTGTTCACCATTAAACACCATCCACAGCCCCCTTTTTCCAGCCTGATTCTTGTCTTGGCTGTGGCCATCCATCCACCTGTCAAATCCTTATATTTCCAATTTAGAGATCAGGATGTCATTTGGGACTGTGTCAAAAGCTTTACGGAAGTCCAGGTAGATGACATCAATCAGTCTTTCCTTGTCAACTGATGCAGTCACTCCACCACAGGAAGCCACCATTTTGCCTACTTCTGAGTTGTAGAGTAAATCCATTGATTTGCAAGACCCTGTTCAGTACTGTTTAAAGCAGTACTTAACTTAGAGATGCTTTTTCTTCTGGTTGTGCATGTGTAAAATAGAAGCAGCACTTTCACAAAGGTCCTTGTCACATTTGTATGGAAATATATGGACCACTTTTCATGAATTTTGGATTTCAGTCAGATTTTCAGTCTATAAGTTCATTCTATAAAAACAACACAGTGATCTAGAAGTGTGTCTCCCTTTATTTGTGTACAATGCTTAACATGGACAAGAGTTAGTGCATACAAGATACTTCTCCTGTTTAAGGTTTCCCATGCATGTTGGGGAAATGGCACTTCTGTTTATGCACTTTTTTTTTCATTTTTTTTTTCCCCATTATTTATTTATTTATTTCCTTCAGGCTATATCTCTGTTTGGGAGTTTATTTGAATTAAGGCTTCAGATGGGGTTGTATGAAACAAATGGTGTGAGCAATATTTTAAAATGGACTGGAATTAGGCTCTTTATCTCAAATGACTCACTGGACTTCACAATACTGTTGTGATTGCTAATGTCTAACATTTATATGAAAAAAAAAACAAAAAACAAACAACCAGTCACTGAAAGAGTGAAGCTAATAAAGTTGTGAATGATTTTTTTCTCCCTGATCTCCTTAATCCACCCTTTACACTTAACCCATCATTGCAGGAAGTAGACTTTCAACTCACCAGAAACCATTAAAAATGAGCACTAATATTATTGTCATGTTGAATGGGTAGATTTCTACAATAAGAGATTAATTCCGTATTCAGAATGGAAACTCCATTACAGTGAGTACAAGACTGAATAGAGTTTATAATAAGTAAGTAAAACATTATACAACATTATGGTTGTACGCCCATTTCTGCACTCAGTATCCTTCTGGCTGGATGGACTTCCCTATAAATACATCTCCTTTCTTCCTCTTCCAGTGTCTGCACATATATTTGCTTTGCAGTTATGGGAACAGATATCTCAGCTGCATTGTCTATTCTACAACTGTGGCTGTGACAGAAAAAAATCCTTCTTCTTTATCTCCTGTCTGGCATATTGTTATCATTATTATAATAATAATTATTATTACTACTACTATTAATAGAGTTAATATCATGGTAGAAGCAAGGATTTTTAATCACTGACCTATATATTGATCTTGCCCAAAGGGATAGGGAAAGAGACAAAAGACAAAATAATGTAAAAAAGAAGGTTATGGTGGAATGGGATGTTATGCTGTTTACTATTTTTGATTCATAAAAATACAAGTATGTCTCTAAGGATTTGTCTCAGATGAAAACTATTCCAAAATAATAGAGTGTCAATGCTCATCAGTGATATTTTCATGTACAGAAAATAAAAAGAATCCTTGCCTACTTTATGAGTGGTTGTGTAACATTTTACTGGATCCAAAAAATTGTCAGAGTTTGAGAATGATACCACATTGTTTTGCTTTTTATTACAACTCATATACACTTCCTTTGTGGTACAGTGTCTTATACAATATTTATGCACCATATGCATTTGAAATGAACAAACAATTATTCAAATTTTCTATATGCTACATTGAAAATACAAACCATTTAAAATACTGTTAAAAATAATGGGAGCTGTTCTATAATTGCAGTTGTCATCTGGAGATTAAGCTCATATTTGCTCTGTAATACACATTATAATATTTTGCATAGTGTTACTGGTGGTATAATAGTTGTCATCATAGATACAATGTAGTAAATTTTTCAATGTATAGTGTTCTGTAAAGAAACCAGACTTCTGATACATTGTCAAAGAGCTTTTCTTTCCAGTCACTAGTAATTAATGAAACAGGTTAGATCATTTTGTATAAAATTCTGGTATCACATGTTATACATTTGGATGGGTAACACAGAAA
The DNA here is from genome assembly GCF_965140915.1 of Aythya marila. Lineage (NCBI taxonomy): Eukaryota > Metazoa > Chordata > Aves > Anseriformes > Anatidae > Aythya > Aythya marila. Next base: position 14,585,455 of record NC_139046.1, read on the forward strand.
AGGAAAAGCAAACTCGGGGCAAATAATCAGTGAAGTGATTGACTTTAATAAATAATTAACTTAGTCTGTGAATACTAGATCAGTGCAATTCATGTTCACTTTTAATGCCATTTGAAATAAGTTGAATTATCAAAATGAAGATGGAACTGAAAATCATTATTTTATACTAATTTTGGCTGGCAACATGTTGAAATCTTCTCTTTGAGTGATACCCAGCTCAAAAAAAAAACACAGGGGAAAAACTGTGAAAAAACTTCTGAGGCCTTTTGTCTGAAATATTTCCCAGCAAATACGTAAATTATAGGGTTAATGCAACTGTTGGTGATAGCCAGAGTAGAACTAAACTGCTCGCCAAAGTTGAGCAGTTCTTCCCAGAAACAGCCTTTGACCACTTCCATCTGGAATAATACATCAAGGAACGAAAAAAGATGGCATGGAGTCCAGCACAAAAGAAACATCAGCACCACTAAGAAGATCAGCCTGGTGGCCTTCGTGTCTTTGTGGTTCTTGCAATATTGTGTCCTGAGTGCTCTTCGTTCCCTTGTGTGTTCTTGTAGGGAGCAAATGGTAGAGAAATTGAAGAAGATGATTGCTATAGATGGCAATGCAAACCCCACTGTGCTGAATACCAGGCGCTCGGCTGTTGCCCACAATGGGTCGGGGAAGTCTAAAATGCATGCTGAGATATTCCACTGGGGAAAGTGTTTCACAGTCCGAAATGTAAAGATTGGGATGCTTACAAGGATCCCAAAGAACCAGGTAAGCAAGCAGATCCCTTTGGCCATGGTTTTGTTCCGTATCCTTCCGTGTGTCAAGGTATGAACAAAAGTCAAATAGCGATCCATGCTGACTGCCACTAGCAAGTAAATGCTGGTATACATGTTTAGGCAAACGGATGCACTGGTGCTACGACAAAAGAAATTGCCAAATGGCCAGTTAAACTTGTTTCTGACATTCTCTGCCCAGAAAGGGAGGCATGTGAGGAAGATAAAGTCAGCAACAGCTAGGTTCATAAGGTAGATATCAGCTGTCTTCAGGGGGCCCTTGCACAGTGAGTAAACGACAAGAACAAGCAAATTTCCAAGCATTCCGATAACACAGATGGCGTTGATGTACTTGGGTACTAAGTAGTAAATGATTTCCCACCAGTCATTCAAGTCTGGGCAGCTAGTTAAGTTGCTCTTGTTTTCACTCTGGTTTGAGAAGGAAACATTCAGTTGACTTTCAGCCATTTTTCAAAATTCTGAAATGAACAGAAGAACATCTTTAAAGCAAGAGAAAAGGACTACAAAAAAGAGCCATAACATTCTAAAAGTTGTCTCCTATTGATTGTGTAACAGACATTTAACTGCTGGAAATTCTTTATTAGTGCTTATTGATTGTATAGGCTAGATCAATCCATGATTCTTGTGGGCAATGGTGAGAAATATTCACAAATTGATAACAATGGAAATTCCTCTACATCCCGTGAAAGTTCCTCTCTTTGTTGCCTCTGTTCAAGGTTGCAGAGAGGAAGGCATGTACCAGTTTAGTGTAAGTAACTCTGTATGTCTCCTCCAGGCTGGTGAAAGCAACAGAAATAGCAGAATTCCAGCTCCCTGAGAGTAGGGACAGTCATGCTGGTGACATGATGCAAGGCTTGCAACTTGTCCTGCCCTTTCTCATACTCTTTTGTGTGCTATGTATAACTTTAGCAGGATGGTGCCAGTTTTGCCATGTCTGGGACTGCTAATCACAGTCTGTGTGTGTAACTTGTTTGGTTAAAATTACATTCTCTTCTTCTCTGTCAGTTCCTCCATCCCAGACTTTGGGATTAAAATTACTGCTAGATTAGACATTTTTTTTTGCCCTCAAATGTCAGCAGTTGTAATAATAAAACACTGACTTCTCCTACACCATGTGCTCAAAATCCTACCTGGAGGGAATGCCTCTGCAGCTCCAAATTCAGTGTGCTTCTCCTGTCTAAACAGAGGCAGCTCCAGTTCAAAAAATTCCACCTGAATTCAGCTGGAGAGAGAGACAACCCCAGACACCAAAGCATTTAGTGTTTCATAACATTGGAAATACATCTGCTTCTTTGTGGTAATGGTAACTCAGTGTGAGATTGCGCAGGAATGAGAGCATGGATAAAACATTATACCCCTGTGAAGCTCCACCAAATTACCAGCACTGCCTCCTACAGGGACTTTATTCTCCCAGTGTTGTCATGCACGACCAAATTACCTGGATCTTGTCTATTACAGGCATTGACTCTTAGAATTGTTTCAGTAGGTAAGAGATTACTGAGTCTGTGGCGACATCTTACATTTCTGTATTTCATATGCAAGGCAAGTGTGTCAGTCATAAAAAAAGAACCATTAAAAAAAAAAAACACAACACAATATTTTGCAATCAGTTGCCCTGAATGTTACCTTCCTCTTACAGCTATGTGTTTGCTCTTTCAGTTTTTACACCAAAGAGATAGCTAAGGATAGAGCTTCTGAAAAGAGCGTTTAAGGTCAGGGTTTGTCTCTTTTACATATATCTACAGCCTCAATGATGTCTGTCTGAGCAGTTTGCAGTACATATCTCTGTGGTGGAGAAAGGAATTAAAAGAGTACTAATATTCCACTTCATACAAATCAGTACCTAACGCACAGACCATTTTTCATTACTGTAGAATTAAGCACACAGTCAAGTTTTATTTGAGTTCATAACCATGCTCAAGCTGGCAGGCTTGTCAGGGGGCTGGGCTGCAATTCAAACTAGCACAGCTCCATGGCTTTACACACCTTCCCTCACAGCAGTCGGAGTTCACTGAGTTCACCAACCATCTCATGCAATCTAAGATAATTTGTGAGGATCTATAACTGCAAAGAGGGTGCATAGAGTAAATGAATGAATGATCAGCATCAAGGAAGCAGAAGTCTAACCTTTGTCATAGCAGGAGACTGACTATGGTGGGAGAGTAATAGAAGAAAATCTGTAGCATTGTATATCAAAAATACATGTCAAGAGCAATGTAGAAAGACACCAGTTAAACATTTCCTTTTGTAAATTGAATTATTACTATTACTAAATATAGAGGAGAAAGACATGTTTGTTTTCCTTGCTTGCCCATTTCCTGATATTTTCTTGCTATCAGTCGGTTTGTCAGCCAGGTTGTGCACTTCATATGGCACATGTGGGCTAGAGTCCCAAATTCATCCATGGTGGGCTAAATTAAAAACTTTGGGAATATTTGCTTGTCATTGCAACTGAGATTTTAGCCACAGCTAAATCTGACTTGTTCAGGTAGCAATTGTGCATGAAGTTTCTGTAGAGCTTGTGTTACTGGGATAAATTTCTTCAAAGTCTACTAGCTAAAGCCCTAGTGCTACCACAAGCTACAAGCCACATGAACTTATAGCTCCAGATTTATTCTTGAGAGAAAATGCAATTCATTTGCAATTGCTTAATTAATTTCTTCTTCAAAGGCAATTTTCTTTTGTGTTTTGAAGTATTTAAAGCTGATTTAAAGCTGATTGACAAGTAGCCACAAGAATGGTTTTCAGTTTATAGCCTTAATGCATTCCAGTATTCCTGCTTTTATGCAAATAATGACATATTTTTTTTCTACTTTGAACTAATTTCAGATTAGTTTCCATGTTCTTTGACTATATTACCACTATTACTATTAATAAATAATTCCTAGTTAGGATCATGTCTTCTGGAAACCTTTGAGTTCTGGAAACAATTTTAAAAGCAAAGATAACTTTGAAAGAGAAAATTCTGCAATCAGATAAGTATATTCAGCTATACAGAGATTCAAGGAGTGAAACAATATATTTTTACAGCTTAGGAGGACCTTCAAAGTTAGCTGCACAATGAAAGAGAAAGGGGAACTCTTACTAGACATAACAGAACCAAGAGCACAGAAGAATATATATATTTTTTTAATAGAAAAGCATTTGAAAGACTTTTAGTAAAGATAAAACATTAAAAACAGATAGAAATACCTTGTCCTTGTGTTTCTTGGAAGTGTAGGTGAAGCTTCAAATTCAGGAAAAGTTGGCAAATAGCAGTACAGTGATTACCGAGAGAATTCAAAGATACATCCTGAGGCAGGACTGAGTGCTGTCGTGCTGTCTGAGTGTTTTGTTGGCCAAGCATGTTGTGTATGATAAAATTTGGCAGAAAGCCTTAGGATTTTTTTTTTTCCCTAAATGTCAGCTGAGGTAATTTTCAAGGCATGTGAGATATTTCATTCTTGCGAAACTACATAAGCCATATGCCTTGGATTTTGTGTTCATGTAACCATAAATGAAAATTTTACCGACCTGTAGGCTGGTGGCAGTTAAAAGTTCCTTTGTGTGATTAACTATGTCTGCAACAATAGCAATTTTATCAACAGCTCCAAACCACGCTCTCAGTGCCAACACAAACAAAGCCAAACTTTTCACTAAGTTTTCAGTGTGGTGGGAGCTCCTTCTTTGGCCAGCCCCAGGGAGGGAAGGTGGCACTGCATACGTGATGGGTTGTGCCAAGGAGCTGGGGTCAGAGCAGAGGAGGTATTCGGGAAAGGATGCTGAAACTTGAAGCCACTAAATCTTTCCTCTGTTTTTGAAAACTGATGTCCTTTGCACTCCACTATTGCTGATTATCACATGAGTTTCTGTGAATGTTACTTTTCAGGAGTGCATGATGATGGCTATATTTTATCAGGCATGTACCCATATAGAATGTGCATTTTGTGTGATCACCTCAGTCTTTGTAGCCTGAGACTAATTGTTTATAAACTTATTTTTATGCATTTCATTTTAATTGTCCTCTGATTAGAGCAATATTAAAAATAATGAAAAAAACAACAAGAAAAAAAGAAGATATATATTGGTATATCAATGTATCAGATTTTTAAATACAAAATCTCTCTTAAGTACATATGTGTATAAAATAGGTATTTTCAACTTCTTTTTAAAGAGCAGTGAGAAATTATGAGGGCACTGGAGTGTTAATTACTTATATGAAAGCATTCTTCCCATTGGCTATCTACCTAACAAATGCACCATCTCTCTGAATTCTTACTCTTTGTGTCCTTTCTTGTTTGATGAGTTAAAATGAAAGACCATGAAGGCTGCGCTATGATATCTTATGAACTTCCCTGTCGTCATAAAAAATACTTTGATGCCAACTCTCTTTTTATTCATTAAGAATATACAATGTTAGGGTAAAATTGACAGAATCTTTCTGTCAATTTTCTGATTGAAAACCATAACAATGAAGGAAATTCTAAAATAAAAAAAACCAAACACACACACACAAAAAAAAAATAATTTGAAGATTTAAAGGATATAAATATTTTATTTAAATAGCATCTTATTTCAACATGTATTTATTTTACTAAATAAATGAAGCAGTATAAAAATATATCTCAAATGAAGCTATATACTTCACTTCTGTCAAAATATTTTTTTAGGCATCTTGATTAAAACTTTTGTTTTGGTGAAGACCTGAAACACATTTTTATTTTTTTATTTTTTTAATTACTTGGCCTAAGGAGCCCTAATAACCAACAGGAGATCAGTCTTTAAACATTGCAACCCATTCTGACTCAGTAAGGTAAGTGCAATAGAAGAGGAGATCTTCGTCACAGACTTTCCATAATTTCTTCTTTGCTTACACTAGTGGATTTTTGTTTAGATTATTTTTTTTTCATAAAGAAGAACATTTGAGCAATAACAAGAAGTCTGGAATTGAGCCTTGCTTGGACTTAACTCTATAAAAGCAGCCAACATTCAAATTTTCTCATAGACTGAATAGCAGCTGCATCTCAAATCTAAATGATAAAAATCATTGTCTTACTAAACTCATCATTCCAAAATGGGATCAAAGTATTATACATTTGGTGGAAATTGTGAAATGAATAGGCTCTAATACAGCTCTCAATTCTTAAACATCTTAGAAAAAGTCCATATAAGTGGTATCTTTACAAAAAGAGTGGATTTAATTTTTTATTTCTTTGTGACTTGTGTCTTCATTTCAACCCGTGAAAAGCATATAATGGTTTTGTAACATTTTACACTTTACACAGAAATAGTGGACTGCAAGTGAAAGAAACATGAAGGATCTGTTTCTGTATACAGAATTAAAAATTAAATAAAAATTAATTTGTATACATAATTAAAATATATTAATCTATTGTTGCCTTCAACTTGTGATATTCAGGGTGCATTAGTTTATGTTTTAAGCTTATATGATCTTCAGCCATTCCATTTGTGCTGACTTCCCTACAAAAAATCCCTAATTGGGCCTCTCTGATCAGAACGATTAAAAAAATACATTGATGAAGGCAGAGGTAAGACTGGTTGCTCAGTTAGTACACACATTACAGAGTAGAGAAGTGGCAGAAGTACAAAAGGTCTCCAGGGTTCTGGCTCTTGGTTCAACAATTCAGCCATTAAAATCCTCTTCCTCATAGCACAATTGGAGCCTTTAATTATCTGAACAGATTATCTTTTTTGGGACAATTTGGTTTAGCACTTTGATTTTCTTTATTGAAGTGGCTTGTGTATCAATATAGTCATCTTCTATGAATGATCATTTATTCTGGAACAGAAGAGAAGTTCTGTGATGTGACCTTGTGATCTTGGTTTAGTTTGACTAGATTTATTTACGTGTACTACAAACAGTGGTTTGTAGCCACTTAAACTAATGGCATGGTGATTTACAATTACTAATAAACTGATCCTGCCAACATCACATAACAGTTATAATCAAGCCCTACTATGCTACTATGTACAGCTTACAGAGGCTGAAACAGCAGAATATGGAAGGTGCAAGTACAATCTGGGAACCTACAATGTACTGACCAAGGAACAGAAGGAAAGGATGATCCGATGGCTAACACAAACAGCTAAAGAATTTGGGAGAGCTGAACTGAGTTCCTGACTTCTCAACAAAGTGCCTCCTTAACAGCAACTTTGTCCTACCCACAACAAGCATCATCTGCTTATGCCAACTCTTTTTAAGACTGTTAATTATTCTTTTCAGGTAAAGTCAATAATCCACTTGAAAAGGTCAGTAAAAAGACGATAATTATTCTTGCCCATACCTGGGATGAAGCAGTGCTGGACCTAGGCCCAGGCTGGGGATGAGTGGTTTGTGAGCAGCTTGGCAAAAAGGGGCCAGGGACTGCAGTGAGCCTGGCATGAGCCAGCAGTGTGCCCTGGCAGCTGAGGGAGCAACCTGCATTTTGGGGGATGTTAAGCCCAGTGTAGCCAGCTGCTCCAAGGAGGTGATTCTCCTGCTATACTTAGCATTGGTGTGGCCTTACTTTGTATGTTGTGTGTGGTTCTGGGCTATGCAATATGAAAAGGATATTATGGTCCTTGAGAGTGTTGTTGCTCCCTGCAGATCCCCAAGGAGGGGAAACGCAGAGGGAGGCACCACTCTCTGCTCCCAGCACACAGTGTGGTAGGGAATGGCACAGAGCTGTGCCACGGGAGGGACAGACATGCCTTGACCATGAGCGTGGTCAGACAGTGGGACAGGCTTCCTAGGGAGGCTGTTGGTGCCCTGTGCCTGTCAGTGCTCAAGAGGCATTTGGACAGTGCCCTCAGTAATGTGCTTGAACTTTTGGTTAGCCCTGCAGTGGTCAGGCAGCTGGACCAGATGATCTTTGAAGGTCCCTTCCCCAGCTGAACAATTCCATACAATTCCATCCCGGAAACGCCAATGGGGTGTTGAGATAGCTGCTGTTCCTCTGGCAATGGTCCCCAGCCACCTCTATCAGACTGAATGTAGAGTTATCTGTTTGCATGACTGAAGTCTAAATGAAAGAGTTGGCAGCCTCAGGTAAGAGGGAAGACAGACAGTGGGAGGCGGGCAGGGTAAAGAAGAGTAAAAAGTGAAGTAGTAACAATTTGATATTCCTAGCTCTGAGGTCCTGAGGATAAAGTCTGCCCTTGTTTTCCCAGGAACGTGCCTCACATTTTCCCTGGTTTCTGTGAGAATGGGACAGAGCAAAGTGTGCAAGTGTGACCATAAACTGCCAGTAGTTAAGATATAGCTTGGACATTACATTGGACGTTCATTTCTAGGGTGTTTTTATTTCTTTTTTGGTTATCTGCATAAATGATAGATGCCAATGCTACACAGTGTGTCATCACTCTAGAAAGTGGCAACCTGGAAATCAACATTATGCATTCTACAATCTGCAGAGCGTGGTGTAAGGAATTTTCTTTGTTGCTAATATCAGTTTGCTTTGATAGCAGAGCAAAGGTTTTAGGCAGACGGCCCACCCTACAGACAGCTATGGAGGGCACCTGTAGGTTCTTGTGTACCCCAGGTCCTCACAAAGAAAAGGAGTATCTGCTGTTTCATGGGAGCTTAGGCTACCAGAGTGCAGAGAAAAGCTAGTGAAATTATTTCAATGTTCTTAGCTGCCTTAATTCAGATTTTAACTTCCAAGTGTATTGAAGGTGTTCAGCACCATGCAGACATGGGCCCTGAATAGAAAGCTGACCCCAAACTTTGAAAGTAACTAAAATTCTTTTGTTTTAACTCACTTTCTGTTGGTACAACAGGAAGTGAAGGAAAGTGTCTGTAACAGTTGTGCTTCTTAGAAGTCTTTCCTGAGTAAAAGGACTCAGGCTGGAAAAACAAAATGCCAGCAAATTTAATATCTTAGAGTCATTTATTTTCTGTTGTACATACTTTCTGAACAGCAAAACAACACATGTATGTATTTACATATTTTAAATTAATACCGTATTCTTGACAAGTCATAACATTTTCATATTTTACTCATACTTCTCAGTACCACATATCCAAAATTCTCTTTCATTGCCCCAATAACCTCTGAATGGAGTTCCTTTCATTTAAAGGTTGTGTGAACAATATGCTCATGAACAAGACAATGTTGATAATACTGGAAATAACGGAAAGGCTTGGAGTGTTTCATCATAGATGTCTAGGACAATATATAGAACAAACTATAAAAGTACTTATAATATAGGATTATACTGGATGATTAAATAAAACACAGAAATTTTCAATAAATCATCTACATACAATAGTTTTAATAGCACATCCACAAGCTTCTAGAGCATTTCTTTGGTTTAATTATTTGAAGATTTAATACAGACTTTCCAGCTTGAATGGAACTTTATTGCTCCATTCAAGCTCTTATGATTAAAGGCCATGCATTAATAGTCTGATCATCTCCAAGTTGGTTTTAGATCAAGGTTCCAATAAGTAAAATTGCATACTGACAATTACATACACAGAGTTTCTTCCATGTGAAGTCCTTTGATTTTTTTTTTTTTAATTCAGTCTAATTTAGGAATTGATATTTTGTATTAAAATCACTCATATTAACTCTACAAATAAAATTTAGGTAGTATTAGAGTCTGAAAATACCATTTTTGATTACTCTGAATATTCAAAACTCCTATTAGCTTCAGTTAGATTTCTAAGGCAGTAAGGTGATGCTCTCCTCCATATTTTGTTTCTTCTTGTGAGATTATACCAGTTGTACTGTGCATTTATACTTCCATTAAATAACATTATGAATATTAATTATGTTTTGGTGAACATTAAAAAACTAGTATCTGAGCTGACATATAGGTATGAATGAAGATAGCATTCACCCACCCCAAAAGAGCTCTCCATAGTGAACATTTTTACCTTGTGGAAGAAAGAGTAAAGAGTCTCCTGCTACAAAAAAAACCTCTACTGCCTTCATTAAGCTGGTTGAAGTTTTCCTCCCTTATCTGCATTACCTTTTCTGAGCTATGTTCCATGTGTACAGGCAGATGTAAATCTGCACCTAGCAGAGGCAGGGCAGTTGCAAGAAGGCACAGCTTGTCAATCAAGCAACCCATATTGCTTTGGAGCAGAGAAAGGAAGTCCAAAAGAGGGTCACACCTAAAACTCTATTTGAATAATAGTCCTACAGGATTTATTTAAATTTACATAAATATGATTCCCTTCTATAAAAAAATAGTCTAACAAACTGTATGGGTACCATAAGTAGTTGCACAACTCTGACAATAGCTTCTATACTGGGACTCTAATAAGACAATTGTATGTGCATTCAGACACTTAGATTCCATGGAAATATAAACATTTCAAATGGAACATGCAAGAAATAAAATTCAGCCATGAAAACCATAAATACGTTACAAAGAATGATTCAACTGTGAAAAATGTCCATAACATTAGAAACAGTTCTCTGTATGAAGTTTGCATTAAGATCAAACCATTTGTTTCCCACAAATGATGAATGCTACCACATGTTTATTCTGTAGACCTGCCCTCATTGTGAACAAATTGTGCTACCGTTGTAATGGCAAAACAGACTTTTTCCTTGGACATTCACTTGAAATGGAAGTTCTTAAAGTGTCCAAGGAGTTCACCTTCACAGGCTGTGACTTTCTGCACCTCTGTGGGAGCAAGTTCTTGTAGAATTCCACAGCCTTCTTCTGGAAGTGTTTCCCGACGATAACGTACAGGATCGGGTTCAAGCAGCTGTTGCTGTAGGCGCAGTAGGTAGCTATCTGAGTCACAATGTCATTGATTTCTTCAAGGCATTTCAAAGTTTTTGCCAAGTAACAGATTGTATCGATGAATGTGCTGATCTGGAATGGGAGCCAGCAAATGACAAACAGCAAGAGCACAGCGAGGACCAGCATGGTGGCTCTCCTTTCTGTCTGGATTAACTTCATTTTTTGTAACTCGCTACTTCGTAAGGCCTTGATGATCTGGGTAGTGCAATAGGTAATTACACAGAGCGGGATCACAAAGCCCACAGCATTCAGCAGGATGTTGTTTGCAGGGTGCCAGTAGGGGGCTGGATAATCAAGACCGCAGGCTGTGATGTTGTATTCTTTGTAATACTGTAATTTTCGGAAGACCATTGTAGGTGAGCATAAGAACAATGCACACATCCAGACTACAAAGCTATTCCACTTGGCACAGACAGTTCGCCGCATCCGTCCCAGAGACATGGTTTTCACCAAGGCCAGATAGCGGTCGATGCTCACTAGTGTCAGAAAATAAATGCTAGAATAAAGGTTCATTTTGCTGACTGTGTTGACGGCTTTACAGAGGAACAGCCCAAAAGGCCACTGAAAATTATTAGAAATGTTGATGGCCCAGAAAGGCAAAGAACAGACTAGCAGTAGGTCGGCAAGTGCCATGTTTGCTAGGTAAATTTCAGCCACTGTGCAGTGACCCTTGTGGAAACACAGTACGATAAGGACAAAGGCATTTTCTATTGCTCCCAGAATAAATATAAACCAAAGAAATCCAGGCTGAAAAGTCTGTAGCCATAGCCATGCATCTGAATTTAGACATTTATATCCATTCAGCTGATGAACTTCAGAATCATTGTGGAAATCTGTTGGAACGATTGTGAGCTCCTTGGTGGCCATAAGCTTGTAAAGTTGTGTAACATTTTCAGTTGTGTTGATAACCATTTCTGTGCGGAGAGGGGAAAAAAAAAAGGTGCAATGAGATCATTGCAGCAAAAGACACAATAAGAAAAACTGGCTCTGCTTTTACCACTGTCCTAAAAACATGGTATTGAACAGGCTCACAATTCTCTGGCTTGTTTTTCTTTATGCACCCTGCATACTTGCAGAAGGTTTCAAAAAGCAAACTGCCATGGACTGTGCATTTGGATCAATCAAGGGGGTGAAACAGAAGGGATGAAGCAACAGTTGTCATTGTAACAAGCAGGTTAACTGAAGCTGGAAGAGAGCATTGGCTGGCCTTTATTCACTAGAGCTACATTTTTTTTTTTTTTATTTTTCCTTGTGTCTTTTCCTTCCTTCCTTTCCTTCCTTCCTACCATGGTAGGTGGGTTGGCAGGTTCGCAAAGATGGTGGCCATCTGACTACAGTGAGCTATTTTGGGTGCAAGAGCACAGTCTGAAAAACAGGTGCTGTACTGTAAATATTCAGAACAGCCTAGGGTCTTACAGGGAGCCATTTAAGGGCCTAAATGTCAGGTATGTGCTTAAATGTCAGTAGGATCAAACAGTAGTTAAGTGTCCGGGTTTCACTTAGTGACGTTAAAATGTTAACTGTATTGCTGTGTTTCCGAGATGATTAATGCTCAAGTACAAGACTGGTTTCCCAGTATGTATGTATAGTTCCCTGGACTAGGTGACAGTAATACTGTTTTTCTTATCCCAGGTCTTAAAAATACCACTGTTTATATTACAGTTTGGTTGGAACCTTTTCAGATATACATGTATTTTTAACTAAAATATTTGTCTGATTCATCTGGTGAAATGACAGAGAAAAGGGAACACATTTGTAATTCCTGGAAGGATGAGGTTCTCATTTGTTTTCTAGTTACTGCATTTGTTGTTTGATAAATGTCAGTGCTGGATATGCACATAGATATTTGGCTGTTAGATGCAGAATTCCTGAGAAATGATGGCCATATTTTGTGTATTTGTTTTGAATTAAGTGCCACAGTGCTTGGGAACCAAAAGCAAAGATCAGGATGGAATTTCACTATATACACTAGAGGCAACAACAAAGACTCTCTACCATAAAATTTAATAAAATTTATAGCACAGTTGTCAGGCAGTACAGATCAACTGGATAGAACAGGCAAGTGGGACTGAGAACTTTGAAATACAGGGCAGTTCAGAAATAGATTAATGAGCGCAAACCAAAATGACAGCAATGCACATTTCCAGTCTTTCATAACTTGAGCAAAGGACAATATTTGCATAAACTGGACAGTAACAAAATATTCTCATCCTCCAAGTTTATCTTTCCAAAACCAAAACTTTTCAAGCCCATATCTAACCTCAGGAACACATCTCTATCCTCTAGCATGTATCCTGACTCTTCATTCATTTTGTCCTTACTAGAACCACCTCAGCCTTGAGACACCTATGTCCTTTACATTTCTGAATGTTTTCAACCAGCATCTGGAGAATCGGCTGGTGGACCCAGTTTATTATCTGTCATTACACATTGTAGACACCTGTCCAGTGACCTATGCTTTTGGTTACACTGATTATATGGAGCTTTTAGGTCTTGAGGGTATGGATTTATTTGTTCTATATTGAAAGCAAACACGATATGCAGTGCATGTTATACAACATTGGAAATATTCTCATCTATGTTTGTTATTCATCTTCCATGTGCAAACAACTGCCACAGGTTGTAAATGTTTTGGTTAGAAATCTTATTTTTGTCTGAGCCCTTTCAGAAATCTGCATATACATTGCATTTTTTAATGTGATTTTATTTATTCATATTTCAGTACAATGGAATGTTGGAAAATACCAAAAGACTCACTGTAACCTAGATCTGGTGCTTCTGATCTATCCATTAGTCTGTATTGGATTGTTTTGGCACAACCTTATTCTCAACATGCTTATATTGGCAGTTCCTTATCACTTTAATTTTCTTTATTGTCCTCTATCTGTTGATATTCTGATTATTTATTTATTTATTAACCTATTTCCAGGAATTTAAAAGAGAATGACAGGTCTGTAAGTCCCTGGGTCCCGCACTCTGTGCCTTTTAATGACAGGTATTTTTTTATTTTACCCTCTCTGGTCTTCTGAAATGTCCCCGTTCTCCTTGACCTCACAGACACAAGAATGAAGATTTCCTCTCCTAATTCCGGAAAACCAAAATGGTGGGTTATATAAAACCCTACCATTTTGAGAGCCTCCATATGATCTTTAATTTTTTTTTTTTTTTCAAATCACATTTATCAAATTGTTCAAATCAGTCATCTTAAATATCAGTTTACAATCTTTTCTGAGAAGATTAACACAGCAACTCAGCTAACACAGCTGTGATTAACACACGGGACTAACACAGCTACTGCAAACAGTAGCTTCAAGTCTCTCTTTCTGTGTCTCATAGAATCACAGAATCATAGAATATTCCGAACTGGAAGGGACCCACAAGGATCATTAAGTCCAACTCCTGATTCCACACAGGACCACCCAAAACCCAGACCATATATTTGAGAGTTTTGTCCAAATGCTTCTTGAACTCCGTCAGGCTCAGTGCCATGACCACTGCCCTGGGGAGCCTGTCCCGGTGCCCTACCACCCTCTGGGTGCAGAACCTTTCCCTAACCCCCAGCCTGACCCTCCCCTGTCCCAGCTCCATGCCATTCCCTTGGGTCCTGTTGCTGGCCCCAGCGAGCAGAGCTCAGCACCTGCCCCTCTGCTCCCCTCGTGAGGGAGCTGCAGGCTGCCATGAGGCCTCCCCTCAGCCTGCTCTGCTCAGGGCTGAACAAACCAAGGGACCTCAGCCTATCCTCATACATCCTCCCCTCCAGACCCTTCACTATCTTTGTAGCTCCTTCTCCTGGCACTTCATGCTGTAAAAACACATAGGAAATTCTAATGGATGACCAACAGAAGGTCATCTGGGAACAGAAGATCTTGGGCATTGCTACTGGCAGAAGCTGTTGCTTCTGCTGGTAGCGGGCTGTGAACTGGTGGCAAGAATTAAGTGTAAGTGTATTATAAAAATGTTTTCAGGTTGGATATCCACATATATTTAATAAAACATTAATTAGTGATTCAAAGTCAAAAAGGCTATGATGTAGCTGGCAATTTCTATGCTGTCCATCATAGTCATGACAAATAGAAAAACAATAACCAGAAATTAATTCTACAGCAAATAACTGTTCAAAAATTGCCTATTGATCGATATTTTTCCTTTAATTCATCTCTTTTAGAGGACTGTGCTTTAGAAGGGAAAGCCCTAGCATTCTTTAAAATAAATTACTTCTATCACATTACCATGGTCTAAGAACAGTGTGCAGGGACTATTCCCATGCTGTGGGGCTCCTGGATGACCTGCATCCTTGGTCCTTACTTCAAGCACTTCTGTAAAACATTGGTAGAAATGTGGGTGTGAACAGTACAAAATGTACAAATGATCATTACATGCCCTATTTAAATGATTGCCTGGAGCTATTCTCTATAGCACAGGAAAGTAATTTAAACCATGTGCTTCCTGAATAAATTATGATTTACACAGCCACAATTTAGAAAAGAAATTTATGTCTATTTGCCATTATCTTATTATTGCAATTTAGTGAAAATAAATGTAATCCCTTCACACCTCTATAAACACTTTCTGTGCAATGCAAGGCAGTTTTAATGTCTCAGCTGGGATCCTCAAAAAGATTTTATCCAATGATTTTGATATAAACACTGCCCAGCTGAAGCAACCCACTTATTACTGAGATTATGAAGGACTGCTGTAGTGGGTTGAACTGGTCTCTGCTGAAGTTCACCTCCTACAGCTAGATACTTCCTGCCTGATAGTCACGTAAAAACATTGTCAGACATTGCTTCATGTTGTTCTAGAATATTTTTTTTTCTTCTAATAGTACTGGGCATAAATGACAATATTTTGGTAGCAGGAGGCTGCAGGGTGCTCTGTGTTGCAGACAGCTATGTCCTGCCCTGTGCAGATGGCACCCAGCCCTGTATCACCTCCAAACACTGACCTGAGCAACAGAGAAGGGCTTTGAGGTTGGCTGACACAGTCGTATGTCGGACAATGGGCTGATCCTGCCAGTGCTGCAGATAATGTACCCTCACGGACGAGCTAGGAAAAAGGTGGTAATACACTGCAGTTGCTGTGCTGCTGGAGAGGGGAGAGGGGCCCCAAAAGGTGATGCTCTGAAGTGCCATGGCCTGAAAGCTCTGAGGACTGGGCACAGTCATTAATGCCTCTCGCCTTTGCCTGGAACCTGGTGGGATGTCATACTGATCAAGGATGGACTTACATGTACCATCCAGGGGGGAAGCATGTTAGAATAAAGGCATGCAAGAATAAAGGCAGCAAGCCAAGGATAACGCCCAGAGTACAGAAGACTTGGAATAAGGATCAGGTGAGGATGGAAAGTCTTCATGCTACTGCTGTACATGCTGGGCTCTATGGATGATCCTTACTGAAAGAGGAGAAGCAGAATATGATAAAGCAAAACAAAAAGCCCTTGAAGGATCATGAGCTGTGAGCTAAAAACACAAGCACAGGGGAAAAAAAGTCAGAACTCAGTTAATGGTGTTACTGGATACGAATAGGCTTGAGGAAAGCTAAGCCATTTTACTCCCCAAATGGGGAAATGCGTCAAGTTAACATTTTTTCACAACCTGTTTTGGGTTTGGATGAAGCCCTGCAGCTACTGGATTCATGGACTTATTAACACCTCTGAGAGTGGTGTTAATCCTTTCTTGTACTATGTTAAACATTTGTTTCAATGCTAAGATACAGTGAGATATAATCTGAAAGAACAAGGGACAGACCAGCAGGCAGAAACTGTTGTCAAATAACCCCAGCCTTCACGGCTACCTGTTGCCACAGGGTCAGGTTGGGTTAAGTGTAACCTGTGGTATAAACAAGGGTATTTGAGACTAAGAAGGGGGGAAGAGGGCTATTTGGCTTAAGCTGAGCCAGAGAACTGAGTGCTTGTTTAATAGTTCATGGGACAACTTTTTATTGGTATCCAAGTTAGAGATGAGATGTTTGAGTTAACTGGCAAAAAATGGCATAAAAATTCCCTGAGGCGAGGCTGTCTTGCCCATGGAAATACTTCTGACTACAAAAGTACTGGAATTAAAAGCATGACGCAATATTTCAGATTCTGATAGTTTATGATCTCTCCTATTTGTAAATTATAGCCACATCCTGGTATGGTCAAATTGCCTACTGATTACATCAGCTAGGATTATAGGGCTGAAATGAGTCACTGCAGGCATCTATGTTTCCATCCCTAATTTATGCTTTCCTACAACAAACAACACTTCTTTTGCCCTCAAGCAAGAGTAAAATCTTGCTCAAGAGCAAGCAAGAGTAAAATCAGCTCAAATTAAAACAAGGGGCTGAGCATCCATGTGGTTATAGTTCAGTGAAGTGTCTTCAGTGTGAGCACTTGCTAGCTGCTGATGTCCTGAGTGTACATAGTTAATCCACATTTCATAGAGACAAGAACAATTTCCAGTTTCCTTTGCTCTTTGGGATCACCATCCTGCTCTGAGTTTTTGCTGTCAATCCAAAGCATCTGGGAGCTTCCATTCCTGGATTTCTCTTATTTTTAGGAAAAATAAAAAAAAGTCTGGGAAGAATTTGAAAATTTGTTCATTCCCTCAGGATTTTTCTGGACTCTGGAAGTCCAGACAACCATTCCGTTTTTTTTCTCCAGTATATATTTAGGGACTGGGATACCACTGGGAGCCTATGTTTTTAGGTCTTTGAGTACTGGTTTCTATATGCAAAGATATTCTGCCTGTTTTGTCACAGTCACCATGTGTTTGTGTGCTGAGGACAAACTCATGCATTCTCAGCTGGGAAAACTGAATTAGAACAACAACAACAAAAAAAAAACAAAAACAAACAAATAAACAAAAACAAACAAACAAACATAAATTCAAACAAAACCCCATCACATACAGGAAACACAGACAATCCTGCCTGTGGCTTCTTGCAGGCTTTTCTTACAGGCTATGGCCTTGTGGTTCAGGGCCTTGTGTAATCTGTTGCCAAACCTCTCGCCAGAGCACAGGAGCACTGCTGCTGAAGCTGCTTAGTGGAATATAAAATTGTGCCTGCCCCATAGGCACAGAGATCAGGCAGTGCAGGGACCCCTGCACATCTGCTTATTCTGATGATGCACAGTGGCACTGCACAGAGAAACATGCATATCTACTTGGGAACGGCTAGGTTCCTCAGATATTTATGTACATTTATGCACAGTTTCTCTCATCAGGGTCAGCTAACCACTGACACATCACTTGGGAATGAATGCAAGGAGCCACTGCATCACCTCCTGCTGTGTCACACTGTGCCCATGCCTCCTAAGACACGTCTACTTCTCTGAGCCGTGTAAGGCTTCTTCTCATCCACTAGTAAAATTGTACCAGGATGGAGGGAGGTGTAATTCACTTTTATTCAAGGTGAGTCATGAACACTCCTTCTGCCAAGACAATAGAATAAGATCTCTTGTCACCAGAAACCTTGCTGCCTGGCTTGTTCTGCTTTGTTCAGCAGCAAGAGGTGTCCTGGCACTTGGATTTGAGGTCTTAGTTATTCTAGGTCTTATTTATTAGCATCAGCATAAGTCATGATACCAGAGAACAATTTTTAAATGGAAAAAGATGAAATATGTATACTATTATTACTATTGTAGCTTTGTTTGCTTAAAGAAACATCATTAAGTAATCTTATACACAAATTACTGTTTCTTAGCTTTGAATCACATAAAGAAAGAGGTATGTCTACATGATAACTTCATCAGTGGTAAGAAGTTGAGACTGGCTCATTGATTTATTTCTTCTGACTGTTTAAAATGCAAATGTTCCAGGATAGGATTTTGTTGTCAGCATCTTCCAGCCTCTGGAATCATTACTTTGAAACCATAACAGTTACAATCATTTCAGTGTTTTTACAGGATACAGCTGATATCCGTTTTTCTTCCTGTATTAAATTAATTGGATACATGTAATGAACTCAGAGGAAAGGTATTTAATTAAAATAAACAAACATTACCTGGACATAAGCTTGTGGACAAATGCTATTGCGGAAGATTATTCTGCATCCGGATTGTTTCTGTTCCCTGAAATAAAATAATACAATACTGATGATTATTCAGCCTTGGGACTCTTGTAGGCCACTTCAGGTAAGATTTTATGATCTCTGAATGTAAACTAAAATTCTTGTGAGACTGCATTGTGTCAGTTTATGCCTCACCTATTCCCCGAAATGACTGTCCCTTGCTCTCAGATCTGCTGGAAACAATTGCATAAGACCTATTTGGTGGTAGTGCCTGGGAGATGGGTATCCAGCACACAACTCCATTTGAGTGATACAGATTCAGAACAAGGGCCTTGTAAAGGCTAGATATGACTCTCAGCTGAGTTCCAGACTGAAGTCTGTAACATTCTTAACAATAATTTATGATATCTGATTTAAGTGCTGCCAGTGACCAAATGGTTTTCCAGATATGTACAGCTTCAGATGATGGTGACACAGAGGAGTGGAAAAGCTGGGAGGACAAACACATCTTTTAGCGAGTGGCTGCATACTGAGAGGGGCATTGGCTCACTTCTGACATATGAGGCTTAGAGATGGTGCTTTTTTAGAAGACAGAGCAGCTACAAAAAGAAACAGCAAAACACCCAAGGCCTGCCATGGTCTCCCCTCTAAATCCCTGTAAAGAGCCAAGCCTGTTTTGATGCTATATATTTTTGTGAGGATTTGTACTCCTGAACATATCTGAGCCCAGCCTGGGCAGCCAAGTATCCCTTGCTGGTGGCTATTAGTTTCACAGCCTTACTTCTTCACGCTGGTATAAATACTATAGTAAAAGCAACAGATGAGCTGCCAGAGGCATAAGAAGATATAGAGGTATCTGTCCAACACATCTGCTATTACTGAAATGAGAAATAACAAGAATTTAAAAGATATCATAGGTAAGGGTGGTTCTCTGCAGCATGGTGCTTACAAGAAAGCCTATTTCCTGCTGACTGTGGAAGTATTGCTTCTGCTTTCTCAAAAGCCTACCTATAGCGTTAAAATTGATGGACTCAAGCAAATAAGAGGTATCACAACTTCTTTTAACTGCCTCAGTTGAGACCATCTGACAGGTCACAAATATTTGCCAGCCAGGGAGAGGTAGGTTTCATTTTTCACATTTGGAGGTTTTCCTTCCAGGACAATGTCTGTTTGCAGGGGAAAGGGAGTTTTATGAAATAACAATCTCAATGCATATTCCTTTAACTGCACACCTACAGGTCTAGCAGGTCTGAAGAACATGTGATGGGATAACCTAAGCAGAAGCTTTTCTCAGCAAGAGGTCAAAGGCATATTAGAAGATCATCGTAATCTTCTGTGATGGACCTTGTTCTTGGAATTTGTTGTCAACAAAAACACAGGCAAGATATGCTTCTTATAAATTCTGTTCCTTCTCTGTAAAGCTTATTTTCAAAGCTTCTATTTAAACTTTTATATATACATCAGTAACTGTGATAATTCTGACAGAATATGTTATCTATGGGTAAAATAACTATAGCTGAGATGAAGATCAGAACAGAACAGCTACACTCCTATGAGAGCTGGTAGGAGGAAAATATGAACCGGATCAGTGAGAATTACTGAACACAGGGTTCAGTAATGGAAAAGGGCCAATATCACTATGAACACTGCGTATTTAGTCCAAGTATAGTGATGGTGTTCATCCTTTGATTTGATGCTATCTATTCTAGAAACTGTACTACTAACAATGCACTCCAAAATGGTACAAATGTCACACAAGTCTGATGTTGCTGCCATTCTGAAAGAAAATTTTTGTTACAATAGTTTTATTTAATCTGAAATGAGAAATAGTGATTTTTAACATTAGTGTCTGATGTAGGATCAGAATAGCAAGATCATCAAGTTTATTCAGCCATTAAATCATTCAATTTCAAGCTTGTCACCTTCAGAAGTTTTAAAGACCCAACAGGATAAAGCCCTTAGTAGCATTGTGATATGGTTAACTTAGTGATATGGTTTAGTGTTAGGTCAGATGTTGGACTCAATGATCTTGAGGTCTCCTCCAACCTAGACAATTCTGTGATTCTGTGTGTTTGTCTGATCATTTTATCCCATCACTGGACCAGATTTGAGAAAGAGGTTGGACTAGAGACCTTTCTAGATCCCTTCCAACCTAAGATTCTTAATTTGTTCTTCTTGTACTAATAGTTGAAACTTCCAGTTGGATTCAGGCCCACAAACAAAAGTAGAATTTTGGCAGTGAGTAAGTGAGTGTCCTTAGGAAGCTGTGGACATTTTGGTGAAAGCACAATGTGAGCTGGCTTTTGCTATTTTTTTTTTTGCTAATATCAGGACACAGCAGTGTCTAGTCCAAATTGGAGAAGGGAGGAAAAACTGACTTGTATTAACTGGGGGTTTCAGTGGGGAGCCTGAGTGCCTAGGGAGCAAAGCTTGCACACTGGGGTGCTGATGGGTGATGCTGGGGGTTGACACGTGCCCAGTTACATCTTTTGCTCTGGGCTATAGTGTGATGTGTGGGCTGTTGGAGCCATATTTCAAATGTGTGTTATCTGTGTAGCACCAAAATATGTACTGCTGCATTTACCTTTCTAATCTTTGGGTTACTTCAGTTACCTCTGTAGATGGCTACGGGGAGAGGTGGAGAGAGATGGGGAGATCTCAGAGACTTTCACTAACATTAAGTTAGTGAAGAAAGGGAAATGCATAAGAGAAAACAAAAATCTGTGATTTTGAGACAGCAGCAGCCAGGTGTTTGTGAGGTCATTTGGGTGCTTTAATATGGGCATTTTGGAAAGTGCAGGGTGTCTGGGATGTCTGCCTGAGGATGGTACATGATACAAGGTCTCTGAAAGTTGTGTTTTTCTGGAGCCACATGAAACACATTGGAGTTCCTGAAAGAGCCCCAGACACTGTTGGGATCCCTTTGCCTTTTGATGTTAGCAAAAAGCCTGGAGGGTGGAGGACATAACTCTGCTGTGAAACTAGCAAATCTTTGGGCTTAATAGGGAGTTACAAGGGCTATAAAATAGAGCATTGTGGCTGTAAAATGAAATGCAGAATTACAGCAAAAGAAGATAAAGAAAAGTCTCCTGGGAATAAGTCTGTTAAAACAGTCCAGATTTTAAGAGCTGAAAAAGAGAAGCTGATGATTTGTTTCAGAAAATAATAATAATTTAAAAAAATGAAATATGTTTATGCTTTTCAGTTATGGAAAAATACTTAAAATTTTTAAATATTAAAAATATTAAAATAATATTTCAAAATACTATTAATATTAAAATATTAAAATTTGTGTTTGAAATAAATAAGAGTCTGATGTGGTGTTTAGCATATTAGACCTTGGCTTAATGTTGTTTTGAGCAATATTGCTGCTCCTTATTTTCTGGGACATTAGGAATGCTATGTAAAGTTGTGCTACCTTGGCAACAGCTGAAGACAATGAGATAGAGCCAAAGGTTTTTGTTTCTGATATTATGTCTTTCCTCTGAAAAAAGATATTATCTATGAGTAAAATAACAGAAGAAAAAAACAAACCTGCCTTAGTACATTTATTTTTGCTGACTTTCTGACCTCTTTAAAATCTGCATGTTCATAACACCTTTCTCATTCCTGAGAATGCTGTATTTCTCAGAGTTGAGTTAAATTCCATCTGTATTTTAACTTTTCATAACTATATTAAGAACAACATAAGCTAGAAATATTCAGCAAGAAATAACTCTTAAAATTATAATTTCTCTTGTAGAAATATTTTGTCCTCTTTCCCTGAAGCATGGAGGAGAGAAAACACATGTTTAGTTAGAAAGGTAATGCCACAGAGCTCTGATATATCACTCCTTTTGTAACATTTATAAATGTCATGTATTAATGTATTGTCCACTAGCAATAACATCACTGAGAGAAATTACAAATGTGAGTGGACTCAGTTACTCAGAAATCCTTTTTTTCTGTGAAAAGTTCTCAGATGAGCTGTCGTGAGGCTACATGACTTATACCCAGTCAGTGATGATCACAAGGGCTAGGTGTGACTAACAAGGTGCTGTAAAGATTTAGTCATGATCTTGCTATACGTATGAGCTTACGGAGCAGTTCTTTGGAGCTGTACATTCCTCTTGTATGGAAATCTTTCATGGATATGGGATTTCAGAAAGCATCCCCCAAAAGAACTGCCATGGATGATAAAATGACAGAATCTTCCTCTGGCAGAGAAAGGCTGCATCAGAGCTTTGTTAAATTAAAAAGTAGCCTAAATCACAGGGAAGGGTATAAGCACATAAATAGTCAAAAATGCGTAATTGTCATGGCAAGGTGCAGGTTGGACAAAGGAATAAAATATGATGGTAAATCCCTCAGCACCACCACTCCTTAAGACTTCTGCTAATATTTGAAATACTACTATTGTCTTTGGCAAAAGAACTAAGTGAGGTCTGTAACTGTGGGGGCATCAAGAAGTAGTATTTGGTACATACAGGTCCTGTACATGGAGATGTGTGCACAGCAACCAATTCCCTAGTTTAAATTTAGATTCAAATAAATGGTTTACTGTTTTGTTTTCCTGTTTCCTGGAGATTTCCTTTGTGTTAACGGCAAGCAGCTTTTTCCTTCTCTTTTGTACATGATTGATTGGCAAACATAGTAGGAGAACTTTCTGTACTTGTTCAGCAACATTTACCATAGCACTTAGTGAGCAGAGAAAGAAGATGGATTCACAAACTGTCAAACTACTCTGAGAACAGAAATGATCGCTTCTTTTCTCTCTCTCCCAGAACACATTTCAGTGTCTGCTGCAGAGAAATTCAAACATCTCTGAGGAGGTTTAAGCTGTTCTGACATACTAAGTTACTCTTTTTTCTGTCCCCAGCTTTCTCAACATGGTATACGCCTAGGTAGGAACAAAGTATATGATGTATGATGCTCTTAAATCTAAGTGCTAATCAAGCATACGCCAATTTGATGCCCTCTTTGTAGTCATTGGGCAGATGGGAGACCTATATCCAGGTCTCTGCTCTGCCAAACTTGGAACAAGGTCTTCAACTCAGGTGATCTACATGCCTGTATCCTAAGACACCACAAGGTCATTGAATAATGTTGATTGAGACTATTCCTCTTGATAAAGCTATTTCAAATTAATATAAGTACCTAAATAATTTTTGAAGCAGGGACATGAATCTGATTCTTCTGTTTCTAGAAAATATCAACAACTGAAAGGTTTATAATGACAATTTTGCAACTCTTTCCCTCTCTCCTTGTGACCAGTGAATTACATCCTAGGAGTTCTCAAGTCTCTTTAATCTTTAATTCTCCAGAAGCTTAATCCTCATGGACCCCTGCACTACTGGATGTAATGCAGCTCCACTCTAGGACTGGTGTCAGGAGTAGCTTTGTGTCTCTGAGAACCAAGATGCTCTCTGATTCTTTTACAGAAAGGCACATTACCTGATGCTTTCAAGTCACAGCTGCGTTTACACTTCTGTGTGCACTGTATGTGTTTGCTCAAAATATTTTGACAACTGTGAGAGAAAATATTCAAACAGAAGAAAACTGACCACAAACTCACTCTGCAAAGTTGGCAGAGTATCTTGTTCTGTTCTTTTTCGTATTTCCCATATGAGAACTGTGACTGAAAGTTGGGGAAAAAAAAAAAAGAGAGAGAGACTATAAATTTCCTCATTTTATGAAGTGAAATACAGTTCTGCCATGTTGGAATGGATTCAAAAGAAGTTGAATCTCCTTCCCTAAGCACTGCAGGAGCTTTGGGAATTCTCTGCTGTATGAGAAGGGCTTGCTGTACCCCACACCACTGCAAAATACAAAGATGTTGGTGCACTAATGTTGTGAGACCTGTTTGATATCCCTTGCAGGAGTCTGATGTCATGTGAAATGGCAGGTCTGATGGTATCACACCGTACAATGCAGCTATCAAGTGGCAGACAATACCATGAGCCCAGTGAATAGCTGAGGTAATCCATATCCAGTGATAAAGAAAAATGCTTCTGACTTTATCAAGAATTTGTAGTTTGTACAGCAAGATTATATTTCTTTGTTAAAGTAAGCATTTCCTGCTTCAGAAAGCAACTTTTTCTGAAACCCAGATGGATCAAAACTATTGCAAGTGCCATGCTGAAAACAGCTATGCTGGGGAAGACATACATGAATTTTCAACTGGATAATGACAGCTTTTGAGGGGTGGGCTGGGGGAACTGTTCCTAAGATAGGTCCTTAGAACTGGTCTTGGGATTCAACTAATTAGTTATATGGCTGGAAAATAGGAGAGAGCAGATGAAGCATACCAGTGACATAAATTGCCTGATATCTTCTCTACAGAAATCAATGGGAATATCCTGCAGAGAGCACTGGGCAATACCAACAAAACAACAGAGGTGGAATAATAAAAGGAAAAAACCTGTAAGTTCTGAAGCATTTATGTTCCCCAAGAAGATGGAGCAACTGATGCTCCTTTGTTTGCTTTGCTTTAGTGGGGGCCCAGGATTTGCTCGGCAGTGTACAAAACTCCTCTTAAGGCTCCCTCACTGAGGAATGCATGGATGTCCTCATCAGCCCTGCAGTTTGTTGCATTGCTTTCACCAGGCCTCTTCAGCTCTGCTTACCCCACTCCTATTAACTGAAACACAGCTCTTTTCCCTGTTTAGCAGCACTAAGTTCTCATGACAAAATGTGAGGGTCTAATGGCCAAATAGTTTTTACCACTGTTGCTCCCTTTTTGCACTATTTAATGGTGAGATTTGCCTTTCAGATGAACTGGATCTATGCCCTGAAAGCACTTTCCTTCTAACACCTTGAGAACGTTCTAACAGCCATTTAGGAAAAAAAAAAACAGATTTGCCATCTCTGGTGCTGCCAATTGCTAACGTGTTTACAGAGTTGTCAATGGCATTTGCAATAATGCAGTGTTTCCTGCATGTTTTCACCACTGACTTTCACAGCTACGGCTTTTTAGAAAATCCTGTCTCCCATAACTAAGTATGTGTGGTTGACTGGTTGCAGTCTCTACAATGCAATAGCCATTTCTTGGACAGACGCTACTTTAATTAGTTCTTAACATACAGGCAATTGATTTTACTGTAGAGTTGATTCAGGCTCTGTTGCATTGTGCAGCAACCTAAAGGATGTTTTAAACTAATATTTTGTCTGCAACTACAGATAATTATCCCCACCAGGAGCTGTAAATATTGTAGTCAGTACTACGTTTTCTATAATTCAGCCACATACTGATGGCTCTGTGCAAGGAGAGGATTCCTTAGTGCAGGCAGCCCTCTGAGGGCATCTCAGTCAGAACCTGTCCTCTTTATAACAGAATGCCTTGGGTTCTCTTAATGCCTCCCATCAAAGTAATATGTAGACAGGTTCACATCGGGCTCTGACAACAGAATAGGCTAGAAAGTATGATTAAATATATAATTGTCAATTATACTTACAGCATTCATTTTAAGCAGGCAGAATATAGTGGAGATGAAATTTATCCAGGTTTTTTAAGTTAGCACCTCTACACGTGCTTCTTAAGACAGTCTCAGTTTAATTCAGAACATCTGACAACATCTACAGATCTATCCCCAAACCCACATTACCAAATTATTAACTAAAGTTTCAATCTCTTGAAAAGCCTGACTTTTCTAATACTCTATCCCAGTGGACAATCTCCGTCATTACTGATTGGTGTCATGGAAGGTAATACAAGCATGACATGATATTAATTGTCTAAATAGCAAGCGATCGTTACTAAAATAATTGGTGTTTTTTCCCCTTTCCCTTCCCTTCCCTTCCCTTCCCTTCCCTTCCCTTCCCTTCCCTTCCCTTCCCTTCCCTTCCCTTCCCTTCCCTTCCCTTCCCTTCCCTTCCCTTCCCTTCCCTTCCCTTCCCTTCCCTTCCCTTCCCTTCCCTTCCCTTCCCTTCCCTTCCTTTCCCTTCCCTTCCCTTCCCTTCCCGTCCCGTCCCGTCCCGTCCCGTCCCGTCCCGTCCATTTTATACTCTCTGAAGAACTCCTAAAACCAGAATATGGCAGTGCAAGCACTGGCAAATTTCCTTCTCAAGGAGAAGGAAGTCTGGAATTTCTTCAATTCAGTGATGAACTTCAAAAAGCCATTTTGCCTTGTCCTTCCTAGGTCAAACATGTCCTGCTGTGCTGTCACTTGGGCAGATGGGACAGTCATTTCATATTATTTTTATGTTTCTGCTCCTGACTTAGCCAATAAATGAAACATTTGCACTTTTAAGAGGTCAGTTTTCAGATACCAGGTTAAAAATTACCACAGTCTATATCACAGAGGAAAGTTCAAAACTAGATGTACATACCTATTTAAAATGGTAAGAGAGAGAGAGAGAGAACAATAGTGAATCTCAGACTGCATTACAATTACTTTGACGTCCAGAGCTGATAAAATTGGGGTTTATACACCCAAAACAAAACAAAACAAAACAAAACAGTTTTTCAGCTGAAAACCCATGACAACAATTTTTATGTGCAAATGTACCATATTTCTATTGGCAGAATTAAGCATTCAAATAAATGTTGATAAGAATTTGGTGATAAACTAAATTGTACAAACAGTCATGCAGCTTTCAACTCTGAGTGGTCTGGAAGGCTCAAGATACTTCTCCAGCTGAGAAGTGGTGTGATTTACAGCGCCAATTTACAATATCCAGTGTTTGTATTATGATTTTGCTTTTGCCTTTTCATGCTTTGCCAGTGTTCCAAAATTAAACCATCTGTTAATTTGTTGTCTCCACTTAGCTAGCAATGGGAGATGTCAGAGACTTGCTGGAACCCGGTGCAGACAATCTGTTTTTCACTCTGTATCTATGGGTTTTGAGCACAGGTGGTTACCAGGAAGATTTGTCTATCTGCTCTTTCCAGAATACCAGTGTCAACACAAAGATATGGTGAGGATTTTGTCAGAGAGATTCTCTTATTATATGGCACAGCTCCTTCGGAGAGTTCTTGCACCCCAAGCTAGCAAATGCAGAGATACTTCTATGTTGGGGCAGTCACACAGTGTGTGAATGTCAGGACAGGAACAAGTGGAGAGAAAGTGAGAGGATGCCAGTTCTGGAAGAGAACATAACACTGCTAAAGAACACAAAGGAGAAATGCTGATAGTTTTGAGGAAGGAAGGTTGGAGGGAAGGAAGGGAGGGAAGAAAAGTGTGGTTTAATCTCCCAAAAGGGAAAGGGGTTTCAAGACATATGACTAAGGATTCCTGTCTGAGTCAGATATACCAAAGTAATCACAGAATCACAGAATTGTCTAGGTTGGAAGAGACCTCAAGATCATCGAGTCCAACCTCTGACCTAACACAAACAAGTCCTCCACTAAACCATATCACTAAGTTCAATGAGAATTTCATATGGGAATTTCATTCAAATTGTTATAAAACCTAGATCTTTCACACAGTTTAGATCCTGCTCTTACTTCACTTCAGAATAGTCCAAAATTTGAAATTGTTTGATTCTGGTATTTAGAGTCAAATCTTTCTTCAAATTTTTAAAGCTGTTTGACCAGATAATTCTTTTATCCCAAGCCAAAACTTATTAATGTATTCACTCTATCTCTCTCGCTTCCCCTCCCCCCCTTTTTTTAAACAAGCACAAAAGTGCAATGCAAAATACAACAGTAAAGCTTTCTGTAGTAATCCACAACACAAAGTGTAGCAGAATGAAATTCCAGATGTCTTACTCTGTACTGTAATCATTATTCAAATGCCAATTTGTAGACCAACTCTGTTGTGGAAGAAAACAAATTTCTGTCTTGCATTTCCAAAAAAAGACTGATATTTCCAAAATTTTTCAGGAAACACCCCTGAAAAAATGACTCCGCTTTATTACTTCCCCTTCCTTCTGGTTCTGGGAAATGCTCCTTTTGCTGAGCCAACTAGCTGGAATTGGCCATAAGGTGCCATTTTTAATGAAAAAAGGTTTCTCAGTGGAATGATGTAAGTAGAAGCTAAGAGAACACAATGCATATATTATGCAATATATAAATATATATGTTTTTAATGGGGATGTCATAAATCAAAATCTCCTGTGAACAATATCCCAGCCATTCATGAATTGCCACCTTCTCTGATTCATTAGGACTGTTTTGATTGACATAGTACAACTTCAAAAATAAAGTTGCAGCTCACCAAGGGAAAAAGAAGAGTAGAGTCATCTAGAAAGCTGTCAAGTTTTAAACCAGTGCCCTTGTTCTTGTAAACTGACAGTCTTCTTTCTTCATTACTTGATTCAGTTACTTGTAAATCTCAACAAAGAAGGAAAGTTTGTGAGAAGATAATTGCTTTTATTTGTTTGTCTGCCCATGAGGGATAGTCCCATATCCTTACCACTTGGAAATTTTGGCATTAACTAGATCGATGATCCTTGGAGATCCTAGAGAAATGATACTTGTCCAAGAAAAGGAGAAGAAATAAACCAATTTATCGGTCTTGGTTGTAATAGAAGGACACCCTTCCTATGAAGAAGGACTTGGAGAGATGAGGATATAAAGCTTGGAGAGGGAGGCCTCCAGGGAGACCTCATTGCAGCCTTTCAGTTACTTAAAGGGGGCTTATAAAAAAGATAGAAGGTCTTTTACATGGGCAGGTAGTTATAGGACAAGGGGGAATGGTTTTAAAGTAAAAGAGGGGAGATTTAGATTAGATGTTAGGAGGAAATTCTTTACTATGAAGGTGCACATCCTTGGAAGTGTTCAAGGCCAGGCTGGATGGGGCTTTGGGCAACCTGGTCTGGTGGGAGGTGTCCATGCCCATGGCAGGGGGGTTGGAACTAGATGGCCTTTAAGGTCCCTTCCAACTCAAGCTATTCTGTGGTTCTATGATGATTTTATGATAATAGAGTGAAGAATATAGTCTGTTTTTGGGAAAGACTGCTGGAGAAGATAAGAGGTGCATGCAGACCTGAGCTAAAACCTCGTGTCAATATTTTCGATGTTTCTGTCCTCCCACTTGTTTAAGGATCAGGTTCCACCTTTGAATTATGTCAGCTTCGCAGCTACATTTTGTAGAAAGGCTCAGGAACTCTGATGAACTGCTCCCAGCTTTCTGGCCTGCTTGTTGTCTGCAAGCAGTTTACAATCACATCAGTAAGGGATTGCTGCAGGGTGTTCTGCATGTGTGTGGGCAGATGGCTCACACTGCCCTTCTGGAGGGAATGTACTGCCCATTTCTATGCCCCATGGCTCTTCAGAGAGGCAGGGCTTCAGACAGTCAGTGAGTTGGTAGATCACACAGCCATGACAAAAGGAAAAAGCGCTTCCAGGCTCACAGGGGTGCAACTCCCAGACAACTTGCAGGAACACTGCAGGAGGAAAACCAGCTACGGCCAGTTCTGCCTCCAGACAAGCACATGTAAATGCCATTAATATAAAAATCAGCTCAACCTCAAAACATAGCTTGCTCTCCTTATTACTGAGTTTATCTCAGATAATGTGAGAGGGAGAAATGGATTTCTGCATTTTGGCAGCTCCATCCTCTGAAATTAGCCAGAGCTTGAGGTTTGGCTTTGTTCCAATGCTGTCACTGCACTGACATACCTGAGTGTGCAGGGCTTAGCACTGACAGGTCTACAAATCTGAATGATAAGATCATTATTATTATTTTATTTATTTTTTTTTTCAGGGATCACAAAAGCTCAGCCTTGCTGAACTGAGTTGAGGAGTTAATGTACAAGGGAGGTAAATATAGCATAGCAGCAAAAGCAAGTCAAATCTACCACTGGCAAATTTGAATAGTTCTGAAATATTTTGCAGTGTTGCTTTACCATAATGTCAGAGTGCTCCGGGCTTGCTTATCATCAGACTGAAGATAGCATGCTTTCAGCAGGCAACTAAGCTCCATGTGTTTGTTTTCTGGTCTGTGTCTCATTGGTGTCTGTTCACCAATATTTGGGGCTTGCAATGGTGTGCTGGACCATGACCAGGGTTCCTCAGCCCCATTGTGCTAGTATTACTGCTAAGTGAATGGTATGTCATCATACCATCAACTGTGGTTGGCAGCCAGTGCAACTTTGTCTATGGGAAGACAGCAGCCTGCGGTCTGTGTTTAGTGTTCTTGTTGCATTGCTCATCTTGTTTCCCCACTGCGGTTGTGCCCACTCATCTCCAGGCAGTCATGCTATAGGGATGCCCTTTCCCCTCTCCATCGCTGGTTGGGACATCTCGCTGTTTCCCTTATCAGAGCCTGACCTCATCAAAAGCTGGGTAAGGGGGCTGCAGTATTTGAACAGGGTTTGGCGTGAAACTGTACCCTGAGCCTGTGTCATATTTACTCTTCAGTCAGGTTAGTGTTATTGACAGGGATACATGCACAAGGGATGGACCCTCCTGCAGCTGTGCTTGGAGCCGAGGTCGCCCTTGTCTGCTATCTAGTCTCACAAGTGCCATAAGACACTTTTGCTAGTTTCAAAACTACTCATATGGCAATGTCAGCTCAGGAAATAGGTCCACTTTAAGCAAAAGTCCCTTGACCTTACGTTTAAACTTTCTCTGATCAGGAACACTGCAGCAGCACAAGGCGGAGAAGCAGGAAGTAGAAGAGTGGCAACTCTGCTCATCCATATTGCTGCTAAAGTCTGAGTTCCCCTGAGAAATGGAGCCTCAGTGATGCTGGGGGCTAGCAAGGAATGGCTGAAGCAGTTATCACGTTGCTTCTTTTGCACCTTAAGAGATAAAATCAGGTGTGGCTGAACAGAGCACAGTAGGGTCAGAAATTTGGAGAGGGACATCCAGCCGAGGGGAGAAGCTGGCTGAGCTCTCCCCTACTGACAACTGAGCGTGTTGGTCAGCAGCTGGAGACTTCAGGCAGCGTTTGGTCTTCAAGCACTGCACCTTCACCCAGAGCCATGCCAGCTGCAAGGGAAAGCTTCTGCCTCTGCTTCAAGGCACTGTGTTTGCAGTCCTGCACCGGCCAGGCAGAAATGCAGCTTTTCATCTTTGCGTGTGTAAAATCTGAAGTACGCAAGGAGGAAGAAAGACCAACATTTAGATAAGGCTGGGGAAACCCAAAAGCATGGAGAGTGGAGAGGAAGTTTTTAAAACCATGAGTGACAAGGGAACAAGCCCGGTGTATGTGTAAATTAAAAAAAAAAAAAAAAAAAAAAAAAAAAAAAAAAAAAAAAAAAAAAAAAGAAGGTTTTAACTAAATGTCATTTTGAGAGAAAATATTTATTCTCTCTTTTTTTAAACTTCATATTGATTAGCATTGCTAATGACTTCAGGTTTACATTTGTTGCTGACTTGGCTACTGGGAAGGTGTGTTTGTTTTGAAAGCAAAGCTCTGTTTGCTAACATGTTTCCCTAGACTTTTTTCCTACTGTGACTTTGAAAATGGGGGGATTATTTATTTATTTATTTATTTATTTTAAGAGCTTTTTATTTCCTTCTTTCCGTGAAAAGCAGACTATCTAAAATTGAATGTTCGTAAGCAGTGAATTTTAGACTCTTCATAACCAATGTACTAAAATTCTCTCAAATTCCTCATTTTCTGTCTGGAAAAGGACTTTGAATGTTGTAATATTTACTCTGTGAATATAGCTCAGATTTTTTTTTTTTTTTTTAAGCCACGTTCCAGTGTGGTGATGAGATCCTTAATTCAGGAAGCTCTAACTCAGGAGGAAAGGCAGTTTTCTTCTATGGATTGGCAGTACAAAATGTTCAGGTAACTCTGAGTAACACACTTACTCCTGTTTCAGCATGTACAAGGCTCAGTGGAAAACTGACAGAAGTGTTCTGGAGATGACTCTGCTTTGGCTATTCCGAAGTCTTTATTAACTTAGGGACATTTATCTCTTCTCTCTGCATTTGTACTATTCATGTTGAAAACAAGACAGATATATTTAGAAGTCTATGACTGATTCTGAAGTGTGAAGTTGCTTCTCTTCATTCTTTTCTTAAAGGCTGCATGTTTCCAGAAAACAGCAGACAAGATAGAACTCATATGACTGATATTACACAATATCCTGATGCTTCATTCTTACAGATTTTGTGGTAAAAATGTATTTATTTATTTTTTCTAGCTCTGTTCAAGATTCTCTAAGAAAATATGTGCACTGTTCAAGACAAGAATATCTTCTAATCTTAGGAGATAGCATCTGTGGGATTACACATAATGTATCAAACCCAAGGCTTCTAATGACAAACTGAACTCTCTTGGCTGCATGGCTATTTTATTATTACTGTTATTGTGCTCAAATCTCTGCTTAACATACCAAGTAATAGAAAATTAGCAGCTAAAAGAATAGCATATACTTCAACCTTTAGTCTTTTTGTTATAAGATCCTAATCACAACTCCAGTTCTAAGCCTATATTTATATTTAACAGCATCTTATAAATCACGCTCTTACTGTATTTTTTCATTTGAATACAAATGTTAGAAGGAAACAAATAATGTTCAAATGTCAACTGAAACTTTTCTTCCTACATTACACAAGAAATAACTTCAAAATCTATTTTTTTCCAGTTAGTATAGATGAGACAGGTCAGAAGTGTAAGTTATACACACATCCACATTTCCTGAGTCACAAAGTTGACAATCAAAACAATAAACAGAGAAGAAAAAAAATAAGTTTCAGGGAATACAGAATTGTCTCTGCTTTTTCCTTACTACTTACGCAATTTTTCAGCTGAAAAAAAAAAAAAATTAACTGTTTGCACTTTCTGTTCTTTTATAAGGTGTAACAAATGGTGCAAATCAGATGCCTTCTGGACAGAATAAATCATGTCCCTTGGGTAGCCCATACCAGATTGCCCCTGTGGCAGGGGAAAAGCCCTGTGTCTTTGGCATCTTGGGCACACTGAAATAAAACTTTTTTTTTTTTTTGGAAATGTTATACCTCTATGAAACCTGCAAAGTTACCAAACCACATCAGCAATAAATATTTTACTTCTCCGTGTTCCTGGAATGCTAATAACATTAGTACTGTTGTAATTGAAACAGAAACATATTAAGAATTCAAGAAGTGGTTTCAAAAAGCAGTAGTCTGTATTGAATTTAAATGACAACTTTTTGTATGAAAAAGAAGCGGAAACACATACCTTGACTGTGAATTCAGCACTGAACAGGTACAAACGAGAGAGTGCAACACTTCTCAGTGAACAGTCACGCTCCTTCTGTTGTATGAATGAGTCTAACTTCTGGTTTTCTGCCCCTCCCTGAACAGAATAGACTCATCCCCCTGTTGATGACGTCATATTCCTGGATTTTCTGCCTTGCTATATTTTGTTTCAGAAGCAAAGCTTGTCTGCTCTAACCAGCATGAGACCACTTTTATTTGACTATGGGTGGTAAACAATTCAAATCAAGTTAAAATAAAGATTTGCCACAGTGTGTATAAAACAACTATATGTGTTTGAACAAGAGTCTCCAGAAATGTGTGTGCATAAGCATGTACGCACACATACACAAACCTGACCTTTATTGTGGGTGATGTCATGTGCATTGCTTTTACCAGTGTTAGACACAATCAACAGTTACACAAATTAGCTTCTTGCAAGACTTGGATCTTTAAAACAGAAAAGAACAAATATCTCATTTACAATCTTACATCCTTCACATTCAGGGGAAGAAATTTAGTGTTTATATCTCTGGAAGACAGTGTGTTCCCCTTCCTCAGCAGAAATCTCTGGCTACTCATTGTGCTAAGAATGAAGACAAATTCCAAATACCACTTAAAAATTTATATAGGACCAAAATTTCTTCAAATTTTGGATGAAACGTCTGTAAGAAATAGAATTATACCCAAAGAGTAGAGAAGAGCATTTTTCCTATGACAATGATTTTTATTCTGAATTTGAGATCATAACAGATCTAATTTTACCTTATTCATAACAGGCATAACTGTTTTTCCTCTATTTATGCAATTAAACTGAAACCTGAAATGGTAGCTGTGGTTGCAGCATCCCACACAGAGGATACATCTTCATTCTGAGAATAAATGAACAGAGAATACATCAGTCTATTCTGTTTCACACAGATTTCTAATTCTGAAAGTAATAAATTCAAGAAAACTCTTAAAGCTATACGTATCGTATGTGGTCTTTTGTGATCAAGGTATCTAGCAGAACAAGTATTGGGCCCCTACTCCCCTCTCATTCTCCATTTATAATTCTCAGACAACACTCATTGCACTTTTCCCAACAGGAATAACTGTTTTGCTTTCCACTCATGTTCCTTTTCTTTCTCTGAACTTCTATAATAGCTGCTAGAAAATAACAATTTTTCTTTCTTTAATGCTGCAAGCCCAGTAAAACTTTTTGACCAACAATGCCTTCCCCTGGTCCATTCCTACTTTCTCTGCAACAGTTCTAGTTTGATCATGTAATTTCAGGACTCATATCTCCAAGGTCTTCATCCTGAATTTTTCTTTCAATACTTTATTTTAATTAATTAATTAATTAATTAATTAGCCTATTTATTTATTTATTTATTTATTTTGTTCCTTCTGTATCCATATAAACATTTTAGAACTATAACTGGGGTTTCTTTTTTTGGTTGGGTATGGTTAGAGTTTAAACATTAACTTAACATGTATTCATAGGAGGGCTTCTGCTAGCTCATTTGTAGCAGTGTAATAAAACCCAGCTGTAGTGAGATCTGCTCTGTTAAGCCTGAGGAATGTGGACAGCCTCTTGAGGAGCAGGTGAGGGGTGTTCTGCAGTCTTCAGGAGCTAGCCTGCTATGGACACTTGCTTCTGAGAGGGGAAACATGCCTCTGATCATCTCAAGAGCTTCTGAGAGACCAACCTCTGCAAAGGAGGAATCATGACTGGTTCAGGGGAGTGGGGAGGTAATGCACATGCCCCTGACTTTGCAGTTAAATTACTTGGCCATTGGAACACTGCAGTCAATGTTCTCCTCATATTTAAGTATCAGGAGATAGCATGTAGAAACTTCAGTATGTAAGCATAAAACTAGAATATCTTGAATACAGAAAGATGACAGAGCTTTTCCCTACCCTCCCCTCTCTGGTTTTCTAAAGAACAACTGTCTGAATGGCTGCAAGACGCCACAGCTGGGAGTCATAACTTGTGAAAACTTTAATCAGCTTGAACTTGGTTACACGTGGGCATTTTTTCCTTAGTTAGGAAATCTTAGCCAAGATTTTGCTAGGAAGTTGAAGGAAAATATAGCTGAATATTGGACTTTATTAATTCAAGAAAATAAATTGTAAGTAAATAAATATAAGGGGAGTACTGCTTGCCTTGATAGTTGTTCAGGATTATTGCTAGTGTTTTCCGGGGAAGGACATTTTGTCTCTTGATTTTAGCTGATTATTTGTTGCCCTTTTCCAAGTGTGTTTTGCTCTTTCCTACTTTACTGCTGATACTATGGCTGTCTTTGTGTTCCTGGGTTTGGAAGAGGGCAGTAGTCCTCTGCTTTTTGATGGGGAGTTATGGTTTTGAGTGTTGGAGTTTGAGCAGGAGTTGCCTGATGAGCAGAGGACTTGTGTTCTTGACCATGTGTGTGAAAGAACAATATCTGCCTCAGTGGTTATTACAACTCTTTGTGCGTGCATGCAAAGAAGCTCTTCTTGCAGCTGTGTGTATTTGCTTCCTGTAAAAACTCACTGTCTTGCACAAGATTTAATGATTAAAATCAGTGGTTGAAGAGACTTGGATGCCTTCTCCACATAGGATCTTCTTCAGTTTCCCTTTCCTAGCTCTTAGCTGAGTCTGATACTCAGAGATAAATTGTATCTGGATAGTTCTCTATCACCAGTGAGGTTTTTGTATCTTGCTGAATCTCAGCCGCTTGGCATGTGTTCTGGTATACTCCACGCCCCCTTTTGGTCATTTATCTTTCTGGAATAATAACAGGTTTTTGTCTCTGCATATTTTTGGCTTTTCAGAAGAAAACGTGTTTAAAAACTTATTTCTCTAATTCATGTAGAAATGATCTTTCCTTTTCACAATCAAAGAATTATTTATTGTACTTCCTTCTTTTTTGTATTATAAAGAGGGTTGACAATCAATATTTAGAAGCTTTGTGAACTGCTGAGGGTTGTAAAAAAAGGGCTTAGTTTCAGAAGTCTTATCACAAGACAGAGGTGGATTACAGATTATCAGCAGAGAATCAAGGATGATGATCGAAACATTTGTGACTTACTTACCAGAGGGGAAAAAATGTTTTGTTTCAAAACTGGATTCTCTGTGTGGTATTGTACAGGTAGGCAGTCAGAACCAGACCTCTTCAGTTCCGTGAGAGGGGCAGCATTCATCTTTAGAAGCAGTGGCATGAATCTCAACCTACCCCTTTGCGAGCATGTACAGGAAAATGCAGAGACCTGGAAGTAGTGTTGCTCTCCTAGCAGTAAAATTACTCTCAGCTGAATAGCCAGGGCTTCAATCTGCATTGGATGATAGCAAGTGAATGGCATTAGAATGAACAGAGAAGTTGGGGATGTGGAAAAGCAGGGTCTCTTGTTAAGTCTATGCATGCTGTAGCAGGCAGTACTATTGGGATGAGAGTTTTATCTGTAAGATATAGAAGTTTGTTTGTTTTTAACCTGTATGTGTTGTAAGTACTGGATGGAGCATCATGGTAACTGAAACTCTAGGTCCTGCTTCTTCCTTGGCATTGATCATAATTTGGCTGCATCTACAAAGAGGAGATTATTGTCTTCACAGGGAGCTGGCATCTACTGTCTTCCCTCATGACTTCCCAAGTAAGTGCTCGTTATGTAGATCCATCCCTACAGTAATGCCTGGCATCTCTCTTGTACTGAATAGTAATTTTATAGCTTTTTATCACACTTGGAAACAAATAGCATTAAGATTGCATGTCTCTACTGCTTCCCAAACAGCTCTACCTGACCAAGCTTCTCAGGAGAGTGCCACTGCATGCTAGTGCATGGGATTAGCTGGAGATACAGTGCAGCAGGATGTTATGGTTTAGGTTATACTTTTCTACTCTTGTGTCAAGTGTTCTTCCCCCTTTCCTTTGCAGATGTTAGGCAGGGTTGATGGTAATCACTTAGCACCAGGAAAAAGATTAAAGGAAAAAAAATCCACAGCCTTGAAGTACTGGGTAGTGAGCCTATCCTTGCAATTACTGAAGCTTTCCTGTAAACTGTGTTACAGATGTGCCTCAAATTTAGCTCCTCCATTCAGGAAGGAAACTTGCTGTTTCTCCTCAATAAATTCTTTTTTTATTCTTATCAGAAAATTTAAGACTTATGAGTTCCTCTGTATCCTCTCCAACACTTCTGTCAAACACTGACAGAACTTATCAAAGGAGGTACTCTGCTATCTGTATCCAATCCTGTAAAGGTATATTGTAAGCTACATGTTGTACAAGCTAAGAAAATAGCCTTTGTCTAATATTCTTTATCGTAGATTGAGCATCCCCAAATAAACTGTTGAATTTCAACATAATTTCACTTTCATGTAGAGAATCAGTAGGCTTTTGATCTCCATGTACATCCTATGTATATATCCATGTATATATACACACACAGAGTTCCTTTGTACTGGTCAATTAAGTTCTGCTAACAGAGATGTAATGCAAACACAGGAACCCTGGTCTGTTTGCTGCGTGTATATGTAGAGCAATGATAGCTGTTTAAGGTAGCTGATGAGAATTGTTTTGATAAACATAATTAGTGCCCCAGATAAGAACATAGGGTAGCTGTGTGACCTGCTTTTGCTGGAAGAAGTGGTAAGATTGAAGCAACAAGGCACAGGAGCAATTATCACTGAATTTGATGAAGGTGGGAAGGATGAGAACAGAGTCACATCCGCTATGATTCTCTGTAGCGTGACTTCACTGTAGGTGTTGATGGGTGGGTGGGAGAGTTCATGTCCCATAAGCTTAAATGGCAGCATGGAATAAGTCCTGAAAAAAAAAATTGCCTGTGAAAATCTGCCAAAACAAAGAATGCTGTGATTCCAGTTAAGATACTGTGGCTATTGTTCTGTTCATATTATTAAAGCTAATGGATTTTCAATCAAAGGCAGCCATATACCTCAGGGATTAATATATTCTGTTTATGTCTGGGTCTTTCATCTTTTACATGAAAGCTCCACTGACTTCCAGATTTGGTGAACTACAGCCCTAGTAAGATAATGCAGATTCCCAGGACAGTATTTATAGCCTTTCAGATCTGCATGGGCAGGAAAAGAAGGTTTAGGTATAAATTTTATAACACAAGCTTATTTGTACTGGAAAGGCTGCTGATGCATCTGCAGTACACACAGAACATCACCTGGCAAGTTGTTTTTGTAAAACATTCTGCATGTGCCTTTATATTGGTTGCGGTTTACTTTTATCATTATGTATGTATTTTTGTCTTAGATTTTTATTTTAGTTTTACTTTAATTAGAGGTACAATACTTTTTTAGAAAAAGGGTAACTCATGACCGTATGAACTACCTGCATAAAAGGAAGGGCTCTTCTTTTAAGTATCGAGAAAATTATAGAACCATATGTGCTGTTGGCTTTCTCCCCTGTTCTTTTTTCACAAAAGGTGATGTGCAGTGTATGTGTTTATTTCCCCTAGAGGTAAGTATTGGGTTTATCCACACTTCTACCAAGTATACAAACCACAAATTGTGTTTTTTTTATGGCATTTTCAATACAGCTGGTTTAGTAAAGAATTTTAAAATGGATTCAAGGGTGCTTTCCTATAAGTATTTGTAAATTTGTCCTGTAAATTTGTCCTAAAATCAAGTCTGGAGAATGGAAGTACTGGATGTTGTCTAAAGCCAGAAAAATGAAAGAAAAGCTTGCTTCTGGCAGCAGGATTGACAAGTGTTTCAAGGGCAGTGACTCCAGCTGCACAGGCTGACCTGGGTGCTGCCTGTGGGGAATATGAGAATAACAACTTTACCCAGAAAGCATCTAAAATAATTCAATGTAAATTCATAGAATCAAAGAATAGTTTTAGTGGGAAGGGGACTTGAAGACCATCTGGTTCCCCCTGCCATGGACAGGGATGCCTCCCACTAGACCAGGCTGCCCAAAGCCCCATCCAGCCTGGCCTTGAACACCCCCATGGATGGGGCATCCACAGCTTCTCTGGGCAACCTGTTCCTATGTCTCACCACCCTCTGAGTAAAGAATTTCATCATGTCTAATCTAAATCCACCTTATTTGAGTTTAAAGCCCCCTTGTCCTATCTCTACACCCCCAAAAACGAGTCCCTCCCCAGCTTTCCTGTACCCCCCTTTAGGTACTGGAAGGCTGCTGTAAGGTCTCCCTGGAGCCTTCTCTTCTTCAAGCTGAACAACCCCACCTCCCTCAGCCTGTCTTGGTAGTAGAGGTGCTCCAGCCCTTTGATTATCTTTGTGGCCCTCCTCAGGAGTCCTTCTAATATATCCATGTCCTTGTGCTGAGGGCCCCAGAGTTGAACACAGCACTCCAGGCAGGGTCTCATGAGAGCAGGGCAGAAGGGGAGAATCATCACTCTTGCTCTGCTGGCCACGTTGCTTTTGACGCAGCCCAGGATATGGTTGGCTTTCTGGGCTTCAAGTGCACACTGACAATTAAGCAGATATGGTCACCATCATTTAGCAAAAAACAAACTGTCTGTTTTTAAAGATAAGGATAGCAAAGATTTGATGATCACAGTAACTGAATACAAGAATAATAGCTCCAGGTAATTTGAATATGAAAAATCTGTATATTTTTTTTAAACCTTATTATAGTGACAAATGACTGGCAGTAACTAATTTGTACTACAACTGGTAATATTTGTGAACCCTTATCTGCTTTTTCTGAATGCCAGTAGTTTCTCAGTGTGAAGTAATAGTTCCTGCAATAACATGACTGGCTTCCCTCATTCTAAGCATTGCATTCTGGGTGAGGGTGCAGAAAGGGGCGTAAGCCAACTGGGTTGTAACAAGTCTGTGTGAAACTATGGAGAAGGAGGATTAATTCTGGGTAAGTTGACTCTACCTTTCATATTCATGAACACCTAGATATGTGTGCACAAGAAGAACCATAGAATCACAGAATGGTTTGAGTTGGAAGGGACCTTAAAGACCATCTAGTTCCAACTCTCCTGCCATGCACATGCCACCCACTGGATCAGATTGCCCAGGGCTTTGTCCAACATGGAAGTGGTGTGATTAGGATTATTTGTATATGACAAGGAAAATGTGGAACACCAGCTGCTGAGCTACTCATCATCAATAGGTTCCTTCCTGATGATGATAATCCGAGTTTGAATATGTCTCTTTACAGCCATCGCAGTCTGCAGTTTTACCCTTCAGAAATCAAGGTGAGGTCTCTGCCCGTTTTCTTTTATTTTCTTATTTTGTGTACCTTCTGACTACAATCTGTATCCTGGTTTGAATAACAGGAAGTTAAATGGCACTAGCATTGGGCTGTTAACTTCTTGTCATCAGTCTGCTATCAGAAAACTAGCCTTCAGCTAATGAGTCATCTCTGCCATGACCTTGGCATGAACAGCACATTCTTCAGTGTTTACCAGTTTTATGACTATTAATTTTGCCCTGTCTTTTGTTGCACATCACTCTTTTAACCCTTGCTCTGTTTCTTCTGCTCATTTCCTAAACATCTTTGCATTTGTACTGCAGTCATTCATTAAAATTTCTGTTACAAATCTATCTTTCCATTGCTAGGCTGTTTTAAGAGTAAGACTGAACCAACAGAGTTAGGACTTTGAAACCATATTCTTCACATGTGACTAAAACAAGATCATTTAGTCTTTTCTTTTTTCTTTATTTTTCTTTTTTTTGGATTTCATAGCAGCTGAGATCAAACTTTCCCAAAGTCAAACAATATATCATGTATTGTTTATATCTTTTTTTTTTTTTTTTTCCATAGCCCTCATTTACCTGTTTCTAGTCATGTTGTGTATAAAATTTGTCCTCACCTAGATCTTATGTGAGGTCAAAAGAATAGATTTGTATAACTTATTGTTTCAACAACCTTCTTTAAATGCTTTGAGGTAAACGCTTATTGGAGAATCAAACTGTGTTTACTATAGCAGAAGAACTGAAGAGGAAAGCCAGAAACTGAGAAATTGCAAGCTCTTTAGTTTCACTTTTGCCCTGCAGATATTATGGAGCAAGTCCTTACAGAAATAATTTCCAAGCATGTGAAACACAAGAAGGTAGTTTGGGACAGTCAACAATAAATAGTACACCAAGGGCAATTAATGCCTGATCATCTAGATTGCCAATTCGCATGAAATGATAGCTGGCTGGGTGGAGAAGGAAAAGCAGTGGATCTTGTCTACCTTGACCTTAGCAGTGCCTTTGATACAATTTCTTGATTGTTGTAACTGAACTGGGGAGATACAAACAAGATCAGTGAGCTACATTCTGCATGAAAAACTGGATGGATCACTGCCCTCAAAAAGTACCAACAGTAGTTAAAAAATCAAACTGACATATTGTTATAGTTTCACCTGGGACCAATGTAAGCTCATATTTTTATTTTTTTTTTTGGCCTGCTTGTAACAAAAAAGATGAAAAACATCTTCTACATTACTCTTTTGTTCCCTCTAATCAAATCTATTATTAAGAGTCTTTTTCTTTTATCGGTCAGTGACCTGAAGGTTATGTAAGAAACCTCAGAAGTATAAATGCCCAGTGGACAGTTCTCATTGCCAATAATACTGGAAATCTGCCAGCTAGCTTTAAGCAATGGTAGGTGTGACATACCGATATACATGTATATACATATGTATTTTTTTGGTATAATTTGAGTCCGTTAATAATGCTGTTGCATAAGAACAGATTAATTACCTCCAAGAACTCCACTTCTGAATTTCTTCCAGAAATTAAACTAACACCTTTCTCTGCCTCTTAGTTTAGAAAGATTGGTTTTCCTTTAACCTGTGCTAAAGAAGATCATTAGTAAAAATTAGCTGTTCCATTACTTTTTACCAAGCGTTTGCCATGCTGATAAGCTAACAATCCTCTTGAGGATAAAAGCTATCATTTTTCTTCTAAGGAATAGAGTAGTATGTTCTTCTTCAAGGGTGTTGGCATGAGTCATTCTTCTAAAGTTCAGTGGAAAAAAAAAAAAGTAGTTACAACCTCATTTTCTGTATCTCACAACATTTTCCCCTCTTTCCCAGCTTTGCATCCTTTACAGTCAAGAAGCAATTTTTGGAGGGTTGTGATGAGAATTCTGGTATTTGCAAGAAATGCAGTATTCAGAAGTGGTGTATAAATAGAAATGATACATTTTGCCAAACTAGATTTTTAAGTAGAAATGGAATTGATAAAGGAATACAAGCCCATATTTGGAAGACGTGTATTTGTGTTAAAAAGAGATCTCCTTTCTTTATAGAGATTTTTATAGAGCTCAGAAGTTAAGGCCTTTTAATTGTGGTGTGAGAAATACCCTTAAAATAAATGAATAAATATGTGCTTGCTGTGGTCTTTC
This sequence comes from Aythya marila, assembly GCF_965140915.1. Taxonomy (NCBI): domain Eukaryota; kingdom Metazoa; phylum Chordata; class Aves; order Anseriformes; family Anatidae; genus Aythya; species Aythya marila. The sequence goes on from NC_139046.1 coordinate 14,628,339, forward strand.
TGTTTTGTCCTGGGACACGCTAATATGTGTACGCCTCCCCTGTTTACACTTATACACAAATAAGAGGAAGGATACTTTTATATGTGACAGTGTTTATTCCTTTTAGCTTGTGCTTTTTAATTTTATTTTTAAGTCAATTGATTGCCTCATCCGGAAACCTCAAATATTGAGCATGACCAGGAATATCTTAATTTATATGCCTAAAGAAACTTTAGCTGATCCATCACATGTCACTATTGTAAAATATTTTAAACATTTACCTCAACTTTTCACAACTTTAAATGTTGCAGCTTCTTTACTTATTTCTCTGGTGTTATCTTTATGGTTACCACGTTCCAAGTTCTAAGTTTCCTTCTGAGGTTTGACTCCTAGAGCTCTGCATGATGGCTTCTCTGGTTAATCTCTGAGAACTTAGTTTTTCAACCTATCCCTGGTGATTTTCATGCTTTCCAGCATTTCTTGAATATCTCCTCCTCCCATCTGTTTATTTTGTACCTATTTTAACATTCACATAATTCTATTAAATAAAAATAGAAACAATATTTCTTGAAAACTTATATGATAACTTTACTGGTAACCTAGTAAAAGATTTACTGAAATTGGTGGGAATACCAGGTCTGTTGATAACTGTGGGGTACTGAGAAAGTGTTTTTTTTTTTTTTTTTCCTTTTTTTCCCCTCCCCCTTGTGGGTAGAATGTGTGTGATTTTTAATTAAGGAGAAACTAAAAGCCTTTATATTGGCTCAGGGAAGTATTGTTTATGGCTTTTTTTTTTTTTTTTTTTAACCCCATAAGTGTAAATCAGGGTAAACCTATCATCCTCCATTTCCAGTAAATTCTGCAAGAGTAGCATCAGCTGAGTGCACTCCAAAGTGAAATGCCATACTTAGACTTTACTAGTTGGCAGTTTTTCTCAACTTGGTGTTTTTTTGTTTGTTTGTTTGAGGGGTAGGGTAGTTAGATTTATTCCTGTTTGAAAGGTGGCATTCTTTATTAGGGACAAAGAGGAAACACTCAGAAAATAGACTCTCTGGAAGGCAATGAGATCTCCTTTGTCTATGAGCTGGTATGTGGTTTGCTTAATAAAACCACCTTTTTAATAATCTATTGTTGAGAATAGGCCATGAAGATTTATCAAGAATAAAAAGTCTTAGATTAATTTTATTTACCTCTATAACTAGGTAGTGCATCTTACAGGAAAACTCAGCAGAGTAGACCTATGTTTTGACTATAAAGTTTCAGGCTATATTTTGCGTCCTATTTGCCCATGAAAACAAAGAAAACATGATTTCACTGAATAATGTTCCCATTTAGCCAGTAGGTTCATGACAGGGTGGGAGTGGGGGGTGGGTGGGGGAAGGAAGACAAAAAGAATAGTGTTATATTAAAGAAACATGGAACAGCAACATTGTGTGGAAAATATGTGAGTATCCTGGGCTATGCTAAGGAAAACATCTTGCAAGACCTGCACAGAAAAAATATTTCATTATTCATGCAGTGGTAAAGCTTGAAGTGGAGTACAGTCTAGTTCTGGGTGCTCCATTTCAAGAAGAATATAGATCAGCTGAATAACCAGCAAGAGGAAAGCAATGAGAGTTGTCAGATCTTTGAATTTGAGATGAAGAAATGCCCTAGACAGGAAGAATGAAGAAATTGGGGTTCTTCAGTTTTAGGAGAAGCCTGAGCCCTCAAGTAAGTAAAGGATGCTTTAAAGAGGCATGGGAGGTCATTCCTATTTTAGGCTATCAATAAATCATGGATGTAAATTGCAGTGAAGGTGATCTAGGCTGAACATCAGAAAAATCTTTCTAATCCAAAAGAAAGTGAAGCACTTGCAGGAAGCCTTCATTGCTTTAGAAGTGGGTATATCTTATTGGTTGTGAGGAAAGAGGATTATCTATGTGATCTATGGAAGTCCTGTCCAGTCTTCAAGGACATTTGGTTCATTATGAGTTCAGTAGGACTGCAAAGGATGTAAGCTACTTGACCTAAAATCAGAATCATCATCTAAACATTTTGAGCTGATCCTAGAGTGCTCAGGGATGACACCTCCATTAGCTTAAAAATGCTGGAATTAAGAGTAGTAATAATAAAGCATGTGTTTTATTGTTGGAGATGCCAGGGAGGACACTTGGAAACTCACTAGCTGCATTTCAATCTTTGCTTAAAGAAAAAAAAAAAAGCATACATAGAGATATATATATATATATATAATCTATGTATGCTTTTTTATATATATATGTATGTATCTCTCTCTCTATATGTATCAGTACTTGTATTATAACATAGAGACTAAAAGGCACTGTAAGTGAATTCCTCAGCATCCTCTTTCAACTAGAAAATAAGTTCATGCTGAAATGCTGCATTTCCCACTTTAACTGCTGTCTGTTCTAGCAGAGTTTGATCTATGACTGAGATATCTGGTCTGACAATAACTAGGACTGCAATACATTTTTTCAAGTATCCTTCAATACTGTTTGAATATGAGCATCGCTTCTAACTACACAAATCTTATAATCTTGCATGATGACTTCTCTGTAAGGCAAAAATAAAATACAGCTTGCTGTACCAGCTGTTGAGGGAAACACAAGCATTTAGATACAAAATGTATATGGGGGGGCATCTGGAAGCTTTTTTTTTTTTTTTTTTTTTTTTTTTTTTTTTTTTTTTTTTTAAACCTGTGAAGGGGACCTCAACACGTTGCCTCTGTTTCAGTAAGGGTAAAGGAGGCTCTTAGAAGCGACAACATTTTAAAGTATCACTGCTCTTTCCTGAAACAGTGATATCACTTTCTCAGATGTATTCTATTCACTTATTGATTTATTTATTTTAATCCTGATTTCTTCTATCAATAAATAAATTCCCAGCAATCATCCATATTCTGTAAGGATACGAGAATTGCCATGGAAGAATGAACTACCAAATTAAGTAAAAGCCATCTTGTGGAGGTGGTCTTGCTACTAGACAAGCAATGTTGCAGGCTTGATCTTGTGCTGTTAGAGAAAAATTAGTTTTCTCATTGGGGATTGCAGGACTATCAGATTACTGTTACACCTGTGATATCTGTGACCTGTTTTACCCCCAGATTGACTATTGTAATGTGTTTATCTTTTAATATGGGATTTCATAGTATGTTGTTGACAGTTTCTGCCATGCGCAACAGGTGAGAATGAACAGCAACACAGACTACTTTGAAAATAGACTGCACAGTTTGCTTCCTAGATGATGTCTGTCTAAACACCATTATGATGCTTCCTGCATTCACCTGAACTCTAGGATACCTAGGGCGCTTTGGCAGCCATGACAAGCTTTGTAAAAATGTACATTTCTTTTCTTTCTTTCTTTTCTCCCCCTCTCCCCTTCTCCCCCCCCCCCTTTTTTTTTTTTAATTATTTTTTTTTTAATAAAAAGGATTTCATACTAGTAAAAATTTCTGAAATTCTTATTTAGAGATATCTCCCAAACATGTTAAGAATTGTGATGGAACTGATGGAACATGCAGGCTTGGCCTTCCTGAAAAAACAACAGTTCTGGTAAAGACAAAGAAAAAGTCTATTGAATATACAGTAACAGTTGGTAGCCTGCCTGGTTATCTCAGGGGATTGAATAATAAGGGACAGAAAAATAGCTTACAAGTATGCATTGGCTATAGGCTAGTCAACAACAGTGTTGACTAACAGGTGTGAAAAACACATTTCCAATAGACACTTGCTATGACTGAGGTATTCAAAAGGTGTCTGCATTTCAAACGAAGTGTTTAGGTTACTGTTAACTTCAGTTCTGTCACAGTCCACTTCTCTCTCCCTTTTGTATGCTAATTGGTAGGAGACAAATAGTGCCTGAAAAATAGCATCTGTTTAATGACAAATAAAATGCAGGTCAGTATACCTGTGGTTCAGAAGATTGCTTCCCACCTCCCAGTAATCTAATGCATGAAAGAAAGGTGCTGTAAGAAATTTGTAACTGGACACAGACTTGGCCATGCAGACTCATAAGTCTCCACTCAGCACACAGTGCTCTGCCTGCCCACTTCCAGGAGAGTGAAAAGTATGCTTTTCTCACTGTTGCACAGATCTTCATTGAATCTTGGAGAAAAAGCTGCTTTAGTATGGACATGGCAGTTCAGCACACAACAGTACAGTGGTAGAGGCACATATATTTGTTATTGTTTGATTGTGTGCTTTGAATAGATATTTGAAAGGAAGCAAGTCTGGAGAAACAGAGCAGCTTAGTTGAACTTCATTTGAACTCAGCGAGCTGAAATATTCAGCAAAAGAGACCACTGAACAGGCTTCTTGAGCTGCTGTTCTGCCAATGAAGCATATTTACTAGATCAACTTTAATAGTTTCTGCTAGTGGTACATCAGTCTTCCTGAGTGGTTCACTTCAGTGGTGCTCTGTGTGTGGGGTTTGTATGTTTGATTGTGTTGCCTTTCTTAGGAAGAGATTGGTCTTAGCTTACTCTCTCCTCCAGTTAGCTTGCACTAAATCATCTCTGTTCTTCTAGGTCTTTGCAACAATTTGTAGACTTCTCTTTTGGTAACACAATGGTGAATTGGAGCGATAGGCAGTAAATTCTTCTTATAAGCAAGAGTAGTTGTACTACCTGGATATGGGTCACTGAACTGCTCCTACAAAAATGCAGAGTATCTGTGGGATGTCTGAAGCCTCCCAAAAACTTTCCTGGAGAAAAAGATAAACAATTTTATTGGCTTTTGTTGGTTTCAAGTTATTAAACTAGTACAACCATTAAACTCTGAATGATTTATAGTGATAACAGGCTAGTGCTGAAGGCAGAGATACATAGAAATCTTAAACTAAACTGAAGGTAGAACCTCCTCTGCAGGGAAACAGGAATGGGAAAGGAGGCTGGGAAAGGAGTTTGTAGTGCCACTATGCTTCCAGTAAAGTCTGCAAAACTGAACTTTGCTTTGCATTTGTAATTGCAGCTACTGGGTAGAAAAAACAAAAACAAAAACAAAAAAATAAACATTTTTGGTGAACAAGCCTGAATAGAAAAGCTTTCACTATAGCCCTGAAGGCAATTTCTGAGGGACTCTAACAGCCTTAGGAAGATAAACTTTTTCCTGGAGTATTGCACCATGGAGACCTTACTCTCCACTCCAGTCAGCAAGGAGTATTTAGCTAATTGCATATGTCTTGGAGGGATGTAAGAGACAGATGATTACATGTTGATCAGGACTGTAAAATCAGTACAAGTGGCTAGAAGAGCTTGAAATGGATCAGCTGCCTTACTGGCAACAAGTGCAGAATGTACTGCTACTGTCTGTCCTGTTTCAAACAGCTAACAGAAAGCTCCTCAGTTCACTTTAACACTTCTGATGGCTGAGCCAACAGTCCCAAATGACAAGACAATGATAACCTGTAAGTGTTGCTTTGGAGTGAACCCTGACTGGATTTATTCACCTCATGAACATATTTACTGTCAAACTGCAAGAAGTTTTTTTTTTTTTTTTTTTTTTTTTTTTTTTTTTAAGACAGCAAGTACTACTCTAAAATTTTGGTAGTCTAAATCTCTGTGTTGCTATTGTGTTATGAATTGTCATCGGAATATTTAATTTGTGGTATAGTATGGTTAATATATTTATTAAAAAGCATTTGTTCATGTATGCAGATTTGTGTATGTGCATATATGTAGGCAGAAGTATCTCAGCAGTTTTCTGTGTGGATTAGATATGGAGTTGGGAAACACTGGGAAACAATTTAGAAACATGCACACACCATGATTCTTCTTGTCCTAGCACTGTGTTGTTGTAACCATTATTCTGATTCTATTCCTGTGCTCTTTAATTTGGACTTGTACAAAATCTGGAATGTGATCCCAAATACCTTTTAAGAATCAGATCAGACTCCAGATTTTACAGAATTCAAAGGGAAATTAAGACTTCTACTCTCAATTTCAAGACTTCCTTTTGTCTGCTGGCAAGTCTAGAGTAAAGCTAAAGAGACCTAATTTCAGTCTGTATTTGATAACCCAACAGAGATGATGCAGCTTCCAGTCCCTGCTGCATTTGCACTGCTGGCTTGCCTGCATGTCTTCATTAAGTTCTGTGGCTTTGAGAGGTCAGGAGTACTAGCTGTGCAGTATTTGCATTGTGGCTTTCTCCGAGAGTAGTGACATCTGTTGGCTTCCTTATAATGATCTCGAGAAGAATGTCAGAGGTGGGTGAAGATGGCTTGATGTTTTTATGAGTGAGAAGGACTGAAAGAGATTTCTTCTGTTTTATTTATATTACTCATGTCTATACCAATGACATATCCTTCTCTTGAAATGCAAAGGGAACATTAGAGTGGCTTGTGTACATGTATACGGGTTTTCAGCTCCTTCAAACTTTAATCTGCTACTGCTGTTCTGGTGTAATGGGAACATGAGGGTTAGGGCAACAGCAGCTGGTGTCTGTTCTCCATAAAGCACTAACTGGTCACCAAAAGTTCAGGTCCAAGTCCTGAATGTGGGGAGTTATTTTCTAACCCCCTTTTTGCAAAAGTGAAAAGCCACAACCACTTTTCTGTCATGCAGACAGTGAATTGCAGTTAGAGATTTCTGTTGCCCTTGGCAGAGGCAGTCATTCAAACTTTCCTCAGAGAGTGTTTGCATGCTTCAAAGTGAAAGCAAATTTAAAAAGCTATCACTTATTCACTGTGTGTCTAGTTGTGTTGTCGTGTTTCTCCCCCATTCCCTTCTGGGAACATATTTTAGCCCTGTATATGGAGAACTAGGTACTTTTTGGTTTCTGTATCAAAACTAAATAATGAGGAAAGAAGACAAAATAAAAAATGAATCCAGAACCACCTCTTTTCTACCAAGAGATGAGGTTAAGTAACAGAAAAATCTATTATTACTCATTCTTGGTCTCTGAAAATAGGTGAATTAGTTTGAGTTAGGGAAGATAGTGTTGTGACTCAGGTCTGTCCTGCCCATCCTGAAGGGATATCCAGGCTGCTTGTTGATCACAGCTGGAACTGTTGCAGCTCACAGCTTTGGAGGCTGAGCAAAACCAAGATGTTGATGTTTTTGTCTGGAAACATGGGGGTCTGAAAAGGTTGAGTGGTTCCAGAGATGACTCAGCAGCTTGTATGTCTGTTCAGAACAGTCAGATAGCTGATGTGGTAACCTTAATTTTCCCAAATTGTTGACTTCCCTGTTGACCAGAGCCCAAAGTATACAAAGCATTTGTGCACATATTCTACTTAAAGAAAAGTTCGATGATGTGAGTCAGTATTACAAAACATTTGAGTGAAAAGCTAACCATGGGTCTGACCTGACAAAACACTACTACCAGAGAAGCTTCAGGGCAGCCACATTTGAAGTGGCTTTCAAAAAGCTAGCTCTTGCAACAGCTCTGAAATTCTTTGACTGAATCAAGATTACTGTGGAAAAAAATGAGCAGACTATTTCACTGTGATTCTCATTTTTAACTTCAAATTTAATTTAATATTTACAATGTAACTCAGTGGTAAAATAACAGAATGCTCTGTTTATGATTAGGTGACCATGGATCCTTTGAATTGAAGATAACAAATAAAATGTTAAGATAATCTTTGTTATTCTTACCATTTTAAATTTAGATCAGGTCAGATGAGAATTTCAGAATGTCTTTTCATCCTTTATCTCAGAACCCTAACTTTGAGGGCTTTTGGTTCTAATTTAGAGGAAAGTAAATTAATTTATATTGTGTCCTAGATTAACATTTAAATAAAAGTTAAATTTCAGTGGATCTAAGATTCATCCTTAACTACTGGAAAAAGTATAGGTAATTGTTAATCTCACATTTGGGGGAAAATGTGGCATTTAGTATAAGACTTTTTTCTGGCACTTCCCTCTACTCCCCATTACTCCAATAGTGCAGTTAGTTACTCCAATAGTGCAGCTCATTGGATCATCCACTTACAGCACTGTGGCTGCTTTATTTTCCTGTTACATCTCTGGCTTTTATTAATAATCACTGTGCAACTAAATGGAAAAGAGTAATTTATTAAAAGCAAATTTTAGACAGTTGCAAGAGAAAAGTATGTGCAAGGGAAGGGTCTTAAAGCTGAATGAATTATAATATCAAAGCTGGAAAATGCTCATGGCTGAGCTACTGTGATCTGTGTCCAAGAAAGGAGGACAAAGATCTGCTTAGGGGTATGAAACTTAACTTGCAGAAAATAAGTAAGTATCATCAATTAACAAGGAATTAAATATGTCGTTAAGAGGAGTTTTTCTATTAAAGCTTTTTTTCCCACCCCCCTCCAATCTTCCTTGCAGAGAGACAAGTCCATGTGACTGAGGATAAACTGCAGGGATGTGGGATGGGTCAGATGTTACTATTCATACATAGTGACTCTGCTTGAAATTCTGCAAGAAATGTTAATGTGCTAGTCTCACACAGTATTTCTGCAGGTGTTAGTTAAGGATGCATTTCATATAATATAGTGCAATTTTCTGTAGTTTTCTCTCTCTGTAAATCCTTTACGGCAGTAGCTGGAGAAAAAAAGAGAAAAATTCTGATAGTTCTTGAGTTAGTAATGTGCTGACTACAGGATAAATTCACTGTGGTCAGATGTTCATCTAACTCCTCCAATTTTAAAGAAGATAGAGGCAGGCAGCAGTAATCTCTCACATAGAAATTAACGCACTAAAAAGAAAATGGGTGATGACTTCTTACCCAATTCTGATGGTGGGATCTCAAATGCTAGATTTACCACTTACCATAACATTAATACAAATAGGACCATCCTGTGCATGTTGAATGAAATAAGCAGCTTCTGTGTGATGGATGGACATTTGACAATTTTAGCCCAGTTTCTGTTGTTTATTCTTGGCAGAAGCACCACTCTTTCTCCCCACTGGTTGAGAAACTGGATATTAATAAATCAATGACGTTTGTTGAGAGGGTTCTGCTAAAGTAATTTTTATGCCCATCAGTGGTCTGAACAAAGACACTAGGAAACAGGCCTTACATTGATGCTCTTGCATCACAAAAGACAGCTTGCTGTAACAAAGAATAAAGTGTAGTTATCAGAAATCCATTAAATTATTGTATCTCCTTTTGTTTTGAAGAATATTTTTTCTCTAGATATGTGTTTGTACTTCCTAAACCTCATTTGAAATTTGCAGCATACACTGCTTCAACTAAGGAGCTTGGTGTACCTGGCAGATTCTCATGGATGAAAAAACTGAGGTGGTATGGAGATGTTGTGCTGAAGAAAATTTGAAGGATTAAGAGAAGCCAAAGGGTGATCATTTCCCTGTAGAATGAGATAAGTCCAACAAAGGCATGTGTGTAACACAAGTTGGAATAAATTTCAGTGACATGTTCTCATTAATATCTAACCCCAAATTAAATCTGCAGTAGTACTCATGTTAATTGTTACCCATCAGCATAACAGCAGAAAGGCTGCTTGCATTCTGCCTTGACATCTCTCTTCAAATGTAGATGACTTGGTTTTCATCATTTGGCATTTTCTATCTGACCTCCATGGGAGTAATTACAAACTGTAGCAAGCAAAATACATAAATTCTGTCCCACAGCTGTTTTTTCTTAGCTAAAACTCTGAGACATTCAGTTGTATCAAAACATTTATCTAAGAATTTATTGCTTGTGTATTACAGGATTAAACACAAGGTAGATTTTATAAGGAGGCCTAATTAGCTTCTTCGTGACTGAAACTGTTTGCATGCTCCACGTTAAGTCACAGATGGGTGTGTGTGTGTGTGTGTATACTTGATCATGCATCTGGATAACATTAAACATACCGACGTTCTAAATTTCTGTCTTCAGAGGCATATTGAAAATGTGGAATAATGATATGTGCTAGCCTACAGGCAGGCACTAGCATGTCTCCGATACGTAACACACAGAATAGTGGTTCCAATTAAAAAAAAAATGTTATTTCAGTTACACTAATGTTCATTTCTCATAAATTAGTCCTGTAATAATAGTTCTATTTCACACTGGTAGCATTTAGGAACAATAAACTTTAAAGGGCTTTTTAATAAATATGTATATTTTTTTGTTATACCTAGCCAGAAAGATGTACAATCCACATTAAAAAAAAAAAAAAATCAAAGGTTGCTGGAAAATCTTACTGTTGTCATTTTTACAAGTAAAGAAAACAAATCTCCCATTAGGAAACTTGCCCAAGACCGTGAAAGAAGTCTGTACCATGGCTTAGATTTGAATGTGGGTATCTGGCATGTTAGTTACCTACCTATTAGCCATATAGGTTACAGTAGAAATGATTTAACTTGAATAAAAAACATGTGAAGTTTTAAAGCTAAAGTGATGTAGAAATAGCTACCTTCTGTTTCACTGAATCAAAGTAGCAGTAGTTAGGTATGATTTGCCTTTTTGGGACAGCTGTGAATGTGCTCAGCCAGGCTGAGGCAATGACAGTACCAGCTCAACGTGATGTCTGGGGATGTGAACTTGCCTTTATGGCTTTGGCCTCTAACTGGAAGATGCCTTTTCCGGAGGCAAGGTCTTGAGAAACTGCTTTATAAGCCAAGAAGGGGAGAGGTCAGAACTGCATTTAATTTCTCAAGTGTTCTGTTGTAACAGTTTTAGTTGCATCAGTTTTCTCCCTGTTTACAATCTTTGTACTTTGAATGGTAGGTAATTGATAATTCTCTCTCATGTGGTTCAGCAGAAAAGACCAGAATTCTCAGTACAACCACCCGTTAAACTAGTGCAAATGCTTTTTTCCTTTTTTTTTTTTTTTTTTTCCTTTCTTCTCTCCTTTCCCCATAGGGCTCTTCTTGCAGTATTTGAGTTCTTCTTCCACTTAAACACACCCACTCACCCAGGTACATAGACTTTTCTATACACTCTAGGGCAGGTGGAATTGTGTGTCTGGCAAATATGAGCCAAGTGCTGAGATCCCTCCTTTTGTCTGGTTTAACTTCTGAGGAAAGGGAGGAGCTGAGAGGGAACTGTATTAAAAAGTAATAGTGAACCATAGAAAAATATTTGCTTTGTGTAAATGTATACTTGTATTTTATTATCTCTTCTTGCAGCAGATGTGAGTTGACCTCTGTGAATTTGATTTAGCCAATGGAAAGGAAAATAAACCTGCTTTAAATTCCAACAAATCAAAAAAAAAAAAAAAAGTGACTTTTTTAGTGACATTAAGTATTTATTCCATTCCCCAATTGTGACTTGAGGAAACTACCTAACTTAAGATAAAAAAAAAAAAAAAAAAAAAAAAAAATTATCAACTCCTTATTGTTGATTTATAAAGGAGACCTTTTTTTCTAGGGTCTATAAACTAAGTTGTATTTTATTCAGTCTTGGGTTCCTCTTGATAATCCCAGTGATCAAGGTTGTCTTGACAAGATTTAGTCATTGCTTTGGAAACAAGACATGCTCTGTTCTGTTCAGCTGGTAGTGCTGTCTGCCTACTATCAAATCTGGGGGATAGAGGCCAAATGAATTTCAGTCACCTCGCAGTAAACCTTGTAATGTATCTGTGGCAATCTCTAGCTCCTGAGGACCAAATAGGTGCAAATAATTCTTGGTAAAGTGAGTAAGAACCAGAGTTGTTTTGAAGATCATGAAACCAGTGCAGAATGAGGAACTAAACATGCAAAGGAACTACAAAGTTAGCCTCATGTTCATGTAAACCAACAAATAAAGATTTAAAGGGAAAAAGATAACTCAGAATGATACAAAATGTCAACCTACTTCATGGTAAGTTGGTCAGAAGATGACTCACTTAAAGCCCTTAGGGAGGAGAAAAGTGGAATCCTGCTCAATTTATAGTAAGGTTGATTTTTCTCCTCCTCCCCCTGCTGGATTTTTTTGTGGTTGTATTGGTGAAGCACATGTGTTTCCTTATTTAGGCTTCTTTTCTTTAGTTTGCTGACAGTTCTTGAAGCTGCCTGGAGCCTAAGATGTTTATAGTTGAACAAATTAAAAAAAAAAAAAAAAAAAAGTGTGCATGCAGGGTTGTTAAACCAACAAGAAGTTAAAATTGAGTAAAAACCAAGCTGGGATTTCTTGAATCTACGTGCTCTTCATAAGCAGTGCGATTGAAGTGATGACATGGCTGAGAGACAGCACATAGCCCAGATCTCTAATGTCATCTTAATATTGCCTAGGTACATCTGAAAGAAGTAAACCTATGGAGTGAGAAAACCTTTCTCTGAGAGGTCAAAACAACTTTCATCAGCCTAAAGTTATTTAACATTGTAGCCCAGTATTTCTCATTTCATTGACTGTATGGGCTTCAGGCTAGACACTGTGAACTGGGAACAGACTATCTGAAGTTTCAATGCAAATCTCAAAGATGCAGGTTGCCAGCAGAAGTAGGGAGGGGAATCTACTCTTCCTCCTTTCTACCACTAATACCATAGTTTCAGGTTTTGCAGAAATGTTGAGCTTAAGGATATGGTTTAGTGGGGACTGCTAGCGTTAAGTCAGAGGTTGGACTCGATGATCTTGAGGTCTCTTCCAACCTAGAAATTCTGTGATTCTGTTTGGGCTTTATTTCAAGCAAAGAACATGCCCACAGGACTAGCCCACTGTACCTCAGCAAAAGAAGTGGGCGAAATTCTGCAGTCCTGGAGTCCAAAAGGAGAGACCCAATTCTCTTCAAGGACTACAAGATTTTGCTTTAGAAGTCTGAGCTAGCCTTGGCTGGACAGGAGCCTGGAGACATAGAAGTTGAATGCCTCAGTTACCTTCTGAAATTAGAGCTTGAAGTTGGTACATTTTGTTTCCATTTCAATTCCGAACAGATAATTTATTTTATTTTTTATTTTTTCCAAAATCTCTGATTTGTGTACTGGGAAATTGGGATCTTGGCTTTAGAAAATATTCTGGTACTGCAACAAGAAATCTTTCCTCAGGTAGAATTACAAGAAATGGATGAGCTGAATTTAATTATTTCACACAAGCATAAGTGCTTTCGTTTCCCTGACCTCTGGCGGGAGGGGGACAAATGGTGAAACTCCAGCTGCACCTTCAGCATCAGTGGGTGTAGTGTGACTATTCTGGTGTTCATATATTAGCTGTAAAAAAAAATAGCTCCAAGTTAGAGTGAGATCACAAGAGAAGTCACTGAGAAAACTTAAGTGTAATAATTTGGCTTCCAACCCTCTGCTCAGATCAAGAAAAAAAAGGCTGATATCTGTGTTTACGTTAAAATTAGACAACAGTGTAAATATCCTTCATACCTCAAATGTTTTTCTTGGCTCTGAGCTCTTTACGGTGACACCAGGAAACCAATTTAGATGCATCGTTTTCCTTTGAAAACCTGATGGGAAGATGATAAATCTGAGCCGGCTAAGGTAATACATCTACAAATCCGTATGAGCTGCTTTATCTTGCTATCTATAATCTTGTTTCCTTCTGATTCTTATACATCTGTTATTCCCTGTAGGTGAAAGGAGCCTATTTAGGGAGTCAGTGTTAACATCTTATTGGACAAAGGAAAAGTTAAGTGAAAAATGAAGAAATGGAGAACACCACAAATAGGAATATAAGGAAGAGTTTGAGTTGAGTCTTCTTTCTTCCATGCAGCTTTGGGATGCCTCCATAAATCTTGAAGTCTTAGAGAATGTTATGTCTGTAAACAGTAAACACAATGTTTATGAACTTGACATGCCTACCCACTGCGAGAAACTAATTCTAACACTGTCCCCCCCCACACACACACAGTTGTTATGATGGTGCATCTGTTAAATGTTTGAGACTTTCTAGCAAATTCTTTGGACTCCTCTTGTGCCAGATCTAGCCCCTGGAACTCAAGCTGACCATCCTCAGCTGAACTATTCGTTCAGCGTTCTATTATGGGCTGCAAGAGGAATTATTTTCAGATGGATTTCCAGTGGGAAAGGAGATTGAATGATTTCCATTTAAGTTGACAGAGTCTCTAGTGATGGCAAAAGTGGAAATCTGGTTTTGTGTCAGCTGAGGACAATGACTTTGTGTATGAGTTTATGAATTTTATCAAGATTAATGTTGAAGATCAAATTCCCTATCAATTTAAGATCTTGTTGCAAAAATTGCTGCTCCTATTTATGTAACTTAAAGAGCTGGCTAAATTCTCCATGCTATGGGATGATTAGCAGGATTTGCTAATCAAGAGAACTCCACAATACAGTCATGAGACTTCATACGGCTAATTTCCTGTTGTTTTTGACTAAAGCAGGAAGTGTTCTGTTTCATGTTCCTTGATGTTAGCTGCCTCTTTTGCCAGATCTAGCCCATGGGACTCATGCTGACCATCCTCAGCTGATCTAGAGTCCTGTTATGGGCTGCAAGAGGAATTATTCTCAGATGGGTTTCCAGTGGGAAAGGGGATTGAATGATTTCCATTTAAGTTGACGGAGTCTCTTGTGATGGTAAAAGTGGAAATCTAGTTATGTGTCAGCTGAGGACAGTGACTTTGTGTATGAGTTTATGAATTTTATCAAGATTAAAACTGAAGATCAAATTGTCTACCAATTGAAGATCTTGTTGCTATGGTTATTAAATACTCATTACTACATAATGCCATTGTTGCATTAAGATAATCTAACTGCCTAATTGTTCTTAAAAACTGTGATTTAGGCAGCTGATACTAACAGGGCTGGACTGACAGGGCAGTCACTAATGCAAATGATATAAGGTTATTTTAACTAAAAAGGCTGCAAGTGTGGCTGTTCATTGTACTGGGCTGGTTCTGACTCTCAATTCCTTCTGAAGAGAGAAGCCATCATGCAGTTTCTGTGACTAGGGAGAACCACCTGAAGCGTGAGTGTAAATTTCTGCCTCTCTTCATTTGCCCACTTTCTTCCTTCTGTGATAATTAGTTATTAGATAAGGGAAGCTTCAAATGTCCTACCACATTACAAGTACTTCAGTTGAAAATGCTGCAATTGGCAAATCTGACAACATGTGAGGTTTAGTATTGCACAGGGATAAGCAAGAAAGAGGATTACAGTTGATCTGGTCACATTTGAAAGGTCAATGAGTACTATTAAGCCTAGAGGGTAAAAGAGAGCTGTTCCTAATGGAAATCAATGGAGTGAAATTCTTATGCTGAGCAGAGATATAGGCCTGAAAAAGGAGTTTAACAAAGAGTGCAGAGCAACTGCGAAATATAACTGCAGTTAATTGGACCAAAATGAGTTTAATTAGACCAGCTAACTGTTCAATTCTCCTTGGCACTTGTTTGAACATAGCACTTAGTATTGGAAGTTAGTTACAAAAATTTTGCTTCATGGCTTATACATTTGTTGTTTTATCAAGGGAAGGAGGAAGATGAAAGTTGAATGTATAAAGAGAATAAAGGCATAACCATTAAGTTGAGAACAACTGCAGGGAGGAAAGCAGGTGAATAGATCCCTATAGACTAAAGAAAAAAATTTAAGGGGATAATGTTCTTATGTTTGACTAAGGGTAGTGTGGAAGGTTGTTTTAAGTAATAGATCAAGAATGTTAAAAATTAGAATTACGGCAGTAAAGTAAATTAATGTCTGCCTTTGGACTTGTATTGTGAGGTGTTATAATTTTGCCAACTTCTGTGGAGTTGTGTCCATGCACAGTGCAATGGCATGGAGGATGAAGACAGCTGTTGAATATGCAGCTATTTGTAGAATGAACTGAAATACAGGTAAACAAGGAAAGTCCCATGCACATATGCATTTGGCGTTCACTGAATAAATATCTCATCACGCCTCTACATGCTTGAAATTCATCCAAATTTTCACTGTTTCTGAGCTACAAATTCAGTTAGGATTTACTAAGAAACACATTGTTTTACCCAAAGGTCACAAATACAAGAGGCTTAAAATAAGCAAGAGAAGCTATACTCAACATCCATAGTGTGAAACTGCTCTTGTGGTAATCCCACACTGTGACAGGGCCAACTGGCACATGGAGGAAAGGAGTAGATCTTGGATTCTTTGCCAGCACTACTTAACATCTTTCTTCTATGAGGGGCAATGGTCATGACATGAAAACTGCTACCACTTTTGGTAGATAGTAGCTGTCACTGTGTTATATTATATAAATATGAGCTATATTTATATAAATATATAAGCTATAATGTTATAGCTGTCATTGTGTTATATTTAAGGGGAAGTAATACTTGTAAAACTTGCATCCACAGAAGGCAGGGATTTGCAAGAAAGGGATGTAGGTTAAGGAATATTTTGATCAGTGAAAGATACAGGAAGAGCAGTACTTGTGTCAGAGTTCTTCTGCAGATCCCAGCTGTTAAAAACTCAGCCATTTGAGAAAGACAGACTTGTTCCTTAGCTCAGGTTGGGGAATCTAGTATGCTGGTTGCTTGTCCTTCTGGAGGCTGGTGGCTCACACGGACAGGTCCTGCACTAGAGAGTAGGTGGGAGGGCTTGATTCATTCTCTCCATGTATAAGTATCCACAGACGTGTTTTTGAGGCTTGGAAAGCTGACTCCCAACTCAGTCTGTCATTTTGCATCTGTTGTACACTTGCAGGAATCACTTTTATCAGGTATGAAGATCATATCTTGAGCACAATTTTTTGAAGAAAATGAAAATTCAGTGCTTGTTGAAGTCATTTGGAATGGATCTCAGACTGGCTGCCTTAAGCTCTGAACATGAAACCTGCTACAGATTGATAGGAAAATGTATTTTATTTCCATTACTTTTCCTGTTTTTTTTTTTTTTTTTTAAATATATAACAAAACCTTTTCTAGTGTATTCAAAATCTAAACAAATGTGTATTTCTATTTTTCTATTACTGAAGCAACTTGTTTGCTGAAAGCAAAATGAGAATCAATTTGCCACATAAATAAAGGAAACACACAAGCTTTTCACTTTGCTGGAATGAAAGAGAATGCATTGTCCCAGTGTTTTTCTGCATATGGGCTTTGGCCAAAGGGGAAATACAGCAAAAATGCAAACTGATTTGAAAATGCTCTAAGAACACAAAACATGAATGTTAATGGATCTCTTTTTTTTTTTTTTTTTTTTTTTTTTTTTTTTTTTTAAACAGTTAATTACTTATCTTTTTTATAAAACCCACTGTAATGGAAGTACTAATATGTTAGAAGAGAGAATCAGATTTGAGAAGGCAAACAGATTCCTAAAGTATAATGCAGAAGTCACTGGGCTGATAGAAGGCACATCAGCTCTGATCTTTTGTTATGGGCACAACTGGCCATTTCTAGCATGCAGTTATGGTGGTGTTTTTTGGGGTGGTTTTAAGTCTCCTTCTTTCATCCCACATCCCCTTTTACTTCACACGTAGAACAGCAAATAAAGAAACTATTGACATAGCTTGAAAACACAGAAAAACCCGGATCTTGCAAAAAAATCTCTTTGGCAAATAGCTTTGTGCTGTAAACTTACCTACAGAAAACATTTGCTCAAGGAGTTGTCCTCCCTCTTGAAGACCATGATGTAGTGAGAAGAAAACATTTGTACCAAATCGCTATATTTTGGGACACAAATCCAGTTATTTTTAGCCTGTCTCCTGGGTGGGCACCTGGGTTGTTAATCTCTGCCAACTTATATGCTTTTTGAGAGAACTTAAAAGTAAAATGTTCCTCCCACCCCTGTAGCCAGCACAGACCAGAGGGCATGATTACTTTTGTTCATGCACTGCTTTAGGATGTTATGTGGTTGTTTTCCATTTGGGGAAAAAATTCTAGGTTATGCTAATTTTTAGTGGTCCCTTAGTTGCTACTTCACCTTGTTTTAGAGTGGGTTAACAGACATCTCTGAAAATTCCTAGAAATTTCTTTTTTACATTTGGGCAACCATAAGACATAGAAACGCTTGCTCCTTAGTGAGCAAGATAAATAAATGTCCTGAAAAACAAATGAGATTTCAGAACAAGTGATAAATTAATGTATTAATTTCTCAGCTATTTTACTGTTAGAAGAAGATGCATATGTAAATAGCAGATGACTATACTTCAACAAGTTGAAAGTGTCTGCGATCTTTTTCTCAGTGCCACTTAATGCAACTTGGAAAATTAATATCAGTAGTAAAAATAAGCCTCATCTCCCAGAAAGCATCTGGAGAGTTACACACTCTTTGCTCCTGAGTTTTACACAAGCTGTTACGTAAGAGTCCAGAAGGTTTTTTTGTGCACATAAGTCAGTGCCACAGTCATTTCTAAACCAGTGCATCTCCTTTTCTCTACTGTGCAAATCTGTTGTTGCCTGACATGATCATTGGATCTCTGTCCACTTTACTGTATGCAGATATTAAAATATGACTAAGAAATACTTTTTTTTTTTTTCCCCTAGAGGCTATATATCAGTTATGTTGTTACAAAGAAATAAGCGTTCTGACACCTTGATTTTTATTTTTTCTTAACCTCCCACCTGCCCCATTTTTTTAATGTTTGTGTTAGCCTGCATCAGATGATCCAAAATTAGAAATCCAAATTCTTCAGAAAAAGAAGTGACGTCCACAAGACTATGGGAGTTTTTGTCTCCGGTGCCAGCAGCATGATAGACAAAGGCTGATGCCTTCAAAGCACAGATCAAAAAGAAGAAGAGGGGCTTCAGATCTATGTGAAACCAAAGAGCAGAACTGGGCTTTGGCTCATTTAATGAATCTAAGAGATCAAGGACTATTAATGTGCTTGCTTCCAAAATCAATTATCGCATGGCCTTTGCCAAGAGGAATCCACTACTGTTCATGATTTATAGTATCAAAGAAGGGTGGCAGCCTGCTAGCGTTATTGTGGGTAAAATATTACTCAGTATTACTGATATGGTAAGACATTCCATTAGCTTGCTTCAGCAGACTATGCATTATAAGAGGCCTGGGGTTTGTGTTCTGACTTCTGATTCATAGAAAGCCATATCTAATGATATGTCTCATATCTGATGAAAGGAAGCAAGCAATAGAACAGCACGTTCCCTTACTTTCTGGGAAGGGTCCGGTTCATCTCTTAATTTCTGTGTCCACTTATGATGTAAACAAAGACCTTCACTAATTTTCTTAAGGAAAGTTTGGCATATGCCTTGGTAATCTTCTTGTCATGATCTTCTTTTCAAATAACAGATCCTGGCAAAGTTAAGGCTTATTACATATGCTGGACTCTTGGTTCCATTATTTTTATCTTTGTTTTGGCAAAAGAATTGGAATATTTCTAAACACTGGAAATCCCTTCATGTCTCAATTTTATTACACAGTCTCAAAGTTAATGAGTAAAGCTGCTCTTCAGGCAATATCAGCTTATGTTTCACCCAAAAGCTATCTGCAAGTAGTTCAGTGTGGGCCTTGCCACCACCCCCACCTTGACTTTATTTATTCTGAAAACCCTGTAGCTGTCTCTGGAAGATATCGAGTCTTATTTAAAAAATAAACAAATAAACAAAGAAAAAAAAAAAACACCCCTTTTATTCTCTTGGTATGCTTTAAGTGAGTGTTTTTGAAAAATGCATAAAAAGGATTTATACAGTGGAGAAACAATAACAAATACTGTATAATATTTTAATTTGTATGCACTCTCTTACTTTCTATTCCAGGAAGCTCTGTAAGCACAATTTAATTTATCCTCCTCGCTTATCTATGCAGTGGTTAAGTATTGTCCCTACCTCATGCATGAAGAAATTATGATGCAGGGCTAGATTTGAAGAAAGCAGCTTCTGCAAACCTCCTGGGTCCTGTTCCTCTGTGAACTTGGTGTCCCTGGATGTTAGCATCCAGCCAGGCTGGATGGTGCTCCCAGGCTGGGTGAGGAGTGCTGCTTCTCTGAGTTACGGAGGAACCAGAAAGAAGGTAGTAACTGAGCCAAGTTAAAAGAAATCCAAATGACATTCCTTTCTTCTTTTTCCTCCCTGGCTGTTGTTATTAACATTCTTCTGAAACTGATGCTTTCAGTTACTGGTGCTGATTTATCTCTCTACTTACTGGGTTGTTTTTGTAGAGTAGAAGTACACGCCCCAGCTCTGGGCTTTTCAGGGATTTTGTTACAATCCTAGTAACACCTTCTGCTCCACAGCAAACACTGTTTTTTTTATTAGCAGGTGTTCCTGATTAAGTCCTGCCATCAGATGCTTGCAGGTATAACTCTACTCAAGTTTGGTATCCATCTCAGAGATGGACAGACCCCAGAACTGGCTCAGCAGTGCACATAGAGCTGTACCAATGACCTTGGTCAGGGGAGGGTGGCAGCTGGTAATCTGACTGGAGGAGCTAGGTCTCCTAGAAGTATCCTTCTCTTTATGCTTCTAAAAGCAATGTTCAGTCTTTTTGCAGTTCAGCTGGAGGCAAACAAATGTCAGAGGCATCGCCGCTATTCTGCCTTAGGCAACAGCCTGCTTTGTGCCTGGAGCTGGGCTTCATCTGACCAGTGGTGAATAAGGAGGCATACTGCAGACCAGTTTCTTCCTCAGCTGGGTGGGCTGTCTGTCTATCAGATGAGAAACAGGAATAAGGCCTAAAACCATGATCACCAGAGATCACTTGTGTGTTTGTGAGCACAGACTAGGGCCGTGTGTGTCCCTGGGAGGGATGGACAAACCTGCTGCTTGTGTTGGAATGTCTTCTTCCTACTGAGCGTTGGGCTTGAGGTTTTCCACAGCAAATGTGAGGATAAAAAAGAGGTGGGGATTGACCTCATAGTACAGCAAGCTTATGTGGTAGTAAACATGGTGTGACTGCAGTCCCAGGACAAGCATCACAAACATCTGTAACACCAGAGAAAAAATTAAAACAACTCGTGAATTTTACTTCCACAAGATGTCATGTCCTACAGACTGGTCAGGCTTTCTGTGCTGGATGATAAGGCAAACCAGACAATATGCCTTGTGCAGGGAACAGGCTTCAAAGCACAGAGCCTACTGAATGAAGAGTGTGCTGTACAGTTATAACTTTGGGCGAAGATTTTCCATTGTATTGGAGAACAGTTAGTAAGGGATGAATTGATCAGTCTTCAAAGTGTAGATTATTATTATTATGAAAAATTGTGTATTTAAACAAATTGTAGAACCAGGAGGTAAAGGAGTAGACCACATTCAATCAAATTGGCTTCAGTGTACTTTACAGAATATATCACAGTTGTTTCCCTGCTTTTGCATGTTTCTATTGTATGGAACTGATGATGCATTAACAGCTTACTGTCATAAGAATGCTGGCAAAGACTGATGATCCTCTTGTCTGCTTTCCCACTTCTTCCAGTCCTTTGTTTTTCTTTGTTTCATTTTGTGGCTTTACATTAAGAAGTCTTTGGCAATTATAGTGCCATGCAAATCTCATACCTGACTGCTCACTTGCTGCTGTACATCACTACTCTCTGGCTTCCCAGAGGTCACTGGAGCCCATTTATGCTGTAAGACTACAGACTAGTAAAATCAAATGTATACCTAATCTTCACACTAATCTCCTAGCTATGCAGTGCTTCTCCAATTTTGAAAATACTGGCATGGGGTTGGAAAATATATCATTGCCACATTTTGCCAGAAGTTAACTTGTAGAAAGATGGGCAACACTTGAAATGGGAATGGGAAATAAAAGAGAGTGTGTGTGTATGTGAGACAGAATAGTTGCTGACTATCATTTTTATTAAAATATTTATTCACTCAAATTTTGGCAGAATTTCCTTGGGAAATCCCCCTGAAGTGATGTGCTTGCATAATAGTTGGTCGACGAGTTTTAGCAAAAGGGGCTGTGTGGGAAGTCACATGGAGGATTAACTATGATTCTACTGGGTTAGTGGTTTGTTTTAAGAAGTTTGTCTGCCTCATTTCATCTTGCCTAGAAAATGATTCATTGTCACTAAAGACGGTTGAAACTGATCATCAGATAATGAGAGGGAAAAAGATGATTAGTAAAGAAGGACTGTGGTAACATGTGCCAGTAATAAGCTCTTTCAAGTAGATGAAATTTAAAGCTTAAACAGAAGTCATTATTTAATAACAGATGACCATAGCAAGTGATCTTTTAAAGTGCATTTAGAGTGCTCTGGAACAAAGCTGTTTGTTATCTGGTATCTGTTCTGCATTTGCAAACAAACTTTAAAAATGGTACATTTAAAAAACATTTTCTCTCTCTTAATGTAGAAATAAATTCAGGAAATGAAAGTAAAATTCTGAATTTTGCTATGAAGCTGTCTTCTGCTTTTCCTCAAGAGATTGAAATCAATAATTTATGAAGCACATCTCAAAACCCCTGCTGGGCACCATTTAGAAATTTGTTGCTGGGTCTTTTTTCTGTTGTTTTAATAAGGGAATGATGACCTTGAGTAAACTCTTAAGTTTCCATGCATACGTCTGCACCTCCAGCACAGCCTAATAGATGTGTCAGCCTGAATTGCCTGTGTAAAAGACCAATGTGTGGAATCTGTTTTGCACATGGCTTCTGGCTTGACAGTTTAAAACTTTGCTGCACTAATTGAGTCTTTATCCTTGGCTAATTTTGAGAAACATACAGTGGATTTTGTTGGAAATAGGTGATTCTGTGTTACTTCCCTAGTGAGTGTCCCTCTGAGAAAAAGAAAAGGTAGCAACAATGCAGAATTTAGACCCTCTGCCTCTCTGGTCACTGAAGAGCAAGAGCAGAAAGGAGGTTTAGCCTTTGCAGAACTGTCTCCACCAAAGAAATCTTAACATTCCCTGCTCCTGGATTTTAGCTAAGAAGGGTAAAAGACAAATTTAACCCATGCTTACTGTATGTGCATAGCAAAACTGTTATTACTGTCTGTGACGATGTTATGGAAGTCTTTTGAGCTCTGAACGTCTAACACAAGTGAGATCAAGATGAAAAAAATAAAAATGAGAAATATTATTACTTCACTGTTGTGAGAGAGC
Organism: Aythya marila; assembly: GCF_965140915.1. Taxonomy (NCBI): domain Eukaryota; kingdom Metazoa; phylum Chordata; class Aves; order Anseriformes; family Anatidae; genus Aythya; species Aythya marila. The sequence goes on from NC_139046.1 coordinate 14,651,088, forward strand.
ATGACAGCGAATCTGTGTCAAAAGAAAGTAACAGGTTGCTTTGAAACCTAATGTTATAACTAATGTTGGACACTACGCTGCTGTCCTTACAGGACTGCCTATTCAACCACTATGACCAGTAATGTGTATTAGGGGCTGTATTGGAGATATTATTTATACTACTTTTATACTCTGCAGTGTGACATTTGGCCTTAGCATGGTATTCCTCTCGCTGGGATAGAAGAGCACCACACTTGTGGTGGCCTCAGTTGCCAGTGAGGACTGGATATGAGAGGATGCTGTTCTTCAGAATAAGGATATGGGTCAGCAGAGAGTGCTGAGGGTGAGAGGACCTTGATACTAATTTAGGTAACACTCAGGCCTTGTAGTGACATTGTTCAAGATAAGTTTCACTTTTCTGTTTCTACTCTGGATAAGCTGATGTGTGGAAGCACAGGGCGCTAATACAGGCAAAGGGAGATGCTAGTCCTTGTGGCCTATGAAAGCCCTGGTGTCCTTTTCATCTAGCAAAACATCCATGTTTGTAGTACTTCTACATGAAGCAGTGTTTTTGTAATAGTCCATTGACCTCCATAACCACATAGCTCAGACTGTTGTGTTGAGCAATAAAGAGTCCCAAGCTTAGAAATTTTATTCTATCCATCTGCAAGAAACTTGCTTCATCTTTTTTCTCCCTTCTCAGCAATATTCAAAACCCAAAGATAAAATAATACTGCTTATGCTCATTTCTAATGGAGAAACAAATTCAGCCTGTTTCTGTGTACTTCACAATGCCTGAAGCCCATAAAACATTGCAAGTGTTCAACAGCCACAACGGTCATCAGTAACTGCAGCAAAGAAACCTCTATTAATGCAGTAGTATCTTTATTCTAATCTCTTGTGAAATCAACTGTATCAACTGTAATAACTCAAGGGGTTCTGACTGAATGTCATCTGAGAAAAGGAAAGATGACACCTTGGGAACTTCTTCAAGAGCTGGTGAGGTGATACTTTTAGAGGGATAAGAAACCAATGAAGCAGAAAGCTGATGCAAAGATGAAGTTGGCATTGGCAGGATTGTTTGTCAGATTTAACTACAGAACCACAGAGGGAGGAAAGGGAAGAAGAAGAAAATAGTAGGGAGACTCAAAATCAGAACTGCTAACTAGACTATTTTGTTTGCTCTTGCATTGGTGTTCATAGTGAAAACCAAAGGGAAAAACCCATGAGTAATAGTTTGTAAGATGAACAGGATACTTCCTTTCTTTTTCCTCTCAGCCTTGATCTTCTCACCTGGGCTCCGCTCCTTTTCTAAACTGTTCACATCCCGTGTCCTATTGTTCTGTGCTCATTTCCTCCCTCTGTATTCTGTGATGCCTCTGCTGCTGTAATTCCATCCCTCCCAGCTTCCACTCTTCTTGCCTTTTTCTATTCGACCATACCCTACTTGTGATGTACTGTTCCCTATGTAGGCACCTCTCCTATTTTTGAAAATTGAAATAGCTCAAAGGAGTCTGTAGTGGGGGGACAGGTAGGCCTTCCAGCAAGGGCACAAACAAAGGAAAATCAGTGTTTAAAGTCCAACTTTTCAAAGATGCATGATTCTCTTCACAGGGCCTCCCTGATTCCTTGCCTTTCTCTGCCAGTATTATATTATGGGAGCTAGATGTAAAAAAAAAATTGGGGGTATTTTCCATTAAAGTTTTGCTTGTTTGCTTTTAACTCTGTTACTTCAGTGAGTAATGGAAAGTCTATAGCCATCACTGCTCTGTAAATAATACTATAAAGAAAATACAACTTATGCATGGAAACGTAACTTTTCATAAACCTGTTTGGTGGTGAGTTTATTCAAGATACTTGTTGAGGAAATGCACACCTCTAAATAATTAATGGTGGTCTGCAGTACGTTTATCAAATTTGTTTTTCAGAATGAAGCCATAAAGGAATTTAAGTGATGGTTAGCAACCTCATGAAAAGATTTTACTTATAATTCCCTATGAATATAAAATATTTATGGTTAAAAGCCCTGAAAGGTGTGTGCAGGGAGAGAGCCAAGGGAGTTTGTGTATGTTGGTATGAGGGAGAGAGAAGGAAAAAGAAATAGGGTTTTATTTGCTCTTTATCTCTCAGATAATCTTAATCTCACAACACGTGTGAAGTACAAACAATTGTGAAGCATTGCTGGGTAAGGTGACATGGTGAGGAAGAGCTGTCATGGTTTATGGTCCACCTGCCCTGAGACACGGAGTGGGGAAACAACTGTAGAGCGGTGGGGACCCAGAGGTCACAGAAATCTCGTGGCAGCCTTCACTCATTTTGTACATCTCTTCCCTGCTCCAGTAATCTCAGGATAATGTTTAATTCTGATTTTAGGAGGGGAACAAAAATTAAATAGAAAAAAATTATTCATAAAAAATTAAAATTCCAGAAGAGTTTTTGTCCTATTGGATCTGTTTCTATTTTCTCACAGAACTCACAGAACTCAGAGAACAGAGAATATTGTCAATTTTAGTTGCACGTACACATTCTGGTTTATAAGAAACTTGGGGATAATAGGTGTGTAACCCCGTTTAAAAATTTTACCTGGGTTTCAGGATCCTACTTGCAGGAGGCTGATAAGAGTTGAGAACTGCATTTTGTGTTCATTGCCAACCTTGAAAAATCAGCTTCCAGCTATTTTAATGCAGCAGTGTTTCTTGTTCTGTTCAGTGTGGTGTTTGCTTGCTTTTCTGATCTAAGTAAGATGAAGAATTGGAGAGACAAAGACTTCTGTGTTACTTGTGAAGAAGCTGAAGATAACTGGCTCATTTAAAAAAAAAAAAAAAAAGTTCAGTTTGCTTTTGCTTTATGACTTCAAGTGCTTTACTCATCTTGTTTTCATATTAAGTAAAAATCTTCATGTTGTAAATTTTGTTGCAAAAAGAAAGCTTAAAGGAATAGATTACAACTGAAGAACTGAAGTCATGAAAAGTCTTCCATCTGTAGAAATACATTACAACTATATCTGAAGCTGAAAGCTGAACCAAATACTCAGCTGATTTTATTTTATTTTTTTTTTTTTTTTGTAATGAGATGATACAAAAGCCATCCTTTCTTCCTACTTACCAATTTCTCCTTTAAATATTTTTTCTAAGCCAAAGTCTATGTGTTTTAAAATTATAAATATTGAAAGAGTGAAAGCCTGTGTGGGCATGATCACTGGCTGCCATTTTAGGAGGTCTGTCAGGCCTTGAGAACATCCTAGACAAGCTTCTTTAGATAAACACCAGAAGCTCTGGGACTCCTGCATTCAACAGGGACAGACGCTTGCTTAAATATAACTCTAGTAATTATCTGCTTGAGAAACTCTGCTCTTCATCAGGAATTCTGCTGCTACTAGAGGCAGCAAGTGATGTCTGAGAGTGTGCCTCCTTCTGTGTATTGGAAGCTTGTAACTGGATGGACCATATTCTGCTTCACTGGTTGTCAGACCTCAGATGTTTCAGCATCACTATATGGAGAAATCCCCCAAATCAGATGCCATAGGTGATACTGCAACAACATTGCTTAATAAAAGACAGGCCAGAGCTATGATTTCAATTTCAGTCTTGAATCCTTCTCTAATGGGAAAGAGCTGTGTGCTTTGTTCGCATTTTTGGTGTTCATTGCTGCACACCAGGCTTTATCTGGGATGTGGTTTTGAATTATAGGAATGCTCCTAGGAAGTCCTCTCAGAGCAATTTTGCAGATAAAGCAGAAAGTTCTAGAAGGATCAGTGAGGTGAAGAACCTCTCAAGAAAGAGTCTGAGCAACAGGTCATGCCAGCTTCCTTGGTTCTTTTCCGTTTACAAGGAAAAAGCATGGAACCTTTAAATGAAGGTTTTCAGACTTTTTAATTAATTTGTTTAGAGCTAGCAAACGTGAACAGCTTTCTTAGTATATATAACATCAGTAAACTTACTCCATGGTTGTTTCTTTTGCATCACAGTAGTTTTGATCTGTCAGAATTCCTTTATTTTATTTTTTTTAAGGTGTTGACCATGGTAGTACGTTTTGCTAGTAATGTGAGACTTTAGAAGTAAAATAATAATGTTGTAGCACTGCACTTCAGCTAGGCTATCCCAGAAAAGAGGAAGAAAAAAAAAAGAAACCAAGAAAAATGTTTTTGTGTGCCCCTTCCTCTCTCACAATTTTCTGGGGAGGAAAAAAAAAAAGTAGTTAAATATTTTGCAGCTCTTGCTTTTTCTCTCCTCTTCCTCCTCTACTCACTTTTCAATCAAGTTGTACTTGAAAATGTTCTTGAGGATCCTTATGACACTTGGGAATATTTCCCAGTTTGAGAATAATGGCTTTGAGTTATAGCAGCTTATATCTTTACTGGTCTGTGGAAGAATATTTTATTATTTAATATGAAAATGGTCACTTGCTGTCATCTGAGGGGTTCCTGTGTTTTCTGTGACAAGAGTTTGTGTTTCATTCTGGCTATGCATGCAGTTTTTAGTGTCAAGCCAAAGTTACTAAAAATAAAACCAAGTTAGTATCCAATCTCCAAGGAATTAATTGCTTTGAACAAAAGAAGAAAAATAGGAGGGGAAATTTTCCAAAATGCTAGAAAATTCTAAGTTACTGCTTACATTAAAAGTTGTTTTGGATTCTTGCACCTTAAAGTTTCTTTTTTTTTTTTTTTTTTTTTTTAATGATTACCTGAAATTATATTGCTTCAGGGTAACTGGATTTTGATATTTAGTTTTTAATTTTGGCAGTCTTATGATGTGTTCCCCATCCCACCACCCCCGCCACCAATATTTCTTGGATTCTTTCTTCAACCTTACTTTGTGTAGTTTTCTTGTTGTTGTTTGGCAACACCAAAAACAAAGTGTTCAATTCAGTTCAGAAACTGTCCCAGAGCTTCTGGTGATTTTTTTTTTTTTCTATTTTCCTCAATTCAAAAGTGTTCTTGAGCAGAAAATGTTTGTTTTGTTTTACAGTTAGTGTCAAGTTTTGAGTGGCATAAACAGGTGATGAAAACACGATAAAGTGTGTATAACAACAGTCTCATCCAGACTGGTGCAGCCCTTGTGGCTTACACAAACTATGAAACTAACTGGTGTTGTTTTCTTCCAACATTATTAAAATATGATCCTTTGAATAAATACCCACAGACTCGCTATTTTCACAAGTTCAGTATCAACTGGAAAGCATGCAGTCTTTGACTGAGATTTTTCAGGCAACAGTCTCCTATGTGAACAAGAATATTTATGAAATGATTTATTATTAGATTAATTGCTAAAGATTATTTGTGTTCTTTGCACTGAGGAGTTCTTCTGTAGGGCAAGGTTTCTCATATCAGCAACAGTTAGAACAGAAACATTCCTTACCCGTTACCCGCCCAAAGAGTTATTAGCTTCTAAATTTGCTTACTGTACAGAATGTTGCTTCGTTATGTTTGCCAACAAAGCAGCATTCAGTAACATTCAGCATTCAGCTAGAAGAACTTCCATTTTCTGAGGACTTGGTTTGTGGATACTTGGCTTAACTTGTGTTAATGTAGGCCAGATCTTGGCATCAGCCATGGAGAACTGGCCGTACCATCTTGTTCAAATACACCCTCAGAGTCTGAAGAGATTCTGTTAGACTTACTTGTGACCTCCTCTATAGTGCTTTGGGATACTATATTCTAGTAAATATAGCACAGCTACAGGGAAAGGCTGGATTTTCTGGAGGATGTCATGTTCTGGAAGAAATGTGCAAGTTTAGCTGAAGTCTTTCAGTTTTCTAAGTATTGATCCTGACAATGCACCCTGTCTGTACTTGGTAGCAAATTGCATGCAGAGCATTCATCGTTCATCTGTGTTCTGTATATTCCTTATGTCTCTTCCATATGGTAAAACATTAGATAATTTAACACTTCAAAAATCTCTCTGATGGCCAGTGTTATGCCACACAGAGCTGATAGTGCTCAGCAATCCTGCTGTAACCAGTAGGAATTAACAGTGTGACAGGAATGCCCACCATGCAAGAGGCAGATACAGGTTCCCATCTCCCTTGAAGGATTCATCCTTCCACAGCATGTGTTCAGCTCCATCTGATGAACACTGGGACAGGTTTACAGCTACAGATGAATTCACATTCACCTGTTTTTGTTGTAGATTATCAGTGAAAAACTTTATACTGGGTATTGGTGTATCCTTGGCATAAAGTCCTATCTGTGACTGTTACTCCTTTCTGTTGCTTTTCTGTTAGAAGTATCTTATCCTTCTGATGTTGTTTTTGCTTGGGCTTTCTCACTGGAGGCCAAGTGATACCTGCTGCACTGGAGTCATCATCTTTGATGTAGACCAGTGCCCATTTTTCTCATGAATTCCCAGAGAATATTTTCAAAAAAGAGCACTTGCAGAGCCTGCAGGGACAGAAAAGTGTCTTCCTGTGAATCTGGCTGGTGTAGGAGCTCAAACACTTCTCTGCTTTATTATATAAATTCATATATATTTTATTATATATATATTATTATATAAATTTATATGGGTGAATCATCATCACATACAGTCACTTGGATTGTGTAGCAATTTGATTCCAAAGCAATGCTCAGGAAAGACCAACACAACCCTATTGAAATAATTTATCATGCTACATGCGATCGATAGCTATGAAGTCATTAATATTTTCCTATTTCAGTAAAAAAATATGGAAAAGAACTTCAAAGTTCATAACAGTTGCAGATATGCTAGAGCTAGGCCTGAGGGAAAGGAAATTCCTTCTGCATAGTCTAGCTAGTTGTAGCCCTTTTATTTTCAATCTATCCTTCAGCTTAAAGTAGTGTTTTTCAGGCACTTCAGTATCGGATAAATGTGCTACACTGATACCTGAGCCTGTTACAGCTTTTTCAAGGGAGTTGTTTTCCTATCTGCTGGTTTTATCTAAATCTGGTGTATTTGGGCTGGACCATAGAGCTTTTTGTCTCTATGGGTTGCAAAAGGAAGGACTTCAGTGTGCAGGCCTCAGGTTCCCTTCAGAGCTTGTTTGTAAAGCTTGCAACATCAAGTTACACTCAGTGAACCTAGTTAAGGCAACAATTCTCTGTGATCTGGGATATGATCAATATACATCCAGTTCTCAGAAAGCAGAAGTAGCCTTTTGAATAGATGATAAATAATCTTAGAAGTGAAAAACTGAAGCAAAGCCCTGTTTATTACAGTCGCTAGAGATCTATTTCTGCTCCCGCAAAAACTGCTTTGTGTGTAGCTGTACTTTGAATGTATTTGCAATCACCAGTGCTAATGCTTGAGACCCATCTGGTTCTGGTCTATCAGTGTCAGGGCTGCACTCAGCAGTGCTACAAATCATGCAATAAACTTCAGATCTGGAAGTTCAGCAAAGCTCAAGTGAATTTGGTTTTGCATTTGTGCCATTAGTTTGAGTTCATGAACTTTTTTTTTTTTTTTTGTTACTTACTCATTTCTTTCTTTAAAGGAAAATCTGATTAAGAGCAAACTAAATGTTTTGCATCTAAACAGAAATCTGTGTTACATCTGCAGCTGGGTGCCTGATAATAAAGACTGGTTAATAGATCTGTGCTAGCAATTGCTCTTACTGCTCTTACTCACTTCACAGGAGCAAAAAAGCATTTTTTTTTTTTATGATATCATTTTGTCTGAGTAAATTAAATTCTTGTATCAGAAGCACATTTACCATTGTAGCTGCATCTCCACTTGTGCCTTTTGATTATAAAACAAACAAACAAAACAAAACCAAACAGCTTTCTCTGGCACTTTTGCTGTCTTACTATGAATGATCAGAAAATAAGTATGTCTTTCCTTCTGCCATGTTTCCCCCCCAAAAAATTAGGATTCCTGATGTGGTTTTGGTACTTTTAAAAAGCATTATTATTATGCTTTTCTATCCATCTCTGTGTTTGTTTGCCCAGTAAGCTGAGGTGTACATTTATTCTATGTTAAATGCACTGAGTCCCTCCATCATAAGAATATTTATCATCTCTCTTTGACAATGCAGATATCTTGATTTAAAGCATGAAGGTCAGTGTTCCCCTAACTAACTTCAGACCTCTCAATATAATGTGTAAGTTTGTAATGTCACCTCAGTGTTGCTGCTACTGGAGGGATATTGTTAGGCACCATTTTTTTTCTTCTATTTCCCACCCATAAAAATTAATAAACCTGGGATGACTCTACGCTTCAGTTTAGTACCTGAAGGTAAAGGCTGTCCCTTCTGAGAAACAGGGTAGAATAAGTAAAGTGTTGAAGAAACTGTGCACTGTTTCTTTCCATTCCGCTTTTCAAAGTTTGTCTTCTCCCTTCTCCTGTATTCTCCTAGTTTATTTTGCTGATCCATGTTCCCACTCTTTGCTTTTCCATCCAAACAGAATATTTTTCCTGAGGGTTGCTGGAGTGTGCTCAGAGTTAATAGTGTCAGTATAATCTTGTGTTACTTCACATATGGGCAGTTTTGATATTCTGCGATGGAAAGTTGCTCACCACTCCCTTGCACTGTCGGTTCTTGGCCATCTCCTATAGACTTGAGTTTTTAAAAATGTTTTGATATTCTCCAGTGCAAGTTGCTCTGTCTGTGAAGAAAGGTTATGCAGTTCAGCCAGTCTGAGTGATTTGGAAAAAAAATCCTCCAAAACCTGCAGGGTCTTCTCTGTATAGTCTGCCCATTCATGTCAGACGCAGGGAACCTATGTGCTGTAATGTTTATGTAAATGTAAATTCGAGGCAGGGCACCTCTAAGCTGGCAGTTTCTGGCTACCAGAATGTTCCAGTGACAACTTATGATCATCTCAGCATAAATTAAGGAAAGCTGAGATTTCTCCAAGTAAGAAGAATTAATGGATGGAGTTTAGTAACGGTGACTTGCTAGAAAAAAATAAACAGGTATTTTGAGAGATGAAAAGAAGCCAGTTTTCATTAAGATGGTTTAACTGATTGAGCTGTTAGACTGCACCCCCCTATAGTCAGGTTTTCCCATAACACTGTGATGTTACTCTTTCTGATACCTAAAAGCAGCATCTGTACCTGATTGTTGCTGATGCCTTCTGAGAAGCCAGGGCTGGTGCCATGTGCCCACAGAACTGGGGTGGCTTCTGAGTGCCCAGGAGCAGCCAGAGCAGGGGATGTACTTGTGAGCATAAGTGATATGTGGCTTCCAATCAAAAGTCTGTCCAGACCTTCATTCTTTGTGCAGCAGTGGTTGGTGATGTTAAAGTAGAGAAAAAAATAAAAACATTAAATGTGTAGATAATTCTTCCCAACTTCAGCAGTTTAGGGATTTCCTAGATTGGGCTATATATCTGTGTCATCTTACTAAATAGCTTCAAATAAATCCAACCCCATGAATGAATACAGTAGGCAGCTGGGGAAAAAATAATCATACTTTATAAATATTTTTGACTTGAATTTGTTTCTAAGAACTCTCTAGAGGGTTTTAGGGTTCTTTTTTTTTACTTTTCATTTACAATTACTGCAACCAAAAGTTACAGAAGGAACATTTTTATTTTGATAAATATTTTATTTTCTATGTGGGCAAATCTAAAACAATTCCTCTTAAGCTTCATCTGTTGCTTTCTGTTGTCAAAGAAAGTGTATATTTTTGTGCTGGGCATTTTGGTGTTAAGTGACCTCTGACTGGGCTGGAAAACACCCTGGAAATCTCAGTTCAGGGGCTTGGTTTGAGGACCCTTGCCAGATTGTTTTGACCACACTATCCAGTGCCTTTTGGAAAACTAAAGGTTATTTCTGCAGCATGGATATAGTCAGACTAGGAAGCAAGGAACGGAATGGGTAAGAGCAACAACCCACATAGGGTTACTGAAGCTGTTCAGATGGACAGAGCTTGAGGACAGCTGCAATGGAAAGCATTCCTGAGTAATCAAAAGCCTCAAGCATGTTGTGAATTATAAAAAGCTCTTGTAAAAGTGAGCAACAGGCAAGATGCAGCTAGAGGACTGCATATGTAAACACCCATGTTTAAATTTTCCATTTAAAATTAAAACAGCAAGTCATGTGTTATGCATATCTGGGCCCAATAGAAATAGGGGACTTTTTATGAAGTCACATTGTTAACCTCAGAGCCCTCTGCTAAAATGACTGCATCCCAATGGACTGTGTTGTCACCACTTGAAGCTTCCCCTCAGTCTTTGTACTTTAGAATGAAGAACGAGAATTTGGGTAAGCAACGATGACTGTGGCACAATGTGGGTGGGCATGCTCCCACTGGATGTTGATAGTTTTGTAAAGGCTAGCACCAGAAGTGATGTAGTTTCCATCTGGTCTCTCCAACAGATGCCGAGTTTGAAAACATCCTTTCACTCAAGTGCATAATCTTGCAGGTTTCTGTGACGACAATAATAAGATTTAATAAACGCTACTCTGTTGTACTAGATTGGTAGATACTATAGATCAGTTCTCAAGGTGGTCTTAGTTCTGGTTTGTCTCTGACAACGTGCAGTACAGCTGTGCCTGGATGCTCTGAAGGTATTGTGGTAACCACTTTTACAGAGACTGTTGGGATGAATTAGCCAGTGGTACTCTTGTGGAAGTCTTTGAGTATACCTAAACTGTGCTAGGATTAGTTTCTGACATATAAAATTACCCAGAGATCTGGAGATTCTCTCTGTCCATTAGTGGATAGAAAGCTCTTTGCTTGGGAATTTCTCCCAGGAAATTAGAAAGTAATTTCCTAAATTCCCTAAAGAGAAAGTGCTCTCCTGCTCTCTCATGCTTAGAAAATGACAATTATTGCAAAATTGTCTGCAACAATAAATAGAAGCAGATGTGCCTTGGAGCAGCCACTGGCATGTGGGACCAGTTTTTAATACTAATATAGTGATTTGCATGCTGAATTCTGTTTCTCCTTACAAAGCTCAAAATAAAGCTCAGAAGTATCACAGTTCGACTGTTTGCAGCAATTCCTGGCATGTACATTTGTGTATGTGCAGGGATTCATACAAGCTTCCTAATAGAAGAGGCTTTTTTGTGCCTCTGCCAAGTGCTCCAGGACAAGCGGTCAGGCTTCTGCAATGGCTCAGCTTGCTGGATGCAAAGGCCTCTCAAATGTTCAGACAAAACTATTTCTATTGGAACTGCTAAGGGCTTTCAGCACCTGGTCTGAAGTGCTTAAATGTGAGCTGAGCTCTCTTCAGTGTCCTACACGTTGCTAATGACATGGGTGTGTTTTACTGTTGTGTTGGTCTTGCTGAATTCACAGAGAGGTGGTGCTGGATACTCCTGGTAGTCACTGCTGTTTTATAACTCTTTAGTAAAGGTACTAGAATGCATGTCAGTTTGTTTGGGGTTGTCTCTCCCCCTGCCATGTATTTGAACTAATGAACATGTACACCACAACGCCCTGTTTCTGAGGTGTGTACTGGCACCAATAAACAGAGCAGAGTATATTAATTAGCCTTCAAAGTGGCAGGGAAAGAAATCCAGATGGACTAGCCAGCCTTCTCTACAGCTGATGGAGTATAAACAACACCCAGAGATGAGAGAGGTGATTTTAATGCCTTTGTTTATGGTCAAATTAAAAGCATGGGATAAATTCCAACTGCTGAGGCAAACAGCTTGGCAGGAAGGGTGTTTTGTCGCATGGTGGACCAGGGGATGTACACTTGTGAGAAAGGTATGCGCTTCCCCTTGCTTGTCCAGGCTCTGAGGAGCCTTGGGGTATTTATGGCACGTACAAGGAAGTGCACAAAACAGTTTTCCCCCAATGTGGTTTTGTATTTTAATGAGATTAAATATCTCATCAGCTTGTATTTTCAAGTATTCTGTATGTTATTTATCACTGAAGCAAACACTCAAGGTTTCTCCCAGTATGATGAAGTCCGGAGCTCTCCTTGCTGACAGGAAATATCAGTGCTTGGTTATGAGTGGTGCCAGACAAAAAGCAGAGGAAATGACTGACCCCACCTCCCATGTTCCCAAGTTTTTATACCGCCCCAGGGCACTTCCTCTGGAAAAAGAGGTATTGCAGCAGGGGGATCACAGAATCATAGAATGGCCTGGGTTGGAAGGGACTTCAAAGGTCCTCCAGTTCCAACCTCCCCCACCATAGGCAGGGACAGCACCCACTAGATCAGGTTGCTCAGGATCTCATCTAACCTGTTCTTGAACACCTCCAGGGATAGGGCATCCACAACCTGTCTGAGCAACCTGTTACAGTGCCTTACCACCCTCTGAGTGAAAAATTTCCTTCTAACCTCTAATCTAAATCTCCCCTCTTTTAGTTTAAAACCATTCCCCCTTGTCCTGTCAATATCTGATTGAGCAAAGAGTTGCTCAGTCAGATCCCTGGGCTATCTAGGAAGAATAAAGGATAGTGGAGACTAGATGTATTTGCTCAGATGAGAAATTCTCTGCTTGAGAAAGAGACCTTTTTGGTACATAGTTGAGGTTTCCAGCTCCCTTGCTTCTTCCTCGCCCAGCTTTAGCGTAGATGATAAGATTGGGTCATGCTGTGGCATGTGGCTGCTTGTGAGTTATTTACAGCCAGCAGAATTTGTCCCCAGATATGAGGCCAATTTAATTAAGTGATACTCTGGCCAGCAATTTATTACTTCTGGCAAGCAATTTATTAAGGAAATATTTAATTGTTCGGAAAAGCTGAACAGATTTTATTAGCATCAGAACTTGCATTGGAAATAATGGAGAAATACTAGCATGAGTTTGAATTCTGTAGCATGCTTTTTAGCCTAGTTCCTCCTGGCATCAGTATTTTTTCGGTATTTGTCTGCTTTTAAACGATGTTTCTAAGAAAATGTGTTTGCATCTCAGCTTTCATAGATGAAATTCTTTCTGCTTGGAAAGACCTACAGACTTCTCCAGACTAGTGTGGCACCTAACTAATCCTTGGGGCAGTTCCAATCATATAATTATCCATGCTCAAAATTGCTTGGGCTAGAGTCTTTGCCAGGAAAATTCTCATCTATGCCAACAAAAAATTTCCTTTATTTGGGAAAACCCTCAATCAACTTGATCAAAGGTCAATTCTACAAACATAGGAAAATTGAGCAGTGGCTTTCTAGGAAATTTTTTGGGAAAAAAAAAGGCAGGATTTTAATGAAATTTTAGAATTCATTAAATGTTTTAGGTGTGTTAAAAAAAAAAAATTAAGCTGACAGATGTACCATGTTCTTTAACGATATAACGATATCGTTATATCATTATAGATAACGACAATCTATACTATTGCCCTATAACGGTCTCTCAGAGCAAATTTTTTATAACATTATGTTGACTTCTTGTAATAATATTTGAAAAAAATTTTGTCAACTTCTGGTTCAGAAGGTGATGAACGCCATGATCCTTCCCAGACAGAAGTATCCTTTTGGAAGTACCATATAAACAAGGGGAGACAATGTCTTGTTCAGAGAGCTCAAATAAACAGGAGAACCAGTAGTATGGGGGGGCCAGGATGAGAACCAAGTTCTCCAAGCACCCAGATTCTTGCCTCTGGCAGACCAAACTTCCTCTGTCTGTTTTCAGCACTTAAAGAATAATTTTCGTCACTGGTCCTTTCTCTAATATGGCTAAATCTTTAAATACTGTAGTACACCATTGTATGATTTTTCCTGGGTTTCCTCCATGCTATTGAATTTCTTTTTCCATTACAAAGCCGGGACTAGATTGAGTGCTTACTTTCAGAAATACATCCCCAGAGGAAACAATTATGCTTTTCCTCTTGTTGGCCATCTGTCTTTCTGATAATTTGTTATGTTGTGGACTTAATTTATTTTTAGTTAATTCTGAGCTGTAGCATGTGGCTTTGTTGTCCTAACAGTTTTTTGCCTCTTTCACAATAATTTACTCAGATGTTTCCGCTTAGTCAAGTTCCTTACAGTCAATGTCTATCTGAAGAAACTTGCCTTCCATTCTGCTTGTGTCACCCTTAAAAGTATGCAGAAATTGAGGGCAGAAATCACAGTCTTCTGTGAAATCTGATTATTTATGTATTTAATTATTAGTAATTTTCCTCTCATCGCTTGAAATTCTTATGGTCATGTTAGGGAAACAGTCACTTTTTTTAGGAGACCTATTATGTAAATTTTATGAAAAAGATTTAAAAAAAAAAACACACCATACAAGATTGCAAAGTATATACCGTCTTCTTGTACTTTTTGGAATGTTATTAGTTAACTGCTATTTTCCTGACTTAAATACTTGGGAGAAGGCAAATCTTGTGGCTCAATTAACCACAATCTTCTACTGATACTGTAATGCATAAAAACTTCAGTTGTTGGGCATTTCTAGATACTCTTTTGTTTGTTTGTTTGTTTTTTGGAAGAGTAACAGTTATAGCTCCATTAACTTTCAAACTAGTATTATTTTACCAATACACCACTCTAGTTCTCTAGATCTGGGAGATTTGGTCCTGGGCTAAGTTGTGCCTGTGTTTGACACCTATAGGAACTGTAGAGGTTCAACCTGGTCTCTCAGTTCCTTAAGGAGTGCTCCAAACACTAGTATGATTTTGCAACATTCCTCAGGCAGACCACCTCCTGTGTGAAGAATCATGTATTTTAATTTGTTTGAAACCTGTTTTACGCTAGTTTCATTTTTTGGTCCTTAATTTTTGTGCTGGAAGAGATGGTGACCAGCTCATCCCTACTAAATCTCTCTGTGCCAGTCATAACTTTATAGTTTACTATCAAATATAAATTGTCTTTTTATTCTTTTTTTTTTTTTTTCCCAGATCTTCAACTAGAGACCTTTAGTTTTATCAGATTTCTTTTTGAAAGCACGCACTTTCTTTACTCTCTCCTGTTGCCCTTTGCTGAACCTATTCAGATATCCTATCAGAGAACAGAACAAGAAGTTTGCATGTATAAGGGAAAAATTGTGACAGTTTAGGTGAGTGGCAGACATCCTATAATATACATTGGACTCTAAATTATATATATATATGTATAAACAACAACAAAAAAACCACCAATTTTATTTGTCTCCCTTTTATTTCTTACAAGGAGATGAGTTAAGCATTTGCACTTTGAGGCAACACAGAAAAAACACTATGTATAATTTAGGGACAAAATAAAAAGGAAAGGAAAAAAAAAAAAAAAAGATTGAATGTCCACTTAGGTATTCTATTATCTTTATTATTATTTTTAAAGTGAAACACCAGAAGGTGGAAACATTCTATTGTTGACGTATACCTTGCTGAGACACAATATCACTCATGGAAAAGCAATGACCAAGGGTGGTGACAGGAAACATAAA
The DNA here is from genome assembly GCF_965140915.1 of Aythya marila. Taxonomy (NCBI): domain Eukaryota; kingdom Metazoa; phylum Chordata; class Aves; order Anseriformes; family Anatidae; genus Aythya; species Aythya marila. Next base: position 14,666,279 of record NC_139046.1, read on the forward strand.
ACCAGCAAATATTTTTAAGGTTCCCTGCTCCTGGGATGTATTGCTTTTAAAAATCCAGAACCAGAGAAGGACAATAGATGTTTATATATCAGCCAAGCAGTAGTTCTCATACCCTTATGCAGGGAACTTTCCCTTTGTTTTCTTCAGGGATGCAGGTTCCCACAGCAAATGAGGAAAAGTACTAGAAGGAGCAGAGGAAGAGATTCACTCCTTTAATGTACCGGTTCAAAAAGGGAAAGTTGAATCATCATTCTGCAAATGGAAATATTGACAAGGATCATGCCAATACTGGGGGGGTTAGAATTTTCAAACTCCCCTGGCTTTGGGCTTTGCTAAAGCATGGTAACTTGGGTGACTAGAAATTGTTGTATTGTTTTTCTCCCAGGCTTGCACTTAGTCATCATCCTGCTGGTCATTTTCTTGGCTATATGTGAAATAGAGTCTGACTGTGCTTGCCGTTAGTGGTCTAATTCAAGAAGGAAGCTATTGGAGCCAATATTGTATTAGGCAGAATCATTTAAAATGTGTGTGAAATAGATGAGTAAGATTATCTTTTGGACGTTTACTGAAAATATTGCTCAATTTAGTGAAATTGATAAATTATGATGTTATTTAAGTAAAGGAAATGAAATTTTAATGCCTTTGTTTCCAAGGATTCTCAGCAGTTTATGTGAAAATACATAGAAGGGCTTGGAAATAACTTTCCTACATGTTTCTTTCTATTTATTTATTTATTAAGGTGCATGAAAGAAAGGAAACTTTCAAGGTTGTGGTATTTTATAGACCTTCAAAAAGCTTTGACAGGAATTCTTAAAAGGATTCTAAAGCCAAAGGATACTTCTATTATTTAACTTGAACTTGTGTATAAAGAGGCCACAAATTTCCAAACAATCTTTCTCACCACCTACATTTTATGAATCTTTTCTGTAACTGAGTTCCGTATATTTAGGATGAATATTTTTTCAAAGCTACACTATGTGGCAAGTCATATCTAGGAGAAGAAATGAGCTACATTTTAATTTTAATATCTGTTTTAATTTTGTGTTTCATCTCTAAGCAACTAACAGAACTGTATCCTTTATTACTTAGGAAAAAGAAAGAAGTAAGTGAGTGGTGTGTACTTGTGTGGCTACTTCGAATTTCTCATATACTGATGGACAGGTGGAATATGAGTAATTTTGTTTTTATAACCTATTAATAAAGGGATTCATCATTCAATGTAATGGTGATATGATATAATGATTAGTTAATTGTAGATAAACTAGCATTCTAGTGGTGAATTTTACTTCTAACTCAGGGTTATAAAGTTGCATTAAACAGTATTTATTACTGATGGAAAAGGAAGGAAAATAGTATAGTTATGGTTATGTCAGAGCTACTCATCTCCAAAACAAGAAAGGAGAAATATCACTGTAGGCTATCATGTGAGCTTTGAAGTATTATTGATGATAAAAACCATCCATAACCTTTCTTGTGTCTTAACTTGACAGCTGTTCAAGGAAATCAATGTACTTTTCCAGTGTCAAATTATCTGAGGAATGCAAGGTACTTGTAGTCATGTGCACATTGACATAATTTAAAGAAGGTAGGAGAGAAGAGGCAGGGAAACAAATCAGCATATAATAAAAATTCACAGATATTGTAATGTGTTGAGGTGAATTCGTAGGTCAGGGGAAAAAAGAACAGGAATATCCATCACAGCTGGAAGCTTAAGCAGTAGAGGCTTAGAGGCTGTTTTTCCATGCAAGTAGATAAGGCTTTTGCTAATGATTTCATAGGGAAGAACACTTCTTAATACCTATGAATGTCTCAAATCCAAGTTAAATGTTGTTTGTACATCTTAAAGGAGATAAACTAATGCACTGGCTGTGCAAGGTTTACACATACTGGTATTTTGTGAATGACTACCTATTACAGCAGGATTACTTAGCAGAATTTTGTTATATTGAGAACTATTTGGAACAACTTTCTTTCAGAAATCTCCTTTATTTCCCTGAAAGTCCAAACAAAGAAACTATGATGTCATCTTCTGACAGCCTAACAGATTGCACTAAACCAAATGAATCAACCAAACCCTATGGTTTGTGTAACAGACACAAATCTGTTACTTCAAAAACACGCTCTCTTGAATCTGGTTATTAGAAAGGCTTCTAGCTGGAGAAGGTAACACACATAACCAGTTATAAAAAATATGTGAAAGAACAAACATGAGGCTAGATCTTGACAGTGACAGAAAACAAACCAATCCTGTAGTTGTTTTACAGATTTTTAATGAAGTTTAAGTACATACATCATTCAGATGAGACTTATGCTTGGATGGTTCCATAAGATGTTAGGTTTCTGAATTCCGTCCTCAGTGTTTCCGTCTTTTTAAGTAAGTTCTCGTATCTCTGCCATGGAAGTTGTCTAACCAAGAATCTGGGATGACTTAAATTTGTTTTGGGGCATTGCCCAAAGAATTGTGTGTTGGTCCCAGGAAGGCATCCCATGCTCTATGAACCACAAGGTTCATCTGTGAGGTTCAGAGCATCGCTAGACAGAAATAATTAATATTTATAGACTAATTTCATACTCTTTCCTTCTCCTCCTCCCCCTCAATATTCAGTGTTCATTGGAGCACTTACCTAAATCTAGAGGAGAACAGTTCAGGCTCCTCTGCTCCATGTGTGGCCATGAACTTGCACTTCTGAGGTGACAGCTGCATGAACCAAGCTGTGGAATGATATTTGCTGTAGTCCCTTTTTAGCATTCGGTCCTAATTAAATATTAACTGGGTGAGAGACAGTGAATGTAAGTGGCCTAGCAGTTAGGACACTCGGATGGGAGAAGACAAGCTGAATCTTTCACTGCTCCTCTAATCAATGATCTCCTACTTTAAGAAGGACAAGATGAAAAGAAGGACAAGATGAAAAGTACCAATGTGCAGCTTTTCAGTCATAGTTCAATTGTTTCAAAATTCCCAGTAAATACTACACAGATTTCCAGCTGAAGAATATGCATCTAAAAAATTCAAAGGCATTTATGACTTCTAGTCAATTTTGCCTATAGCAATCAGTGATGTGGACTGGATACTACCTTTTAGACACTTGTCCTGAGTTGAAGTGAGATTTAAAGAGGGAGACATTTATTTTTGTATGAAAACGATGATTCACTTCAAATATCTAGAGACAAGCAATAACTATTTTTCAGGTCAATTAGGAGAAGAGGAACCTGAAATGACACAGTAGGAACCAATAAGACCGGATATGATATGCAGAACCCTCCAGCTGACTCACCTTGTCATCAAGTGTTGAGACGCAAGGCAGAAATGACTACATTTATAATTTAACCCAAACTGATAACCACGTGGGTCCTGTCATTAGCTGAATCTCAGGGTATGAGTTATGTTATCAAAATTCTCATCTGAAAACTTCAAGGTGATACAGTAATAATCAGTCCTTGGATTGCATAGTCAGCCTTGAGTGCTTGTCCTGGTTTTGGTTGGGATAACCAAAAATTAATTTTCTTCCATAGTAGCTGGTTTGGAACCATGTTTTGGATTTAGGGTGAAAATAATGCTGAAAACACAATGATGCTTTAGATGTTGCTGAGCAGTGGTTACAGACAGCCAAAGACTTTTCTACTGCTTATGCTGCTCTGCCAATGAGAGGGAGCTGAGGGTGCACAAGGAGCTGGGAAGGGATGCAGCCAGGACAGCTGGCCCAAGCTGGCTGAAGGGATATCCTATGCCACATGGCGTCATTCTGAATAAAAATGGGATGAGTTGGCTGGGGAGCCTTCTGCTGCTCTGTTGCTTGTGAACTGGCTGGGTCTTGGTCAGCTGGTGCTGAGCAATTGCATTGTACATCACTTGCTTTGGGGTTTTTGCTTGTTTGTTTTGGTTTTATCTTTTTTATTTTTATTTTTATTTTTTTTTTCTTCTCTTCTCCTTCTTCTGTTAAACTGACCTTATCTCAGCCCATGAGTTCTTGCACTTCTCTTTTCACTTCTCTCCCCCATCCTACTGGTGTGTGTGTGGGGGGGGGGAAGTAAGTGAACGACTTCGTGGTGTTTAGCAACCTGCCAGGTTAAAGCACAACAGTGCTTCCCCTGTTCTGTTTCAAGATGGAAAGGATGAAGTCCTGACCATGTAGTCAAGCAAGACTAGGAAACATACTGTTCTCTCCCTAACCCAACAGTTCTCTGGCATCCAAGCTAAAAAGTAACTGTGATGTACTTCAATGAGCTCTCCAATCTGGACAGGTGAGGGCCTGGAGTCTCCTGGGTGTAACGTGTTTCTCAGCCCAGAAGCATTCTTTGTATATCTATGCTAGGCAATGGAAACAAGGCTTGGCCAGAAGGGATTTCACATAGGAGTTGGACAAGGAGCCTTTCATTGCTGTATGTTATGCTGAGGGTTATGGATTCTTGTGCTTGGAATGAATAAAATAAAATATTAAAAATTCTAGAGAGGGAGAAGAGTTTTGAAGACTATTTATAAACTCTTCACAGAAAAGTAGAAACTTGAGATATGAATTCTGGCAGCTTTTCAGTACGTTCTTATCACTGGCAAGAGCTGAATGCATTAGAAATAAATTAACATGATTGTAAGTATACTACATAATGTGGCAGAAGAAAATGACTGCACTGACAAGATACTACTTTGTATATGAAAATAAAGTCCTGTCTTGCAGCCCTTGGTCATGAAAAGCTTGCAACATTACAAGGGAGGTGCATGAGAAATGAAAAGTGAACTCCACTGTCCATATCCCAAGCATAAGTTATTCTACAGTCACTCTTGTCACTGAAGTGCCAGTCACAGAATTGCTCCTAGAGACTTGTAGCCTTTCCAGCAGGCCACAAAAAGTACAAATAAATAAAGCTTCTAGGTAAAATTTGCCTCTCTGGACTTGTTTTTTGGTTTTGTTTGCTTGTTTTTTTTTTTTTTTTAATCTTGGTATTGCAGTACACTTTTGTATGTGGCATGTGCATACAATAGGCAATTGAGACCTGCAGTGCAGGAAAAATGAACGTTTAGGGTTTTATTTATTTCCAGTTGTTGAATGGTTTTATATTCCGGAAATCTAATGTGGCTAATATGGTGTGGTGGCATTTTCCCTGGCTTGTATTATGCCAGAGAGGAAATACTCGAGTAGATTAAGAGGGACATTATGCTCACTTCTATGCCAAATTTACTCTGCCTTTTTTGTAAAGCAATGCTTCAACACTTGATTTAACATTATTTTCTTCCAGTGATTCTTTCCTGTTGGATGTGTTACAATGGAGGTCCTGTACCACACAAATTTGAAGGATGAGCTTCCTATGTCCCTGGACTGAGTCATAGGGCTCATCTGCACAGATAAGCGAAGGTAGCCTACAAGCTGTGGTTACTCTGCAATAATTTCCAGGTCAGCTGTGTTTGCCCCATGTTGAAGGGACTCAGCCCATTTGCCATCCTTGGTCCCAGCCCAGTGCTGTGCTCACTCTCACCAGAAGTGCACAAGTTTCTCAGCAGAGCAGCCCTTCTGCGGTTTTCTGCAGTGCTCATGATGACTTCCTGCAGTGCTCAAGTAATTCTTCAGTTTGAAGAAGAGCTTTTTAGACTCCTAAGTCATCTGTTCTCTGCACAGTTGGCTTCTGAGGAAGCTCTTGCCTGCTCAGCATGAATTAACAAATGATAAGGACACAAGCATTGAATGAAGCAGGGGTGGTTGTTGAGTGATAAAGTATGGGTGGCTCACATCTAACACAAATCAGCTTTGCTGGGGGAGGCATTCATAACCCCTGAACTTTAAAATATTTAAAAAAAAATAAAAATAACCCATTTTCCTCACAGAAGAGACACTAAATTATGAAAAATTTCAGTGTGATTTTTATGCAGTGTGCTGTTTGCTTATTGTTATATTTAAAAGTTGCTTCAATGACAAGTTTACATGTATACTGCAAGTTTTAGAATATGAAAGTCTAAAGTTGTTTACAATTACCCTTCCACGTTATACCATACAAAAAATGCTTTGACTTGTCATTCATTGTTTTTTCATTTTAAAATTGGACAAAACATTATGACCTTTCCTTTTTTTTTTTTTTTTTTTTTTTTTGTTGTTGTTGTTGTTTGTTTTTTGTTTACATTTAGAATGGATTTCTTTTTTCCAAAACTACCTGAAGGATAGAAAGTCTAGACTGTAACTGGAAGATGAAAAAAAAATCAGCTTTCGTCCCAAGTACCATACAATCAGAGGAGAGGCAACTTGGACAACAGTCTTAAGAATGAGCTCTCACACCTTCCTCTACAAAGGAAGCAGGAAGGTAAGGACAATTCTTATATGGTCAAAGTCTGAGTTTGACTCTAGGAGACCTCAGTCAAAATGTATTTCAGAAGATGGGACCCATCTGAAACAAAACCAAGCTAGTAAATAGTGAGCAGAAACTACAAGGGAAGTTTGCAAAGATGATAGAAATTAAAAAGGCTAAAAGAAACTTGTGTGGTTATACAGGCCATTAAAAAAGAAACACAAACAAAAGTGTGAGGCTTTCAAAGGAATTAATGGGTACTTTGATTTCCCAGAAAGTGAGAGAAATAAGTACTTAGTAAGTACCTTCTTTGTATTAGCTATTATCACAGAGGACTTTGAGGAATATTTACCCAAACCATTTGCTTTTCAAGTAATGAATATTGCCAGAGATCAGAAGAGTTTGAGTATTAGCACAGAGTAGGAAATGATAGAGTAGAAAGATTAAAAAAAAATAATAAAAAATCTGAGGTGCTTGGTAGAAGAGCTGATCTGCCAAGAAAACAGAAGAGCTCTGTTTAAAATTGCTCACTGCATTGGAGGCCCAGGGAGTAGGTCACTTTACCTATGCTTTAAGGAGCCACTTAAGACCAGTAAGCCTTGCATTTGTAGCCAACTAGCGTTTATAAGCATAAAATCTTTGTAAGTCAAAATAGAAATTACAGGATAAACTTTTTCATAAAACAAGCATCCTTCTTTCCTTTAACACGCATGGATTATCTGAATATGTAAAGGAAAAATGAGATCCAGATGATCCAATATACTGAAAATTAAAAAGTGCAGCTTTGTAAGCTGTAATACAAACCTTGTGAATGATTTTCTTAGCTCAAGTTGAAGCTGTTACAAGATATACAAAGCAAAACTCAAGCTCCTATTTGATTGCAATGTTTCCTTTATCACGACAGGCAATGAAATGGAAAGCAGGCTGTTTACAGATGTACTCCATTAGCCCCAGTAAAAGCAGTATATGTGCTGCAGTGAAGTCACAAATTTATTCCCAAATGAATTATTCTTTAGCCTTAATAAAACCATAACATAGCTTTTGACAAAGCAAAATATGGCAGATGAAACCATATAATGGGCAGGATCTCTTTGGGCTAAAAGACTGGTTCTCCTATAGTAGTTTTACAAAAGAATTTACCTTAGTGTTTATGTAGATATATAGCTCCAACATTCTGAGCAGGTTTTATTGATATGAATACACATACTTAACGCTGATGTTTTCCTCCTTGACTGCTCAACAGGACATTCCCTTCCATTTCTAAATTATTCTCATTTCTAATTATTCTATAGAATTCTAAAATGAACAGATTTGAGATTTGTATAATTCTGATATGGAGCCAGAGCTCAATAGTTACAATGGAAAAGTGACTTATAATTAGATGTCACTGTAGCGTAGTAACTGCACTTCTTTGCATTCTGATGGGTAAAGTCTGGAATATGTTATGTGGCTAGATTGATAGACTGGGACTCAGGGAAAAAAAAAGTCTGATTGTTTATGAGTTTTTGTCAGGCTCGCTCTAAGGACTGGCATAGGTAGCTTTGTGATGTTTTAGGTTTGATTCATTTAAAGGTAAGTCAAATTATTTTTCAAAACTGTGCACGAGAGGTCACTTGTTGTCACGTTATTTTGTCATTTCCTCAGTCAATCTGAGTGTACTTGCCTCACTGGTTCCCTTTCAATAATCGTAAGGAAGGTAAGTGTTAATCTACATGTAGTATTGCATTAGCACAACCATGTTTTCCTCTCTTCCTCTTTTCCCTGTTTGTTTTTATGGAACTTGCTGAACAACCTGCAGTGAGGTCTGAGCCCTCCTCCCCCCAGTTCTAATCCCCAAAAGTCTTCTGAATGGCTGCCCTAGGACAGGAGTTTGCAGGAGTATAGGGCCACAATCAGAAAAATGTCCATGCTGCATATTGTGACAATATGGTCGTGCTAAATGGAGTGAGCTGGGACAGTAATGACTTTCACAAGTGTTCATGGTATGAGGGCTTCTGAGGTGAAGTTTGAGGAAGATGAGACTTTTTTTTTTTCTTGTCTTTTCTTTGTGCCATATGTGTAATAGAGATAGTTACCAAAAGCTGACAAATCGTGCAGATTTGTAAATTGCAACAAGTTATTAGTGTCAGTGTATCACTGGAGGTAACAGTAATTAATCTGATGCATTTACAGATTTTTAAATGCTGTCAGCTAAAGAGAATAAAATGAAAAATCACACATTGCCATCAATTTGAAGAACTTTATCCCAAAACACAATTTCCATCTGCTGTTAACAAAAGGTGTCATTTTCATCATAGTAAAAGAACAAACCAGTACCAAGTACATACATAGTGAAAGCAGTCAATAACTGTGTAAGAATATAACAGGAGCAGAAAAGAATACATTTCTGTTAAATAAACTTGCTAATTAGAGAAAACATATTTTTTAAGAAGTTTTTATCTGTAAAGAGAAAGATTCACATTTCAAGAACAACTGTTACTAGAGCAATTTTTTTTTTTCTGTAAACCAACCCATATACTACAAAAACAATACAAAGAAGCCCTGCAAATCTGTTAGTGTACAAAACAGGGTAGCAGAGACAAAGAACAAGAGAGTTAAATTTTCCAGAATTATTATGAAAAAAAATAACAGTGCATTCTAAAGGGCTCCAGTAAACTTGTTTTACATGAGCTGAAGGATGACATTTCCAAATGACTGCAATTTTGTGAGAAGTACAGATGCTTTCAAAGTGTTTCTATTTAGTTTATCATGGGGAAAAACACAAAACACAAACAATTAGGCAATATTTGAGATGAGGTAACAGAAAAGTAAATGTTATAAGCTACCTCACAAAGCTAGCTACCGGATTATTTACATTAGTTTAAAACTTCATTGAGACTTTGCACTCTATTCCTTCCCAACTTTACAACTTCTTAACTGAAAAGGTCTTTATTGGAGAAAGAACATATATTTCTTCAGTTAGGTGTTCATACAATAGAAAAAATAGTGCAACTGTTTGCTACATTAAATATCCTTCTAGCATATCTATCAAAATACTCAGTCTTGTTTTCTTTACCTTCTCTTTTAAAAAAATACAGTGTTCTGCTTTTTTTTTTTTTTTTTGATTAGGGAAGTATGGACATCTTTAGATGTGTTTAAAATAAAAAACCAGCAACCTGGAGCTAGTCCTACAAGATGTTCCACTGAAGCAGATGTTATATACATGTGTTATTAATCCAGTTGTCTCCAGGTGGAGGCAAAGGTCCCTCTGGACAAAGCAGCTTGCAGGCTCCGGAACTTCAACCATCCTTGTGAAGGCAGTAACTGAAAGAGTTCTAGGCCTAAATCTTGTCATAGTTTAATCTTTTTCACTCATTAATAGGACTGAACTCCACAGGAAATGCAACGTAACCTTAATGACTGCTGTTCAGAAGGCTTTTCAAGCAATACCAGAACAAGCATGGACTGATGAGGAGGTTGCTCAACACTTTGAAGTACTTAAGGTACACCTAATTTTGCTCACAAAAAGATCTAGAAATGCTCCATCTGACTATAGCAGCTTTACCATGCATCTGAGAACTATAAGTGTGACTAGATTTGAAATACCCATGGGTCAGCACATTGTGTTTTCTCTTCACTGGATAGAATAGTGGTTCATGGCCATGATGCTACATGGGGTTTTTCTACCTTTTGTGGTGCTTTTCAGTGCCTGTTTTCAGTCCCCTTCCCTTACCCTAAGTACTTTAATGCTGATTATGATTTGCTAAAAAAAGAAAGGGATTTTGGGTGGGGAAAGCTCAATTAATGATGCAGTAATAGTAAAAACAGGAATTTCTAAAATGTATGTTTTGGGTTGTATGGATACTGATGATAGAGTTACAAAGATTAATACTACATCTTTGTGTAGTATTCCTCTGAAGGTCAACAGAGGTGGTTAAGGAGGGCTGAAAAACATTGCTGGCTTCCAATTGCTTGTGTGCTCTGATGCCAGGGAATGAAAAGAAGATGGAGAAGACAAGAAGAGAAATAAAATGAAGGCATGAAGACACATGGTGCCAAGAGATTTTAAAGGGATAGATGAGACTTCACATCAGGGTATTTTGGAGAGGTAAGAGGAATGACACAGTCTGAAGGATCAGGTAGCGACATTTAAGACATTCCTGAAAAATTATTTGTCTCTGTTCTTGACTTTTGTTAATTGTGGTTAATAACAATAAGACATTGTGAGATTTACTGGCATAAAGCTGCAGAAAAAAATGAGGTGATGCTATTGTACAGATGATACTTGACTCTTTAACATGCCTTGTGTAAGAAACCTTGGTGTTTTTTTGTTTTAGCAGGGAGACTAATCAGCACTTTTGGGCATTAATCTTATGTATTCTATCCACATGGAAGCTTCCTCAGTATTTTCTACAACTGAAAAATATCTTCACTAGAAGCCTGCACTGCAAAGATAAGAGTGGGTAGCATAATGATCCAAAGACTTCTGAAGAAGATGGAAACACTGGTTGTGCCTATATAAAAGGGCTTTTACCTTGGTACCAACAGATCAAGCTTTCTGATGACACTCAGGTAAACCTGCCTTTGAAGCAATCCGTTGAGATGATTAGACACGACAGGTTTGTATTACCATTTTGTTTGCATTACCTGTCTGCCTTGCATTAATTCCTAAAACAGGTTACAGCAACTGTAGATCTCGCCATGTTGTCTCAGTGTAAGTACTCTGGTACAGATCAGAATGGGACAAAATTGCAATGCATTTTGTTCTGCAAAGGCACATATTTCCCTGGAGATTTCTCTGTAGTCTGGAGTCTTTCCTATTACTTTGTGCCTGAACAGCCAAAAACTAAAATGCGGTATGTTTCTTCCTAACCTGCTAGGATTTCCCTACATGCCCATAGACAAGGGTAGTGGTGACTTCATTTTCATTGTCTTGAGTTGGAAAGACAAGGTAAAAGGGGTTGTATGAGGAAAGACAAAAATCACATCAAGACCAGTACGAAAGTTTAAGACCTCTGAATATTTTGATTTTTTAAAGTGTTTTCCCAGATTAGGGGCAAAGGGGCTAACTACTTTTTAAACCATTCCTGTCTTGATCTTACCATGACTGACCAATATGCTGTGTAACAAGATACCTAATAGAATATTGATCTCCAGCTCTTCTTCTGCTAGGGGCACAAATGGCCTTGGTCCCCTGAGGATTAGCATGCTGTAAGACAGGAGGGACACGTTGTACCTGATGGTTAGCTCACTCAGACTGTGCATCCAGAAAGCCAGAGGGGCAGAAGAGGAGTTAATGAAGCGCTAAGCTCTGCTTGTCAGAACCCTGATGTCTGACATTACCATCAGAGACCTGACTGCCCTTTTTCTTTCTGAGTGTTAGCCAGATGAAATTCACTTATCCAGAGCTCTAAGTGCTTTAAAAGCACAGAAGCGTTTGGATCTGCGATTTTGATTTTCAGCCTATTTCTCTTAATAATGGAAATCAGCCTCAAAATGAATAATTTTCCAAATTCTGCTCTGTGATTAGCCACAGGAAGCCCAGCAAAATTACCCTGTATAAATGGACAGAGCTACATGAAATTAATAACTCTCAGCAGCCTGCAGAGAAATGTGAAAAGGATATTAAGAACTGGAATAGTTCAATAATAACAAAAAAAAAGCTTCTAATAATAGACAAACTGCATAACTTCCTATAGACTAAAGACTGCTGTTTTAATTTGTGTCCCAGACATAAAGGCAGGTTTTCCCTTTCAGACTACAATAGCTGGCTGCTTCTATTCACTCTTGACTGGGGTCTTGTTATTACAGGCAGTTGGTGGGATGCTGACGACCCTCAAGTCCCATTGTAAACAAGGATTTTGGAGAGTGGATTTCATTACTTCAGAGGTAACTATCAGCTCACTTTCCCATTTAAATGGCTAAATATGTTACTGTAGCTGTTGAATCCCTCTGCTACTGTTGCATCAGTTTCAAAATCTGTTCCTTTTTGCAAATGCATTGACATGATAATACATGCTGCTTCCTCCCTTTATTTTAGGGGGATATTAATATTGTGGACAAGAACAGGTGCCTAGCCTCGGAGCTAAATGTATAGCAGGAGTGGCTCTATGAGTTTCCTCACTCAGTTCTCCCATCTAACATGCCTTTGCACCTACCTCCAGAACTGTTCAGCCTTCAGTCTCACAGAATCACAGTCATAGTGCATCCTGAGTTGGAAGGGACCCACAAGGATCATCGAGGCCAACTCCAAGCTGAGTCTCCTTGCTGTGGTGGCTGCACAGCTGCTGTGTCGAGCTGCTGGCTGCTTAGAGCAAAAAACAAAATTCTTAAGTGACAGTTTGATTATCTGATATGTTGTCGTAGATCCCTAGGGGCCATGGCAAGAAAAGACTTGTAAGGGCATCCAGTCTGTTCCCCTGCTTCCCATGGATCACTCATAATTGCAGAGCACAGGCAGCATGGCTTCTTGTGCTTGCAGGATGATGTTTACAACATAGCTAGGGGTCTAATGCTGCAGGTAGGAAATGTTCTTCTTTTGTCCACTACTGAACAAACTCTGATCAGGATCTTGTAGCTGTTATCTGTGCTAGATGCACATACTTAAAGCATAGATCTACAAGTGGAATCCTGCTCTAATGCTGGTGCATGAAATGCTCAGCAAAGCACAGAAGCCTCTTCAGCTTTTACAGAACAGCTCGGGGGAATGCATTTGGACTTGCTCATCACTCCTCAGTGAGTGACAGCACTTCTCCAGCTGCTTTGCTTCAAGGAAAAGGAGTAGCTACAGTCCTCTAAGTCAAGCTATGCTGACAGTTCAGGCTATAACTTTGACTCACATAATGAAGCAGTGATAACACATTTCACAGGACCACACCTGTGAAACATCTACCATTTTTTCTCCCCTCCCCTCTGTGTTCTCTCTGAACTTAATGATGGATGAGTCTCCTTTTTTCAGTGCTTGAATTTTAGCCTTCCTTAGCCTTTCAGGAGATTTAAGAGGCTGTAGTAGACCCAATCAGAATGCTATATCCAGAAACAGAGTGTTTATCCTGATCAAAGGAGATCATAATTTGAGCCAGCTCTGCTTACTTTAATGTAGGAATCTTTTATCACCTGACAATATATTTCAGCAGCAGAAAACTAACAGGACTGTTAGTTTCTTTAGCTACAAGATAGGAAATGCTTGCGCTTGCTTCCTGCACCCTGTTTTCCATGTCACCCGTCAAGCCAATTACTTTAACTAAGGTTCTGTCTGGCTGCTTTTGACAACTCATTCTCTAATAATGAAAACATGTATGATGATGATCTGGATGAGGGAGGCAGAACTCATTGTCTTCCAACACTCCTGCAATTACTATCAGTTTCAAATGAAAGTAGGACACTTTCTTTGGGAAAAGCAACACAAAAGTGTCACTCAGGTTCATTAGCAGAGTGGTGATTCTTTGCTGTTCCCTCTCTAATATGCTTCTTCATGGGTGAAGAATTTAGTCTAGTGCTTTGAGAAAGAAATGTAAACATTGCTAATTGCACTTAGATTAATATTCTAGGAAATTTAAACAAAGCACTCCACCGGCAAAGTTATTTAGCAGCAGAATAATCCCATTGGGCAAGTACCATAGTGTCAAACTGGTTTTTAATCATGGTGAAAAAAATTTTGCTCTTCATGCACAAATAGTGCTTGCAGGATCTGGCATAACTAATTAGAGAGCCTATTGAAACATTGAAGAGAAAAACAAAAGAAAAGTCCACTGATACAATTAAAAGGCAATAGAATATCATAAAAATATATTTGAAGTAATATTTGCATGGTTCCTAGATGTTTGCATACCAGATCTTGTCCTGCATTATTCCATTTTTGAGACCTTTCTGCAGCCTTCCAGTCTCACTTAACAGTTTACTTTCTGCTCAGAGAGGGTAAAGAGGCATAGAAGAACAGGGGAAGTACACAGTCTATTCAGCTCCTTTGTTGTTGTTGGTTATTATTATTTCTGTTTGCCTATGAAGGGCAAACATCCATTTAGAACTGTGAATAGCATTATTTCTGTATCAAGACTATAGCTATTTTATTAGACAGAACTTGCTTTCTGCACATCTGAGTTTCCAAAAGTGTGCTTCTCAAATTTTTTCTTTCTTTTTTTTTTTTTTTTCCCCAGAACAGATTTCTTCTGTTCTCAAACAAAACACTGCCTCCAAACAGTGAAATACCTAAACATACAGAAGCTCCATTCCTCAGGTGAGTTGTTATTGTTTTTCTCATCCCCAGAATAACTTAGTCCCTTTTCTCCCTCCTGCTAGCTGTTTGTTTGCATCTTTCCAGCTTTAAAAGCAAGTTCATGAAGACATGAAAAAATATACACAGTGACTACTGTACAATTCTAGATACTGGTTTGGGGCATGCTGCTTTGATTCATGTAAATACTCACCAGCCCTGCAGGAAAATGGGTCTAAAGAGAAAAGAAGGAAAATCCAAACCTCCCTTTACATTTGCCAGCTCTTAGCCCAGCCTCAAGCTCAGTGGCAGGCAAGTGTCAAAAATAGTCTCTGTGTCTTCAGAAGAGGCTTTCTGGAATTAGCATACTAGTTGCATGAGGCAGAAAACCAATATACCACATGCATACTTAGAGGAAGAATTGGTCTACTACTATCTCAAAGTTCAGATATTTTGTGTATTTTGTTTTGTTTTAGAGGGAAGACAAAGATTTCCAACAGAGATGATACCCCCTCCCTCCCCCCAGAGGATTCTATAATCTCTGAAACATTGAGGGCTTCAGCATGTTTTGAAAAGATACAGCTCTTAAAAGGAGCTGCTGATGGGAAGAGTGCAGTAGAAATACTGTTCCCCAACAGAACAAATCCAAATGACAATTGGAGTTGTTACTTAACGTAGTCTACGTAAGAACCACTTCCAGGAGCCTCACCACAACGCAGAGACTTACTAAGACTGAAACACAAGTATTTGTATATCTGCCACCTATTACCTTTTTGTGCTATTTCTATGCCAGCACACATAAATGCTTGCATTCACTCTTGAGAGCACAGAAGCGTCATCTTTCCTTCAAATCTATTTTTCTCAGAAACATCACTTACTCTTTGGCTTCACAATGTTCCTTCAATATGACTATATGCTTATAACTATATAAATATATAACTTCTGTGGAAAACCTGGATTAGAAGGAAATAAGTTGGAAAGCATGATATCTGTCCTTTGTTTCCTGGAAGAAAAACTATTGTTGTCATTACAGTCCAGTATCCCTACACAGAAATGGGTTTCACCCTTCTTCTGAGGAGCTGAGGGGCTGCAAACCAGTCACACCTTGCAATAGCTGTGCCTCCTCCAGCAAACAGCAGGCATGCTGAGCATCAATTCCTAGATTACCACATCTAGTAAGGCAAGTGTAAATAGCATGCATCTGCCTGTCATAGCGTTAGACACATTTTGAACACAGCCTAGTGTATGAAAGTGCTCAAGACACACCTGTGATGACTTTGTACTGCATCAGAACTGACCCAATGCCTACCATTTACTCCATCCAGAAAACTAAGATGTCCAGCAAATATAACACAGAACAATTTCATACAACATTATACCACCATAAAAAAAATACACAAAAAAGCTGACAAAACCCAGAAAAGCTGCTAGAAAAATCTAAGCAGTAGAAAATAAGCACTTTCTGTATAAATCTCTGTTTCTTTTGGATTCACTATACCCACACTGGTCTCTCTTTCATTTCCATACTAAACTTGTATTCGCTCAGTTCTCAGTTAAAGCTTTCACCTCCATACAATTTGCAATTGCATCCAAATTTCTGCCATCGGAATTCATGATGATAAACTTGCATTTCACATCCATGACTGTGGTAGCACTTAATCAACAAAGTCCCTACCTATACGTATTTATATAGATATACATGTATATATACACACGTACATACATACACATGACAAATACTGTTGCAGTTATCCTCTCTTCCAGTGTTTGGAGTGACAGGCATCCTAGAAGGTGAAGGCATACACCACTCCCACAACCACAATATTTCCAATTGTTGCTATGATTGCAATCCATAACAATATGGCATCGTTTGAAGACCGGGATGTCTCTTCCGGTGGATTCTGCATGGAAGAAGCTGCGTGGACATTGGCTGAGGAGTTAAACAAGGAGTACTCTGTACTAAAGTCCTCATTTGGTGAGTCCATAAAGGCTCCTCCCATAACAGGAAGCTGTGAAGAAGGATATGGAGAAATGAGATTGAAAGCCAATACTTGTATCTGTTTGGTCTCAAAGTTATTACAAAAGAGTAACCACAAGCCAACCTGCAAAACT
Source organism: Aythya marila (assembly GCF_965140915.1). Taxonomy (NCBI): domain Eukaryota; kingdom Metazoa; phylum Chordata; class Aves; order Anseriformes; family Anatidae; genus Aythya; species Aythya marila. The sequence continues at coordinate 14,682,852 of NC_139046.1, forward strand.
ACTAAGATTTCATGTACATGGTGCTAAGCCATCAGGAATATCACACACATACTTTACACGATTTTTTCTATTTCTGTTAAAATTGGTATTATTGCAGGAAAACTATGTATATTGCATGTAATATATGTAAGAGCTAACGTGCACACTCCAAGTCAACCTACACAATTATATGAAATTAAAAATAACAAGTAGAGCTATCCACAATGCACTCACATACCAAAGCATAAGTGTAGAGTACTGCGATTGTTTTGTGACTATGAGCAATGGACTCATACTGCTCAAAGGCCTTGAGCAAGCACAATGAGGATTCAATACAAGGAATTTATTCCCTGTTTGTGTTTGGCTCAGAAGTGAACCTTTGATTTATAAACACAAAAATATATGAATTACAAAAGTTGTTGCAGTTAGATAGATGAAGTGTACTTAGTGCTCTAACTTCACTGCAAAACATACCTGCAGTGTATGATTTATAAATAGATAAATTCTAATAATTCTATAAATCTAAAGGATTTATAAATCTATGCAGTGGAAAACTTCAAATTAGATTATGAAAGGCTGCATTGCAATGAAGTGACAGATTTCCAACACTTCTCCCATCTCAGATGTCTACTGGGGAAGAATAAGTTTTCTTTGGTATTCTTAGTGGATTTGTCAATGATACCAGGAAAAGTTCACAGTTCTTCACTTGCAGATGTTTTTTGGCATAATTTTTCTTCACCATTCCCAATAGGTCTCTCTCTCCTCTACAGCTGAAACCAGAGGATTCTCTTGCTCAGTAACAACAAGATAAAAATACTTGCTAGTGCAGTACTAGTAACAGTACTATTACAGCTAGCAGCAGCATAGTGCTGTTGAAGTCACCATGGCCTACGAATAATGGAGGAACCAACCTAGCCTTCCTTCAGCCACATCACAGAAGGCTGCTATACTATGATAAATTACCACGCCCAATGCCCACCAGGCTAGAAAATCAGTGTTTTTCACCACTGTGTCCTTCAGCTCTTGCATTACATTTTGATGCTGCCTTTGGTACCAAACTACACCCCTCCTGGCTGTCTGCAGGTGTGCTATGGAGGCTGCTAAGCAGGAGAGGATTCAGGGATAAGCCACCTCTCTTCTCCCACTGTGGTGGCTGTAATCTACAAATTAGAGCAAAGAATTCCCTAAACTCAACAATAAAGTAGCTTTTTTGTTTGTTTGTTTGTTTGTTTCTTTGATATTCAGATCACTTTACAGCAATGCAAGGCAGTCTCTCTTTCAAAGCTGAGTGCTGAACAGTTTTGTTTGTACTAGAACATATCACGTCACATTCAAAATGAAACATAATGATCAAAGACTACAACGTCATACTGCCCAATCCACATCAAATAAAATTATCTTTGAGAGCACATATGACTACACAAAAACAGTTTGCAAGAAGCCAGACAGGAAATTGCAAAAGTCAAGTGTGAAATATGTCCCAAAGCTTTTTGCTTCCAGCTTCAACACTGTTTTAAAGAGAACAAAAGCTTCCATTTCGCAATGAGCCCAGCCTGATGTTTTGAATTCAATTCCTCCAGCCTCTTTTATGGACTTGATAAAGGAAAACACTTAGTTTAATCAGAATTCCATTTTACATAGACCTTGCCATAAAAGGCAATTCTGACCCCAAACACTTATGACGAGTGTATACATACAGAAGCGCTGCCATTTAACAGCTATGGAGACACAAGTTAAAGATCTACATAGAAAACCATGCGCATAATTTACCACAGTGGCAGCAAAATGCTCGATCTGAGATGCTTGTCTCTTTAGCAAACCATTTTAAGGGCAACAGTCTTTAGGCTGATCAATTCTGCAATGTCTTACAACTGGAGAAACCATCCTGGTGACTGTTTATGAAAGACATACAGGTATATGTGTATGTGCATGTGCCCATGACGTCGGAAAGATCATGAGAACTGTTCTGATGAGTGATAATCTGATTTTTGGGCCACACATTCTCTACCCTCCGTGAGTTATCAGAGCTGACAAGCTTCCACACTGCTAGTCCACATGATGCTGTCAGAGGGGCAGGGAGCACTCGTGTAGCAGCACAGCTACACACCATGCTGCAAGTGATGTCAAATGTGAGTCTCCTCGTACCATGTAAGGCTCAAACAAGCTGTTTTCACCATCTGAGAGGAACACATGGTGAAACAGCTCATCTGAATCTTCTAAAGGCTTGCGGTGACCTGACATAAAGCACTGACGTTCAGCACCTGGCACACACACTTTCTGTGTAACTGACTTCCAGTTTTTCTGTTTGTAGGTCAGTAGCACTTAACCACAGATCTGGAAATAAACCTTATTGCTGATTTTCTGTTGGAAGAAATAGTTTCTTTCTAAATGCACACTCTCTCTTTCTCATTGCTAAAATGACCTCATGTAAGAACCAAGGAATGGCTGTAAAGTGCCTGACAGAAAGCCCATCTCCCTTGTAAGCTCCAACACTGGCCATAAATGCTCAGGAAAAAGTAAGAGCACAACAGGACAAGAATATCTGATACTACATCTTAACGTCTCACAGCCTCCTGCTGTTCTGAGCTGAGGCAGTTCATAAGCCAGATGATAATGCTTTGGATTTAATAACTCAAATAATTCTGCTGCTTTGAACTTGTCAGCTTCCACCCGAGCTCACCTAAAGCTGCGCATCCTTCTCAATCTGGCCTCTTACTGCCACTTAACAGTAAGGGTTGCCCAGTGATTAGCATCACATAAATCAGCCATGAGAGATAAACCCAGCTCTCCACTGGAGAGGGAAGCACAGGGAAAAACATCAACTGGCAATCTATCCTTATGGTATATTAACCTTATGAGATGAATCTCATCCTTAGCTTTGATGTCTTTGTTCTCCCCAACGGTACCATATCTTTCCTCTGCAGTATTATTTGAGGTATTGCATTTAAGATTATGAGATATCCCCTCCCAACACTAATGGGAGTTGTGAAATGCCTGACAAATTGTAAGCTAAGGATAGAAAGCCTGCAATGCTTTCTGTGCTTGCTCTACTTGTCTGTCCATGCCTCCATGAAGCAAATATATGATGATTTACATCAGCCATGAATCTCACCTCTGTCGCTGACATTACAAAGTGACATGCATCTTCTTTTATTCTCAGAGGGTTTTTAAAGTTGGGGCAAAGCTGTGCAGCACCTGTGCCACCCTCCCCAAAATCACTGGACAAGGAGACCAGAGAAAAGGCTTAACTGGGAAACATGGCAGTGTGGGACAAGGCAGAAGAGAGAATGCTGTAGCTTGGCTCTGAAATTAAACTCTTTCCTGAGTGACTATGTCAATAATGCTAAGTAGCGTTCCTACTACTTCTTTTGCTAAATGACTTCTGGGAGTGGTGGGGAAAGGATTCGAATCATTAAATAACAACAGGCAGAGAAACCAAACAGCAAAATGCCAAGTGGTAATGAGAACACCCACTGCGCTGAATGTCTCCTGCTGGCATCCAAGAGGATGTTCTAGGGTCAGGAGGAGCAGAACAAGGCTCTTGAATAGTTAAGTGACACATTTTCTAGTTAGTAGAAAAAACCTATTTTATAACCAAAAGGATTCAAGTGAAGGAAGAAAAAAAAAGTCCCAGTCACCAATACTCCAAAAAGGATAACTTTCTTAAGTAGTATAGTTTAAAATCCATCATTTAGCAATAATACTGCTCTGTTTCTTTGAGAATCAGGGAAAAATAATTTTGGAGTCAGCTAGAAAAGTTCAACATTCTGTTCCTGCTATGTAAGGGGGAAACCAGACTCAGGATAGAGATTTGAAAGCATAGCTAAATCTTCCAGTAGTTATTTTCTACATATTAGGAAACAGCAGCAGAAGCTCTAACAGACATGCTGGAAGTCGACCCTTGCTGTAAACTCTGGGAATGGGACACTGTGTTGTGAAATGTCACCCCAGCTCAGATGTTAGTTTGCAAACTTCCTGTTATTACTTTGGAATATCTAAATTTTCAGTTTCTTTCAGGTTAAATTAGGCAGCATATTTTTACATGATGACATATTCTGAACACATAAAATGAAATGAGTACATCCTTCTGGCCTGGCAATGTGTCATCACTGGAGTGTATATTTGTGTCTGAAAACCTCCTAGCTGCAATCACAAATCAATCTGACTAATGCGGTTGTTGCTGAAGATGGCAGCAATACACAAGTTCACCAAAGAATCATATTTTAATTCTTAAGCCCTTTTTAAACAAATGTTTTGCACTAAAAGGATACCCCATATGAACAATACTCTCCCTGCACTAAGTCTCTTGCCTTTCATAAATTCATGCATATATGTATTTTCCTAATCTAAGACGTATTATTATGCAAATAAAGAAGTCTTTGCTATTATTTATTTACTGGTAACATCTGTAAAAACAATTTCTTCCACCCACCATTTGCCAAAACATGACTCTACTACTTACAACACAAGGACTAGGTACACAGGGACAATCAAAAGAGTTATATGATGTTCTCTGCAAGGGGATTAGTTAAAATGCATGAAACCCCCACATAAATAGAATTTAAGGGCACCTAAGGCTATCTTATTTAACAAAATTACATAGGTCTAATTCTGAAGGGGGAGGACCCATGTAAATGCTTTATGCAGATAACTTCAAATTTGCACTATAATTAATTCAGATCTCTGCTTCACCCTAAAATCAGAGCATGAGGTTGACAAGCCTAGGAAAAACTGCTGCTTATTTTCAAAAATATGGTTGTCAAAATGTTCACCCTGCAATGGAAAACTTTCACTCTAATTTGGAAGCATCAGGATTTCACTTTTTATTTTTAATCCTACTATTCTATTGCAGTCAATCGCTGATTTTCTTCCAATTCAATGTATTCCTAGGACCTGTGTATTTCCCTCCACTGCTTTCCTGACTTCTGCTAGGCTAGATATGTCTTCGTCGTCTTAGATGAGATCACTGTTCAAAGTTGTTCCTTATCAGCAATATCTCATGCCAGAGGTGCAAGTTTCAGCCTCACTGTTGACCAACAGAGAGGCTTGAGTTGACCAACAGTTGTCTAGAGATTCAGAAAGGGACATCCCAACATGACCAGAGCTGCAGCAGGCATTTCAATTCTGAGTTTGCTCTTGGCTGTAGAAACAGCTTTGCCTTAGCTAAGGTAATTGAACCAAGCTCAGCTAAACCTTTGTCTCTAAGCACAGCCACATCTCAAGTACCTTATAAGTGAACATGCCTTGTGCAGACTGGAGCACCTATCTGTGCAAACATATTCTGCTGAACCAGCTGCAAGATACAATGCAAATAACAAGCATGGAAGTATTTTTACCCTGATTATTTTTCACTCTCATATTTCTGCATAAGTATCATCCAAGATACGTTAGTGATAAACAAGTTGCAATTCCATTCCCACAAGTTACACCTGCCTAATGCCTCCTTGAAATAGCTTTTATTATTTCAAAGAACACTATGATTTTTAAACTATTATCAGTGTCAACTGACTGTTGGATCTCATCTTCCAGGTGTAGAAGACTGGAAACAAACAAGAAAGCCTATTACTTCTGACAAATGAGAAGTTTCAAATGGAAAAAGAGGAGGAGTTTCTCACTCTATCTTTGTTTCCAAGAGTTCCTTCTCTTCTTCCAGCCAATGCCAACAATGTTGCATCAAAGAAAAGAGCAAGCTTTGCTCGGGGTTGAACAGAAATCCAAACAACCTTATGAAGAAGCTTCAGGATTTCAATTATATGTGACTTAGATTTGAATCTGTATACTCTAAATTGGAGGTGTTTATGAATACCACAAAAACATATAGAGCAGTCAAGTATGACGTGTTTTAAACTATCTGGATGTGTCAGGAACAGCCATTCACATAGCAATACTTGCTGACCTTCCACATTACCGTAATAAAATAGAGGATAATATTGTAATACAGTAATACAATACATTCTACTGGGGACACTATGCCAGAGAAAAGACCCCGGCTTAGATGCCTGGGTCCTATTTGCATACAATTATAACTTCCATGCATCCAGGCGCATATGCACATAGAAGAAAAAATTTGAACAGAGGGAACCAGAGGAGCAAGTATTTATCAACACAGAAAAACTCAGTAGGAAGCTTTAAAGTGTTATCATGAGTTGAAGCTATTCAAATTTATTCACATTAATGTTATCTTGAGTAGGAGCTATTCAAATTTGTTCACAATTTTCAAGACTGGCAGAACGGATGACCTTTTCACACCTTACGTAGTCATATTAGGGACCTCTAAGAGAACAGGAATTCCTTTAGAGATAAGAGCAAGAGTTGTGTCAGTTTAATACTAAACACAGTTTTGGAAGGACTTCAAACACCAGGCTTCAGAGTTTAATTCTTCTCTAACCATACAGCATTAGAAAGAATATCCCACCTATTAGAGGTTTTCTTTCACTTCCTTCTGATATTTCTGGCAGTGGTCACTTCAAAGCCAAGCTACTGGATTTAACTGAATTTGTATGGTCTCCTGCCCTGATCCAGGCCAGCAATTACTGTCTGGTGAAAAGAAAGGAACACTGCCCATGGCAGAGTGTCTTATGGGATAGCTTTACTATAAAGACACAAGGAGATATTGCTGGCTGGAAGCAAGCACACAGCTACACAGTATCAGTGGAAGTTTCAGCTGTTCTTAAAACAAAAGATGAAGTGGCTGTCTGTATGCTGGAGGGTAAAGAGGAAAAGAAGAGTAACACAAGCTGGTTGTAATGACACTCCATATCTGCGAGAGGAAAAGATATTCCCATCTTAAATAGAAAAGCCAAATGATGAGGTGTAAGCAGAAAACCACATAGCTCTAGAGTGGGAATATAATAAAAACTAAATGACATCTAATGTCATTTCTCAATATGAAAAAGGGTTGCACAAACCTTTCCTCCACTGTGATCTTTGCAGTCATGCTCATCTGTGACCAATTTGTTATTCTGGGCAAGATATCTTAGTAGCAGAGAAAGGGGCTGAACACCATATTTTATTTTATTTTTTATTTTTCCTTCTGCTCCCTCTCCCTTATCCTAACAAGATGCTTAGGCTAATCCCTGGAAAAAAGCCTAGACATAGTGATGGAGGAGGATGGGAATTAGCAGTCACTCACAGCAACAACATAATTTCAGAACTAAAAACTAGTTTCAGATGAAAAATCATTACACTTGAGGCATGGACAAAAGCAGTGAGTTTGTAAATGACTGTATAATTCAGTAATCAGGATGTTTCTCACAAAAAAAAAATAAATTAAATTAAATGAATTTTAAGGGGCAGATGTTTGGGGGGTTAGACCTAGAAGGATGTGGTATTTTGGACATCCTCTTATTCCTCTAGAGAAAAAATAATAACATACAAATTCATCTTTGTTGCATATGCTGACCATTTTCAAACCAAAACCCAGTAGGAATAAAATTCTTGCATGCTAGCTCCAATCCTTGCTACACAGCCCATGAAAAATTAATTGGCTGAGGTTTAGATATACCACACCAACAGGCATAATATAGCTTAGCTCTATTTCATCAGAGAAATTATTTACTGCTCCATGCAGACTCAAAAGCTTTCAAATTATACATCTGATGTGTTTTACACATTAATGGTTGCTCTACAAAGACAGGCTGGGATACATTTGCCTGTTGAGGGAAGTAATCACTACCACTGCAGCTCTGCTGTACCTAATGATAGGATATAAATGCCTCATTTTCAGCACCTTGGAGACAGCCACCTGGAATCTATCCTCAAATATGATAAAATAAGAGGCCAGCGCCCTCATCATAATGCAAACCCACTGGGAAAAAAACATTCTGTGATGACTTCCAGAGATTAATTCACCCATGCAAAATACTTCCAGGCATCCAAGAGAAAGCCTTAAAAGGGAAATTAAAACAGTTTAATAGTCTCAATTTATAACATAATGATTATTTTCCTTAAGCCTATATAAGCTATAAGAGTCCTTCACAAAACAGGGGAGAGATTTTCTGTATTTTCTTTTTTTTCCCTTTCATTTTCATGTTGCATCACTTTTTCAAAAACAAAAAAAGGGGGAGGGCTGAGGTATGCTGCAGTATATTTCTCATGTCTTAAGGCTATTTTCATAAATACTTTTGCTTGCCTACTTGGTACCTAGCTGAACATATACAAAAAAAAAAAAAAACAACAACCCTGAAAGTCAACAAAAATGATGTCTTCCAGTTGAGATGGACAAAAAAAAAAAAAAAAAAAAGAGAGAGAAAGAGAGAAAAAAAAAAACAACTGACAGAATTAGTTATTTTCATGTCTGGAGACCTTATAAGCAGCAGAAGGCCTGAAGGTCAAGTAAAGCATACAGACCAGCTTCTAGGAAGAAAGGAGGACTGCAAAATATTATTTCTATATTCACTTCACTTGATAGAATACCAACATCTGGCAGGCTGCCATACTTCTTGATCCTGTCAGGCATACCAGGCTCAACATATGGCTTGAACAACCTATAGAATGCACATCCCCTGCAACTTATTCTGTAATGCTTCAGGAGTGACTTACACATGAAAAAGAAAGCACACTACTGTGCTTGAAAATTAATCGTGTTATCTTGCATTTTTGTGTCATGAGTGAACCATATGATACACGAGAGAATTAAAATTGGAACGTAAAAGATGTTATCTATTTCCTAGCTTCTGGTATTCGAGGAGGAACTCACAGTGATAAGAAATCTGTCTTCCAAAGGTAACTATTTGTTCCTGTGGTGGTTTTACTCAGCTCAGCAGCTGATCTCCACCACAAGAGCTCTCTCACTCTTATCTTGGGTTAAGATAAGGACAGGGGAGATCACTTAACAACTATCGTCATAGGCAAAAGAGACTCAGCATAGGGAGACTAATAAAATGTATTACCTATTACTTACAAGCTAGAGCAGTGAATAACAAACAAACAAAAAGAGACTAAAGACACCTTCTTCCCATCCACCCTCTTTCACCTCCTCCCCACAAGCACTGCAGGGGAATGGGGGCTGTGGTCAGTCTCTAAGTCTCTGCCACCCCTTCACAGTCCCTCTCTGCCCCTGCTCCATGTTGGGTCCCTCCATGAGTGCTGTCCTTCCCGAACTGCGCCTGTGGGGGCTACCCACAGGCAGCAGCTCTTCAAGCACTGTTCCCACATGGCTCTGTACCATGGGGTCCATCCATCAGGAGCAAATTGCTCCAGCACAGGTCCCCCACGGGCAGCAGCTTCCCCCAGACCCCTTCTCCTGCATGGGCTCCTCTCCACGGGCTGCACCACCGGCTCTCCATGGGCTGTGGCCTCCGTCAGGCCACATCCACCTGCTCCACCAGGGGCCTCTTCACAGGCTGCAGGGGAACTGCTGCTGCATGCCTGGAGCACCTCCTGCCCTCCTATTGCACTGACCTTGGGGTCTGCAGGGCTGGTTCTCACTCCTCGCTCTCCTAGCTGCTGTGGCACAGCAGTTTTTTTCCCTTTCCTAAATCTTCTCTCGCAGAGGTGCAAACAACATGGCTTGTTGGCTTGGCTCTGGGCAGTGGTGGGTCCCTTTTGCAGCCAGCTGAACCTGGCCCTTATCTAACATGGGGCGGTTTCCGGACTCTTCTCACAGAGGCTACCCTTGGAGCCCCCCACTACGAAAACCTTGCTACGTAAACCCAATACAGTTGCATATCACGAAGAGGCTAAAAGTTTAATCACTTGCAAGGCCTGAGTGCTTAAGAACCGTGCAAGTGCCATCAGGCAACCATTTCAACCATCTTCTGGGATTTACTGTTCCCACAGCAGACCCCAAGGAAAAGATCTAATGTGTTTTTCATTCACTTTGGTGCAAAGTCAACAGGCTTGGTTTAAACACATTTTACAAAAGACTTAAAATAAGCTTCAATCACTTTGCTTTCAAGTAGAAGAGAGGCACCCATATGGGACACTTACTGGCTCTTTTGAGGGGCAGAAGCCTTCATCAAAGTGTGTGAACAGCCTTCCTCAGAGCCAAATATTCCATATGTTTTCACAAATCCAGATTCTCACAACTTAGGTTTTGCTCATGTACAAAGACTATCAAGGGATGATTAAGTGTGGCTGAGCTAGACAGCAGTTGATGACATCTTTATCATGCCAAACAAAATAGAACAGCCAAGTCATCTGTGTTATGTTTAAAACTGTTCAAACAGTTCAAAGTACATTACAGAAAAATATAATAAATTATACATTGATTCCTTTTCTCTAGATAAGTGTAAGTCTGTATATGTGTATGCAAAAATGGCACTCCTTAGTGACTGCTTATATACATATGCACAATATGGGCACGAATCAATGTATAATTTATCATACTTCTATTTGCAATTCAATATTTGTTCTTTGAACTGTTGCAGTTGGTGTGGCTGCATGGGATAATTAACAGGCATGAATATGTAACAGCTTTCCTTGCGAATTAATTTTTCCTACCCATAAGTGACTTCTGCAAACTTGCTAAGTTATTTCTGTGTTATAGAATGGTGAGCAGGGAACAGAGAAAATAAAGTTTACAAAATTTATTGGACTTGCATTCCTACCCCCCCCCCCCCTTTTTTTTTTTCTTCTTTTTCTGTGGAGTCTGAACTATGGAAACTCTATTAGCCTGGAGAAGTGGAACAGTTCAGGGAGGTGGAGTGGTTTGGTGGCCTTTCAAGCCTTATAGGAGATACAAGCTTGCACTTCCCTGGCACCTTTGGATTTTTGGACCAATGTTTTCAAAGTGCAAGCACCTTAAGTCACACATAACAGGAGAGAAATGTTATTGTCCATGAGCTTGATGACTGTCCCTGAGTCTGACACAACCCAGGTACAGAATAAATAACCACCACCAAAGCAATGCAACAGTTGAAAAGTCTTTCATGTGAAAGGTGTCAAAAAGCAATCAGAAAATGGACTCGCTCCAAGTTCAAGCAGTGTTTTTTTCTAAAGCCTGTCATGCAAAATAAAAATACATTTTTTTCTTCAAACCTGAAGCTCAGAGTCATTTGAACTTCAGATGACTAAAATAAATAAATAAATAAATAAATAAATAAATAAATAAAAATAGCTAAAGGGATATCAAGTACAGGCACATACCCTTACACTGATACTTGCACATGCAAGCACGTATGTGACCACACACAAATTTTTGCAGTGGTATCTTGCACCTACATGTGCAATTTTAAAATAACCTATCTAGCCAAAAGTAGCCCAAGAGCCCAATAAACTTGAACTACTGGAATGCAAAAAGCTAAAAGACCATCCAGGCAAAAGGAGGCAATGATATTCACCTACCCACACAGGGACTCAGACAATCAGTGCCAAAGTCTTCAGCGTTGCGGCTCAAGCCTTTTTCAGTTTGAGCATCACTTGTCAAAAATACAACATAGGAATATTAATAGGCAGCATGGGAGTCCCTCAGTAACAACAGTGCAAATATCTTGTACTTGTAAAAATGCAAGCATCCCTCCCTCATCTTTAGTCACTGTTATTCTGAAATGATGTACCGAAGGGCTCTAGTTCAAAAATACCTCCAGTACAGTTATGCATCCCATACCACCATTCTGTGGCTTGCATGGACAAATCCATAACATAATGGCATACTGAGAACTCAGGAAGAAAAGTCACAAAGAAAAAGGATTCCAACAGATGACCCAAGAAACAAGCAGAAAACAGGCAGAGGTTCACTCCATCTGGTTCATGCCCACAGAAGCAGTCTCCCTAAAAACATTGTTAAATTTACCACCCATCCAAAAGGAACCAGATTTAGAAATGTAAACTGGGCATCTGGATCTCCCTTTGGAAGACAGTTATTGCTCTTCATTTGCAAAACAGGGGAATCTAAGTACATTGATCTTGAGGGAGTGCACGTGCTGACCATTCATAGAATTATTAAGGTTGGAATAGACCTCCAAGATCATCTGGTCCAACCGTCCCTCAACCACCAATATTACCCAGTAAACCATGCCTTTAAGTATCACATCCAACCTTTCCGTAAATACCCCCAGGGACGGTGACTCCACCACTTCGCATTCAAATGCCTGATCATTTGCAAAATTATAAGAAAAACTTTTATATTGTCAGGTGCTGATAGAAACTTATTTCCTACTTCCATTACTACATTTAAGACTTTAGAGCTGAAATAAAAAGTAGCAGTCACATATACACCTAAAATTATCTACAAAGACCCATCTCAGAGGTAACTGAAACAATAAATTAATAATACAAGGAATAGCAGAGGAAAAGGAAAAGATTTTTCAAATGAAATTGTCATTTCTTTTAATCAATTCTGCTTGTGCTCATTTTGAAAGTGCCTTGAAAATCATGAGTCCTTCTGTAATACGAATGATTATACACTAAAAGCATATTCAAACAGATAAAAACAATTAACAAATATATGACCCAGATAACAAATATGTGACCATAATAAACAGATTAGTGTGTTCACCCAAATTAAAATGAGGTCAATTAGAAAGTTTAAAACATTCCCAAATAAAATAATGTTTTCAACATATTTGTTGGTAGCCCTGTACAAAAGAGAACTTTTTATGCAATTTTTCTGTGAGACCTCTTCTCACTCCTTAAAAGCATGGATGATGTTCAGAGTGCTTTCCTCAGCACATTCATTTCCTGATCCAGTTCTCCCCTGAAGACAAATTGGAAACCATGAAGTAATAACACATGATATGCTCCCTGACTGTAAAGACTGTACAAAATTGATCTCTGCAGTGCATCCTTAAAGGAGAATATAATTTCTTTCATCTGTGGTTTACCATTACTTGAAGTTCCTCTAAGATAAAGAAAGACATTACTTATTTATTGGCAAGTACATAGAATTAATTGCAGAATAAAATCACATTTAAGCCGTCCTCTGTCTAAAACAGCATCATTTTTTATCACTGATAAAAACAGCAATAAGGACCACCCAGCTTAAAAATTTGACACCAGCTACATAAAAATAAGCTTCAGCTCAGTTCAGGGACCAGTGGCCTAGAGAGGCAGGCAAGTAAAATACACACAAACAGCAACAAAACCAACCAACCAACCAATTTCACTGGCTTGTGTGGGAAATTTGCAAGTCTTTCTAAATTATTTTGTTTCTACATTACTATTATGAATTCAAGTCAAACAAACAAACAGAATTTAAAAGATGAATATGATATGGTTTCAGGCCAATTCCAAACCACATCCCAATGCAATATAATCCAGAGGGCTTGCAGAAGCCAGTGGAAAGTCTCTACCAGATTTAAAGCAGAAACAGTAACAGCCATAGACAACCACCCAACAGAAAAAGAATAGTTTGAGACAAACGGGGTGCTCATAGGCTCCTCTCGTGCTCATCAAGAAAATATTGTTTGTGTCCTTACTATTGCTTGAGTCAGTACTTTGGAAACTTATATTTCACTGTCCTTCTTTTATCTCTTTTTCGTTCTCACTTCTTCACGAAAGTTCAGTGTTTGTTGGGGTTTTGCTTGTTTCTTTTGAGAAATAGTTGAGCTCCATTGCATTTTTGCTTAGTTTTAGTTTACACAAAGACTACCACACTGAGGACCCAGTCTTCTCTGGACACTTGACTACAGTATAACTGTATAATTTATTTGCCACTGTAACTACTATAATTAGTAATTGCAACTACCACTGGTTCTTTAAACAAAGATCTAACACAGTATAAGCAAGCATATGCTTCTGGATAGTCTTTATCCATGCAAGGCACATCCATGCCAGCTATAAGCGTGCAAAAATCAAGCTCTTTGCATTAGGTTTATACTATTATTTTTTTTCCCTATAGCAGCAGTTTGGGGGATTTCCCCAAAGCAAAAAATAAAAAATAAAAAAAAAAAAATAAAAATCATCCTTCTAATTTTTTCACCTCATTTATGCTAGGAAACACAAGAGAGAGGGTACAAAACACACTTATATGAAAAACAAAAAAGCTGCAAGTCAAACCTCCTCAGAAGGATTACATGAAATGTGGCTGCAATCCCTAAGAAGGACTGGGTCCCAGTAAAGTAAATAAAAGAGCAAATGCAGCATGGTTAAACTTTAATTATATTTGGCTCTCTCAAAGCAGATGCTCGCAGACAGATTTCTGTTTCACCCACTAATGACTGTCATACACAATCATGTCATCAATTTCAGAGGGCTGCAGGGTTTATACACTTGCAGGCAAAACTGACAAGACACAGCTAAAGAATATTCGCAAAGTCCAACACCCTGCTTAGTCCAACAGGGATATTTAGATACTGCAGTGATGATAAGAGAACCAGATCATGCCATGCAGTTTCAGTAATTCTAACAGGGAGAGGAATAGTCATCAGGTTATGCTGGTACCTGTTATAGCTTCTGCATGTAAAAACAATGGCCTTCCTGACTGTGGCTTGGGCTGTCATAGTGTGGTCCTCCTCTACACTTCCTGGCCTACTTTTCCAGATCATCACATGTAAAGATAACAGGAGGTAGTGACATGAGCAGAGGCAAAGATATGCAAGGGGGCATGAGGAAGAGGTACATTACAAATAAATGCAGGAGAAGACAATCTGTTGTGTGCGTGCTTTGCATTGGCCCAGAGTAAGACCACTCCAAAGAAAGTGAAGTTTACTTCAGGAACAAACCCCATAAGGTTTTATATAATGGGCCTTAGCAACTTCAACTTTTTTTTTTTTTTTTTTTTTTTTTTTTTCCTGCAAGATCTAGAAAGAATGAGATGTGAAATAAATACTCATTCCCTAGTACAAGGCCATGTTTGTAAGATCCAAATTGGGATCTTATCATCTCAGATGAAAACACATCAAAATGGAGCTGGAGTCTGGAAGCAATATGAGACTGAATTATGCAGCACTACTTTCATGAGCCTTGTTTCAACCAATTATACCAAGAGTGTTTTTTTGTTCTTATCACTCAAATATGGAAAAAAAAAGGAAATATTAAAAAAAAAAATCTTCTCTCTCCTTCACTTCTGGGGACTGACAAAACCTCAGCATTAAAAGAGGGAGTAATGCCTCAACACCCACATGCACATAAAGGTGACCACTGATGTTAAACATGTTCATCAAATAACAAAAGTATGGATGTCAGGCTTTATGTTGCAGCTCTGATCACAGCGGCATTTTTCTTCCCACCAGGCAACAAATTACTCTTAGCACAGTTACAAAACCAGTGCCACCATCCCCAAGGTCAAATCAGAGCCTGGATTTTATGTTCTAGCCCCAAAAATAGATGGGGCTAGCACATAAAGAAGATGGGTTTGTTCAATAGCCTGCCGAAGTCATAGGAGAAGGGTTAACTTCTCTTCTTCCATTTCCTGCTGTGCAAGCACCACTTGTGTTTCCACAAAGGAAAAATGCCCAGCTTGGAAAATACCAACAGTACAGCTATCCATAGATAACCACATTCCCCATAAATCTGATTATTATTCATCCCCTCTGTTTCAAGCTATCTACAGTTGTACTGTAAGGAAAAAAAAAAAAAAAAAAAAAAAAAGAAGGATCATTAACAACTCATTCCAGTCTTTCTAACCTCATGAATCAAAATAAAAACTTTCTAGAAACCATGAAAGTGTATGACTCATTGCTTAGAAAATATCATTGGGTCATGTCTGCCTTCAGACTGAATTGGCATCTTTCAATGAAGAGTACAGTGCATCTTGTGCCAAGAAAATCACAGAATCACAGAATTTCTAGGTTGGAAGAGACCTCAAGATCATCGAGTCCAACCTCTGACCTAACGCTAGCAGTCCCCACTAAACCATTTCCCTAAGCTCTACATCTAAACATCTTTTAAAGACTTCCAGGGATGGTGACTCCACCACTTCCCTGGGCAGCCTGTTCCAATGCCTCACAACCCTTTCAGTGAAGAAGTTTTTCCTAACATCTAACCTAAAACTCCCCTGGCTCAACTTAAGCCCATTCCCCCTCGTCCTGTCACCAGGCACGTGGGAGAACAGGCCAACCCCCACCTCGCTACAGCCTCCCTTGAGGTACCTATAAAGAGCAATAAGGTCGCCCCTGAGCCTCCTCTTCTCCAGGCTGAACAAACCCAGCTCCCTCAGCTGCTCCTCGTAGGACTTGTTCTCCAGGCCCCTCACCAGCTTCGTCGCCCTTCTCTGCACCTGCTCAAGCACCTCGATGTCCTTCTTGTAGCGAGGGGCCCAAAACTGAACACAGTACTCGAGGTGCGGCCTCACCAGAGCTGAGTACAGGGGGACGATCACCTCCCTAGCCCTGCTGGTCACACTGTTTCTGATACAAGCCAGGATGCTGTTGGCCTTCTTGGCCACCTGAGCACACTGCTGGCTCATATTCAGCCGACTATCCACCATCACTCTGTCGTGGTTTAACCCGGCTGGCAGCTAAATACCACGCAGCCGTTCGCTCACCCTCCCCCCTCCCTCTCTGGGATGGGGGAGAGAAATGGAAAGTGAAGCCCGTGAGTTGAGATAAAGACAGTTTAATAAGACAGGAAAATAATAATAACAAAATAATAATAACAATAATAATAATAATAATACAATGGTGATAATAGGAAAATAATAATAATATGTACAAACAAGTGATGCACAATGCAATTTCTCACCACCCGCTGACCGATGCCCAGCCTAACCCCGAGCAGTCCAGCCCCCTTCCCCCCGCTAGCCACCCCTATATATTGTTTAGCATGACGTCAGATGGTATGGAATACCCCTTTGGCTAGTTTGGGTCACCTGTCCTGGGTCTGTCCCCTCCCAGCTCTTACTGCACCCCCAGCCTGCCTGTTGGCAGGACAGAGCGAAAGGCTGAGATGTCCTTGGCTTGGTATAAGCACTGCTCTGCAACAATCAAAACATCGGGGTATTATCAGCACTCTTCTCATCCTAAGCCAAAACACAGCATTCCACCAGCTACTAGGAAGAAAATTAATTCTGTTCTAACTGAAACCAGGACACACTCCCAGGTCCTTCTCTGCCTGGCAGCTCTCCAACCATTCCTCTCCCAGCCTGTAGCTCTGCTTGGGGTTATTGTGCCCCAGGTGCAGGACCCGGCACTTGGCCTTGTTGAACTTCATGCAGTTGACCTCAGCCCATCGGTCCAGCCTATCCAGATCCTCCTGCAGAGCTTTCCTACCCTCAAGCAGATCAACACACGCACCTAACTTGGTGTCATCTGCAAACTTACTGAGGGTGCACTCGATGCCCTCATCCAGATCATTGATGAAGATATTAAAGAGGACCGGCCCCAGCACCAAGCCCTGGGGGATACCACTAGTGACTGGCCTCCAACTGGACTTGGCTCCATTCACCACGACTCTTTGGGCCCGGCTATCCAGCCAGTTTCTAACCCAACGAAGCGTGCGCCAGTCCAAGCCAAGAGCAGCCAGTTTCTTGAGGAGAATGCTGTGGGAGACGGTGTCAAAAGCCTTGCTGAAGTCAAGGTAGACCACATCCACAGCCTTTCCCTTGTCCACCCAGCGCGTCACTTTGTCATAGAAGGAGATCAGATTCGTCAAGCAGGATCTGCCTTTCATAAACCCATGCTGACTGGGCCTGATCGCCTGCTTGCCCTGCAAGTGCTGCGTGATGACTCTCAGGAGGATCTGCTCCATGAGTTTCCCTGGTACTGAGGTCAAACTGACAGGCCTGTAGTTTCCCGGGTCTGCCCTCCGGCCCTTCTTGTAGATAGGCGTCACGTTTGCTAGCTGCCAGTCAACTGGAACCTCCCCCGATCGTCAGGACTGCTGATAAATGATGGATAGTGGCTTGGCCAGCTCCTCTGCCAGTTCTCTCAGTACCCTTGGGTGGATCACATCCGGCCCCATCGACTTGTGCACATCCAAGTGCCGTAGCAGGTCACCAACCAGTTCTTCATGGATAGTGAGGGCCGCATCCTGCTCCCCATCCCCTTCCACCAGCTCAGGGTACTGAGTATCCAGAGAACAACCGGTATTGCCGCTAAAGACTGAGGCAAAGAAGGCATTGAGCACCTCCGCCTTTTCCTCATCTCTTGTAACTAAGTTTCCCCCCGCATCCAGTAAAGGATGGAGATTCTCCTTAGTCCTCCTTTTTGTGTTGATGTATTTATAGAAACGTTTTTTGTTATCTTTAACGGCAGTAGCCAGATTGAGCTCCAGATGAGCTTTGGCCTTCCTAATTTTGTCCCTGCACAGCCTCGCTACATCCTTAAAGTCCTCCCTAGTGGCCTGCCCACTTTTCCAAAGATTATAAACCCTCTTTTTTCTCCTAAGATCAAGCCACAATTCTCTATTGAGCCAGGCTGGTCTTCCCCGCCAGCTCGTCTTTGGGCACGTGGGGACAGACCGTTCCTGCGCCATTAGGATTTCCCTCTTGAAGAGCACCCAGCCTTCCTGGACCGCTTCCTGCCCTTCAGAACCGCCTCCCAAGGGACTCCACCAACTAGTGTCCTGAGCAGCTCAAAGTCAGCCCTCCGAAAGTCCAATACAGTGGTTTTACTGGTCCCCTTCCTGGCCTCGCCAAGAATAGATAACTCCACCATTTCATGGTCACTCTGCCCAAGACAGCTCCCGACAATCACATCCTCCACCAGTCCTTCTCTGTTTGTGAAGAGAAGGTCTAGCGGGGCACCACCCCTGGTAGGCTCACTAACCAGCTGCGTCAGGAAGCTATCTTCCACGCTCTCCAGAAACCTCCTAAACTGCTTTCTCAGGGCTATGTTGTGCTTCCAGGATATGTCAGGGAAGTTGAAGTCCCCCACGAGTACAAGAGCTGATGATTTTGCAACTTCTGTCAGCTGCCTGTAGAGTTCCTCATCCGTCTCCTCATCCTGGTTCAGCGGTCTATAGCAGACCCCGACCAGGACACTAGCCTTGTTGTCCCTGCCGATCCTAACCCAAAGGGACTCGACCTTGTCATTCCCAGCCTCGAGTTCTACAACCTGGAAAGACTCTCTAATATAGAGAGCCACACCACCACCCCTTCTGTGCTGCCTGTCCCTTCTAAAGAGCTTACAGCCAGGCATTGCAGCCTTACCTATTACTTGGCACCAAGCTTTGGCTGCCAGTTGATCATGACCTATGAATGATCCAAACAAGATATTTTGTGAGCAAGAATTTGCTCCATGTAGACAGCAAAACCATCCAGTCAGGATTTGTTTCAGCACAAGAAAAGATGTGTTACAAATGATTATTTACACAATGAAGCAGGAGAAAAAGTAAAAGCAGAACTAATTTTCTTTGCAGACCTTAATCTTTGCCTTTGATTCATATGTTAGGTTTCTTCTTGCCTCTTCTTGTTTGCTTTAATATTCATGCTTCAGTGTTCTCTGCATTTGCTCCATGTCTAACACAAGACCAGCTGATGAACTTCAGAAAATCCTCCGAATCATGGATTACCAGTGTTCAGCTCAGCTGTAACTCCAAATCTGACTTGATCTGTAATGAACTGATGATATTCTAATGTTCATTTTTTAATCATTTTTGTCTATAGTTTATGTCTCAGCAGTCCTAATTAACTGGTGGCTTCACAACACTGAGCAAACTCAAAATCCAGCAAGTTATTCCACAACTTCTGTCAGATTATTTTTATTTTTTATTTTATTTTTTTACTTTATATCAGTAAAAGGCTGATGTTGAGCACTTTTCACCAAGAGGCTAAATACAAGGGCATATCTGTTCTCTTCAGAAAACATCATGTCTGGGCTACTGCAGAGGAAAGGTCCTGATTACAAAAGGTAATTACCCCATGTCAGTTCTTTGTAGCATCATCATTTCTTGGCATTAAGCTAGAGAAAAAAGAAAACTTCCATTCCCCAAAAGATTTTTGTCA
The DNA here is from genome assembly GCF_965140915.1 of Aythya marila. Classification (NCBI taxonomy): domain Eukaryota; kingdom Metazoa; phylum Chordata; class Aves; order Anseriformes; family Anatidae; genus Aythya; species Aythya marila. The sequence goes on from NC_139046.1 coordinate 14,702,596, forward strand.
GAATAAATAGCCTTATGATTAAGCACTACCCGTGGACATAGATAATATTGCCCAAGTTATTTAGGTTGGGTGTGGTAAAGAAGTCAAACCGAGGAAACAGAGCAAAAATTATTTGCATTTTAATCGTATTTTGAATCCTTTTTTGTTTCTCTCCTTCTCTGCTTCCATTACAGTTCTATTTTCCCTCATTTGCTTCATCAAGCTCTGCTCTTAACACTTTAATTCTTCTACTTGGTACCTGTTCTCCTGCCTTTCCTCTGTCTCAACTGCTTAACCCGTGCATAATTTTGGTCAAAGCCTGCCTGGCATCCCCAGGCTGAAAAGTGCACAACTGATCCCTGTTGCTCTCCTGTTTTGACAGTAGAAAAAGCAAGATAAGGTTGCAGCATCTGACAATAGCACTTGAGTATCTATAGATGGAGCAAGATGACTCCAGTACATGTTGACAGACAAACTATTATCTCATACATTTCATTTTCTTTTTAGGACTATACTAATTAATGTGATTTAGATGACGACACTTTTTTTTTTTTCTTGTTGAAATGCAAATGAGATATTTTGTGCATGAAAAGTTTGACATTGGTGGAATGAATTATGGAGATACTGATGTACTCAAAAGGTTAGCATGATCTTTTGTTGATTAAGAGACATGTTACTAAGATGAATGCTTCAGTTGCTATTAACAACAGATCTCAGTGAAAAATCAAACATTTTAACATAGAGCACTGTAATAATATAAGGAAAGAATACTTGTCAGGTCAAAGTAGGAGCTCTGAATGAATAAACATGAAAGCCACGTTTTAGAAAGTGTCTTCCAACTGATACCCTTTACATCTGTTGGCCATCTTAGTCTATCAAGTGAAAAGGGCACGAAGGAAAAGAAGCTACAAGCAAGGGTAAACATAATTTGAATAAAAAACTAGCTGTTAATTTGCATAATGATTTCAGAAGAATTAAACCTCCAGCTTTTAGTCACAGAGACAGTGAAAATAAGTGAATCAAGACCAGAGCAAGACTGGACCTAAAACATTCCCAAAATGTCTGACATTTAAGACAGAGATGTTGACATTAGTTCAAAGCCATAACCATCTCTTCTGAGATACCCTCATTTATATCCTACCTATGCGGGAGTCAGCACAGACATTCAGTTTCTGTCCTCGGGATTGACACCTTTGTTGAAAACATGAGCTAGATAAACCCAGCTTTCACTTGGCCAACTATGAACTCCCACTGGTTAATGTGAGCTTGCTGTTCACTTAGACAACTTGTTTTAAAAGATAGAGCAGAGTGAAAAGAGGCAGAAAAGCTATAACAACTGTGACTTGAGAAGTCCTGGAAAGAGTACAATATTTGTCCCACCTTGACGTACATGTATATAGACAACTGCAATTTAAGTGACAGGGTGAAAAGTATAAACAAAGACTAACAACCTGAAATGGACTATGTGAGTAGAGTGATGAACTGATGCATAAACGCTGCATCTAAACTAATGTTTTTGAAATTCAGATATGAAAACACACACATAAGCTGCAGCATGAGTTTTATTTATTTATTTTTTTTAAACTGAGGTGAAAAAGCAAAAGAGCTTTTGCTTTTCAAGAGCCTGCTCATGATTCCTACATATTTTTCCAATCCTTCTATATGTCTCAGACACATGACAATTTTAATGAATGCATAGCTTTCCCTTGGCCATATGTGCTTAACCCAGATGAAGGTTGTGTGATTCCCACTGATGCTTTATGTCTGACCTAAGCACAGAGTGCTCAATTTGCACATGCAGAGATGTGGACCTGAGAAGTCCCTGGAGCAACATGAGGGAGCAGGTGTATGGGAAACACTCCTTCTCCAGGGTTCCCCTTCTGTTTTATGGATAAAGGTACTTTTGCTCTGAAAGACGCGAACAGCCATGCTGGTGGGCAGCAGCAGATGGAGAGCAGTTGCAACCTCCACCCACTCCTCCTTCCCACATGTTCCTTAGCACTCAAGGGCCACTTCTCTGCCTGTGACATGCAAACGTGGAGCCGTCTGCTTCCGCATGTTGGCAATAAGGCCAGGGCTAATCCTGTCCTTAAACAGCAATAAGGTCAGAAGACATCTTGTCGCTTCTGGGCTTTCCCAGGCAGCAAGGAGAGTGTGCACAGACCCACACTGGTAGGCATTTGGTTTACGTGATGTGAATGCACATATGGCCTTACCTCTGTTTTGCCTCCAGCCTGTAACAGCAATCGTTCCCATCAACCTGTCTCCTTGCAACTTTATCACATTTTCCAAAGAACAGATTTGGAGGCTATTTAGTGACTTCTGTGAAATAGATTTAAAAAAATAAAAAATAAAATCCAACTCAGGAGGAGTCAGGATTTTGCTGACAGTTCCTGCCATAAAAATCCAGTGCTGGATTTGGACAGCATAGCCCACAGTTGAATTTGGACCCAGTAAAATAAATGTAACCGAGATCAAAAATGCTCCTGCAGCAGGAATGGTAGCATATTTGAAAGATGAATGGAAGCTGTGCTGCTTGAAGTGCTGGTTCCAGCAACCCTAGATTTGTAAAAACAAGTCTGCTTTATGATTATTTAGAAAAACAGGAGGAAAAAAATGTGTGGGAAAAAAAAAAAAAAAAAAAAAAAGGCCAATCATACAGAATGCTACATTTTGAGAGCTACAGTTTGGTGACTCTAGGGAAATGCAGAGCTCTGCTACTATGAACCAGTGGAACCACATTAGGAGGTACTGCATCCATGTGCGGGATGATAAAGTTATTGAATAAATACATGTCTAAGTGATTCTGAGAGAAAAGCACCACACACACTTTGGCACTAGCTAACGATGCAGGCAGGAAAGGAATGGCAGCATCACACAGCAAAGGCTGGGCAAAAGAGGATCAAATGGCGACCAAGACACTCAAGCACTGTCACATGCTGCTGTCACCCAGGTGTTGAGTGCAAGGCTGCATCAGGACAGGTGACAGCAGCAGCAGGGATGAAGCCTGCCAAAACAAGGGGAAATAAAGAAGCACAGGAAGTTTCACTGCAGCTCTAAGGTCACATCCCCCCAAAACTCTGTCCATGTATTAGCACCTACTGGGGGGCAGAAATTATAATCACACCATTTCCCACGTACTCCAGAACACTTATAGCTGAGATCCTAAGGGACCAGTAAGTTCCAGTAATGAACACTGACTTCAGGTCAGCCTGCTCACAAAAGCCCTTCATAGCAGCTGCTGAGCTGGAATACATCTCTTAGAGCCAGAGCTGCTAAGGGATGATGACCAAAAATCAGACAGCGTGTTCATGCCATAAAATGTTTCTTGTGTGTGGTCTGCTCCACAGCTAGGAGGAAGAGGAAAGCTGAAACAAGAGGAAAGACATACAGCAACATCCCCATGCCCAAATATTGTCTCTATGTGGGTTATCAGGAGCTGGCTAGCATTCTGTTTATCTGGGACTATCTCACTTCAGCCCCAAAACCAGAGCACACATTTTAATCCTGTCAACTTTTCTGATGTACAGCTTTGATTAGAAATGGTTTATGGTCAGCCACTGTTTGACTTTAATAAATATTTAGAAACTAAATAAGCAATTGCAGTCAGTTTCATGCCGACATATCTGGAGACGCAATATTGAAAGATATGAGCTCGAGCATTTGCTTCTTGGCTATTAAAGAGAAAACATTTATGTTTTCAAATTTTTTGTCAGTGTTTTCAAACAAAACATGAAAGCAATCTCTAATTGTTATTTCTTTAAACATCCACCCAACTACAATTTCACTAAGCTTTTTTACAGTAAATACCAATTGCCTACATGTGAAGTAGTTAGTCATCTCTCCAGAGCTGGTAATAAAACCAGGAAATAAAAATGCAGCAGTAGGCAAGAATCACTGTGTATCTTCATTCGGACAGCCAGATCCCATCTTTGTACAAATCCACTGAGAGGAGAAATATGTACTTCCACCAGGTAAGGATGTGGCCTTTACCTGAACTATCTTAATAAATTAACTGAAAGGGAGACCTCCTTGAAGTCAAGCACTATATAGCAAACTGCACAGAAATTGCTGACAGAACTATTTCATTTGTCCCTTGATATTTCTCAAATGACCGACTTTCAAAATAAATTGCTAATCATGCAATTGCATGCATAACAAATTTGTTTATTCTCACATCAGTGAGCGAGGAGCTGTAAATAGGTGCGATGGCTGCAGCATCTCCTCTGCTGTCACTGCTCTGTTCCTCCTGCGTGACAGGCAGGGAATGGGATGACTACCAGGACTGACAGGAGCATAGTATGATCCTCAGGCAGAGAGCTATACATGAGCTGTAATACTCTTAAACATATCTGTCAAAATTGGCACTTGGAGATGCAGCTTATTTTTGGAGAAGAGTGTGCCCCATTCTGCCAGCTGGCCAGGCTTTTGCTGAAACAGTGCAGTCTGACAAGCCCTCTTTTCCAAGCCTAAGATCACTTGCTAAATTCATTTTGAAGGAAATGACATCATACTTAAAAATAAATAACTAAATTAATAACAAAATAACAGAAGTCGATAGTCATAAGTCCAGTATTGGAAGGCTAGGCTGTAAGCTTCATCTATACCTAGAAGAAATCCAGGGATGATCAGAGCATTACCTTCTGGGACACTAGATTGTATACCTGTGGCAAAAGAAGGAATTAAATTACTACTTCACTCCTGCCACTCACAGACAGTTTAAGCTTTCCCCTTGAGAAAGCTACAAAATGAGTACCAGTTCTCATTAAGATTCTTACTTCCTCTGTGGCATCACTGGGGAACAATGTCTCCCTCTCCATGACCCCTATAAAAAACTTTGAAGCTCACAAAAAACTCTGAAGATCATGTGAATGAAGATCGCATTAGAAGTTGAAGTGAGTAAGTGGTAAGTAACTGCTGCAGACAGCAATTGGACAGCCACCCTGAAATAATGGCTTAGCCTGGAGTCACCCATAGTAGATGGACACATTTTAGTTGCAACCTCTGGCTGTGCATGCCCAGGTGGCTCAGCCTGGCCACGAGCAGTTCACAGTCACTCTCGGTGTTATCCACACAACCCAACACACCAGAAACCCTTCGTGCCTTTCTTTTGCCCCATTTGGGACAGCTTTGTTCAACATTTTGACCCTGCCCAGGTTGTCTGTGCTGCACAGATCCTGTTTACGAGTGGAAAAGGGAGTGGAGGGTGGCATAGTGTGGGACACTGCTGGGACAACACATGAAAGCATGGAGGGACAAGAAGGCTTCAGCTATCTGGATATATACTTTTTGAGACTTGGAGAGAAAGCCACCATAGGCAGGCTACCTCGACCAAAATGGTCACCTCTGGGGACATGATTTTTCATCAAGGCTGGCTTCTCCATGCAATTCTTCTCCTGGCCTGACTGCTGCCCTGACAGTCAGGCCAGAGCACAGGCGCCACAGGTGGTCAGTGTTCAGGTGAGGGTTCTCAGTCATACCTCACCTGAAATGAGGGTACATGACTGATCATCACTTATATTTTACAGCTCTGGAGATCTCTATAAGTATGGAAATGTATTCATACCCTAAATGTTACAAAGTCTGAGGGGAAAAAAAGATTAAAATATATCATGGATGTGGTGAAGTCCAGGTGAATCCTCCATAGTGGTATATAAGGTATGGAATATTTTCTCCTTTAACAAGAACAAATAAGAAAAAGTTATTAAATCTATTTGTATGGATTAAATGATAATCTTGCTTAGACAAAGCTAAAAAAAAGCGTAGAAATGTGTAATTGGTTTTCTAATAGCAAATGTGGCTAGACAAGACAAGCTTTTATTTTAGAAGAGAATCTCCTAAATCCATTTATTCTCATCTAGAGTTGAATTTAAGATTTTTTATAAACTAGATGCCATTTCCTAAGCCAAGACTTTCAGAAATAATAAACAGCCTCCCAGAAGCTGGCCAGCATTCTTTGCATCAATTCAATTCATACCATGCTGCATGCTCAAGAAAGACATCAGAGCTTGGCCAAAACTACCCTTGCTGTCTGTCTTCCATTTCCCTTCACTTTTTCAGTGTTCCCTGTGACATACACTCATACCTGAAGGCTCTGTTGACCAGCAGTAGGTTCCTGTTGCTGCAGCCTAGACAGTAGCTTACATCAGCATGTTGTTTTCTGTCTTCCACGTGCCCTCCTTTTCTGCCTACTATGTACTATGCAGATGGGAGGTCATGAGAGAAATGTTTTAGATGCAGAGCTGTTCATTTAGTCATCCAAATGACTGCTTATCTTTAAAGTGCTGTTAACAGTGTTATGTACACTAAAGTGATAAGCAAGAGATGCACCATGAAAACTACCCATGCTGAAAATTTCAGCTGCCTGAGTAAAGGTTACCTGTGAAAGTAAGAAGCACAGTTATAGAAGTCACAAGTCTCCTGATACTTCATAAGATTATAGGAGAAATGAGTTGCAAAACTACCTTAGAAAACAATGGAGAGCAAGCACAGCAATTCTATTTCATGTCCGTGAGAAGTGCCAGAGAATACATAGGGAATAAAACATCTGCCACCTTAACAGTGACTCAGTTCAGGATCTTGCTGCCTTGCCCATCTGCACAGCTTGCTCAGTCAGATGGTTTGGAGACCAACACTGAATGAACCATTTCACAGCCTAGATCCTGTTACAGAACAGCACCCATTTGCCATGCCTTAATGTTAATAACCACATATTTGAAAGATGTTTTCCTCCAGATCTTTGGGGGAAAGCATATAGGACAGATGAAGAGAGTGTTTGCAAATGCATTTCTCCAATTACTCACTATTTTAGTAACCTACAACCACAGAAAGACTATGCAGACATACCAATGTACATCCATCTTTAGTAAGACAACTGAGAAGGTTTCCGCTATGTTGCTTACACTTTCAGCGATTCTGTAGCAATTTAGTTTGCTTCTGCTCCACTTTCACCTTCAACAAGCAATAACATCACAAACATACTCCTTTTCAATAGTAATTTATTAGCTTGATTCAACTAAAGATCTACAAGTACCTGTTAATATGGAATACAGGCAAGCAGGAGTAGGAGGTTTGCCCAGGATCACACACACAATCATTATTATTGTCAAGACAACAGATTTTGATCTTTAGAACTTGTTTCTCTACATGTATTTTGGAAACATCTTTGCCCAGTTTAAGCTACTTCTTCTGCAGTTCTGTAGACAACAATGTATATTTTGGCCATCTCTTCAAAGAGCTCTAGCAACACATGATGAAACTGTATACACACAACCCTGTGCTAAAGTTTACTTCTTCTCAGAACCACATAAATCTTTGTTAAGGCATGACAATGGTCCCTACACAAGAAAAATATTTAATTTTTGCCCAAAGTTTTCAAGTCTAAGCTTAGATGGGATATGATGGAAGGATAGAGGATATGAGAGTTGTAGAAAGGGGATACCCAAAAGGACAGAAGACCAAATTTGGAAGGAAATTTTTATGCATGCATACTAAAGAAAAAGTGTGATAAAATCCCTGAGTCCAGAAAAACTTAAGCAGGGGAAGACAGACAGAGCAGAAAAGAGCAATCTATCTTACTTTAAGTGGAGCTGAGCTTTAAGAAAAGCTATTATGATTCCTCAGAATGCTTTGACAGTTATTGCACATCATCAAGGCACTTAATTATATACTTAATTTAAACTGAGGTGCATTTCAGAGGGTTACTCACATACTTTAAGCATACACTTAATTGTGGCTGAGAGAATTTAAGCATGAATAGCTGTTTCAAGTCCTTGGGTTCAGCTGTACGTTCCAAAATCCTTTAAAATTTTATATTTTGACATGCTTGTTTCCTTATCTGTTCAGCTGTTATTTTTCCTCTCTGTGTATCTCAACACCTCACACATCAGCCAAAGGGACGTGGCTGTCCCTTCTGCTTCCATGTAGCAACCCTGTGCGGCTTGTAGCTCTTAATCTCTCCCAGCACATCTCAAGGCTCAGCACAATTCCTCATCTTTTGCAAATGCTCATCCAGTTGATCTGACAGGAAAAAAAAAAAATCATAGTGGAAGTCGGAATTTTTTGTTTTAACCACACACAGCTTATCCCTAAACCGTTCCTCTCCTCCTGACATTTGGAAGGTTTACAAGAAGATTGGCAACTAATAGAACTAGCTGAGGTTAAAAGCTTATTTTTATTTAAAAACAAAACAACAAAAAATAAAAACAAAATACCCACAACACATGCTTTCTCACTAGAGATAATCTCTTTGCAAAACAAGAAGAATTGGCCTCATACCCAATTCTGTCTCCCAAAGTCTGCTGCAAAGAGGTGTTGTGCTTTTCTTAAGTGACTGTAATATTAATGATTTCTAATTAGCTGCTGCTTGACAAGCTTGGGTTCTGGCAGCTTCTGTGAGTGTGGAATTGAGAGCTCAGAATAGAAAGACTAAAGATTCAGCCTAAGAGTATGTGTCACTTCAAGCACCTGGTGCTGTGAGACAGACCTGAAAGTGCTGTGCAGGCGTGCGAGCCAGCGAGAGAAAAGGTGGGCAGGGACTGCTGCTAAAAGCATCCGCTTTTACACAGCATGGTTGTATTTGGAGGGAGAGATCTCACACCCAGTGTTGCCTCTTCTCAAACCTTCCAAAGCTGCAAAGAGATCATTTGACAAGCATTTGCTGTGCCTGGCATCACATCTGGCCATGAGGTTTTCTCCCATTTAGACTCTCAGTGTACGGACAAGTATTGCTTACTCCAGTGCTAGGGGGGAGAGAAGAGCACAGCCTGGACAGCACCACCAAAATACATGGCAAGGAGGTCACACACCTCATTCTGACCCTTTTTGTCAACAACTTACATAGGCAGTGTCAGCATCATGTTTGCCAATGGCTTCCACTGAGTGAAACTGCTGCTGCCCCACTGAAATGGAACAATTTTTGACTTATGTACAGGCACAAGAAGTAGTTGAAGCCCCTGATTGGTGAAGTAACAATCCTCAGATAACAACCAAGTTTTCAATGACCTTTCTTCACCTTTGATTATGCAGTTGCTGGGAAAATAAAAAATAAAATAAAAAAATGCTCAAAAGAATGCCAAAAAGCCATCACTATTTCTAGACACAACTGTAAAAATCATCACCGCTGTGAACAGCACATCAACAGTGTTGACATCAACCCTGTTTAGGTTACTACACAGTCATCAAGCCCAGAAGCCTGCCAAAACCACAGAGAGCTCTAACAGGGCTCACTGGGTTAGGGAGATAACACAACTCGTGACAGAAAATACCTTCAAGGAAAGCAGGTCCCAGCAGACAGGTGTAGCAAGTTAATGGAGCTGGTCACTGCTAAATTTACTTGGGTTGCTGTTTAAATTTTCTGCTTTCTACATCACTGCACTCCATTTGAAGACAATAATGTTTTCTTTGAGCAATGATCTAATCTGATGGTGTACCAGCGGTCACCAAAGCGTCACGCTGCTCTACTAAATCCCATGCAACCCTTGGATTCATTTGGAAGTTTTTGGCCTTTGCTTTTGCCTGGTATAAGAACAAGATTAGCAACAGTTAAATGGTGTAACCTCATGGCCAGCATCTGTATCATTTCCAATAACAATTAAAACAAAACCTTCCCAACACTTCATGTTCACAGCTCATCAACAAACTGGGAAATTCAGTGTATATTAGTCAAAAACAAGCTTTAGAATATATATATATATATATATATATATATATATATATCAATATGCAAGCTAGATTTTCCAGTCTATGGACCCAATACCAATGGATTACTCAGTAAACAGCTCTTATCAAGTCTTCCAAAGCACTGCTGCTCAGCATATCACAAGGTTGCATGCTTACTGCTAAATAAATGCCAAGCACCTAAACAAGCAAGATGTGTGATGTGAATGCAGTACTGTTTCAGTCTTTATTGGTCTTACCTGCCATCTGTAGCTATTTTTTGTGTACAATAGGACCCCAGCTGCTGCTGCCACCATCAACTATGCTGTTGATGCTGGTTCATCTTTGTAATGCATGTGAATATGTTCATTTGCAGTCATCTTACAAACCTCTTTTTCACATTCTGCACAGATGAAAATACCTGAGGTCTGCACTCTTTGTGAATTCTTTAGTCTACATCCACTGAAAATTGTGTAAACCAATTAAAAAACAACAAAAAGCACTTCATATAATTAGTCTCATGGTTAATCAGCACACAGAACACAAGTTTATTTTCAATATCTCCTAGCCTTTCCTATGCAAGCATGCACACAGACTGTACAAATACAAGCATGAGCCATTTCCTCCCCCCCCCCAACCCTTTCTGCCACATCTCCTATGAGAAATTGTACCTGCTGTTAATTGATGGAAGTACAGCCATGACAAAATATGTAGCCTAAGCCTTCCCTGAATTAAAAGTATGACCAATAACAGGTTTCTTCTTGCTCTTCAAGAAGCACTTCCTATGAATTGCAAGGCATTGTCACCCCTCCTGTGCCAGGTTTTGAGATATTTCATTTTAAGCAAGAGTACAGTCCTACTGACATTACTGGAACAACTTACACATGCTCCAAGTGCAGTAAGTGCTTAAGTGTTTTGTTGGATGGGAATTACTGTTTTTAACATCTTTGACAGCAATTACAAGCACAAGCCTGAAACAGCACCCTGTCCCAAAGTACGGTATCTACACTTGACAAAACCAGCAAGCCCAAACCTCTGCAGAATTTTCAAAAGCTTTGTTGGCACAGAAATTTCTGCTATAAAAAACTTGGAAATGGAGTGTGCACTGTCACTGCAGTGATAAGAAAGGTGCAGAGAGTTCTTATTTATTCCCCACCCCTCCCCATAAAACTCTAATGTGGTTGCACCAAGCAGCCAGCAGAAAGACTCTTCCAGAAAACAATTCTCACCTCAACTGCTAGCAGCATCCTGGATGAAGATACCACTGATTGCGGCACATAAAATAAAATTTTACAACATCTTGATTATGCAGGTGGTTCCTGAGTCTGGGCCACATCACAGCAAGGCATCAGAACTTTCATTTTGAGGATCTGAGACACCCTCAGTTAAACTCTGACTTGCTCTTTCAGCTTCCAGATGTTTGATTTCTATTTATGACAGGTCAAGACATTCTGGAGGATTAAAGGGTGTCAGAGAAAGTTACCTTGACCTCTGGAAGGAAGCAGAGCTGGGAAAGTAAAAATTAGTGCCCTGTTATTCTGTACATAAGTTGACGCTGAATTGGTCATGTAAGAGAATGCCTACATCCTCCTAGATAAAATTATAAATTATAAATGTCTGGTGTTACAGATCAAAGAGTTTTTGTCTCAAACGTCTAAGATTATAATCAAGTGAGCTTTTGACAAGGAGAGGTTCACAAGTCTTTACATCATGATTCACCAATTCGTCTTGTGGTTTCACTTATTTTTTCTGGAGGGGAGGGGCAAGACAATCACGCTTTTTAAAGTGGCACATATATGAGCACACAGGCAAGCTTGCATTGGGCAAGTAGCCTGGATTCTGCTTTCAGGTGGTGGAAATAACCTACAAAAAACACAAACTGAAACCCTTTTGGTTTTAATACCTTCAGAATACTTTGCTGTAGAAAGAGCACCCAGCAAATAAAGGCTTTCAATACCTCTTGACCCCTTAGATGGAGAATACATTAAGAGAAAAGTGGGAAAACATAGGGTTATGCTGTGCTCTGGTTCCTCTATGCTTGTATAGCAGAGTACAACAGATCCTAGTTGTGCCTCCTCTTCCATCCAGAAATCAAATTAGAAAGGAATTAGAGGAAATTACACCTGCATCTGGGATGTCTGGAAATGTAGCGGTTAAGTTCAGCTTTGGGATGTCCAGGCCAAACACCCCCCCATATACACATCAATTTTGCAGTATAGACATGGACAGCCTGCATCTTCTGGAAAATGTGAATAGCAAATTGAACACATCCTAGGGAAATTTACTGTGTGTATTCCAGTGCTTTCCAGAAGCTTACACAGCTCATAACAATATATTTTGTATATGGAGGAATCCTTATTCTTATGCTGACAAGGTTACAGGTGGCTACAGGGTTTCTTCAAGGTACACCAAGAACCAGTCATCTGTTTTGGGGAAAACAACTGATCTGAACCACTGCCAAAACAATGAAAGACTCAAAGTAACTTGAATGATCATTGTTCAGACCTGAAATCCTGGAAGTGTGATACAGACCACAAAGCCCATGAAGTTTAAATTCTCTATATTAAGTAGTTTTGCTTTTTGTACCAAGCTTATTTGGTTCTTCTACTCCTGAAATATGCCAGAGCCGTGCTTTCTCAAAATGCTTACAGTAAAAAATCCTCAGCACCACAAGAGAAATTAAAGATTACTAAAACTTCACTTTTAATCATTGAAATTAAACACAGAGTTCAATTTACTGCATTTAAAATCCTTGGTTGTTTACAAAGAGCATAGAGAATCAATAGATAAATTGGTGAACTCTGTGTGAATAAGATTAAAAACAGTTCCACAGAAGTGACCATGCTTCCAAAGCTCTTACTAGCTTTTCTCTGTTCTGTATGTAATTGCCAGATAAATTATCTTTTCTTTTACTGTAATATTTTTACTGCATGTACATACACCCAACTGTAAAAATATTACAAGCTAAAGTCCATTCCACATTTGCAATATGAAACAAAAAATTACAGAAATCATTTAAGGGAAAGCTAAATTGCAAACATGAATTCTGAAAAACAGATAATTGTCACTGACTGCATGTGCTGTTCAGCTCGCATCGATTTGTATCATTCTGAAGCCAATGACATCATTTTTTCCTTTGTAGCTTCCCAGTTTTTTTCCTTTGTGTACCTCTATTTTTCATGTTGAATACATGTTTCAGCCCTGCTCATAATGTTATTAACCCAGATGCAATTTTCACTGTTACATTTTTCCAAGCAGAAAAGCTTTAGCCAGTTCTTAGATATAGAAGGATGGAGGGGAACAAGTCGCCACTGAGCATCTGACAGCAAATCCCAGACCCCTGTTTTGCTGTTGAATATTTTGACAGAAGAAGCAATATGCAGCCAGGCTTGAAAAGCACTGAATGCTCTTAGCTTGGACCCAGAGCCTAGAAATCCCCCAAATCAGGCTCCTATGCTGGAAGTTTACATCTCTACCTAAGATAAGAGGCGATTTCTGAGGTTACCTAGACTACAAGAGCGTTCTGAAATCACTGAAATGAGCCACACATACAGCTGCACAGCTCAGCAGCAGCTGAATGTCTTTGGCACAGGGTCTTGATGCACACAGGATTACTCTAATTAAAATCTGGATTTAAATTAAAAAAAAAAAAAAAAAAAAAAACAACTACAAATAGGCTTTCTTTATACACGAGTCATCCTTATTACCACAAGTGACCTTATGGAAATCAATTAAAGCACCTGCAGAACAGAGGACACCAAAAGCCTCCACACCCGAGTACTGATGAACACAGATGCTTATCTTAACAACGGATTTAATTGTTACAGTCAAAAGCCGTTCTTCATGACATGCCTAACAAGTGTATTACAGCTGAGATGTTCAGACACGGGTGCTTAAACTGGGCAGCCAAACCCTTGTGTTATACCCACACTATACAAATCTGTTAGCATTACTACTCTGACAATCTGCTGTTCCACAACAACAATTTTTATCAGCGAAATGTTATCCTTTCTATGGCACCTCATATATCATTTGGAGGGCACTTCATTAATCTTTCTGCTGGCACAAGGAATAGTTTCAGGGCCTCTAAGGCACAAACAGTCTTACAGACAGCTTTTAAAAAAAAATTAAAAAAAAAAAAATGGAGAGAAGGTGCTGAAGATGAAAACTCTGACTCAGCTATCCAGATTTATAAGCTCTTACCACAGAACATTTAACAAACACTCCAAAACTTTACTAAAAGACACTGATAGCTATTGCATTACCTGGCCTTACCTTTACACCCAGTGCACTTTAGCCTCTATAACACACCAAAAAAAGAGTTTACCTAGCTTATATGGTTCTTCTGTCTCTGTGCATACATTAGCGTGGCTCTAAGGTACAGAACATTTGTGGGGTCTCTCAAGATATCTAGCAATGCTGACTTAGGTCCATGATGAGCAGTGTAAAGTTGTGATAAGCATAATGACATAAGTGACTTACAGAAACCTAGCCAATAGTATCCTGTAGGAACTAAATTCACTTGAGAGGTAATCAGCATTTTCATGCCATTAAACATCTCAGATTAGGCACTGTCTATTTTGGCATAAAGTATTAATGTACCTGGCATTCATGAAGCAAAATGCAAGCCTTGCTTAACATCACAAGGATGTTAATGAGAGTGACAGCAGAGCATCTTTAGGAGCAGGGCATGCCATGCAAGTCAGTTCTCCTCTGTTCTCACACATCCTTTGGTAAAGGTCACCTCAGTGGACCACATCACCAGAGATGCCACAAACAATTCAAAAAAAATTAAAAAGTACAGCAAGGAAAAGAAAAGCAATCCAGAACTTAAGGAAATGACACTGCAACGACAGGAAAGGAGAGTGCCACTCAGGTCAGAAAGAAGAGTGCAAAAGGCCTGTGACGGGGGAACAGCAGATGTAAGCATAGCATTAATGGTATGTAGTAACCTAAGAACTTGATTCCTTTCCCTCAGAAATCCACTCATATAACTCTAGAACACAAACTGTCACCCATCAGAGGCCCTGTCTGCAAAAGCAGATTTCCCCAAGTTCACCAAAATAACACTGAAAGGATTATTTTTCATTTGTCAGACACAGGAAAATAAACTAGCCCCACAGGAACAGGAAGAAATGCACATAATTCAGTGCAAATTGCTGCAGTAGTAACCTCAGTAAGCATAGGATGTATTTACACAGGGAACTTCTCTGACAGGAGTAAAGCACGCAGCCTTGAGGCTCTTGGAATACACAGAATTAGGGTAAAATATGTGACAACAAGAATAAGGCAGAAGCTAGAAAGTGCGGTATTAATCCTGGCTTTGGCACAGTCCACTCCCATCACTGGTAAAAGCTGCTGCTGTGCTTTACCTCTGCTTCTGTGGAACAGGGACATGGAACCTTAGGGAACCAAAGGCAGACACAGGAAGCTCACAGGATGTGCTTAGCAGGACCACAGGAAAATGGCCTGACACACACAAAATTTTCTTTGTATACTCCAGTCACTAAGAAGACCTCAAACCACTTGAAGTGCTCCTTTCCTGCTCCCTACTGTGGCTTTTATTGAAAAGAAAAAACAATAATAATAAAAATGCTCTTGGAAATACCTCCAAACAGAGGAGATTCTCAGACAGCTCACTGCTACCTTCAGTGGAGCCTGATGTTCCCTCAGTAGACTTACAAGAGTAAGCAGCCCTTGTATTAATGAAAGAGAACAACACAGCAAGGATCACACTGGGTTTCTCCCAACCACCTCCAGCTGATGTGCTCATGTAGCAACAGCACTGGGAAGCCTGTCTGGCCCCTACTCCACCTCTAAACAGCAGGTGACTTTTTTTTTATTTATTATTTTTTTGCTTAAATTCAAACTTGGATCCAAATAATCATTGAAAAAAATACATACAGTTATTTCCATGCACAAACTTGTGTTTATACGCACACTTTGGTAACCAGTGATAGATCACAAGGGAACATTACGAAGCCGCACCGGGGGACGGTCAGATTGGACATTAGGGAAATGTCTTCACAGTGAGGGTGGTCAAACATAGGGATAGGCTTCCTAGACAGGTGGTTGGTGCCCTGTGCCTGTCAGTGCTCAAGAGGCAAAAGGGCAGTGCCCTCAGTAACTTTTGGTTATCCCTTCAGTGGTCAGGCAGCTGGACCAGATGATCTTTGAAGGCCCCTTCCAACTGAACTGCTCTGTTCCGTTCTAAAGACAATAAGTTATCCCAGAAAAAAAGCAAAATGGATTCTCCCTGTGTATGACTTTTTCCTGTATTACTGTTTGCCTGTTTAAAACCTAATTCACCTGGATTCATATGATGATTTTCATCTTTGGATGATGACTTTAGGTTCTTCTCAGTATATTGAGCATCAACACATTGAACACCAATATCTACAAACATCCCTTGAGCCTCAGCCCAGAACTTGGGTGCAACCTGAGTCAATTTGGTCATGCAGACAGGGGTATTCTTACCTATGCCACACTAGATTAGGCGCACAGAGACAACAACTCACGAACACACAGCTGCATGCATAGGCAGAAGGGAGGAAAAGAACCGAAAAATCCCATCTCCAATTTCTATTTATAGGCGGCATCGTGAGGAAGGACAGATGCCGCTTCCTGGCGTGGGGCGATGCGAGGGCACGGGGGGATGTCCCCCCCCAAGGGACCTCTGCCCGGGCTGCGCTGCTCAGCACCAACAGGTGCAGCGACCTACAACTCCCCCCACCCCGATTTTTAGCGGTATTCCCCCCCGTCACCGCGGCGGATGGGTCGGGAGATGCTCCTACCTGCGCGGCCATGAAGGAGAGGTCCATGGTGCTGGGGCTGGAGCTGCCGGCCGAGCTGCCGGGGGTGCCGAGGCCGCTGCTGCTGCCGCCGGGGACGGGCGGGGCGCGGGGGCGCGGGGCGGGCGCCGCCTCCCCCCCCCCCAGCAGCGGCGGCACCGGGACCGGCACCGGGACCAGCTCCAGCTCCGGCGGCTCCCGGCCCGGCCCCCGCCTGGCTTGTGCCGGCACGCCCCCGCGGGTAGGGGGCCGGGGGGGCTCGGGAGGGCTCCCCACGGTCCCGTCTCGTCGCTTCTCCCGGGATGGAGCTGCCGGGGATGAGCCCCGCGGCTCCTGCCGTCGGCTGGACACGGCGATAGGGATGGGGGAGGCTGGGGAGGGACGGGGAGAGGAGCCCCCAGGGGAGCGGGGTGGAGCGGGGGGATCCCGGTTAGGGCGCTGGGGAGCAGGTGGAGCTCCGCGCCCGCTGCCTGTGCGCGTCCTTCGCCCGCTGCAGCCCGAGGAGGGCAGGCTGCCTGCTGCGCCCAGCGAACCCAGCACCTGGGCTCCCAACTGCTCAGCCAGCTCCTTCAGCGCCACAGCTGAAAGGGATTTCTGACATGTGCTCTTACACGGACCGGGTGATCCTGGAGGTCTTTTCCAGCCTTAACGATTCTCTGATTCTCTTCGTGACTTAGCTGCTACAGCTTCGTTTGTAACCTTTCTGCTTCTTGCTCCCCGTATTTGCCATTTAACAATTCACAATAACGACGTTTTGTCCTTTGTGATATGCTTTCTCTTGTGTCTCATAGACATTTTTCATCACTATGAGTGAAAATTCAGTGAATTCATATATTGGATGGTATTGGGAAACCTTTGACGCCAACTAGAAAAGCAGAATAACAGAAATTTAAGTCCTTATGTGCTGAATGCTCTTGCTGTAAGATTTCTATAGTCCCTCTGCCATGTACCTGTTTCATCTCCAAGACTAAACCATTTCACCATGCATTTATTACTTCAGCTTAACACAGGGGCCTAAACCAGGGCTGGAGGGAATATGACTGTATGCCAGTAGAAGAACTACTTGAAGAATCAGCTTTGCACTTGGCTTTTAAACTCCATAAGAAAAAAATAGTACATACATTCACACTGTGAACTGCATGCTGCTTGGTAAGTATAAAGTTGCATTGTTGCAGCAGGTGGTGGTGAAAAAACACAGCTGTTTTAAATCAGTCCTTTACTTGACTGACTATAAGAGTGCCTGCCAAAAATGCTTTTATGTGAAGAGGCCCATTAACCAAAACAAGTAAAATCCAAAAGAGGCTGTGCCATTTTAAGGTTTAAAAATTCAGTTCTGTAAATAATGGAATTGTCTCTTTGTGGACTGTCTCCAAAGTTTTGAAAGGGTATTGATGCACGTGTCAGAAGCCATAAGGTAAATTCAAAATGATGTTAATCTTTATCAGCCAGATAAATTTTATATGCATTCTGTAGACATCTCTGCCTGATGAATGTGGCGAGGGCTGTCTATGCATTTGCAGCAGCAGCTATAGTGAAGATCATTTCATTAGAAAAACTAAATAACCAAGGCTTTGAATTTTCTGTATTTGATTAATTTTATGGAGCATAGGAATGGTAGGCAAATAGAGCTGGAAAGGACCCCAAGAAATAGTTTAGTCCCCATGTAGATGCCTAAAATAGTACAAGTTACACCTGTGGCCCTTCAAGCAGGGGCTTTACTTCTACCCAATCTCTTCTTGAAAGTATCCAGTGAAGAAAATTTCATCCTTTATTCCACAGCTTTATTCCACTGGCAATTTCCTAAGGCTGTGTCTACTAGGGATGTGGAGAAGAGATTATTTTCTAAGGGACTACCACAAGCCTTCCAAGAGCTATTGATGGATACTGTATTTGTCTTTTTCCAATCTTTTATATCTTGTCTATCCCCTAAAATCAAGGAGGATTTCTAACTGCAAAATAGTATTTCAGTCAGATTTCCAAGTGTTTTACGGTGACATTCAATAAGTTCAGCAAACTAAGTAGTCTCCAAGAGGCTCCTGGCTGACATCTTTCTCACACATAACAGCATGAGATCACAGAATCATTCAGGATGGAAAAGGCCTCCAAGATCATCTAGGCCAACCTTTAACTTAGCACTGAAAGTTCACCATTAAATCATGCTACTAAGTTCTACATCTACAAGTTTCTTGAAGACCTCAATGGAAGGTGACTGAACTTCTCTGGGCAGCCTGTTCCAATGCCACACAACCGCTTCAGTAAAATTTCTCTCAATATCCAACATAAACCTCCCCTGGTGCAACCTAAGGCCATTTCTCCTTGTCTTATCACTTGGTGCCTGGGAGAAGAGCCCAACCCCCACCCCACTACAACCTCCTTTCAGGTAATTGTATAGCATGATAAGGTCTCCCCTGAACTGCCTTTACTCATAGCTGACCTTCTAGTGAGCAATGGCTCATTATCACTTTGGATTTCTTCACTTCAAGATTCATTAATTTTACCTTTCCACTGAAAAAGTGACCAGCACTTTCATTGGTCTTTTAGTATACTTCTGCATGTTTTTCTTTATATCTTTGGTATTTCAAAAAATGATTTTTTTTTTTTTTTTTTGTCTTATGTAGTTGCTCACTTCAGGAATACCTTACAGAACAATTATTGGAGAAAAATAAATGTGAGTTGTTCAGGTTTCAAATTCTTCATTTCTACACTGACTTTTGGAAAACCTTTTTGTCTATTAAAAATTGGATTTAGCAGAAACATACATGTAGTTCAATACCGGGGACAGTAAACTCAGCTACTTTCAGTTCCTATTACAGAAAATTAACTAGTGTCATTCCATTATGAGATTTGAGTGATATGCAAAATCACTGTCTGTTCTTGATATATGAAAATTCCCACTAGGTTAGAGAGAAGAGTTTATTACATACAGTGAGAGCGGAAAGTAGTTCTTATCATTATAGCTTGCCAATGCTATACATTTATTGGTAATATAGAAAGTGATGATATCTGTTAAGCACCTGGAAGTTTAATTGAAATGGCAAACGGTAGAAGAAAAATAAATTAAAGGATTACTGTATATGGCAGCTGTCCTGCTTGTGTGATCTGTGAGTATTCTTAGAGTCCAGTCCTAGGTTCCTTTAGATGCCACTATACTTGACCACAGCTGGGAATTTGGTTAACTTATCATGGGGGATAGTGTCAGTCAAAATCAGCCTTTGTGGAAATACCTGTAAAGAAATTGTCCCTATACCCTGAGGGAAAAAGGAAAAGGAAAAAGTCTGGTGCAGCTTTGTCATCTGCTTCCCTAATTTTAAGAGCATTAGATTAACTGGAGCAGCATCTCTGTTTGCAAGAGTCATCCAAGCTGATATCAAATTTAGTTTTAGAAGGAATTTTTCATTAACAAAAATATTAATTACCACAATGTCCTCAATCTCCAAGCTGTTCAGTTACTTTTTGTATTTCTTAAGCTCAACAAAGGAAAAACAGTCTTCAGTAAGAACACAGTGAGCACAATTCTGTACAGTTTACTCTGCAAATAATTTATGAAACAAATCAAATCATTCGTTGCAAGCTCTAATAATGATTCTACAAAATATAATATTTTGTTTCTCCTTCTTCTTCCCTGAAAATACATTCTGGATGAAAATTGTTTACGATAGCCCTGTAAGCTGTTCTATAAAGCAAGTATTTTAGACCTTCTGTCTTCCAGTAATGCTGATGGAGAGTTTGAATTGAGATCTAATAGCTGTTTTGCTGACCTTTTGTTATAGCTTTCCCATCAAGACTATCTGGACCACTTAAATAGATTATGTCATGATTTGCTATTGCTCTGGACACACACTATAACACCCAGCTGAAACTGCAAACAGCGTTGTATAACATTATTCTTAAAAACAAGCTATGATAACCTGAGATGCTCTTTAATTAGCTTCAAAGCCATTTGCTAAAAAAGACCACATTTTTCAGTACAGCAGAACATAATTCAATTAGAGAATAGTTTGGTTTGTCAGATTTCCTGGGGCATAGTAGGAAATCCTTTGTTGCTCTGAATGTGTGCATACGTTCTGCCTTTGCTTCACAAAACAGACCTAACAAAACTTGACAATCGAGTCTTGCTGCTGAAAAGGATTTTAAATGGGCTTGTATCTGTACAACCTTATTTACCATTACCATATGTTATATTTAGAGACCCAAGGCAAGTCAGGACTAATTTTAATTTTGTATCCTTTAAATCTCATTTAAATATTACAATTATATGGGGGACTGAGTTCCACTTTGGGGAGAGAACATTATGTTGGCTTCTTGATGCATTTTGAATGTACATAAACACTGTTCTGATTGAACTCCAATATTAACCTACTGTTGCCTCATTGCAGCAGGTTGCAGTGACACAGGGAAATTAGCTCTCTTAATGAAGAATCAGCCACCGTGACATGTGGTATCCTGTCTGAAGACAGAATGCATTGTCTCTGACAGACCCCTGCTGTTCAGTGTAACATAAAGGAGGCCAAGGATACTGAATTTTTCAAGTGAAGTCTGCTTGGACTGTATTACTGAAAGGGAACTCCTCCAGAAACATTTGACTTTTTTTTTGTTGTTGTTGTTCTCCTGTTCATTCATTCAGGAATCAAAAGATTAATCAGCAAGTATGTTAATTTTGCTTTCTAACAACATTTTGTCTTTCAGCAACCAAAAAAAAAAAAAGGAGAGAAAAAAGTATCACCTGTGACTTAACGCAGCACAGCCCTCATCTTTCAAGCTGCCAGTTCCCCTGACTGGGATCCAGGACCACACAAATTAATTCAACTGGGCATGGAGCTGCTCTGAATCAGGCACTAATAAAGAGTAATCTCAGATATGTGGTTAAGTGAATACTTTGTTCAGAAACATGAGTGTATGAGTCCATTTTGCAGACTGATGTCTCCTCTGGTTCCAGATCCAATAACCTCTCCTGAGAGGAGAGCCACAGCTTTTCTTTCATGAAGACAATGTGTGAGCATTGTTCCACCTTGTAACCTATTGGAAAGGGCCTGTTATTTAAAATACCAAGATAGGGCATAAAGCCAGAAGAGGGAAACTGCCCATCAAGTGACACTACCAAGCCCATGATGGGCCAAACAGGTCCTGGTTCCCTAGGAGAATGTCTTCTACAATAGTCTGGGAGTGGGAAGACCACCTGCTCTGCAAACCATGCTGAAAGCAGGTGTCTCTGCAGAAGGATGTGTAAGTCACTGGGTGAGGAAGAAAGGACTTGGGGGGGGTCTGCCTGTATCTCAGTGTGTCAGGTACTCCTGTGTGCGCAAAGCAGCCTAGGTCTCAGACCCCATTGGCTGGGCAACTCACCTGACAAATAACCCCGTTTTCTTCCCCACAAATGCTGAAGCATCCCTGCTAACCTCTCACTGTATCCCAGTAATCATAAAGGGGGAGACAATCCCTTTTCATCCCTCTGAATTTCCGGTACCAGCAGATGTTATATACTGAAGGGCTCAGTCATACATAACCACATACAAAATGAATTAGTGCCAAATAATTTAAAGAGAAATTAAGTTTGTAACTTTCTATGTGAGTTCTGAATCCCTACAGTGGCCCACACAAGAATAATAATAGTCAGCTGCTACCCTCAAATTACCTGTGGACACAATATTCCTCCCTAAAGAGTTTTAGATTTAAAACTCCCCTGAAAACAGTATCATTACCACACAGAAGAGCTGTAGTAGTGCTGAAATTCTTAACATTTCAGGCTTTTATCTTAATACAGAACTTAGTTTTAATGGGCAAGAACGTTCCTAAAATCCTAGACTTTCTTTGTACCACTGGCATTGCAGCATTACAAGCTAGCAATTCAAATCACTTTGACACAGGGGAGCAATGCAGAGGAAACTGAGTATAGAGAGAGGCAAGACAAAACAATCCTTTCCATTACACTGTAAGCCCTGGACTCCACAGAGGGATGGACAGGCACTCAGCCCTGCAGGAGCCAGCATTCTCAGGGAACCCCTGCCAGATCCTTGGCTGCTGTCAGTCTTACAGGAATCAACATTTTCTGTCTCATTTATGTGATCTGAAAATGCAATCGAAGCAGCAAAGGCAGACTGAGAAACCCAGCTGCTTAAACTAGCTTAATCTGCCTGGACCCATCCCTGAACCCCACTGGTGACTCTTCCCATAAGAAAGATGGGGCTGCTGTGGGTGTTTGCGGTGTAGTTAGCACCAGGCACTTCCAGCCTAGAAAGAAGGTGGGAGTGAAAAGCTGAGATAGAAGGGATGGAAAAGAAATTGGTAGGGAGTTACTTACCCTCTGTGGAGATACAAATATGTCATAGACATCAAAATCTCTCTTGCAGACCTCGTTCTGAGGCTGCAATGTTAGAATACAGGACAGATAATGTAGTCTCCCTTCCTAATTACAGTCCTAAGCATTTTGCTGTAGAACCATTTTTCTTAGAGATTGCCTGTTCAGGCAATGGCTAAAAATCAGTTTATTGCATGTTAGAGAACAGAGACGTTCATTATGGATCTGGCTGCAGTTTAAAAGGAAAGCAAAACCAGAAAATACGGGTACATTATTAAAAACTCAGGAGAATAATTATCTTGGCTTTTGGAAGCATTTATTCCCATTCTAACTTTACAGTAGCCAATACAAATGAATGAGTAAAAGATCACAAACAGTAAGGCTAGAAAATTTCCCAAGATTCTGCCTGTAGTAGTCTACACTACCCCTAAAGAAAAAGTTCGCCCACCAAGAGAAAATATCTATGAAAAAGCTTCTAACAGTCTAAAACATTTCTAATGGAAATGAAAACTACTTTCTTACTCCAGGCAGATAGACTTTTCACCTGGCCTTAGATAAGCCAATCTGTTACAGGCAAGCAAAGAGCCCAGCAGTGCATCTCCTGTCCTAGCATGTTTGATTTCTTGACATTGACACACTTTGTACATGCTCTGAAACACTATAATCAGCAATCACAATGTGAATTCAGTTCTGAACCTGAAATGTAGGCATGCATTTAAGAACCATAATCATCCTAGAAAACCTGTTGACTTTGCAAAGTTGTTGACATAATTACTAGGATACTGATAAGACGTATTGGAAAAGGGGCATATGTCCTTGAAAAGAGGAATTTTACAGTCCAAGACAGAGGGTATTTTTTTCAGTCTTCTAAGGAATAGAAAATGTAAGAGTTCTGAATGAAGACCGCAAGCATCATAAACACAGAGTTCACCAAATTCAAGAGTCTCTAGGAAGGCTCTGCAGGGAATGTAATCAGAAGGATGAGGGAGTGCAATTTCACTACACTAATGTACAATAAAAAGCTACCCTAAAGAGGAAAAGAAATAGAAGCCACAATAAAGAGTCATAATAATTACACCAGGAACTGAAATTAAAAATAAATAAATAAATAAATAAATAAAATCACTAAATTAAGTGTGAATGCAGAAGTATAATGAAAATACAGAAGAAAAAAAAAAGAACAGAAAGTATAAGTTGCAAAATGCAACACATGGCAAAAGAAAGTAAAAGTAAAAAAAAAAAGTGACAGGACAGCACAAATACAGCAGATGATTCACAGTAGTGTGGAAGCCACTGAGAAGCTGAGAGGGATAATGATTGTGGCAAGAAAACTTAATTCAGAAGAGCTGTAGCAGTTTTGAGGGTGGCAGGAGGGCAAGAACAACAAAAATCTTTGTAGAAAATTGAAAGGAATGGGTTTGTTTAGTCCACAAAAAGGGACAATGAAATGAAACATGAGAACAATAATGGAGAACAACATATATACACACACACACAAAATATAAAAACAAAAACAAGAAACTGAAGGAGGCGATCAGAGAAAGTTAAAACAAAGAAATATAATTTCACGTTAGGATCAGCTTTCTAATTGCCAAAGAAAGGCAACACTGACGAGTAAACCAGAGAGGATGTAGGATTATTTTTTTGGAAGGTTTTTGTTGGTGGTTGGATATGCATCTGTTAGGTTGTCTATGTACATTTCAAAGGGTTAGGATGTAAGTCCCCTTGCATCTATGCTTATCCTGTTAGTTGATACATTAATCTCTCCCATGGTAGGGTGGAATTCAGCCTCTGGCCTTGGAGTAGGAAAAAACAAACAAACAAAATCCATCAATTTGATGGATTTGGGGAAAACGTTAGCTGGCAGTGAGACCTGCCTAATTTGATTCTCCCCCCCCCCCCCCAATTGCTTTTACTTAAGGCATTCTGTTTCCACCCCTCTTTCCTGGGAAAACCCTGGAACCTGTACCAAAGCAGAGTCATGACAGGACTGCCAATGACTGCCTTGCAGTCAGGACTCTGAAGCAAGTTTTCAAGAGCTTCACACTTACTGATTGCCTTCTGACAGCTTTGTTTTGATAAAGCTTAGGGAGAGATAGGAAAAAGCTTCCCAGTCACCTCATACAGAGCAATCCTGTTGTCTCCCTTGCACTGGAATAATACACTCATGAAATACTCAAATTGAATTTCAGTGTTTCTGTCACCTGGTAGTTTTCTAATACAGTGTGAGCTAGTCCCTGATACTCAGAACTGAGCTGAATATGGGTCATCAGCAGCCATTTCATTTTGCTTACCAGTGAGGCAAAGCTAATGAAGACATCTTCCCAAGCAACGTGCTGTGTGTTTAATGTTTCAGCACTTTAGAAATCAGATGTTCCTCTTTAAAAGATGCAGGTAACTTTTAAACGCAGGGGATAGCATAATAAATGAAATGGGGGTGTTGCCATGATGCACTTGGCTGTGACCCACTGAAATGTTCATAGTGCATTCCAAACATTCTGGCACAATACTTTATAATCAAGGGGTATCACAAGAAGATTCATCTTGCTTTTGATATCTGTATGGATATTGCTGAAGTAAAGCTGATAAACTTCAAAACAATTGTAAATTATTTACAGGTTCTGGGACTTCTTCATTAGAAAATACAATTAGGAAAAAATAAGATTTCACTTCTCCAAACATTGAAAGATTAAGAAAAGCTACATCAAAAAATCAGCTTCTTTTATCTTTAACTGGCATAATACAAACAAGAATAAACAATAACTGGAAAAAAAGACACCTAGGGGGCTGCATTAATTCTTAATGTATTCCATAAGTTATCTCCAGCTAATTTTCCTTCTAAATATTCTCTAGGTTACGTTTCTTCTATATACAACAATAAGAGGCTTCCTGAATGCCACCGCCACTCTACCTCAGAAATAAGCACACAAACAAATATAACAGCCTGGTGTCTTGGAGCAGAGGCATCCATGGACCAAACCTAAAGTGCCTGACAGCAGTGAGAGACAGGAATAAGAAAGCTTTGTCACTGCTGATGTTGCAACTGTGCAAGAGGTGTCATGGTTTTAACATCGTAAGGGTTTCAGAAACAATCAGAAATGTTAGTCACTTTTTTCCCTGTTTTAAAATGAAAATAAAGAAATAGAAAGAGTGGCCATCTTGTGTGCAAACTGTGAAAAATGCCTCATTTTCTGCAGATCCAATTAGTATTCCTGATACATCAATACCTCTCACTGCATTTTATGAATGAGACACTTCAGCACTATTGTGCCATTGTGTCTAAATAATGCAAAATAATCAGCTTACAAAAGCAGACATCATTTTTCCTCCCTCCCACTTGCCAATGCTTATCATGTCCAGCTTCATTTATTTTAATTAAAGACTGCAAAAGCATTAAAGGGAAATGCTAATGATCTGCAAGATCCTATAATGGAATCCACAACAAATGCTTCTACAATGGGTGGAAACAAACCAAATTTTCTCTTCCTTGATGAAGAAGAAAGCTACTAATATGATAAGCAAAGATTGCACTTTGCTTGATGAATGAAATGCAGGAGTTTATTGGTGGGTTCCCTTCCCTCTGTTCTCTTAGATGAGAAGCAATTAATGCTGAACAGCCAGTGAAACAAGCCATATATTTCTACAGCAGAGCAACAAAAATCCTACTTAAAACAGGACAGACTAGACAGGGGAGAACCTGGAAAAGCCAAATCTTGCTAACAGCATTGACAAAAATGAAAGGACCAAAAAGTCACATCATTCTGGCTGCTGCCAGCTGCAGAATCCAAGCACAGGCAATGTCTGCTCCTGGGTCCGTTCTTCATCCCATCCCATCTGTGCAAGGAGATGCTCACTGTTTCTGGTCTGTACCTTTCTCTGGAGATAACTTTGCAAGATTGGCAGAAAAGAGTCAATCTCATTTCAGACACCTTGTGAGGATATGTTTTCCCAAGAAACCTCATACTATAAGTTTATTTATACAGTATTTATGCCAGTTAATGAGAGAGAAAAAGATGTCAGGAGCAACATAGATACATAGGCTATGTACTGACATATGATTTTGGGAACAGCAAATGAGAGCAAATGTTCTGAAGGCAGAAAACTGTTTTTCTTCTTCACTTTTCTTTTTCCACTTGCCTGAATATGCCGCTCTTGCACCTTCGAAGCCACACTGAGCACAGACATATTAGATGGAGAAAAACATCTCCAA
The DNA here is from genome assembly GCF_965140915.1 of Aythya marila. Lineage (NCBI taxonomy): Eukaryota > Metazoa > Chordata > Aves > Anseriformes > Anatidae > Aythya > Aythya marila. Next base: position 14,729,528 of record NC_139046.1, read on the forward strand.
CAGGGGCAAACCCCTCTGTGGTGGCATATCTTGGAGCTTTCTGCATTATAACTGATATTATCTTATTGTTCTCTCTCTCTCTCTCTCTCTCTCTCTCTCCCTCCCTTCTCCTTGCTGTATTTTTCTTTAATAGTATACTGGATTCACCATGAGCACTTAGATTTTGACTGGTTTTGGCAGAAGTGTCCCAACTGACTCACTGCAAACATCTTATGCATCTAAAATGGTACAAGGGTGTCACATTCTAGAATTGTCATTCAGTGACGTAATTATGGCTTAGCATATAATTTCCCCCTCTCTCTTTTTTTGTTTGTTTGTTTTTTCCTAGTCTATGCCTATTTTAGTAACAGCAATTTGATGGCAATACGAGTACTTACTATTTAATATCTTAAAATGCACTTTGCTACTCTGTTTGCTCCATTATTCATTTTTTCACCAACAGATCAGAGCTTATGGTAGACATTCTGTGTTTTCTCAAGGCCTAATCATGGTAGGTAACTAGGGATGTTTGCTTCTGCCCAGAGCTCACTTATGATATTTTCTCTTACCATTTACCTCATACAACAAAAAAGTTGGGTTCTGGTGATCTCTGTTCTTCATATCTCTGCATTCTTATAGGGAAGTTATATGGCTATCTCCTCAGAACTCTTAAACACATGTAGGATTGCAATTACATCATAACACATTAACAGCTCTTAAATTGCATATGCATATAAATGACAACCTTGAGCTTGTATTGGTGCTATGCTACTTGCTAAGTATACACTCACCACAGATAAACGCCCTTCCCTGCTTGTACATTTGCAGGAATTTTTTTTTTTTTTTCTTGGCAGATAAAAGGACAGCACTATGGTTTCAAATACATTAAAATCTTCTTCTTGTATAGTCATACAAAGTGAAGAAATGTGTTTTAAAATTTTCTGTGTCTCAGTAATTTCTATGTACAATTTTGCTGCTAACTTTTTAGCAGCAAACAATTTTGCTGCACCGATGGGCTGAGGTCAACTGCATGAAGTTCAACAAGGCCAAGTGCCGGGTCCTGCACCTGGGGCGCAATAACCCCAAGCAGAGCTACAGGCTAGGAGAGGAATGGTTGGAAAGCTGCCAGGCAGAGAAGGACCTGGGAGTGATGGTGGATAGTCGGCTGAATATGAGCCAGCAGTGTGCTCAGGTGGCCAAGAAGGCCAACGGCATCCTGGCTTGTATCAGAAACAGTGTGACCAGCAGGGCTAGGGAGGTGATCGTCCCCCTGTACTCAGCTCTGGTGAGGCCGCACCTCGAGTACTGTGTTCAGTTTTGGGCCCCTCGCTACAAGAAGGACATCGAGGTGCTTGAGCAGGTGCAGAGAAGGGCGACGAAGCTGGTGAGGGGCCTGGAGAACAAGTCCTACGAGGAGCGGCTGAGGGAGCTGGGCTTGTTCAGCCTGGAGAAGAGGAGGCTCAGGGGCGACCTTATCACTCTTTATAGGTACCTCAAGGGAGGCTGTAGCGAGGTGGGGGTTGGCCTGTTCTCCCACGTGCCTGGTGACAGGACGAGGGGGAATGGGCTTAAGTTGAGCCAGGGGAGTTTTAGGTTAGATGTTAGGAAGAACTTCTTCACTGAAAGGGTTGTGAGGCACTGGAACAGGCTGCCCAGGGAAGTGGTGGAGTCACCATCCCTGGAGGTCTTTAAAAGACGTTTAGATGTAGAGCTTAGGGAAATGGTTTAGTGGGGACTGTTAGCGTTAGGTCAGAGGTTGGACTTGATGACCTTGAGGTCTCTTCCAACCTAGAAAATTCTGTGATTCTGTAACTTACACAAGTCCATGTAGTCTGGAAACCAAGTCAGACTCTTCCTACTGCATGTCCTGTTGCCAGGAGTAAATATCCATCAATAGTTAAGAAATCTGGTGATAAACGCAGCCTAGACAAATATCTGAAAATTAAGCTGTCTCTGTAGTTGTAGCAGGAATAACACAGAACTGTCATCACTGTTAATGTTAATCATTATTAAAGCAAGTCATATTTGAGATATATACAGTGAGTGAGCTTAGCGAGCAAGGAGCCAACAGCAGAGAATGCAATCCAATGTCTTCTGACCATACTCAAATTTACAAGCTCTGTGTTCCTCCCAATGTTAATTGCCTCAAGAATGCCCCAGGTTATTCTGTTTTCTAGTTGAAGGAGAGGCTCTGTCTTAGAATTACATAACTTGGACCCAAACCGGACAGAGTACTAGCCTGTAAGATGCATTCCTACACCAAATTATTGTCTGATTGCCCATGTTTTCAAAGATCTGTGGGTAGCTTAGTCTGTCTCTTAGTCATCTAATTTAAAGAGAATACTTGAATACACAGTGTTCTTTACTTTGAAATGCAAAGCATGCACAGATATCACCAATTTGTTCTTCATCCTTCACAGAGAAAGAAGCAATAGTTTCTAGCTGGCTTTTGTGCCAGGTCTACCACTGTGGCAGCAAAAAGATGCAATGGATTTAGAATCCCACAAGCATCTATCATGGAGAGCAAAAGTACCAGTGACTGTACACAGATGGAGTTAACATGAAAGTAAGACTAAATAGGACCTGAAGAGACAGAGTAAATTCTCCCGCACTGAAGCCAAATCTAGACTATTGCTGATCTTATAAACATCCAGTGGTGAGGTCACGTGGTGAAGAACTGCACACTCCCCAGGCAACCTGTTTCCCTATTAACTACTTTAATTGTTAGCAAGCATTTCCTAATAATTTTCTCTTTTTAAATAATTTTCTCTTTTTAAAGAAGACTACTACTACTATTTAAACCTATTACTTTTCTCTTGTCCTCAGTTGGAGGATGTTTTTGTGCCATATTATTCAAATGCAAACATTCAGAGATAGAGCAACTACTATCATTTCTCCTTTCTGTAGCTAAGCAACTCCAAATGTTTCAGCCTTTCTACACAGCTCATGTTCTCTAGACCTCATGAGATTTTCTTGACCTCTTGTTACTCTCCTCTGTACTTCCTCTAATTAGCCTGCACCACTTTTGTAAATGAGGCCTAGAATAGGATATTATACACCAAGTACATCCTTACAAGTGCTAATCCAATAATTTTCTTTAGCCCTATAACTTACTTTTATATATATACATACACACACACATATATATACATATACATATATGTGTGTGTGTGTGTATTAAAAAAGAGAATATGTCATCTGAACCTACACAGCATTAAGTAAGTGAAGGTTTCTCCTAAGGAGCTTGCAAATAATAAACAAGGTACAACAGCTTCCACAAGAAGCAGGATTAGGAAGGTTTTTGATAACCAAACCATCTACACAGTGTATTCATTCATACTGTATGATCCATATTCCTCTACTCCTGACAATAAACCTAAAACAAAGGTAATGAAGAAGGTGATTTGAGGCTATATATTTCAGTATATGGGGAAAGTGTATGTTTAGTTAAATACTACAAATACAACTTTTACTTATTAAAACACACAGCCCATTAGCAAGCTGTCCTGAACTGTACATTACTACGTGAGATATGAACAACTCTCAGAAGTATCAATGTTTTTCATGGACCTCCAAGCCATGTCACCTGTCATAACTGATGCATCTTTTATGGACCAATACATAACACCTATCAAATCAAATAAATCATGACCTAATCAAACCAGATACATTGACTACGTAGTGAAAGAAATCACCTATCGAATCAGACAAAGAATGAGTTTTAAGTTTTATTCTGTCATTCTAGGAGGGACAGAATATTTTGCTGTGGCATGTGTCCTACTCCAAGGTTTAGGATTTGCTTCTAATCTTAATCAAAGCCTCACCTGCTTTGGTGAAAATGTCTCAAGTTTAGGCTTGACTTGTTAAAACAAACTAACAAACAACTTTTTGTAATCTCTTCTGCAGTGACAAATGCTTTCCTTTCAATTTGAAATAATCTTCCATATTGTAAGATGGTGATGTTTCTAACCAAAAAGTATTTTTTTCCATAGGTAGATGTAGACAGCACTAACATCCTTTTATCTCGTCTTCCCCAGGCTGAACAAATGCATGTCTCTCAAGGTATCCTCATACATCCTGTGTTCCAGCTCTCCTGACACCCTGCAAACTCTCTGCTGCTTTTGCTCTGCTCCAGTGTATCCACACTGGATCTCTAACACTGTGGAACCCCAGATTGGATGCATTACTCTTGAAATGGTCTCTCAAGTGCAGAATAGAGGGGGTGGACCATTTTCTCTAACCTCATTTGGGTGCCTAAGAGAGACATGTTTAAATGTAGGCCTCCTTCTAGAAACTAGTTGATGATAAGCAAGTGGACTTGTGTAACATGTTGATGCACTTATTAAAGTAGGAGTTCTGTTTAAGTCCCAAAGCTGAGAACTTTTTAACTGAAAGTGTCCTGGAGATACAGATGGAGGAACTGTCAGATTTAACAACCCAGCCTTCATCACTTGTCAAATACTGTTGTAGGGAAGCCCATTTAGAAGTGTCACATGATGGAGCAGCTGTGTAGGTGTACACTGTATGTCGGATCTTGTTTCATTTACTGTCTTTTCTCAAAGTACTCTTTAAGTGTCTACAATCACAGTCTTCTAAGAGCATATTTCTGGGTATTAAAAAGCTTTTATGCATCCAAATTAAATATTTATTTATTGTGTCACGTGACAGTATCTTGTACCTTTTACTAACTGCAATTTAAAATAGCACTTACTGCAACTACGTTACTGAAGCCTAAAATGAACCAGTACACCTTGAAAAATCAGTATGCATAAGAAAAAGTGGCGTGACTGTACATTCTTGTCTGACCTGGCATGTCTCAATAGTCATCATTTAGCCAGTCTGATTCAGATTACATTTCATATTTTTCCATGAGACATATAGAAAAATTATCATTTTCAGTACTGTCAGGTACTTAGCCTCACAACTGACTCAATTTCTGGACTTCAGTCAACTCACTTCAACTCATTTCAACTGACTTCATTCCAACTCACGCCATTTCTGCCCTAGATGTTGCCTGCATTCTCCTGGGTATATGGTTTGAATAATAGCATGGCCACATATAAACTCAACTCTTCTACTTCCTCTGATAGTATTAATTAAATTGGAAAGACAGCTTAGTGCCCCATAGCAAGTTATTAGTAGCAGGATTTAAGGCAGCTGCTTCATACTTCCTCATCTCCCTTTCTCAGACAGTTACAAATGTTCACATTTTTGTCACAGTCATTTCAGGTATCCTGTCTAAAATGTAATGGAGAATACTGCCAACATGCTAAGATACTTTGGTGGTCTTAATGTTGATTTTCTTGTATTTCTGCATGCATAGAGCTTAGCAAGCTGCATTTGGGATCAGGAATTGTGGGAGTGCCTAAGGAGTAGGAATTCTTCATTCTTCGGTGACCAAGTCCTGACACATTCTGCTTCCTCCAAAAGAAAAATCAAGTGACAGATGTGTTTAGCTTTCCAAACACCAAAAGTTTGCCAAACAGTATTAAAATTGAAATGTAAAAGACTTCTTAAATTGCCTAAAAGCAGAGAGCCGAGAGTTTTTGCAGAAAATAACTTCTTCCTTCTTATTCCAATAAAGAGGTTTCATTCCCTAATATCAACAAACACATAGATATACAGTGTATTACCTTCTCTTCCTGAACTGATAGGGGTGGTCATTAGTTTACTACAGCTGTTTCCAGTTAACCTTCTACCCCAATAAGGCCAGCTGTGGTTTTATATTGCACCACTTCAGCATAGTAATATTTACTTTCTAAAACCCAGGTTGTTTTCTAAAGCATATCATCATCTTGATTGCATGATAGCGCATTAAGAAGGTTTTGAGTGTTTATGAAAAGGGCAGGAAATGAGAAGTAAAACTGAACTTAGTTCAGAAAAGTTTATAGCTTATCTAAATTTACTGGCCTTGGGGAGTTTAGTGTCTCTAATGCAGGAATGCAATAAAGTTAATTGCCTTAAATATTCTTTTTAATGTGAATGTAATTCCCAGACAAACGTATCTATTAAGGGACCTGTTTACGGCTGGGTTTCTGCATACAACTGTAGCACCTGTGAGTCCTAGTCATGAGCTAGGGCTCCACTGGGCTGTCTGGTTCACACAGGCTGTATATAGATTGCTAGGTTGGTGTTTCCCATATCACATTCAGCATTCCTGTTTTTTCTGGTTGTGCAGGCTGGGAACTCTCCCAGTCCCTGTGCTCAGCATATTTTTCCCTGTGGAAAAAGAGAGAAGAGGGCAGGGAAGGAGGTGGTATCTGGCGGAATGAGGTTTGTCCTATCTTGGAGGTGAGATTCCACAGAGATTCACCAAGTTGCTGGGAACCTGCAGTGCTCCCTTATCTACCATTATAACACGACATGAAGAATAGTTTTCCTTCTCTAATTCGCAAAGCTCACAGTCTGAACATCTTGGGATGAGACTTTAATATTTGCTTGCTATTACTCCATCCACAGAAGACTACTCTTCTCTGGAGAACAGTCAACAAGCCTTTAATGCACTATTCAAGCTCATTAACTGCCTGTGTAGACAGCCCAAAAGAAAGAGGTCAACAGAGAACATTGGAATACATGACTTCTGTACCTGAGGAAAAATGCAGTAGCTAGAAAATAGCCACTCTTAGAAACAGTCTGTTTGTTAACAGAAGCCACGCTGATGGCACAAACAAAACATAAACAAATATGTTCTACATTTTAAAAGGAAATCCCCAAAGCAGAAACTTTAAGCCAGAAAGCAAAAAAAGCAAAACACTTTATGAAGCCTGCTAGAGACTACTATTGCTGTCGATTACATGCTGTAAATACTGAACTGGAATGATACGTGGTTAGTACTATAAAACTTCAAGACATAAAAACAGGTAATGGTTTACAGTATGGGATGATACAACTGCAAAAGCTTAATCTTAAAGTAAGAAATAGACAAAATAAATAAATAATAACTAAGATGCCATCACAAAATACTAAACAAATAAACAAATCAGTCAAGTAAAGTCCCAGGTCAGGGCTTTGCCCCCATAGCAAAGTCACCTTATGTGACACTGGTTAACTAATTCTTTCAGCCTGTCAAGATCACAGAATCAGAACTGGGTCTCAAGAGTCTGTCTCTTCAACCCCTACTCACAACAGGATCACTTTTGTAGGACAGTTGTTCAGGTGCCGTGGGGGAAGTTGCTTTTAGCTTTTACTTTGTTTCTCACTATGTTATTCTCTTTTTAATTGGCAATAAACTAATCTTCCCCAAGTCAAGTCGATTTTGCCTATGATGGTAATTGGTGAGAGATCTCCCTGTCTTTATTTCAATACATAATTTTTTTCATCTTGTTCCCCCTCTCCTCCCCCCACCCCTCCCCCCGTCCTGTTGAGTAGGGGGAACAAGAGAGTGGCATGGTAGGCACCTGACAGCCAGCCAAGGTCAACCCTTCACACTTCCTTTCAGCAATATTTTAAGTATTTAGAGAATAGATACTGTTAAGACAGGTCTACAAAGTGACGTAAAAATAATATTTTTAGTCTGTAAATAAAACAAATTTTAACTGATCAGCTCTAAAAATATAGACAAGTACTTAGAAAACCATAAGCAGTAAGAGCTATAGATCACCTAAGACTTTCCTTAGTATAATTTAACAAAGCAAAGCTAAACAGAAAGATAACATCAGGAAAACAAAACAAAACAAATGAAAACACAAAAACAACAACTTCAGAAGCAAGAGATGACCTGGAACTTTCCAGCAGCACAGTTTATAAAATGAATTTAATTGACAATAACAACATAATTATACCCACTCGTCATACATAAACTAGAGTAGTTTTAAGTCAGTAGTATGGTAAGCAGGAAGAGCTTCACTCTAAAACAGCATTCCTCATGGGCTGAGTTCATATTCACACAGGCCAGCTACAGAAACTGTTATGTCTTCCTAAAAGCTTTAGTTTTTGAACATCAGGGAAGTTAGCAAGATTTTCATCTCTAACGTGCCATTACCTGGTTTCTAAACTACAGTTGAAAGCTTTCTAAGTTGCTAAATTTTAGTTTCTTTCTATCTTCATAATTTACACGCATTTGTTAATTTATTGTATCATATTATTCTTCCCTCTTTCCTGCTAGAGTTTCTGATCTAGATTTTAAGATGAACTTTTTTGTTGTTTTGTTTGTTAAACTCTTACCAGTTGTAAAAGCCCAGATCTGAGACTTGGATTCCTTCTTTTGCTTCTCTCCTTATGCTGAAGAGTCAATATTCTTCATCCTCACTTCTTTAAACTGAGTAGATCCCATTGGTCTATTCCTCATTAGCAATTAAAATTATCTAATGAATTCCAGCTGAAGCTTTACCAAAGAAAGGTACACTGGAATGAATTATTTCATGTATCTTGCAAATTTTACCCTTGGTAATACATCCCAGGATGACTTTAACCATTTGTTCAATGACATGACATGGCTGATGAAAGACTAGTTTATGACCCATACCAGTCCAGATTCTCTTCTTCAGAAATGATTCCCAGTTGTTCCCCATCCTTCATTAAAGGGGATAATTAAACCCACTTACAAATCTTTTCTTTGTCTTCTTTTAATTTTCATTTTGGTTTCTTTTAGATTTCATCCTATTTTAAAGGTCTATAATCAAAGGTCCAATGTGTGGCTTTATCACATCATAGCCTGTGAATGACACCAAACAAGAGGCTTTGGTTGCTGAGTCTATTTTAAATGATTCATTTATCCTTACTTACACTGTTGTCTGTTTCACATATTTTATTATATTATTACTTATGCTATTCCATTCCCCAGTAAATTAAGTTTCCTGTTAATAAATTGATTTGATTTGGTAGGCATGTATTACATTAACCAGAGGATTCAGCTAAGTTCTGTAAGGGTTCTCTCTGTCCTTTTCTTTATGTGATAAATGTATTTGTTTCTAAAAATGATCATTACGTCTGTAATGCATATTTCAGTATTTAAGTTATTCAGCTATGTGTAAAAAAGGAGTGACAGCTCAGAGCTCCAAATTAAACAGTTATCCTTGTCTACTACAGAAGTGCTGGATCAGTTTGGAACTGGTCAGATCCTGCTCTCCACCCAACAGTGCCCATGCTGTCCTGCATTGGCTCCACCAAGCTGCTGGAAGCAGTCAGGGATGCTGTATGCCCATCACATTCAGAGATGGTGGCAGGAAGAAACAGGCTCTGATTTGGATTTTAGCTTTAAAAACATGAATTTATATAATTTAAAGTGAGAAGACCAGTCTCATGCTGCTTCTTTGAGGTCATTTGAAATAGTTTTGGAACTAATTTTTGTGCATGGAGAGATTTCCAGAACTACCACCTGTGTAAGGTCAGGTATTATCTATGCATTAAAAATATTACACTACAGGGACATGAGCCTTGTATGGTTACTGTGGTTTCATGGGAACTAACAAGGATAGGTATATAGTTAAAACTGAATGTATGTAAATGACTTCTCATTGACAGAACCAAAAGATGAACATACAAAGATGGGCTACAGAGAGGCAATCATGTTTTACATGTATTTCACCTGAATAAGTTAGTATATTGTGTTTTTTTGTTTGTTTGTTTGTTTGTTTTTTTTTTTGTTTTTTTCATGTTCTTTTTGCATTTTTTTTCCCCTCAGTAACAGAACTTGTCTTGCAACTAGATTTTAAAGGAGCAATGAAGAGTGATTAAGGACAGTACTAAGCACACAATTGCCAGAGTTCCTTGTTCCCAAGATGTAGCTAATTTCTTTTCCCAATAAAGCTTCATCAAACTTCATCTCTTCATCAAACTATAAACAATCCTCGTTTCAAACATCATTTTTCAAGACTGAGATAACAGCGGAGCTGGCTATAACTATATCAAGTCCTGTGATTACATTTTAGTTCAAAGAGGATTTTACGAGTTTGATCGTAAAAGCAGGAATCCAGGGTAGGGAAAGTTGCAGCAGAGCGGCAGACCTAACCTTGGGCTTCTTCTGCCCCCTTGTGACAACTGCGACGTGCTTTCTGCAGTTTGTGTGTATGTGTGGAAATATATCAAACATATTCTTGTTCGCATCCTCAACCCTTGCAAAACAGGCTCTCAGTGTCCCAGGAGGTGACTGTGGTGGCACAAGCAGGGCCCATTCCCCATGGCTGGGCTCTCTGGCTAGAGGTAGGCATGACATTATGGTCCAGGAGGTTTACTTACGTAGGAAGAGGGGAAAAAAGTACCAAATTACCAACCACACCCCCACCTCACCAAAACCAAACAAAATCAAACAAACAAACAACAAAACACACACACACACACAAAAAAACTATCACATAAAAGAGGTTTCTGATCTAATCTGGAAATTTTCTGTCTCCCCAGCTGCAAAAGGAGGGGGCATTTGCAATATATTATAATAATGTAATATAGTATAATACAAGAAATATATAAATATATTATATTTGCATGTCTGTCTGTACAATATATATAATAAATATATATCATATAATATATAATATAAAATGACTCTTTACACAGACATGGGAACATGAGGCTATGCAGGGTATCCTCACTTTAACTGTAGAATTTATAGTCACAGCAACTTTCAAACACAGTGAGTTTTAACAGATATGCCTCTAAATGCCACAAAGCTCACATAAAAACTGAGCCTAGCTAACCCCCTCTGTTGTGACTCATGCCTCTGAACTTCCATTACCATTTTTGAATATGTGCCTGTGTGTTCTTGTGCATGAGAAAACTGTGGTGAATGAGGGTGAAGAATGGGAAGCAAAAAACTCAGCCACCCCAACCACATAATCAGACATCTTCAGCTATGTGGGAACATTCAAAGGACCATTAAAGAAGCTGTATTTGCAGGAACAGATTAGTTATGTTCATCATGTTACAAACATCTTTCCATTTGGGACTTCGTCAGGTACATGAACAGTAGCCTTGTTTCATTTTTCCCCCTACTGTGATGAATTATTGAAGATATTAATGCAAAGGATTTTGCTTTGAGTTTGAAATCCCAGTGGTATTATATACTGTCCATACATGAGTTGTGTTGTAACTGTTTTATTCGTGTAGCACAATTCAATGCAGCTGGGTAAGCATACAATTTATATTTTCATGGTGCCATAAAAAAAGTAGGATTATATCACATGTAATATTTATATAGGGTCATCTACATAACAAATTGCACTCTAAACGAGCATTATTATGGCTCTTGCAAACAGAGGGTGCAGCTGAGAGTCTGGGTGTCTCTGTCCTGCCTTTTGGGCATGAGCCTCAAATTCAGGCTTAGGAATTATTCACCCATAGCCCATGCCTCATGTTTCAACATCCAAATAATTACCATGCAATTAGATAAGAGGAAAGTGGTTTTTGGTGCTGCTTGTGTGGAAAACAGCAAGGAAATGACCTAAAATTTGTTTCCCCTGAAGTCACTGGTAAAAATTCTGTGGATTTCAAAGGAACATAAGTAAAACAAACCAAACACACTCTGAGATATTTCTAATGAGCACCATGGGGCCATTGGTATGTAAGAAGCTTACAAAACTTGTAGAATGAGGGCTGTCTTTCAAAGAGCTGTAACAACACATATTGCCATCCATATATCAGGCACTATGCAGACCTTAACAAAGTTCACTGGGTGTAGCTACTTTAGGAAGTATTGCAGATGGCAGGACTGTATCTGCGAGTGAAATGGCTAATGGTAAAGACCCCAAATCCATATCATATGTGTTTTGGGACTTTTGTTGTAGACTAACCACAAGTTGGTCCCATCAGGTGCTGGAGTGTTTTAGGTGCACTCCTGTAGCATAACTGTCTAATTTCATTTGAAAAAAAAATAAAAAATAAAAAAATTGTGCAGTCAGAGATGACTCCATGATAGGAATGAAATTGTGGCAATTGGAGACTATTGGACAATCCTGGGTACACCTGAAAAGCTAATGTAAACCCTGCTTCTTTTAGAAGCTCTGTTTTCTTCCATGGGAACTTCTGCATGTCGGAAAAAACAAAAACAAAAACAAAAACAAAAACAAACTTTTTTATTTCTAGTCAATTTTTCATCATGCTTAATCTGCTTTTGAGCCTCTAACTTTAACATGACAGAAACAAGTTAATTCTGTCTGGCACTGAGTAGTTGCACATTCTCCCAACCAGCTGTTTATTGACTTATCTGCTCTCACCTTTCCTTTGGGAAATGTCACAATCTATTGAAGAGTACACCCAGACTTCTTCACCACTCATCTGTGCTGGGCTGATGGGGCTATAATTCATGTTTGGCCTTTGTAAGTGGCAAAAATGGATAAAATCACATAGAGTGGGACCTAGGACTGAATGACACTTCTGCAAAAGCAAGTCCAGCTTTTTTGGATTACCCGCCTAAAAAATATCTCCTCATAGAGCCCAAGGCCCCATTTGGGAAGCTCCAGCTCCAGCATGGGCTCCCACATCCCACTCGACCATGTGCTGGGATGACTGTGAGGTAAGTTGGGTGCTCTGCAGTGTTACTTCAGCACCAGCAGATGTCCCTGCCATGTAAGAAATTGCATCTAGAATACCATACTTTTGTGTTCTGTTTGACCACTGATTCTGGAATGGAAAGTGCATTGTTGCTCCTTCCCCAGGTACAGTCTGTAATGTAATTGAGATGTTTTGTGTGCATGAGCAGACAGGTTATATGCAGCTTTCCAGAATTTACATTATACATCTTACTACTACAGTTTTCATGACGTGTATTTGAACAGAAAATATGGGGAAATATTCTGACAGGATAGTCTCAGGATTATTTTTTTTTTCCCCAAATACCTTCAGAGGTACCCTTTCTGTGCATTTAAATGTGTTTCCATTAGAACAAAATAATAGTGAAATAAAAATGAAACTGTCTTTAACAGACTGTACAGTACCACACCACAGAGAACAACAGGAGCTGCAGCTGAAAAATCTGACTGGTTTCAATGTCAACAGACAATGCTTTGTGAAATAGCCAACGTTTAGCATGGGATGGTTTCATTAGGTTTTCCATTTCTCTGCTTCTCTTTTCTGATCCTTGTGAGAGCACAGTTGCACCAAGTGTATTCAGCAGTTCAGGTGAAGATCTACAGAAGAGAGTGCAAAGAAAAGAATGGGAACAGCCAGGATTTTCTCACCTGGTTCAGCTGCTACATCAAACAGCAGCTCTGTGGCAAGGGTAGATTTTTCCTGCCAGACACCCATCTCCCTGTGTCCATGCTAGGCCCCATCTGCTCATCCCCTCTCCTTGCTGGCTCTGTGGCTCAACTGTTAAAATATCAGCACTCTTAGTAATGGGACAGAAGCATCAGCTTTTTCTAGTACAAAAAAAGACTTAGCAGACTTTTGAAGCACTAAGATGTCTGTGGAATATAATTTCTTCTTCATGTTCCTTCAAAGGTTTATTTTTCTATTGCTGGTTTCATTTAAAATGCTTTTCTAGATGCATATCTCAAACTCCTTTTTCAAAACCATTGATAAAATTAATTCCTAACACAAAGCAAAAACTACTGAGATTCATTTTGAAATTTGGACGTGATTTAGCACCTCTTGTTGTGAGCACAAATCTTGCTATTAAATTGTTTACAATTTTATTAGCAGAGCTTTCTCCAGTGTACATGCCAAAATACTTGTAGTTAGAAAGACCCTGGAGCAGAGTTGCTATATATAGCATTTATAGATGTGAAAGATGCATTAGATCATTGAATCTAGCAGGGGAAAAAAAAAAAAGAAAAAGAAAAAAAAAAAAAAAACAATAAAAAAAAGCTTTACACATATGACACCTTAGAAAGAAAGCAATCCTTTAGTTTAACAGCATACAAGTGAAGCAGAGACATTTAGAATTAAACCATACTAAAAAGTCATATTCTCTGAAATGATCATTTCAACTTCTATATTGTTTTCTGCCTGAGGATCCTGTAGTGAAGGATAGCTTTAGCTCTGTGGAAATTTTGACTGGAGCACAAATAGAGGCAGAACTGGAGGCATGATTTGATGCTACACACTGTTTCCTTTCAGTGACAAACAAGTTAATGGAAAACTAGATGTGCTCAGCCTGTGGATGCACTTATCATAACAAGCCCATCTGGATGTCACCCAGCCACCCTTCATGTTTAAGTGGGCAATAATTCCCTGAGTGAATTAGATGCCCCATTGTGCATCATCGCTTCCCTTGACTAACCCAAAGTCACTCTGAGAAATGAAACTGGGCCAGGGGCTCCTCCACGGCACCTGGTTTTGTTTGCAGCTCTTTGCACAGCTCCAAGAGAATAAGCAGTCAGATGGGTTTGTAATTCATTTGGAACCCATGTCCTGAAGGTGAACATTTCAAGGTTTCAAAAAAGAGGCAGAGAAGAAAGAGAGCATTAGGGATGTTTTCATTATTTCCTTCTTCTTCATGATCTAACATATTTCTTATGTTGTTATGCTTTTAGAAGTGCTTCCAGACCACACTGTTCCTTTGGGTGCTGTAATGGCATTTATAGCAGCCAAAAGGAAGCTACAATGTATAAAACTTTCAGCATGAGTGTTTTAAAACACGGAGAGAATTTGTGCTATTTTAAAAGAGTATCATATGAAAGATCAAGGCATTTTGCTAAAGGCTGCTAAACGTAAATTAGAAAATGCCAGATTTCTTTACAACTATATATTGTGCAAATAGTGCCAGAACCAAAGTGTATGTAAACTGGCTTTTCCAATAATTCCAGGATACAGGTTGCCGTTTAGTATTAATTTTGACATGTAGCAAATCCCCAGACAGATAAAGGCTAAGCAATGAGACACTTTGTAAACGACATCTCTTAAATGTTTTAAGCATGTCCTCAATACCCACTCTATGATGGAATCATACAGACATGTTTGTGCTCTAATAATGCAGCTAAGCTAGTATCCAGATTTTTAAAATATTTATTTATTTATTTGTGTAGGGTACCAAACTGAGGCATCAAAACTGAAAATTAATATAAGGAACAAATTGTTGAAATCATTCTAGAGAAATTTTTCACAGTAGAATTCCCCTGGTAGATGCACAGACAGCAAAATACACACAACAACATGTAAATCACAGAAGCATTGATCAAAGAGCCATATCTGTGAAGGCAAGTCCTAAGCATAAGAAACCTCAACACATATCAAAGGGAATGGAGATCTTGGGAAGTCCTGAGCAAGCAACAGCCCTTTACAGAGTCTTCTGACTTTAGTTAAACTTTGAGTCACAGTGATTTGCACATAAGGGACCAAAACTTGCTATTAATCTCAGGAAGGGCACTTCTATGAAATAATGATCCCTCAAATGCACATTAAAAAAAAAAAAAAAAAAAAAAAAGGAATTACAGTAAAATAGGGTTTACAATAAATATATGTTATTGTATAGCCCCTGATGGCAACTGGCTGACCAAGAGCAATCAAATTTGGCAAATGCAGCAGAGATGATAAAAACATTTTTTTTTTTGCAAAAACATTCTGCCAAGTGAAGGTCCCTATTGCAGCAAGAGCTTAGTCCTAGTAGAAGTCAGGGAATCCATGCGAGAGAGAGGCATTATTAATGCCACAGCTGCAGGCAATGTTTCTGCCAGAGCTGGCATCTTATTAGGTAGCTCTAATCCCATCATGAAATAGGAAACTATAGTGTTCATGCTACTTGTTTTGTGTTGCTGTAGCTAAGGGAAAAGAGAAAGTGTAGGTGGGTTGTCTGGTGGATGCACAGCGCAAGTGAGATAAAAATTCTGATTAAATATTTAGACTTGGGGAAAACAAAGGTGATTTGGGACACAAGCAGAACTGTGTTCATAACAAGACGGTGCTGATACTTCCTTCAGCAAGCAGATGGCAGCAGTACTACTCTCTGCATAAATACTCTGAAGCATGCTTTTGTGATGGGGGGACAGCGAAGTGTGCAGCTCCTGTTCTGGAGAAGGCAGCTGGAGGCAAAGGAGAGAATAAGTGTAGTTCATCTACCAAACTCTGCTCAAGGAATCGGAATATTGCTATTCAGTATTTAATCAAACATCCATAAAAACCCTATTTTGTTCTTCCAGGGCTTCATTATTTTCTGCACATAAAAAGAATGAATTTAGCCTCAGGTCTGCCATATCCTGACCATTCAGAATCTGTACTAAGTCAAGAACACATACAGTGCTTGCTTATAAAGTAGAGACAATAATCAGGCTGCAGTGTATGTGGTCTTTCATTTCCATTATTGTACATAGTTTTGCTTACATCGAGGGTAAGTACAGGGCTAGCAAGCACAAAACTGTGCATTGCCCATCAATATGTATATTTGGCAGGTTTCTGTGGCAGAATATTTATTCAACCAGAGCTGAGAACTTGTCTTGCTCTTCTGTCTCCAAAGGTTGGCACTACTAACTGTGAGAAATCTTTTTCTGCTTTAATAGAGTCAGGAAATTAGAAATTCCCAGTAGCCTGTTGGGGCTGGAAGCCTGACTGCTGTTTCTCTTTCAGTTTGGACAACTAAAGCCCTGACTCTTGTCCCCAGCTGTCAACCTTACTATGTGCAGCAGAGGGGAACAAATGATGGCCAAGTATGCAGAGTAGCCAAAAGATAACTGGAAAGATATGTCTGTATTACTCTGGCTGAAAGCAATGGGCTTTTTTTGTTGTTGTTTAGCAGGTTTGGGTAGCATTGTTAATAACATGCGTACGGATGTAATGACACAATTGCTTGACATTGAAGCTAAATATCTTTATTAAAACCACTGCACTCTCCTCCCCTGTTCAGATAACACATGACAATCAGCTGTGACACAAGTTATCATGTACTGCTTGCCCTTTGCTTTCCACCTGTGCAAACTAGGAATGTGCTGATCTATGTGTGACTACACCTTGGGCAATACCAGCATCTCAGAGACTGTAAATCATTATGAATTGAGGGGTTTTGCTATATCACCTACCAAGTGGTAAAGGTTGGGAGCTCTATGCAAAGAGGGGCTCTCTACTGAAAAAGTACTTAGGTGAATTCCCAGCACATAGGAGCACAGTTTGCATTCTCCTGTTGCATGCAACAGTGTTGGTGTGGAGGCATATGGAGACGTGACAGCTTCCAAAGCTTGCACAGGAGGTGCCAGATTATTGAGTCCAACGTTGTGGCTTGGATTTATCTCATGTTTATGGAGCCAAATGTAGGTAATCATGTCTTTTCTTTAATAGCCATCATAAACAAGTTGCTGAACATTGACACAATATTTTGGGAAAGCCATTTGAGAGACAAAGCCCTTTGGAAGAGTAGGAGCAGAATATGCAAGAAGAGATGTGCAACTAACCAGCACTTCAGTATATGCCTTTCATAAGGGAAGGTATATGCACTGGCTCTCTTTTGAGGGAGGGAGAAGGACAGAGTTTTCAAGGGCACCTGTAAATGTAACTAGAGGGAAGGCATTATTAATATGGCTGTGTGAACACTGTTGTGTACCAACCTTTATGTCCTTAAAGGGTAAGAAATTTGCCTGAGAGAGCATGCATTTCATTTTAAGATGAATCAGTGCTGTTCTGAGTGACTCAGTTCTGCCTGTGCTGGTCTGTTTTTACCAGGAGACTTTATCACTGTGTTTTTCAATATGAAATTATGGTTTTAATTCTTCCCATGAAAAGGGAAGGAAAACAGTAATTACAAAAAAAAGTGATATGTATAGGACAATTTGAAGCTCTGATGAGTGTGCAAGTCCAGCCACAGCCTTTGCCTCAGCACACATGGCTATCTAAGTCACCAAGGTTCTGGTGGATTAAGCAAGATGATGACACAATTGTCAGGGACTCAGAGTTTCCTTCCAACTCCCAGCTCTAAAATCAGATCAGAAATCACAAAGCCAGAACTTCTCCATCATTTCTTCTTTCTCAGAATTTCAATTTCTGTTTAAATATCCTTACTGCATCATTTATTTTATTTCTTTTCAATAGAAAAGACAGCAGCAATGCATGACGTGCTTACAAACTGGAGCCATTCTTTTGGTAGGACACAAAGAGGTGAAAAATATGGTTAGTTGAATTCATGGTGAAAGGATATCTATCATATTTACAGAACAACCTAGTAGTAATGCAGACATTAATATGACCTTCAAGAAAACAGTGAAATACATGGAATGAGATCCAGTGAGCTTCAGATTAAGGCCACTGGGAATAAATGGATGCAATAGATGACATATCAGATAGGAAGGGGCTAGTTTGCTTTCTGAAGGGACCTAGTTTGCTTTACTACTTCATGTTCAGAAATGCAAGCAGTTGGAAAAGTTGATGCAGACTTTAATTTTGTAATAGTCCACTTAACATTCACATAATAAAGATAGATTCTGCAGGTCTGCCTGAAGCATTACAGTTCTTTTGCACCACCAGCTGTAGACTGTTGCCTCCAACTTAAGTTAGGAAGATGCTTACAGTCCGTTTAACCTGCCTCTAAAGCCCAGGGGTGCTCACTCCTTCCTCTGCTATTCCATACACTCCTTACACATTTTACATTTACTTCCCTCTGTGTTAATCCAAATTATTTAAGTACTATCACAGAATCACAGAATTTCTAGGTTGGAAGAGACCTCAAGATCATCGAGTCCAACCTCTGACCTAACGCTAGCAGTCCCCACTAAACCATATCCCTAAGCTCTACATCTAAACGTCTTTTGAAGACTTCCAGGGATGGTGACTCCACCACTTCCCTGGGCAGCCTGTAAATAGTACTTCTCTGAGTACTATTTACAGTACTCAGATATTTGAAACACAATGATGGTAAATTATTTAGCAAACAATTAGAGGAAGGAGTGTAAACAAATCCCCTAATTTCCAGAAGTATCTTTAATCACTTTGTGCAGGCTCAGAACTCCAAGTGAATATTAAGATAATTAATCGCTGTCAACATGTCAGTCACGTGAAAAGCAACTTCAGTCAATTATGGAAACACGTCCTTCATACTTCAGAAGGTATGAGTGCAACTACCTGCTGTTTCTGTCAAAGTCACTCTTTGAATTCACAATGCTGTTCCCACAGTGCAGAAGTTCAAATCTATTCTGATGGTTCCTTTAGGATTTTCAAGCCTCTTTCCAGCAGCCATTATCAATGAATTAAATGCTCGCTTTATATCTCAAATGAGTACTTCAAATATAACCTTTGAATAACCTCCCGTAATTGGTTGACAGATGACTTTCACGTGAGTTTGGATTTAAAAAATTTTCTAACAAAATCCAGACAAGTACTAAGATGTAGAAATTCACAATCAAGAAGGCAAAGCAGGGAACTGTTCCAGAAGCCAGCTGTTCACATGCCTTGTTTTACAGGAAAGATTTTAGTTTATAAAATTTAAGAGTACCACAACACAAAAGGGCGACAAATGCATATCTTCAATAACCGCTCATATAATAAGCATTACTGTAAATTGTGAGTGTTAGGGGTGTTAGGGGTGTTTGGGGTTCTTAACATCCACATATCTTTCTATTCAGCAGCTTCTCTGCCACCAAGCATAACACAAACCCAGGCCTCTTCTACTATACCGATGATAGAAGGCAGATAGACTGAAAATGAGATCTACCCCTTGTGAATGTGCAGAACATGCCCTTCATTGTGTCCAGGTGCAAATTCTGTTTTAGTCATGGCACCTCACCACAGTGGAAAAATATACAGTTTGTGAGAGACAGCATTAAGGGATATTGC
This sequence comes from Aythya marila, assembly GCF_965140915.1. Lineage (NCBI taxonomy): Eukaryota > Metazoa > Chordata > Aves > Anseriformes > Anatidae > Aythya > Aythya marila. The sequence goes on from NC_139046.1 coordinate 14,749,130, forward strand.
CAGAGATACACCAATTGTCCCACAAAGACAGCACTCTCTGGGAAGAATGCAGCTTCCCATCTGCATTTTGGTAAAGTACCTAAACTTTCTTGTATCTTTAGTATGTTTTGCTAACTTAAAGGTATAATACTACTTTAGTTATTTTGTTGTTGATCATTACATATCTGTAGTTATCTGTCATTGCTCTTAAATACAGTAATATTGTACACAAAACCTACACAAACCCTGGCATAGCTATTTTCATGTGGAGCATGAGATGTATTAGTATTAAGTAGAAAGATGGGCACAGAGCACAGTCCAATGGCAATGTGTTGGCTTAAGTCTCTATTTGCTGTGGCTGGTGCCATGCTGCACGGGAGTACTGTCCTGGGAGTACGTTTTGGAGACTCATTTGAGATAGGTTTGCTTATTTTTATGAGTCTCGCCAGAACGCTTTGAAGTCACATCCTCGGAGTTTGGAGGCCACCCAAAGGAAATAAGCATCTAATATAAATGCATTTTGGATGTTGGAGCTGATGCTGCATTTGGGGAGCTAGCTCGTGCCATATGCAATGAACGGTGATTTTATGACCCAGAGCAGATTTACAGAAGGATCTCTTTGTCAAGGTGACAAACAGCCATGGTTTTCAAACAAGACGACACAGCTCTTCAGTATTTGTACATATGTAATAATCAAGAATGGTAAGGACTCTCTAGGGACAGGTTTCACTGTATGTTAACATTTGTAGTGTCAGCTTTCCAGTATTGTTAGAGAAGTCCCTATCAGACCTCAGGATATTAGGACAAAACTCATGAATGAGACAAAGAAATATCCTGGACTAAGTAACTGAGGCCAGGAATCTTACTGGTTCACTCTTCTTTGTTAATATCATTTTACTTCTTTTCAGGTCACAACGTAAAAGGAATTGATGACCACTCACATGGACATGCCAAAGCCCAGTGGCAAGTGGGTGGTTCCCTGTAGAATTTCATTACAGAGCAGTAGAGACAGCAGCCGGTACTGATAGGAAGGTGTGCTATAAGGTTAGCATTGATGTAACACTAACTGTGAGAAAAAGTTTTGTACATTTAGAGGTCTAATCAAGTAGTTCTGAAACTTTGTAAAGGATTAGGGAAGAGATCAAGAGTGAAATTGTGCTCCTGATGCAGGAGGGAGGGTAGGCTGGCTTGGACCTCTCAGCAGAGAGGTCTGCCTCACCACCCTATGTGACCATGGCACTCAGTGGAGGGATAGTGATTTGTACCCTGAAATTGCACATCAAGCCTACAAATTCTTCAAAACAAAGTGGTTAGTGCTCTTGTTGCTGGTAGGGAAGGAATGACCATGAGCCTTGAGAGAGAAAGACATTGAGAAAACTCCTGCTACTCAAAGAAAATATACCATGGGAAAGGCTCTCAGTTGCCTGAAAGACTGAACTGGAAGCAGCACCTCTCAAATAACCAAAGAAAACAGAAGCAAAACAGAAGAAAACAAAACAACACAATTACAAAACAACAACAACAAAAAAACACAAACCAAACCAAAACAACAACAAAACCTGAACTCTCTGTGACTGGTACAGCGAGGAGATAATCATTTTCTTTTAGCCTCTAAGCCTTTAAGCCTTTGAGGAGGGGCAAGAAGGCTTTTAGTGCTGTAGGACCCGGCTCCAGACCTGGAGCCTCACCACAGCCCTCTAGCAGATAAAGTAGTGTTACAGACATTATATAATCTAGTCCTCTAGTAGAAAGATACTTCTCCTGAAAAAGAGTTATTGCTAGATTAGTGTTCAATAGGACCTCCTTCTTATATCGTCTTAGATGTTTTACCCTACTGCAGCAATTCTCTTAGTAAACAGAGAAGTGCTTAAAAAACGTGGTTGTTTTTGTGTCCTTTTTCAGTGTCCAGAGAAGTGGACAACCTTAAAAACAGACAGAAGTCAGAAGGTATTTAATACAGAACATTGTTCTCCAACATTATTCTTTGTATGTATCATTAGGCAGTATTGACATGACCTCTTGTATGAAGACTTTAACATTCATTTATGTGTAGGACTGGTACTTAAATTACTTTTACATCATTATCCTCAGAGAAAGGACTTTGTAAGGGGACTAGACTCTGCTTGCACCCACTCTTACTTCCTGAATGCAGAGAGAATTATATAATGGGCGTCAACGTGCACTAAATTTAACCTGTCCGTTTTAAGATGTCCATCTTTCTCAGAGGGAAAGATAGATTACTCTAATATGCAAGGTTTTGTAATAACAAAGTGTCTCACCTAAAATTGCAGCTTAGTTGGTAGATTGGGCAGAAAGAATTATTCCCATGTAGATTCTAACATTGTATTTTAATAAATGTTTTAAATAAAGAGAAGGCTACTTCCCATGCAATTTTGCTTTGTTCTAATGAAATATTTACCATGCTGTAATTGCAGTCCATCCCTCAGGCAGAAGGATACTGCCAGCCACATAATAAATATTCTACTATGCCTCAGCAGGGCTTTTTGAAAAGGAAACTTCTCTTGGCAGATAGCAGTTATTTGATAATGGCTTATTCTGAGATGACCACTAGGGTTTTTGTTCTCTAAATGGATTTTAGAATCAGCAGGAGTGAGAGATGAAGTACACACCATCATATTTTACTAATTATTTCTACATTTGACAATCTTTGCCAACTATGCCTCAGAGTGGAAACAAGCCACATGAGTCAAATCAAGTTACTTCTCAACTGAAAGCACTTCATAAAAACACTTCAAAAATATAGAAAACTCTTTTGAAAAGAAACAGAAAAGCTGGTGAGGACAATATGCAGAATGAGATCCTCCCCCCACTGCCATAACTTCTCACTGCTCCATTTAAATCAGTTGAGAGAACAGATCTTTGGTCAAAGTACTATTTTTTCCTTTCAAAGTTCTTTCAAAGGCAATAAATTCAGTTTAATCATAACGCAAGACATCAGAAGATGTCTGGATTTATTTCTGCACTTGAAAGTCTGTTTGTAGTCAAAATTCAATGATACTTAAACTGCATTTCAACCTTATCATTCAACCTTCTCCACGGGTTATTCTCACTGCAGTTATGGACCAAACACCTCCAGGACCACACCAATTGTCACTATCAGTTTCCATACACCAGTTGCAAGAATTCATGTAAGACTCAGAATAGAAGATCACGTGATGCTGTAGAGAAGACAGGAAACCTCATAGGAACTCCTTTACTGCTATCTCCATTTCTGACTGCTGTTTCTCTGCCATGGGAGAGAATAAGGTGGTGATGAGCAGAGAGAGAAAAGAAGTAGAAGTGAAGCTCTTCAGTTTTCTCAGCTCCCTCTCTCAGTCTTTGTCTTTCCTGTCTGGGTTTTGATCTAACACTTCAATCTGACAAATGGAAAAGAACAGGGGATAGCCAGCAGGTAGAAATAAATATGCAGCAATACTTGTCTCCCTTTAGTTTCCACCTTCATTCATTCAAAATTGCCTCAACATATTCCTCCTTATAGAATGGAGAGGAGGATAGTTTATGCCAAACAGATGTATTTGTTTCCTCTTAAAAGAAAAGAACAGCCTCTCACTTCTGTATTCAGAACTGCATATTAACAGAGTGTTACATTGCCTACAACCAGACTTTAAATATTTATTGCTCATGTAGTTGAAAAATAATGCAATCAGATGACAAGCAATCCTCCACAGATTCTTCCTCAAACAATATTTCATGCCATGGGGGAAAGCACTCTACAGCTGGCTGGCACCTTACTTTGCAAGCAGCTCTGCTGGGATGGATCCTGCTTGTTTGCTCTGTTCCTCTGTGCTTGGGGAGAGGAGCGTAAGCCTAAGGAGCTCAGTCCTTCACATCTCACAGAAATGATCCCCATGCACCCAAATCAAAACAGGTCCAGAGAAAGGACATAACAATTGTTATTTCTGACTTTTCATACTCTTGATGGGCCCCTGGAGAATTATGTTGGCTGTGTCTGGAAGGACAAAATGCAGGCTCTGTACTATCCAGTCAACCAACCTAGGAGACGTCCTCTCTCTCTCCTCCCTGTGACTCCATGAAGGACATTCAGACCAGCGATGAAGACAGCAGTCACAAAGAATGGGAAGCATAAAGCTGGCCTGACAAATCCCTCAACTTCACAAATATTTCTTTTGTCCAGAAAGAGCCATCAGCATCACTGGAATAGGAAGCACCGTCACAGGAAGCAGCAGCAGGTCTCTTGAAAATAAATGTCTGGCACTTTTGAGGCTTGCATATTGCTAATGCTCAACATAACATTTTTGAGAAACCACCAGTGTATTCATCCGATTTAAAAGAACCACTGCCAAAGAGGCTAAGTCTTAAAGACCAGACGGATCTTTCCTCATTAAACATGCACTAGCTGTACAGTGTGGGCTCCCTCCATTGTCAAGTATATCCTGGGAACTGTGGAACAATTTCTGTCCATTTGGTTAAATATATGGAAGATGGAGTCAAATGCAAAATACTGTTTAGAAGTTTTAATTATGTATAATAACTAAATTTCACACCAAGACTTTTAGCTATCTCTGTGGGGAATGGCAGGACCTTAACTTTCCCCCAGTTTGTCAAACTCAACTCTATAATGGTGTCTGATCGCTGCTGAATTGCAATGGTGCTCCATGCATTGTGCAAGCACCTTTCAGAAACTGACAGTCGGAATCAAAGACTGTTAAATATGGGAAATATATATATTCTTTTTTTTTCCTAAAAAGATAAGATGTATATATGGAAAAACAGATGCATGAGTAACATCTTAATACATTTGACTAATCAGAAAGCTTTTCTGATACTAATTTGATCATTTCTCTTGTGGCTACAGTCAAGATAAGATTTTATTTTTGCCTTGTATCTTGGTAAGTTCAAGACTGCTTTCAATTTCTCGTCTGGATCCTGCAGTTATGAAACTCCTGATTTACTTTCATATAACCCAGAATAAGGATCTTTCTGCACATACTATAGGTTGCCAGAGGCTTGTTGGCTTCTTCCAGGAAAGATGAAGTCATTACTTGTGATACTTTGTGTACATTCAAAGAAAAGAGATCCAAGCACACCATTCATCCTGCAAATAGGTAGAGATGGGCCAGCTGACGTCACTATGAAAGGAATATAAATTGCTCTGTTAGCAGTGATGCAGCACCTCAAACTGAACTCTGTAGTTGTAAGTACAGGGATACTCAAGTGAGATAACGACTGTGCTTCTTCCACCTTGTCAAAGGACAGGAAACATGATTTTTTCCAATGCATTTTCACTCTTAGAATGAGGAAGTATTATTTATGGCTTTTTAAAATCTAGAACAAGTGGAATACTAGAAAGGACTTCACGCATAAAGGGTCAGACTCCTGTTATCAGACAACAATAGAGAATGGAGAGAAAAAACATCCTGAGTAAAGATAGACACAATATCTCCTTAATAAGCCAATTATTTTAGAAAATGAAACTGTACAAGAATGAATTATATGCCCCAAAACACGTAGGTTATGTCCAAGTCAAATGCACACCAAATATCAAAACCACTGAAGAGGAAGGCAGAATTCTACATTTCTTGTAAAGGAAAGGTTATATCAGCCAGCAAACAAGGGCAGAGAGTAGCAAAGAAAACTTTGAAATGGGGTTGTGGAGAAGGCAGAGAAGGCAAGGGGTAGCTGTCCAGCAGTTAACATCCTGTGCTCATAAAACATGCTGGGAAAATGCAGAAACAAATGATAGACAAGATTTTTATCCTGCTTAAACTAGCTTCATTCCTTGAGAACCTGATAGGCTGAAGTGGGAAATTTTCAATTTAGAACTGAGTGTAAAAGAGGCATTCTCAATACTTTTTCAGCATCTTGAATAAGTAATATCAGAAAACTGATATTACTTAATTAGAATATTTTTATCAGCTTTGTTACTAGTTTAATGCCACTGGATTAAGCTATTTAAGAATCAAACTCTTAAAAGAGTTAAATCAGATGCCAGGATTCAGAAAATGAATCTCTTATCGCAGATGGCAGGCAGAAAACGTAACTAAAGATACCAGTTAACCATGAGTGGTCACTAGCAGGTGTCTTACATGCTTGGCCAGAGGTGCCCTCATGTTCTTGGCTTCAGTGGGCAGATCAGACTCCCTCCCAGTGTGCCAGCCACCACGTGCTCATGGGGCTGCAGCCATAGGAGACCCCAATGGCACATGCTCATTTAGATGAGAAAAAGCCACAGATTTTCATGACTTCAGCTCATCTGCAACAGCAGTAAGTTCTTTCATAGCTGAAAGTAATTCTGTGATTTAGTGAAGGAATTTTTGAATTTTTTTTTTCTCTCCTGCATGTCTCAGGCTCTACTACACAGGGGAGCCATGGGCTGCTTTTACTCTTCATGAGCAAACTATATCTTCAGGGTACAGTTTAACAACTTACCTTTCCAGAGGAGTCAGAGTCCTTGTCTCTTTGGTAATGGGGAAGAAAAGGAAAAAAATATCTAAAGCCTTGTCTAAGACACAGCTTTTTTTTTTTTTTTTTCTTTCCCTGATGACAAGGGTAAAATATCAATTATTTCTTCTTCAAGCCAGAATAATTTGCTTTCCTCCTAACCCACACAGCTCAAAGATTTACCCGTGTTGAGATGAAGGAACACGGAGGAGCAGGGGAATTGTCCTTGCCCAGTCAGCTACCTCCAGTAACCCCCAGCTGCAAACCAAAATCCCAACCCTCCTGCTCTGGGACCATTTTTCTGTGTTTGTACAAGGGGTGTTCCTGCTCCCAGGGTGGTGGGGACAGGGGCTCCCACTGGTGATGTGGCTATTGGAGTAGCAGGCCCAGCAAGGCAGCTAACAAATCTCCATATTTGTCCCAGTGAGGAGCTTTGGTTATGAGCACAGGAGGGATCTGCGTTATAGGACATACCATCTTCACAGCAGAAACCCTTCAGACTGCAGTCTCCTCCTTGAGAGGCTTTTCAGGGAAGCCATTTTGTCACAGAGTGCTTCAAGGGCTTCCCACTGCTACAACAGTTATGGACATTTTAACAGCCTGATGCTATACCCAGCAAAGAGAATGACAAACAAATGCAGACCCAGATGAAATACAAAGAAAAATTAATTAAACATGTTTATAAAAATAATTACATGCTGCAGAAAGATGCATGCAAACTGACATTTTACAGATGACTCATACTTTCCTGCTTTTTTTCAACATTTATTTGAAGCCTACTTTTAGTCATATTAAGGGGAGAGAATCTGCTTAGAGAGCCACACTACCTTTGTTTGGAGCTCCTGATCAGGGATTTCACAACCAGCGTGTTCACAGCCACTGTGATGGAACACAGGATATCACCAGGATATTTTGCTAGACATGCTTGTGTTTTCCAGAGCTTTTCTAATCCCCTGAAATAAAAACAAACAAACAGACAAAAACATCTTAAAAATGCAGAACCACAATGGGCAGGTTTATTGGTGAGCATCATCATTACAGATGATACAAGTGTTTGATTAGATCAGCTGTGAGTTTGTAAGCATGAAAGCAGCATGATCACCGTCAATAGCTCCGTAAATAAAGATAAAAACTGCAGGAAGAATTGGATTACACCTGACAGTAGACCAAAGTTATTGACATTTTCTAAGCAGCTTTATCAAAAACTTTAGAGGCCTCATTTTTATTTTTTTTTTCTTCCCAACCAAAATAAAAAAAAAGGGGGGGGGGGAGGGGACAAAAACCCAATAAACCTGCTTGTTGGCAAATGCATTGCTACTGCAAGCTATGGTTGTATCACTGGTAAACTGTAACTAAAGGAAGAAGCAGGGCTGTTAGAAAGGGCAATCATACCAGGTATGTGATAGAAAACACCCTGCAGCTGTTTTGGCTGTGGGAAACGATGATCAACAGCTGGTGTCATTGGGGGCAGAAAAGGGATCAGCAGAGAAAATAGGGCCCTGGGCAAGGAAGAGGTTTTCAGTTTAAATCTGAGATATATAGCAATGTCAAGCAAGTCTATTTAGAAGTGATGTTTTGTAAGGAATTGACAGGGCTGATGTCACAAGCCAGGAGAAGGGAGTTGAAGAAAGAAGGAAAAGAAAGGGACTGAAAGGGAAATAAGTGCCCTGTGACATTTCTTCCCTTCTTCTATAAGCGTAAAATACTTCTTTGAGACCATAATAACTTTCCTGCAAAGCAAATTGGTCTGAGTGCTTTAGGGCAGCTGCAGGATATTGCCCAGTTCCAGTGAAGCACTTAAGCACATTCTTACTTCCGAGCTTGTGGGCAGCCCAGAAAGCTAACAGGCTCGCACACTTTCTTCGAGGGAAATGTGAACGTTAGTGCGGGGTTGGATTCAGATCTGGGAGCCAGATGCTGCCTTTAGCTCAAGTCACATAGCTTGACTGACAGCTATGTGACTTAGCAGCTGGACTGACAGCTAAGAAGCACCACCCTGCATGTGTTGTAATGAATGTAAAGAAGCAATTACTTACCAAAGGGAAGCCACTCGAGTGAATTAATATATTTAACTCTTGCATAATAAAAATATTCCACGGTAGTTTTCAAAGAGCCCCTCAATACACACTGTACATCCTTCTGCTTCTACCACTCCCTAGGAAATTATGGTTTCTAAAATGTGTGAGTTGCTTGCAGGGTTCTATACATTTTACTCCATGTAACCTGAATTGATTGACACAAACTGACATTTTATTTTTACATCCGGACTATTTTATTTCTTTTCTTAACACTACTCCTCTGCAATGACATATCAAAAACAACATTATCATCTAGGACTTGATGAATAAAAAGACACACAGAAGGAAGAAACCATCTGGTAGAAAGAAAAAATATCCATCTTCTGTCCAGGGGATCAGGACTATAAATAAAAACCTACTGATCTGAAAGGATATTTGAATGTACTGGTCAGACTGTTTTACTGTTAGCCACACTTCAGTACATCCTCCTGCAAACACAGCGCAGACTGATGGAGAAACAGTCCACATGCTTATTGATTTTTTTTTTCCTTTATTTAGGTTTCAGGCAGTGGAATTTCAGCACAAGAATCATTGTTTTCAGACTCTTTGGTACATTTGAGGTTGGAACAAAATGGTGAATTGTGGAATTTTGGAGCTCAGATATATCAGATCCAGAATGATTAGCTGGCTCCCCTCTTTTCAAAGTAAGCAGAATGGTGGTATGTTAATAATGTGAGATTTTGATCCTCTTCGGGACTTCTGGCACCAAAGCAACCCTACCTTTGCCATTGGTTACATTAGAACCTTTTATTTTTAGTACAAGTAGCAATGTCTAAATCAATTTAAATGACCAGCCTCATTGATTCTGGTCATTCTTTCCATATTTCTTTGTGATTTGAGATGGTGGAAGTTTTCCAGCATTTACATCAAGGTTTTGTGAGCACTCCAGGCACTGTGGGTAAAACACATTACTATCATATTTCTTATGATACCATGCCATGTAAATGTTCATATGTCCAATAAGAATTGTTTAAATGACTGATAAAAACTGGGCTGGACTCACATGTTCTCCCTAAATGATCTGTGTACTTAAGGCCAAGTAGAAACAAATTTTAGAAATCTCAGCTGGATTCTCAGGCCTTTACATTGTGGTCTCCCCACCCACACTGCCAAATAGAGGTGGCAGAACTCTGGCGTAACACAAGGATGCAGAAACCTGGTTCTTTTTCAGACTCTGCCAAGGAATGAGATAGCATGTACAAGAAAATGCATGTGCAGTTAAATAGAGAGTGTGGCATCACATAATGTCCTTGGAGGAGAAGGCATGATCCTGTTCAGGACGACACCTTTTCAGTCCAATTGAGTCAGTGGTGACTGCTAGGGATGAAGGACGTACCAGGAGCCGACAAGGGTCCTTCAAATCTCCTGAGAGCCACTTGTCTAAAAAGGTGTGTTTGAGTGGGGACATCTGGGACAGCTTAAAAAAATCAGTGACTAATTTTCTTTTTTACAGTAGTCACTGCTTTATTTTTGCTTTTTTGGTATAACATTTAAAAACACTGAAAAACAAAGATGTGACAACTTTTCCCTCTGAAATCATAACCTGGAACAAAACCCATAAAAATACCCCGGAACCTGAAACCTGAAACCACAGCCATGAAACAGGGAGCTCTGATACCACTGGGTGATAGATGAGCTCCATGGAAGCACAAGGTGGCCACTGCCTGCAGCAGGACTTGGATGCTGAACAGAAGCCTTTCAAAGCCCAGAGACACAGCAGCTGTGTTCCCTTGATGTCCTGGCCTCTGCCACAGTCACTCTTACCACAACAAAGCCACTTGAGCATGTAACACAATTAGGATGGGAAAAAATGTGCATGCTCCCCTCACTGCCCCCAGGAGCATGAGGGATGAGGCAGCCAGGTCCGGGGAGGAAGTGGCTGTGTGCCGACATGCTGAAATCTGTGCCTCTGAAGATTTCCTACAGAGTTGTTGACAGCAACTAGATATCTCATGGCCTCTCTCTCTCCAACCTACTTGAGTGCTCCTGAACTCATGGGAGAAGTGGTCTGATGCACAGGAGTTATATGGTGAGGGGTGATCTCAGTTTATGAAAGTTTTATGCATGTCAAAAATAAACCAAAAAAAAAAAAAAAAGGCATTAATCGCTGAACGCCCTGCTGAATTATATAGCAAGCTTTATGAGCCAGGCACTGCCCTATTGCTAAGCAGTGATGGTTTCTCATGGGACTGCATCCCCAGGGTGGAGCAGTGCAGGGTGCTCTGGTGGGGACTCTGCCTGCCTGGGAACAGGCTGCGCTTGGGGTGCCTCATCTGGGGGCAGCTGTATCAGGGAGCACAGCATGAAGCTGGCATGAAGGCACAACAGTTGTGGGGTTGCTGTCCCTGAGAGGTACTTTCTTTCTGTCTTTGTGAAAGTAAGTGGAAAAATGGGAAGACAAAACTGAATAAATCAAAGAGCGCTAGGAATCTTATCTGGTAACTTCTACTACACATACAAGGACTATCAGTGATTGAGAGAGATGTTCTGAACATTGTAATACAAGTAGTTTTCAGTGAAAAGGTGATAATTCAACAAGAAAGTTGTTATATCTTCTCTCTTCTCTTCTCTTCTCTTCTCTTCTCTTCTCTTCTCTTCTCTTCTCTTCTCTTCTCTTCTCTTCTCTTCTCTTCTCTTCTCTTCTCTTCTCTTCTCTTCTCTTCTCTTCTCTTCTCTTCTCTTCTCTTCTCTTCTCTTCTCTTCTCTTCCTCCCTCTCTCTCTCCTTTCCTTCCTTCCTTCCTTCCTTCCTTCCTTCCTTCCTTCCTTCCTTCCTTCCTTCCTTCCTTCCTTCCTTCCTTCCTTCCTTCCTTCCTTCCTTCCTCCCTCCCTCCCTCCCTCCCTCCCTCCCTCCCTTCCTCCCTTCCTCCCTTCCTCCCTTTTCTTTTATTTACTTTTTTTTTTTTTCTCTGCAGAATTATTTAGTATTTTAGTATTTTGGAATGGAGTTTTGATTTAAATCAAAAACAACTTTTCAGTTGGAAATTAATTTTCTCTTCAAAAAAGGAATTCAGACAACAAAATATATTTTAAACAAATAAAACTACATTGCAACAACTAATTGTTTCTAAATTCCATTCTATCAAAAATCTCAGAATTTCTGAGGCTTTTGCTTCAGCTCAGGTCTAAAAGCATCTCAAAAAATAACAAATACCCAGTGGGTCCAAATAATGTTTTCTCAGCATCTCCAGTGACTGGAGGTCAAAGCTCCAACTTGGGTGTTGTCCAAACACAACAGCTGGAGTTCTGTGTTGAGTCATGCCAGTGTTTGGCCTTAGTCGCACCAATAGCTCTGATATTTTACGTGTTTGCACCAGTGGAAGCAGGCATGTTAACACTGGTGATATTTCAAAATTTAGAAAGTTAGTTGCACAGCTATTGTTTACTTTCTTCAGTTCTGAAGGGCACCAGGCATGAGGTCTGCCAAGGTGCACCGAAGGCTGCTGCCACACAGGGGAAGGTCAGATGGGAACTGAGCACCCTCTATGGTCATCAGATTTTTTGTCTTGCTCTGTAACATTACAAAGACCAAGTGATGCACTGCTTCAAGGAGTTTGATTAGTCAACCTTTTTCTTTTTTTCTAAAATCAAAATAACTTAGTTTTGTAGGTCTGCTATACTCAGAATAGTACTGGAGTCACTTGGGACTGACCATAAGAACAGGCTCAAGAAATAAGATGCCTGTTTGGTGTAAAAGGACACACACTTTCTACCTAAATTTGTAGTAAGGTTTTAAGAATTGTATGTGGCTCTAAGGATGTAATTACATTTCTCTTCTTGATCTTTAAAACAGGAGATCAATATTTACTAGCAATAGGTTTATAAAACAAAAAGTATCAAAGGATGCAAAATCCATTTTGCTAGTGTTTGCACAGTTCAGTGAAACTGCACGTAAACATTAGTATATAATCAAATAGAAATATAAAGCCACTAATGAGTTAGTTTGTTGACTGATGATGAATCATGTAAAGGAAAATGCAAAACATTCAGCACTGAAATTTTTCAAAGCAGTTTAGTGAATTTAGATGCCTAGTTTCTGATGGGAGGTGTAGATTGAATGTTCCTCCATTGCTTTGATTCCTTCATTGGTTATATTAGATAGGGTATAACATCACTTTCATCAATCATACAGTCTCAAACAGATCAGTTGAAAATAAAGTCAATGAGGCAATGAGATCATTGTATAGGAAAATTCATATTTTTCCCTGTCTGATTAGTTGCATTGCTGCTATAGCTAAATTGTCAGCTAAATGCCAGCCAGTACCCCAAAACTGTAAATACATATGCATATTGACTGTAAAGAAATTAAACCCTTTAGGCTGAGTTATGCACATGTGTAAGTGTTAGCAGATTAAGCATCTAAATTATGCCCTACTATGTATTATGCAATGTCAGCAGGGGTGTAAGAATGATAGTTGTATGAGCTCACTTCTGAGTTGGAAACTGTTAAAAAATACATGTGTATGGCATTGTTTTCTTTTACCTTAATGTAAACATTCCATATGCTTCTCTGTTTGCTGACAGCTGTTCAAAAATGCACAGCTCTAAATGATGAATCTTTGTCCCACACAGTTTCTTTAGGCTCCAGAAATAATGGTATGAGATTAGTATAAGTATACTGCTACTAATGTGAACTGGATGGACAAAACAAACAAACAAACAAACAAACAAAAAACCACTACATTTTCTGTCCATGATAACAAATTGATAAAACATTCACAATGTTGTCTTCATTCTTTCCTTTTGCATTCAATACCAACATTTTAACATTAGACATCTTTATTATAGAAATAAAAATAGTATCTGCAGAACTAGAATTTAATTACTCAATAGGGGAAAAAAGGCAGCACATTAAAAATTTGAAAACATATATAGTAATTTTTAATTCATATCTTAAATTGACAAAGCCAGAATTATTTATAAAGCTTTTCCCACTGTTTGCAGGAAATAGAAGTAGAGAAATCATTTCCCTGCTACACAACCATTTTATTACAATAGCTCACCACCAATATCAGTTCATGGTAACACCATTGCTCCAAGAAAGTAAGTACCTGTGGAAAGCAGCCCGTCTCCTCTGCACAAACTCTGGCTCTTGGAATCTCCCATCTGGTGTCCCTTGCTAGGGCTAGTCTATTAACACTTTGCTGCCAGAGATTGACACTGATCCTTTTGTCATGGTGGGACCTTCATGGTATCAGGGCCAGATTAAGATCTCAGGGCTTTTTATCTATTCCTTAGGAGATGGCTTCTGGAGGCATGTGAGTATTTCAGAGTCTCAGCATCGTAAAACAATTCTGCCTGAGTGTAGCTGATGACTGAGCTTGCAGAGAATCCAGAAAGCAGGCAATATACTTGCATTTACCCTTGTATTTCACTAATGTAGGATGATGGGAGGGACAAGAGCCTCCATTACCACTCCAGGCGAGCATGAATGTTGTCAGTGTGAAAAGTATGCTGCTATCTCTGCCTTGCAGGAGGGACTTTGCTCCCTATTCTATGAGATTAGGGATACCCAAAGGTGATTTCCTCAGCCATGAGAAAGGAAACTCTGTTACTTCCAAAAAGAGAGCCAGGAGTGTTGCATATAGAGCCTAAATTTGTACTGGTTGTAGATGAAGAGATCCCAGTGTTGTGAATGCAGCTAAGTACCTTCAGTGAACAAGGCAGGAGCTTCTATCATGCTACAGAGATTGACTTGGGATCCAAGCTTTTGTATAAAACCCTGCCGTGGTGGCCAGCTACAGCCCAAACCCAAGCCTTGTGCCATGATGTACAGTCTGTCAGATGGATACTGCCCATGGAGGACTGTGTGCTCTGAGCATGGCACCACACAAGCATATTTCAGGATGAATAGGTACCTTTCGAGTTAACAGCAACATTATGTAAAGTTTCCTCCTTGGAAACAGTTGGGTGCTTTCAGCCCTACAAATTGCCTTTCACCATCTGAGCCCCCAGGTGAAATGGAAATAAGCAAACCTAATGCTTAAGACAAGGAGAGCCTTATTGGATACCAGATGGTTTGGATATAGATAAATGTGTATGGATGCACACAGGTCTTAAGCCTGGTGTGTTGGTTCTGTGCTGTGTGGGTTTTATTTCTCTCAGATCGCTGGTAGGGAAGGAAATCTACAGTCAGTTTATAAAAGCCTCTGGGAAGAGCCTCCAAAATGCTTGTGGAAGCAGTGCAGGGCATCTACTGCAACTCAAGGTGAACAGTATTTGTTTTTGTTGACTTCATACTGTTCCTTACATCCTTAAAAATCTTTGTAAACATGTGCATGCTGCTACAAAGAAGGCAAATCCTTTCTGTACGCAAGAGGCGCTTACATCTATGTGCGGCGTGCTCCTGGGCTGCCAAAAACTACTCTTGGGAAGCAATCCAGAGGCACTTGGAGGCCTGGTCAGTGTTTGCTTTGGAAGGCTGCTGCTGAAAATTGCTGCTGAAACTTTTTTACTGAGGTTTTTTCTCTCACTTACATATACTTCCAAAAACTTTCCAAGAAAGAAAAAAAAATATTTTTTCCCTCTGAAACACTGGCCATCTAGAAAGTAAGCATTCCAGCCAAACTTCAAGACGTTTAATTAGTAAAATCTGCAGCACTGCTTCCCTGGATTTTTATTTTTATTTATTTATTTATTTATTTTTATCCCCATCCCCTGCTATGGATCAAATTATTTGCATATCCTGCAATGTGTTCTGAAATGTCAACTTCTCACTTAGGAATGATGACACATTCTGACATTCATGGACGAGACCTTGGGGTATTCATAATAAACTCCAAGATATGGATTAAGTGGAAATATAAGGACTTTAGCAATGCTTCATACTAAAGTTTTGTAAAGACATGACTGATGCTTTTTTAGTATTTGGATGTCTACAGAATCAAAATTTTACCTGTGGAACAGAAGAGAGCTGTGTAGAGAAATTCATCCTTAACCAAGGATCCCCTAGATTATCAGAAAATAAAATGAAGATGATTACTGACTATCCTTAAAATAATAAGACTTTGCCCCACACTAGACTCCTATACACAATAAACCAAACCAGCAGATTCCAGAACCCCCAAAAGACTCCCGGCCTCAGTACTTGGAAATCCCTTCCCCACCTGCAAGCAGCCACATGCTGCATGGGGAAGGGGTAAAAAGGTGCCCTGCCATTTGGGAAGGTATATTCCCACATGGAACACCTGATTCCTGAGATTATGATTTTTTTAGTAGCAGCTACAGGAACTAGAGAGGAGAGCAGTAGCCTATCTTTCTTCCTTCTCCTCACTGTGCTGTATTCATTATGGCCTTTAAACAGTTTTCTTCCTCCTCAGAATTCTTCTGTACGCACCATGCTGTGCTAATGCTGCACCAGACACTAGCAGGGAGAATGACACCTTCATTTCACCTCAGGAAAACATTTTTCATTCCTGTAATTCAAACCATCAAACTAAGTAAGACATATTTAAAATGCAAGGATATCCTCAGTTTATAAAAGCTAAAGATATTGTTTTTATATCTTATTAAGATATTGGATATTCATTTTCTTCTACTGAAATTGAAACATGAAGGTTACTGTCACTAATGTAATAATATTTTATATATATAAAAAAAATACTTTGGAAACTATTTGCATCACCTACAAATCAAGCCAGGAATGAGACTATCAGCTTTTTCCTTGCCAAAGCAGCTATACCATTCAGCACTTGTAATGAAAAGTTTTATTCAACTATTTATACTGCAGTTACTGACTATAAGGAATCCATGATATATGCATTACCTAGTTGAATATTTCTTACAGGTGCATGCTGACAACTACTCATATAAAAAAGCATTAGGGTAATTTGGCTCCAGCTGGCATCCAGCCGAAATCAGGCCTGTGTGCGTCTGCCTGGGTAGACACTCATTCAGGTTCTTGTATAAAATATTTTCCTTCCACAGTCATTCTTGAAAGCATACTTTTCCCATATCAGTGTTGATGAATACTAAATAAAAGGCAAAGAAATTGCCCTCAAAGGAAACTCTTCATTTTTATTTAAATGAATACTTAATGAATCTACTTAAAAAGTACTTGCCCCAGGATATTTCTAGAACTATCTGTGAACAGAAACCTGTAAAATTAAAATATTAAGTGCTGAACATTTTATGGTATGGGATAAAGCTTTCTTCCTATTGCAGTGTGCAATAAAAGCACTGTGGCCAGGCATGCAGCACACTGCTGGTGAAAGGTGGCAGACACCTGCTTGTGCTGTGGATGCTAAGGCAAAGAGGATCCTTTACTCTAAGGCAAAGTACAGCACATCCACAGCAGGAAACTCTTCCTCTAACTGGTCTTATGAAAGGAAGGATAAATATAGTTTCCTTAGGGTTTTAAGTCTACCAGTTCACCTTAAGCATGTTTAGGCTGTTTGCCATGTCTGCCTTAGCGAAAATGCTGGTCCATGTCTGAAGGCGCACAAAGCGATGGACAGCAGAAGTTTCTACTTGGAGTTTGGGGGGTGTTATTTGTTGTTTTACAATGTAGAGTTTTATTTACAATATTAAAAGAAGTACTTAGTGAACATTCATTCATTAAATGCCTTCATGCCCACAAGAAGATGATAGGTATTATCACTTGAAGCAGACAGGCAAAGAAATAGCAGGCATCAGAGCTCATTTCTCAGCCCTGGCTCTGCCCTTTCCCAAGCTTCCCCCCAGAAGATGGGTAAGCCTCAAACAGATTGCTTTGGTGTTTGCTGGAAAAGGAGGAGGAGATGCTTGAAAGAAACATCTGCAGAGGACCATGCCCAGATGCCTGCAGAATATGCAGATGTGCTCTGGGGCTTGGTGACAATGCTAATGCCACATGCTGCAATCAGCAGTAGCTTCACCAAAAGAAAAACTACAGGATGGAGGCAAAGATGTTTTAGCCATTTACATTTCAGTCAGGATAAAAAAAAAGAAGAGTTTTCTAATTGTCAAGAATTACCAAAAAAAAAAAAAAAAAAAAAAAAAAAAGAAAGCGTGATCAGCCTCATTCTGCTCTCTTTCTGCTCCACTGAACTGTACCACTAATGTTTCTTACTCTTCCCAAGACCTGTGGCTCTACCAGCAGTGCTCAGACACAACAAATGTTTCTCCAACCACCCTGGCATGCTTGGCTCCCTCTTTCTGCACAGTTCTGTGTTTGTTCAAAACTTTGCACTTTTTCTCTCCTCTGTCACCCTGATATATTTTCATAAGTATAAGATTATTTTTGCTCTGTTTTCCTTCAGTTTTCATATTGGATTTCATTTTAATTTATTCACTGACCTTTTCCCTCCTAATGGTTTTATTATTGACTGTGATACCACAAGAGACTACATACCTCTTTTATGAGAGGTCTCCCTGAGGGTTTCCCAGGCTTGCTCTTATTATATTTTAAGTGAACTTCTGTACTTTTGAGACTGGTCCTAGCCACCTGTAAGAGGCTCATTCCTGGTTCCAGAGGCACATGACTTATCACTAAAATTACTGAGACTCTAGGGTGAGACTTTCTACAGCTCCAGTTGACTTCAACAGCAATCTCCTTTGTTCATCTGAGGGTACTATTCAAGCCACAACTCAGCAAACAAGTAATTGACTTTTTTTTTTTTTTTTTTCCAGAAGATATGTCAGAGTTAACGGGCAACTACTTAGGCAGCTTGAGGCAAAATTGAGGTCTCTCATTTTTAATGCTTCATACACTTACAGGTACAGAACTCTGAAGCAAAATGGTGACCATCTATTGTACATTCCTGCCAAAAACACAAGTCAGAGAATTTCACTTCACCAACCTCAGTTAAAGCATAAGTCAGATAAGTGTGAAGCGTTAATCAACCTCACATTTAAAATGTACTCTGTATTTACAGCCTAGATTTCTCATAAGCCCCTCTCTACCAGCTCTTTACATTTCTCTTTTCAACAATATAAATCTTTGTTTGCTTCTCTCACTATAAGCCCTTAGAGAGTGTGACAGATTCTGAAAGCTGTAAATTCTGTGAATTTTGTAGTATCCTGAGAGATGGCTCAAAATTCCTTTCATTCGCTTTTTGTTTAAACTATAAATAGAGCCTTCTTTCTGTAACCAGTCTCCAAAGGTCACCTTACGATGTTTTGCTATTTCCCGTATTAAGCAGCAATGCTTTTCAGCTGACATTCCAACTTCAAGTCATGCATATGAGCATGATGTGAGCTTGCTGCAGACTACAGTGAGAGGGCTGCAAACAAGACTGCTATATAATTGCTGAGAAGAACAACATCCATTGTCAAAAAGGGCACTTCATCAAACAAAATCTAGCTGCATGAATACAAGTGTCTCCAAATGTTTGGTTCATGCTAAAAATATAGCACATTTATTAAAAATATATATTTATAAACATTGGTATGAACAGACACAGATGTTAAGCAAATGAGAAAGGAAAAATAACCACGTACTGTATTTCTCCCAACATTTTATCAGTTTTAGGCAGATCTTGCTCAATAGAATTGTTTCTTTTTTTTTTTTTTTCATGATTGCACCATATGTTCATTCTAAACAAAAAGCTTGTCAGATTCAATGTAAGTAAAAGGAAAAACCAAGAGAAAAAATAATTTGAACTAATGGACATGTGATGTGTGCTATGTAGCTATCTTTGAGTTCAATCCTTGCAGGTATACAGTATACATTTTTAATTGATATTGTGTACAGTTTCTTTTCTTTTCTTTCTTTTTTTTTTTTTTTTTTTTTTTAATTGTGTTAAAACAACATAACCCCAGTGGATTTCTTCAAAGCTACAACTTACATAATTGCAGTCATTTTTTCCCCAAAACTGAAAACCAAAGCGAAAGGAAGAGGGCAGGACAGAAGAGTTTAGCTTGTTACTGTGTGAAGAAGTCTTGTTAAATTAATTGTGCTTCAGCCTTCACTGCCTGCAGGCAGTGCTTTTATGATGTGTTAATATAATACAGAGTCAATTCTGATTAAAGAACTTGTCAATAGTCAGCAATGTTTGTCGTCACTCTTAATGGCCATTTTATCTGTTCTATTTGCATGCCTGCTAGTTTACAACGTTGTGTAAATGTACACAAAAATGATCACAATGAGGTTCAGAATTGTCCCAATAATTCCAAGCATTGCCAAGATGGTTTCTTCTTTGCTTTCCTTTTCTTGACTGCCTTTATCTTCTTCATTTCCACTAGTGATTACCATCTTGGTGGTCAGTTTCTTTATCCTCCCCTTCAGGATAATCTAGAATTAGGAAGAAAAATATCAAAACAGATCATTAGGTTGATTTTCCAAGCTCATATTAACAGTGGAACCAACTGTAGAATTTATGCCCCTAAATACTTCATATTAATAATTTAATTTACATTAAGAATTCACTTTTAAAATGTTTAACATTTTTATTAGCTATTTAGTAATTGCTTAATTAAAATTATAGTTCAGCTAGCCTAAAGATTTCTTGTAACTCTCTGTAACACCCTCTGTTTATGTGCCAGCCACCATTTCTAGCACATATAAGTTGTCTGCACCGTTGTTATAAGCTGGTTAGAAATGTACCACTGAGGTGTGATTCCCTCCAATATTAGGGGGGACTTGGTCTGCATTTGGACTGCAGAAGACAATCTTGGAAACTTGCAGAGAGCCTAGATTTACATTTCAGTACCAGGGAGTGAGTCGGTGAGAGAAAAAAAATAAATAAATCTGGGAAGCCCTCATTCCTTTTTAACAAGAAAAACAACCAAAGACAAAGACATTTTGTTTCCTGACAAGAGGGAAGACAGCAGTGACTTCCCACTAAATAATTCAAAACAAAAGCAAAAACAGAATAACATCCATCTTGGCTTTTCTTTTCCTCATTCTTAATGTACAATGAAAAGTTCCTTGCAGTGCAGTGAGCTGAGGTATTGATCTGCCTGCAGGGAGGATTCAGCCATTTCCTAAGCAGCAGCTCCAGCATCTGAACTGCTTAAGACAGAAAATCCTACCAGTCTGGGACCAGCCCTGTCTCCAGGCATTGCTAGAGCTCCCTTGGTGTTCCAGCCAGTTGCTGAGACCTGGGTAAATATTTGATTGTTCAAATTAGAAAAGGATAAGTTCTATTTATCCATGCCTACCTTCATCTCATGCTATAAAATTGGACAAAACAGGCAAAACAGACTGCCCCAGAAAACTGGAAAAGACTGGCTGGTTTCCCACAGCAAACTGATCTGCCAGGAGCTGGGTTCAGGCTGTGCCCTGCTGTTGTCTCCCCAGCTGCCCACTGTGTCCTGTGACCTTCCTGCTGCTGGAAACCATGTCAGGAGTTAGCAAAAAATGCCCCCCAAACTGCTCCTGCTCACAGGAAGGGTTGGTTGGAGAAGAAAGGAAGGACAGGCACTTCCCAAATTTCTCCCTCATGAGGAATTTACTCCTAACTCATGGAGCAAACACACCAGACCCCAGCAGCTTGGATGCACAGTGAGGGGAGACCACCACCTGCTGAGGCACATGTCCCCCAGCAGGATTCCCAAGGGGCAGCCTAGACCTGCAGCTCCACTGAGGTCCTGGGCCACACAGCCATGGCACAGCAACTGGAGTACCAAAAGAAAGGACTGGAAGAGGGTAGGAAATCTTCCATCAGAGAGACTGGGAGGAAGAAGAAAGGGTCTAGATGAAACAAACTGTATTTGTTACATCTGCAAGATGTTCTTATATAAGACAGCAACTGCTAGCACCACCCTAGGAAGGGCTTTGTGGTGCAGCTCCAGCAGGTACAAGTGATGTACAGGTGATTAGCAGGGAGTAAGGCAGAAGCAGGGGTCTGTGGAGGTGCCAACAGCCTTTACTTTTATGCTTGCATTAGCATTTATGTGCTTGCCTTGGTGTCACCAAGGGATTCAGCAGAAAACAAGGAATAAGATGGCAACCTGAGGGTATTCATGGCAAACACAAGTCAACGGGAGCAGGGGGCAATGAGGAGAGGGATGCTGCATCAATCAGAGCATGGTAATCCAGGAGGTCCTCTGGTAACCTGTCCCAGGAGATCAACACTTCAGAGGCACTGGACACCTCCCAGAGCACACTGGCTCCTGGATCCCTTCCATCCCTCTGAAACTTTCAGGTCCCCAGTTTCCTCTAGACACTGTCACCAGCAACTCCTCCTGCAGGACCTCTTCCAGCAGCAGAAAGGCTTTGGAGTATTTGCCTTCTACATGACATCAGACCACAAGCCCACATCCCACGCTGTGACACGCGGCTCTTGCTTCACCCACAAAGCTGTGAGTCATTTGGATATTGTGTTCTCTTCCCCTTCAGTAACTGAGAGGTTGTCCCTCTGGCTTAATGTCTGTCCTTCACTGTTCATTTGAAAAATCGAGTGGAACCACAAATACAGTCAGATAAAATCCCAGGCCTGGAACACAAAGATTTGAGGGGAGGGTGCAAAGGTTGCTTCTGAAATCTCTGCAGGCTCATTCCCTCAGAGCTGAGCACTCTTGATTCAGCATTTCTGGATCCCACAGAAACAAACCCCCAATAATTTTGTGGGTCGAGCCCTTCTGGCTCTGAAAAAGGCCAGAGAAGAAGCATTGATTAAAGCATGGGTCTCTCTGCATAAATGGTTTGGGCAGAGTTTCCCACTCACATCAATGTCTAGAACCTCAGCTGGAGCAGATTTGCACACACACTGCACCCACCAACTCACTCATCTTGGGCACAGCATCTCTGCAGCACACATGCTCAGTGATTGTGTTTCTTGGATTAAAGTGAGCAGAGGCAGCTTAAGGACATCTTAACCCCTACTATTAACATCCCAAGTCTTTTCCAGATACATTCAAAGTTTGCATCACACAATTACAGTGTAAAACTCTTTCCTGCAGGACACCATAGATTGTAAAATTAATATAGATCTAAAAAGTAGCTGAATAATTCACAAAAGTAAAATAATATCAAAGGCTAATAAATATAAAGAAAAACCCTCTGGCTCAGTAAGTCCTTGAGTGATGATTTTATTATTTTTTTTTAGAAGCTGTGTAAGTATTGTGTGGAGGTATCACTACCTCCTCACCTCGATATTAAAATCTTTCCAGGCACCCACTGATGGCTTCTACGAGAGAGTGGTCCCCAGGGTGCACAGTTTCTGATCTGAGGTCATGCAATCACTTTTCTATTCTTTCCAGGTTGTGATTACCAACAAGGAGATATTGAATAGTTTAAAATCTGAACACCACCAATGCAACTCAGATTATTACAATAAAGGGTCTTAACCAAGGGGAAAGGTCTTTGGTGTGATTCAGTGAAGTGTGTGTGGAAAAGCAGACGACTGGGGCGTGATGAATATGGAGGAGCAGGAAAGCAATGAGGTGGCAACAAACGCAGAGTGGGCTGATGCACAGCACGATCTACTGAAGGTTGTGTCTCCAACAGCCTCTGACAGATTGCTCCTGCCATGCCTACATGCTGCATTTGTCTCTCTCCACAATGCAGCCTGGAACTGCATGAACTGCATCTTTATTGGATGAAACTATACCCAAAGATGTGCTCCCCATATGCTACAAAAAACAGCGGGAATTTCAATCCATGGGAACACAAGCCCAGGCAAATGCTGGTCTGAAGTATAAGCCCCAAAACAGCTGTAATGTGGATGCTGGCACCATTAGTGGATGGGTTGCTCCAGTGGGACCACATTACTTGCTGTTTTATACCTCCCCTAAACTACAATAGAGACCACAACAGGCGTGAGTAACAGGTGCTTAGAATTCAAACAGGAAAAGACTGGGACCAAATACTATTATATGAGTACTTTGCCAAATATAGCACCACTGAAATCAAGGTGAGCTTTGTCTTTGAACTGTGAGGAGATCAGAATCAAAATTACTTCTCTACATTTATGGGCTGACCTTGGAGAAAAGGTACACTCCTGATACCAGACTCAAGCCTTTCACCTTCACAGATCTTGTGCTCAGGGGGGAATTTTGGCTGACTGGGTTTTGTGAGTATTTTTTGCTAATGGGAAAATAGTTGTTGGTGGTTTCAGTTTAATTACCCTAATTAAGATTTTTTTTTTTTTCCCAGCCTTTATTATTCTCTTCTGAAAATTGATTTAATTTATTTGACATTGTTTCATGTTTTAAGATTCTTTCGACACATTGCTCCTTTTATAGTTTTTCTGATGGGACTTCAGGCTTGTCAGAAACACCCTTTCTCCTTACCAGAACTGCTGAGAGAGATAGGAATGATAGTGAGCACTAGAATTACCAGTTCTTTAATAACTATCCTTCTAATGCAAGTACTGTTTGATTGGGTAAGTGCTCTCCTGTCATATCAAAATTAATGTGCTTCCTATTTCATTTTGCAAGATTCGTCATTAACCTGATATCGGTCTTTTGAAAAGATGTATATTCTGAAATGATTTACCTGAAAAGTTATGTATTCCATGTATTCTTCTTTGCATGGGGGGAAGAAAAAGAACAGCTCAGTGGTTAGAACACATCTCTGATATTTATCTTCTTGAGCTACTGCTGACTTACGTATCTAGGGGAAATCCACTTTGTTTCCCCCTGCCTCAGTTTCTCATCTGTAGGATGCCTTGAAGAATTGCCCAGTCTACACCAGAAAATGAACCATAGCAATAGTGACACCATACAGGTACTTTCAAAAGAGTTTTCATGTTAACATGAAATAATTCAAATCTAACAGTCCTATAAAATACACCCTCTACATCTTCACAAATCTGCAGGACCTGTTACACACCCCTGTCATTGCAAGCAGCCCAGTGGACTAGACAAAACATTTCTAGCAAGAGGAAATAATCCTTCCTTGTCTCCTCACTCTCAGCATGAGCAGTAAGCCAGCTGAAGGTGATGGGGTACAGGCAGGGCTTTGGAAAAGGCAGCAGCAAGCTCATGTTTGTTGTCGTACTGCTGTATGTTTGTCACATCGAAGATACAAAACACGTCCCTCGTGAAGTACCTGCCCTGATATATTTGACAGCTTTTGAACATGCTGGCACCTTGACTTGCTCTTGAAAAAGTTTTGTAATCTGAAATCCTTTCAGTTCTCAGTCATTATTCAAAGGGTTCCCAGGAGGCTGGGAGTTGAGGGCACAGGCAGCAGAAGCAGAGCTCCCAACATGTAAGGAGGCTAGTCCAGGGGGCACTCAGTGTTCCTTACCAGCCCCATGCTGGTGTGCATGACCTCGTGCTTTGACAGGCAAGAAGGAAATCTGCAAAGCTACCAGGGTTCAGTGCTGAGCTGGCACAGAGCAGCCTCTCTCCTGCATTCGGCTCAGCCACTTCCATTTACAGCAGCTGAGGATCTGGTTCCTCATCTTCAATCTAGCTTAAATATCAGCAGGCACAAATTTTGTATTCTTAATACATAATCACAGACAATCACCAGCCAAATTGTTTTGATATTTAAACTTGTTTACAGTCCCCAGGCTATTAGTTGTGATGACACATTAACAGATAAGAGAGCTTTAATTTTCTGGGGATAGTTCCACCCTCCGGGGATAAGAAACACAGCAGAAACTTGTTTTGATTAGCAAACTGAATGGGGCACAGAAATCATACAAAGCAGAACGTGAGTTCAGCTGCTGCTGGAGCTGACACTTTCCCTTATCTCACACAGAAGTGCTTGAGTTACCTAGGAGGGAGGAGAGGCTCCTCAAGGGTTCAATCCCATGTGTACATCACAGCAAGTGGGGGTTTGTTCCTGGGGGTTTGTTCCTTTCCTCTTAACAAGGTTTTTTAACCTCATTTCCCTCCAAGGGCAGGCTTAGGAAAGCTGCGGGCTCAGCTCAGATCTTAGACAGCCCCTAGGCAGGATGCTGAGCAGGGCATCTGAACAGATACTGCATCGCTGCTAGTGGTCTGTGGGAGGAAGGCAAAGGTAGCAGACACGTTTAAGTGTGTTAGCAGCCCCAGGGTCCTTTTCTAAGGATTACATTGTCATTTTTTCACTTCTGTGATGACTTTGTACCCATGTACAATCCTTGTACCATTTTGACTGGATAAGTCCCCTCCTAATCCCCACTTACACATCGTGCTATTAGCTACCAGTCGAGACCTGCTCAGAGAAGTATCAGCAGGTGCAGGGACACCCGTCTGTGTTTATTTGTAGAGCTGGGTTTCAGATAACTGAAAGGCATCATGTGAATGCAAGATAAGGCCAAGAGAAGGAAAAGCAAGGCAGCAGCTTTGAGACCATAAAAAAGCTTCACTAAAAGTCCATTCAGCCAAAGCAGCTTGCACAGACAGCGTGCAGTATGTATAATGGCAGACGAATGGGATGAGCAGAAACTATTACAGAGTAACAGTCAGAATACCTGAGAAAAACAGAGACCTGCAAAAAAGCAAAGGGAGGGGAGGGGAGGCATGGAAAAGTGCCCAGGGAGAGGTGTTCCTTATAGAGAAAAAAAAATCAGAAATGTGAGCCAAGTTCAAAAATATATCCCCAGTAGTGAGCAGAAAAACCAGTGCCAGAATCTGAGACGTCTCAGCAGAGAGAGGACACAAGCACTTACGTAGCCTTCAAGCAAAAAAGCAAATCCACGTCAGACTGCTGCTATGCTGGCAGGTTTTAGTCAGTGGGAAACACACTCTATTTATAGCACCACAGCCAGGATATCTCCAAAGGTTTCAACAATGTGAGACCTCCTCTGGAATAAAGGAGGGCACTCAGCAGCAATGAGGTTATTCAGAGAAGACAGAATTCAAATAGGCAATGCATTAACAGAGCTCATCGTGGTCAGTCTGGCAGCGAGTTTATTCCCCAGGTGGCTCAGGACACAGTAGAGATGAAGGACTTGCCTTTCCTCTCCTTCCTTCTCCTTGGTCTCTGGGACCATGGGCAATCCTGACATGCTGAGGATACCTAAGCTCTATCATAAAGATACTGGATATTTTGAATATTAGCATATCTATCTTACAAACAAAGCTATGATTTGTAGCAGAATAATGATTCATAAATACCGAGCTACTGCTGGAGACTCTCCTTTACTGCCTGTGAGCAGAGTGCTATCCACAGATGCACAAATAGCCTTCAGCTCCACCTGCAGCAAGGTCTCCCATAGTAGGATTCATAAAGCTTCAAGTGTCACAGTTTGTGAAAGAAACAAACCTGAACAAAGGCCGCCCTTTAACCCATCCTTCTCCCTCTTGATGTAAGATGCACTATGAAGAACAAAGTTTCTTTGAATCAAAACTAACATTTAAAATTATTTAAACAGTACTGGAAGCATCTGTGACTCAAACTCCACATTTTGTGAAGCCAGAGATGATGAATTTTCTGGGTTGGCCCAAACAGTGGTGAAATTTCAGTGTAATTCTCATTGATTTAGACTGGCCTATTTCATGTTCACAATCCATTTTCCTGATACACAGCACTGTGTTTGGTTGCTTGGTGATAATGCTCAGAAGCAGAAGTGTTTGACTCTCAGCTGGTACTGCAGCATACTCTTGCTATTTTCATCCTCTTAAATACTCGGTATTTCTTTTCAGACCTTTTGAGTCAGAAAAGTAGTCCTGCCTTCCCACCATTCCAGAGGTCAGTCCTTGGTACCCTCTATCAGCAAGAAGAGAGGGACAACGACAGGGTCTATGTTTCTTTTGTTTGCATGAATCCATCTGCAAAGAGTGCAAATGCACCAGCTCTAAAAGAGCAACTGACAATGCCTGTGCTCCATTTTCAGACAATTTACTGCTCTGCTGTTTGCAGACAGTTTAACTCCTGAGGATGATGGACTATGTTCATGGCTGGCATATGGATGCATGACTGCACTTAGGCTGCTGGTGCAGCTGACCTCAGCATGGAGCTGGAGAAAAAAGCCAGGAGATAAAAGCTCCAGGACAGCAACAGAGCTGAAATATAATAGTTACATATCATGGACACAATGGTGGGAAGAGATCCCATAGGTTTCACCTTCATTTACCATCTGCAGAGCCCTGTCCTGCAGAGCCCAAGGGGCTCCTTCCCCAGAAGCAGCAGCTGCAATGGGGAAGGAGAAGAGCAACCAAACACCAGCCCCAAGCTGGTCTTTTGTGTCTCACCACTTCTTCTTCCCTGTCATTGGGGAAGGGACAGACAGAGCTAGCCACAGTGCAGATTTCCCAGGACTGCCTTGTAAGATGTCCACTAGATGCTGGTCAAACCTGCTGTGGTGCTAATGGGAATAGAAGTAGCCAAATGGAGCCAGACCAAGGTCTGGCTAACCGGGTGTCCCCTTGCCATTAGCTGATGACAAATGTGCACAGTGTGAGCATGCAGTAATGCTCACCCCCGTACCTAACAAGAGTCCAGAAATCTGCAGGTCAAGGACTTCCTCTGCCCAAGGGAACATCTTTGGGTTTAATGCCACTTCATGGATCTGTTTTCTCCAGATTTGTCTAATTTCTTTATGAACTCATGTCAACTTCTATTTTTCTATACAGTATCCTCTAGCAATGAGCTCAGAAGATAATTAAGGAATATCTGCAAAAGCACCCACTTGTTATTTAAACCTGCTACTTGATTCCTAATTATGTAATTTGAGACACAGTGCATAATTGTTTTTTATTCTGCAGGCCACCTAGAATACAGTAAATCTCCTACAATATCCCTGTAGTCATCTTTTTTCAAGGCTAAAAAATCCTTGTCTGTGTATTTGTTTCTTACACAAAATCCATTCCATGTTCTTGATTATCTTTCTTGCCCTTTTCTGTGCCTTCTGTAGTTATGCTAGGGGGTTTTGGACCAACAGAGGACAAGGGAAGAGGAAGGGAAGGGAAGGGAAGGGAAGGGAAGGGAAGGGAAGGGAAGGGAAGGGAAGGGAAGGGAAGGGAAGGGAAGGGAAGGGAAGGGAAGGGAAGGGAAGGGAAGGGAAGGGAAGGGAAGGGAAGGGAAGGGAAGGGAAGGGAAGGGAAGGGAAGGGAAGGGAATAAAGATTTGAAGTTAAAAGTCAGAGCTCTCTCTTAGTTGTTTGCCTATCTTTTCTGAGCTTAAAAAAGAAGAATATCATAATGATCAGGTGACCATCCCTGGAAGCTAACACATTCCGATATCTACCCTGCATATATCTTATGGATATCAATTCATAGATCAATACAGAGGAATCTTTGAGTCCTAACTTATATAGTGTTGTTTTGCAGAGTCCATTCATATTATTGTCCATTCTGAGAAAGAAAAAAAAAAAAAAAAAAAACCTGCTAGAAGCCCTCAAATTTAAATCTTTGTCCAGACAAACGTAGCATTAGCTGAAGCAGCTAGATGAAGGAATGAAATGTTAAAGTATCTCCTATCGTTTCAGATCTCAACACTTCATTTTCTATTTCAAGGGCATATCCAGGGCTCTCTTTTAGGAGCAAAAATAAGCTGTAGCCCTGTAAAAGGTAAAATACAATACTCAAACATCAGTAAAGGACAGGTCTCCACTGTCTGCCAAAAGGCACATAACCTCTGTCATAAGCAATTTGAAGAGCTGCCCTCACACCACAGCTTGTTGGAATGAAAACTGAGCTGCTTCAGAAGACATTTAAGAAATATTACAAGGAGGAAAAGTTACACAAATTTGTCTTTCTTTGGCTATTTAATATCTCTAAATTCAGCCAAGACCAGATGATCATTTGTCCCGTAGTGGATTGAACTGCCCTTAAAATTAGTTCCTCAAAACAGAGCTCAGAAATGACCTCTCCTTAAAAAACAAGAATGTACTGGAACATCATCCAAAACCTTGAGGAGTATAACACTTGAGATTCTTTGGAAAGGAGCTGCTAGTTTGTGTGTATAAGAACTATCTAGAAAGTCTAATATCTCATTTTTACTTCCAGTTATGTTTATTCTAAAAATTAGTTACAGCTAGATTAAGGGAAAAAAATTCTAGCTAACACTTTCTGATTTAGGAAAGTTACATTCATTTATATATATTTTATATATATATAATATATAAAATATATATAATACATTATACATATATATATTACATATATAAAACTTTTAAAATTGTAACCATCTGGTGTGAATCTATTTTTGTTACAGAGGAAATATTGGGGGGAAAAATTCATCTAGTTTTGCTGTTTACAGGGATGATGCTTGGAAACTTATTGTTTTAGCCATATATAAACCTAATGACTGTTTCTGTAAAATACTCAAGTATCTTCACTTTTGAAGCAAAAACTGCATTGGTAATTTTGTTATAGCTGAGATGGCCTGGTATAAATACTGGAGAAGGTCTAGTGCATCTGAAAACATGTTTGTTTTTAATTGATAGATTTTACAAAAGAAATTACCTCTATTTTATCTTTTTTGTGTGTTTAATTACTCTCTTTGCTTAAATGATCCATGCAGCAATTTAATAGGTTGAAATGACACATTGATGGTTTTCAACATGACAATTTGAATAGCACAATATTTTCAGTTTGCTTTTCAAAAATAAATAAATTCTCTGCGTAATTAATTTGCAGAGACCATTCAAAAATGCCACACTTAAAGGTGATCCAGCATGAATTCAGCCTCTTTCTGTTTATGTGTTATCAGGTAGGTTATAGCTAAACACTATTTTGTTCACCAAATTCCAGCTTCACTGAGTACACAGTGCATTTTCCATAGGAGAGGAAAGAAAAAAGCTTTTGTTTGTAGGATTCTTCTTTTTTTTTTTTTTTTTTTTTTTTTTTTTTTTTTTTATGCAGAATATAAAAGTGGCAGGAGAGTGCAAAAAGGATCAACAGTCTTTTGTCTACAGAAGTGAGATGCTGCCCTGAGGAAGGGGACAGCTCATTGACACCACACTTTTCAGTGCTGCAGCCCTGTTCTGTATACTAATAAGGCCTGGGGGCTTAAATATGTGGAGTGGTGAGCACTGGCGATTGCAGTAGAAACAAGGAACCTGCCGTATGTACTGCTAGTTACTCAAAAAAAAAAAAACCAAACAAAACAAAACAAACAAACAAACAAATAAATTAAACAACCACAATTGTGGATGCTTGTAAACTTGCTCTTTTTTGCCTCAGGTTACCACCAGAACAAGGGAGTAATGACACCCAGTACTGTTAGTAAGGCACTGTAAAGGTAAATAAGTCAACATCTGCACACAGCAAGGACCTGAACTGTGGAACACCGTGGAATACGCCAGTGAGAAATAATTTTGCCTTCACAGCAAAGTTTGAGCTATGCATCGAACAGTGAAAAGAAAAGCAAGTACTGAATTCACAAACTGTGTCATCTATTCTGCGCACCAAGCTAGTCTCTGATCCTGTGCAAAAATAGTCTGTGACCGATGCACCTGTGCAAGGTGGCTAATTTATGGAGTAGAGATGGTATAACTTGCAGCATTTCTTAGATTCAATTGCTGAGCTGTGCAACCTTGATAATGTTCTCTTCATATGCTGTTTTGTGTGTAATTATTACCTATATCAGCCCAAATTTTAATATAGAGCACTTCCCTATTGAATGCCTTTTTTAGGACACATTCGCAGCTGACACTTAAAGGTGCCAATAGCCTGCCTCTCATGCACCTGGCACTGGCTACTGTGCAGCTACTGGCTACTGACACCATGGCAGCAGCACTATCCAAACTCTAAAAATTTCAAAGCTTTTTTCTAATTCTTGGGTTGGACATTCCAAAAGTGAGGTGGCTGAAAATGCTTTGACTTTTTAAAAATGTTAGACTTAATTTTGATAAAAAAGCTGATAATTAGAGGAAGTAGCTAGTTTCTAAAACAAAGTTAGCAAAGTAGGATAATACTGCAGGCAACCAACTCCCACACCTTTTATCATCATCATTAGTCATTTATATTGCAGCAGCATGCGGCAACCCCTGCTGATGTCTGGGCTAGAAACCAGATACAGACAGCAAGAATTATACCTAGCCCAAGAAGCTTACAAAATTAAAACAGAACAATGTATTTGAAAGTGGGGGGAAAAATACTGAAAGGTTGAAGTGAGTAGCCGAAGGTGGCTATATGATGGCCTAGCTATAGATTTGCTTAAGTCTTCTGTACAGTATGTATAACCACCCATGCTATTTCTCTGAAGTGGATACTGTATTATATAAGGAACATGTTTGGATAGCTAATATAATGCAACGTACACATCATGTTGCCTCAAGGTCATGGCAAGTTGTATTTATTTATAAGATGCATCTTGACATACCCTAATGTAGTGCCAGTAATTTAAAACAATGTCTATATAAATGTGAATAAAACCAAAAACATAACCACATACAGAAAACTGAAAATATTTCATTGTTTTCTTGCATTAAGAGTATTCAGTAGCATATTGGTAACTCTTCTTAAGGATTTAGGAAGATAAATGTATATTCTTCTATATTTTTCTTTGATGAGCACCAAGCCAAATTCTGTCCATGAAATTGAATAAAATTATTTTTAAAAGGAAAAATAATCCAGATTTATACTTCTAGAATTGAGAGCCAAATTTAGCCATGATTTTTTTTTAAACATATAATAGATTCTTTAAAAATATTGCTCGCAATAAAGAGTCTGGTAACAATAATTGAAATATTCATAATAACTGAGTTATACAAAATTGGTCATTGGAAATGATCGTGTGTAAGTCCTAGAGTCTTTATAATACATAGTGAGAGCACTATCTCATCAAACTGGTGTAATAAGTAGATAAATAGCAACATGTCTATAAACAGTACGTTGGTAATGATTCTTTCAACTTAGTTTTCAAAACAAAGAGTTATTCTTTTCATGAATTGTTGCCCAAAATATTCTACTTGTTCACACAGACCTGTTTTCTAGACCTGTTTTCTATTCTAACATCTGTTATGCCATCCCTATAGGACTGATGCTTTCTCAGTTAAGATACTTTACTCACATTTGTAAAGTATCTGTTTGGCTCTTCTCATATTTTTAAAACCAAATGTTTCTCTAGGGAGATGTTTACCCATTTCTTCCTATTTCATGCTGTAAAGAAGTGCCAGGGTATGCTGGGGTAACTGGAGCAATGGGCATACCAGTAAAAAAAGAAGCTTGTGGCCAGCTAAAACCCAAGGAAGATGGCAGCCCTACATTAGGACAACATTCTTCAGGCTCTGTTGAGAGGAAAGAGATTCAATCAAAACAAAACTGGGAAATGAGCACTAATCATAGAAGTGTTATTCAGATATTGCTGTTTCATGCCATTTAAGTAAATTCTAGGGATAGAAAAAGACAAGACTTCATGAATCACATATCTTGACTAAAAACAAAACAAAACAAACAAACAAACAAAAATACCACCACCACCAAAAAAAAAAAAAAAAAACCAAAACCAAACCAGACCAAAACAAAACAAAAACAAACATACAAAACAAAACAAAAAAACATTGGGTCAAATATCTCCAAAGGCCATTTGAGAACTAATTAAAATAAATAAACAAACAAATAAATAAATAAATATTAGGTCAACCTGAAAATTGTGATTTGAATCACTTGTTGTCCAAGAAATTCTCTTGGATTCACTGTAGGAAACATATATTTCCTACATGTATTCCATGTAGGAACGTAATGGAACCCTGCTGGAAGTACACAACTCAGTGCTGGTTCAACTGTGAACTAAGAAATTATAACATCTACAACTCATGAACAGTGGCAAACATAATTAATTGATCTGATCACCTAGATATTATGATATCAGAACCTATCTATAATTTAAATTGAACTTACAGCTTTACTGATTAATATTAGATGGAAAAGAAATAAGACCACATGATTGAGAAATCGAAAGTTCAATGTACCTTAAAACTCAAGGTCATTCTACCACACATCCAGAAAAACAAAATGAAACACAGCAAAGCAAACAAAAAGAGACAGAGTAATATACAACACAATATTTAAATTCCTGAAGCTGCCCACTGAAGCTCCAGGGAGCTAAAATATTTTTCTCAGTTTCCAGATCAGTAAGTACCCTATCCTTTGGACCACATTGTCTCTCTGGACCATCTGGTTTAAACTGATGCAGCTCAGTTTCAGTTTATACCAGTTGAAGTCTTGCAGCATAAGCTTTTTAACAAGTCACTTACAGCACCAACAATTTAATTCAGCTTAACAGAAACACAGAAATAGAAACAGTAAAATGTCTTTTGACCTTTGCTGTTGGCTACAATCAAAACCATACAATAAAAAGAGCAGAGAGGAAATTTAGAACATATGCTCAAGATGATGAAAAAAATGTTCAGGCATGTAGCATAGTACGTTGAAGAAACCACTCAAGAACAATTCATTCTGCTGAAAATATTATTCCCATAAGGCTGCCAGGGTCACTGTCATCTTAGATTACGCACTGTACAAGCGCCAGCCATGGAAGAAGATCCACCCATAAACCCTACACTCTTGGGCAGGAGGTCACTAGGCACTTGTACTTAATCTGTGGCTCTAGAGATGCCAAGAGCATAGATAAATAAATAAATAAATAAAATAATAATAATAATAAAATGCAGATTTCCTTTGTTAGCTATTATTCATATTGTTTTGCTAAAGGAGATGAGTAAATCATTAAGAATGACATTGTCCTGTCAATGCAGTGTTAATCAATGTCATTGATGAATGAAAATAAATTAACAAAACTCAGAAAAACATCCTTAAACTAAATTCCTCCCCATTTGCTCCAGATACAGAAGAAACCTTCCAAAGATTTTCATTTGATGAAATCATTTTTCTCCAAAGACTTCCCAGCTGGCTAACAGCATTCATACAAGCCTGTCTAACTTAAGAACTCAGTTCTAAGCTCTATTTTGCATATTCTGTCACACCTTAGCTTCTCCCAAATGTCATTGACACAGCTAGCATAGCTGAACTTTGTTTTTCTCACAGGGTTGTACTTTATGTCACCTGCTAAAACCACTCTTTTATGTTGAATCTGGAATCCATGTTGCCTATGCCATGGGTCTGACAGGGGACATCCTTTTGTCAACCAGAGACTTTTTCTGTAGAGCTTTGTGTAGTCACTGCCTTATTCATAGACAGTTTATTGTTACACCTGACTCTGGGTCTTAGGAACCCTTTCAAGTTACAGTTGGATATTTGAAACATACTTTCAACTCCTTAGATCTCCAGATGCTATATGCACTCCAATAATTCATACAGAAACTCTGCAAAGTGACTGGTTACTGAAATGCAGCCAGCTCTAGAGTGAGTTACAAACCATATAGACATGCCAAATGGTCCAGGCAAGAGGAAAGGATGATTTTTTTTTTTTTTTTTTTTTTTTTTGAAGAGGAAGTGTATGGCAAATTTATATAACAAAATATCTTATCCCATGAATCAAAAGACGTAACTGTTCTTTGCCAAAAACTGGAGAGCCTAAAAGCTCATAACTCTACATTAGTACAGCAATTATATTAGCTTTCCTGTATTTTAAAAACCCAAGACAAAAGTTTAATGTTTCTGACTTTGCTTTTTAAATAGAAACTGAGATTTACACTAGACAAACTCCAATTTAAAATCTCAGTGGGGTTGACAGCTGTGTCAAAGAAGAAAGCTTTTTCATGGTGCAAACTTGTGGCTTGATTTTAATAATGGACATTTTCTTTCCATAGATTCAATATTTATATTCATTTTGTTATTTGAAAATCTGTCTAGGGGATGCAAATCTGCGTGCATCCTAATTACTCTTGCCTACATTTTTTGACTATAATCAGAGCAGAACCTATGCTAGCATCCAGATTTTAAACCTGCACATTCCATTTTGTATAGGTTGGTAAGAGAGACTCCAGTTATAAGAATAATCTATTTTATGGATAAGAGATTACTTTTGTCAAATTTTCAGGAAGCCTGCTGTAGCCAGGAGCATTTTTTGTTTTATTTCTGAAAACAAATATTCCAAGGACTCCTGAGCCTGCCTTCCCAAGCTCATTACTCTTTTTCTACCAGTTACTTCCAATTCCTTCATCCTTTTTCCAGTCCTTTCTTCACTGGAACTTGCTTAGAGAGTGCAGCAAAGGGGGTGGTTGTGGGTAGCTTCAGAGCAAAGCAACATTGCTGCAGCTCACTGTGCTTGGGGAGGAAAGGAAGATGGATGTGGGCTGGTGGAGTTCTTCCAAAGAGAAGCTGAGGGTTGTACAACTCACAGCTATATTCAAGCCCTCCCTAATAATCTAAGAATCAAATTCTTTATGAAAACCCACTGACAGTGTTTTACTCTGCTTCTTCATGGACTACAAATGCCAAAAACAACCCTGCAGTAATGCTTCTGGAGGCTGGCCTTGGGAAACCTTTCAGAAAAGTCTGCCAGTAAGGCCGGGCAACTTCCCTTCTCTGACGAAGTCACCCACTCTGGTCACAAACGCTCTCTCCACATTCCCCCTGGGGCTAAAGTATACATTACTGAGGCGAAAATGTGCACGACTTACAAATGCACAACACTTCACCAAATGCAGGTATTTGCAAATAAATAAGAACAGAATAGCTTTCTCAAAGATATCTGCATGTAACTCATGATCCACCAGCGTGATGACTGTTACCCTCAACGCTCTTCACATCCAGTTAAGGACAAATAATTCCACACCATGCTTGTGATAACATTTTTATATCTGCAAACATACTCTCACAGGCAGGATGGCTGGATGGCCAAAGCACCAGGTGGAGATTGGAGCGTAGGGCCTCTGAGGTCCCAGTAGGACCCGCCATGAGCGTGGTCATCATGAAAGATTCTGGCTCAGAGAAATGAAATCTCCCACCTCCTCACTCATTAGCACTCTCTCCCCAGGTATATGTTGCAGGAGGACACTGTGCAGAGCTACCAAACATTTTATTAAAGCACCAGATTTCCACCCTAGCAAAGCACTGTATGGGCTACCTCTCCATCATTGTTGCCAGGTGGTAATTGCTAACTAGGAAAACAGGGATTTGCAAAAATGACTGCTCTTCATAGATGGCACATTGCCTGTTCTCAAGAGCCACAATCCCTCTCCTAGCACAAATCTCTATTGCCTTTCTTCTGTTTTTCTCATTCCTGATTTCTTGTAAATGTTAATTTTTGTTTTTCTATGTTATTTTGCTGTCAAAACTATAATGCTAGAATATTACTAGACATCTCATCTAAGGAAGATTTACGGCTATTTGGTCTTCATTGTTTTGTAATAATTTTACCCTTTTTTATTTTTTTTTAACAATGCAGTAAACAAGGTATTTGAAACCTTCCAAACCTGGCTTATAAATTATTCCTGCTCAAACTTGCAGTCATTTATAACTGACACGGGCTATATCTCTGCTGCAGTCATGGGACTGCTGTGCACTTAGCCATGCCCAAGCTGGCTCCACCACAGCCAGGTGGCTCAGAAATCTCCCAGAAAGTACAACCAGCTAAGTACAACCAACCAACTAAGTACTATCCCTGTAGAACAGAAACCTCTGCCACCATCCTGCCACACCCATTAGATGCACCCGAAGCCCATGTCCTACCATCTTTCCTCTGCCTGTTATTTAAGCCAAATCAATGGAGGCTGGGTATATTTATACAGGCTGTTGTTATTCTGAAACTGTATATACATATATATATATATATATATATATATATATATAATTAAATTAAAAATCAGGTAAAGAAAGAAGGTACAAAACTAAAGTTTGTTCTACCATGACAACCGTATACTGACGGCAATGGTGGAGCCAGCCAGTAGTGTGATCTAGCTGTGAAAGAAACCAGTGGCATGATTCTCACAGACTCCACCAGGAATTGGATCAGGCTTTAAAAACAAAAGCTGCCCAGACATGCAATCATGGCAGAAACAAAAAATACTTTTTCATAACTTAATCACCCAATCTGCTAGCATATGCTTCAAGCCCATATCCCTGCTAGTCCCAGAAAAAGACCCACATAGTGAATTATTAGCTCTGAATTAGTAGCCTCAAAGAAGAGGATCACATGACAACAAAGATTCACAGAAAGTCCCTTCCCTTTAAATGTCTTGCTTTCATTTAGTAATAGCTTGTGCTGAGAACAGTCCCTACCCTGTGTGTGCCACAGCATTTTTTTCCAGCTTAGGAAAATACAGATAAACCCATAGAGACATAAGAAAATTTCAGTGAAAAATTACCCTAACTGCAAAAAGCATTAAAGATAATGAAAATATTATTCATTCATACTAAAAATCAACATAAAAAATCCATATGTAATGTTGATAACAGGACCAAGTACATGGTAATGCAGTCAGTGAAACTAGCTACTCATCCTTGTCAATGTTTTGCAGAAGCAACTTCTGCTGTTGCCTCCTTGCCTGCAGCCAAGCAGGGAACTGAGCTCCAGCTCCCCTCTTTGCTTTCCATGTGTCCTTCAGGACCTGCACTGCACTCATGCTACAGGAAAATCATGAGTTTTCTTTTGAGTTAACAGTCCTGCACAAACATAAATCGACATATTTATTGTATCCAAGGTTATGTGGAAAGCAGCCTTGCATATCTGTGCTGTATCACCCATCAGTGAGCTAAAGAAGGAGGGCCAAATCCTGAGAGAGTTAAGCCAGTCAAGATACATCAGTGAACATCAGCTGAAAGCATAGACATTGTTTGCCATATATCTTAAACTGTCAGGAGAAGCAGTCAGTGAGCAATGCAATACCTGACCTCTCAGCATGATACAGAGCATTTACATAGCTTTTTACAAACATTAACAGATTAATCCTCACATTGGGACACACAAGCAAGGTTCAGTCACCCTGCTGAACAGATTTGGAAGTTGAATCACTCTGTAACCTGGTTTCTAGAAGAACTCAGCATCTGTACATCTTATATAAATGGAAGAAGGGATGAGACTTCATACCTCCACAGCTGAGAAATGGAGGTGTGAAGCAGATAGCAGCTTCAGCCCAGCCACATGTCTGTGGGGAACTGGGACTACCTGAAGTACAGAGTTTCTGGCTCCTCTTCAATTCAGCCCAACTGTGACAGTACCAAGTAGGATGGTAGCGCTTACCCCAGCACAGAGGATATGTGTTCATGCTCTGTATTTCATACCCAAAGTATAAGGCAAATCAAAGCAGCTGAAGTGGAAAACTCCTACCTGGTCGCAATTTCCTTAAAAAAGCAGATATCCAAAGCATCTCATCTCATTGCATTTCAATGGATTATATTTCTAAAAACAGTAGCAGTTATCCTGTGCTAGCACACAGATGAAAGTTGAGTTTCGTGCGCAGGGACTTGGCTTAGCAGTGAGGAGTAGAGAGGATCTATGACAGATAGAAGCTAGGAGACCATGCTGTCAGAGCTCACAGACCAAGACAGAAAGTAAGACATGGCAGTGGTTGATGAGGAGTAGTGTCTGTTTTGTTTAACCACCTGAGAGACACCATTTATGCACACATTTATACAGCTGAGGGACTTGCTCTTGGTGGTGCCACTGAAAGGCTGAGGAAGAATCAGACATAATCCATGAAACTTGTTAAAAATATTTGGAATTACTGCTAAAGAATGGATGTTAGGAAGGTCTCCCTTGTTTTATAACAGAAATTGCTTATTGATTCTGTCTATTTGCATCATGTACTAATCCCTTGCTTAACCTGCAGGGATGAAGAAAGACTTTCTCTCTTCATGCTTAACTTGACTTCTGCAGGGATATGGTGCATCTCCAGGAGAGGCTCCAGAGAAGGGCTGTGGGTAGGAACAGGATGTGAGGTATGGAGCACTAGTGTTTCTGATGGTAAAATCTCCCTGATGTCCAGTTAGTGAGCCTTCTGCATGTGCTCATAAATACACTGAAAGCCATGTGAGAGATCAGAAAGGTATATGGTTGTAGGATTTTGTTTGTAATATCAATCCCCTTTCTTCTTTCTTTTATTTTTAGGAATATAAGGCTTTAGTGATGCTTTTCATCTATCACTTGTGAAACACTGAAGATATGTTTTCACTAGTTTTCCTTACTAGCTTTCTAAAATTCAATGAGGAAGACAGGAATTATTCTGCGGTAAGCATGAACGGATGGAGCAGATGCTTTGTGAGCCCTCCTGCATTGAACATCCATTGCATGGTTTTGGTGTTGGGGTGGGGACAACTAGAGCCAAAGATACCAATGATGCCTTACAATTCATTAAGAAAATGCAGGAGCAGATGCAGGAATTGAGAGATCACAATCAGGAGCAGAAGACCAGCCCTCCTCAACAGGCTCATATATGCTAGTGCTATTAAAAAAATATTACCAAGTACATTGCATTTCACTCTTAGGATGCTCCCAGTGACATGATACATTGAAACACCTTGTGAGTTACAGAAAGTCACGTCAACAACACAGTTCCCTTTATAATATGCAATATCTCAGAATGGCTCCAGAGGAGCAGGTACAACGTGGATTGCCATACATTTTTGTAGCAGCGTTTTTTGAACACATCCAGCTGTGCCAAGCTCCAAAGCACTTTGATGCAATGTAAAGCATTTGCTGTGGAACAAAAACACAGGAACCTAACACAAATAGAAATGACATCAGTGAAAAGGAAGTCTTTTCCTAAGGAAAGCTTGGATTTCCAGCATTGTTTAATGCCGGTAGAGAACAAGTATTATATTTGGCAGCAGAGAAACAGTACTATCCTAAGGGTCATTGTGGTTATCCATTAAAAAGCACTTTCAAGAATACTTTAAAAGCTCTTCCAAAATCTTGTCTTCTTCTGTTAAGTATTTTATTGCTTCTATAGTCAGTGAAAAGTTACATTTGCTATGAATACCTGAACAAAATCCTTTCAAGCAGTTTTTGTTTTAGGCACAAAGTAAAAAAGAAATCCCAACAATGCACAGGCTACATATCTCAATAAATATTCTTGCCATCTGCTTTCTGAGTCCAACAGGTTAAATGGCTTTGTTTTCAAGCATCAAATTTGCATTCCTTAAGGGAAGTTTCTGATACTCTTAGCTTGGTTCAGTAGCACCTCACTTTACACTATTGCTAAGTTTCAGCGTGTGTCAAAGTGAAGTCCTAAATTTTCTTATCAAATTTGTCACACTTTCACCTGAAGGAGAAAATGATGCTTTTCAATATCTAGAGTCATATTATCAGATGGTCATATATTATAAAGAGATTAATCCCTATTTTTCAGAAGTCAGATATTAAAGATATGTAACACATTAATTTCCACATTAAACAGGTAACAAACAGTTAAGATATGATCTATAATCACAAAGACCATGCTGCTTTCTAGTCACACCACTGTTTTCTATCTACCTTGGTTTAAAACTAATGCAACAATAGGCATTCTCCCATTCTTTTTCTCATAAAGAGTTGCACCAGACATTGTTTATCTATTTTGCTTTTGTTTCATCAAAGCCTACTCATCAAAGCTCATCAAGTATTTTTCCCTATGTCTGTTGTTTCTGAGGCCATTACCCTGAATAAAATTCTTTATTCGTGTTCATGGACTTCTGTGGTTATTTTTCAGTTTTCCTTAGCCAACTAAAATAGACCTTACCTTTTGAGGTTCAATGATTACCTTATTATAATAATTAGATTTACTTTCTTGATCTATTAATATTGTAGGAAATATACAAATGTTATAAATCCCATGTTCATATCCTTATAGGTATTTGGATCCCTTAGTCGCTGTCATTTAAGAAAGAAAGAAAGAAAGAAAGAAAGAAAGAAAGAAAGAAAGAAAGAATTGATAATTTATGATAAGTTCTTAAGTATCTATGTGTTTGAACTTAAAATACTCATATATTCAAAAAAAAAAAAAAAAAAAAAAGGTGAAAGATTAGCTTGGAAAGAGAAGTCAGACCATCATTAATAAGAATTTCTGTTAGGTATCATATTCGCTGTGTCATCTTTCTGTAAACAATGTTGTTTTTATAATGATCTCTGTGAATTCTAGAAAACAAATCATCAGCCTTTTTATATTTTAACTGTATTTTTTTTTCCTGTTTAAATCTGTTTCTGCCCTCAAAGCTATTACAGAGCCCTCGCAGCTATCCTTAAATTCTGACAG
The DNA here is from genome assembly GCF_965140915.1 of Aythya marila. Taxonomy (NCBI): domain Eukaryota; kingdom Metazoa; phylum Chordata; class Aves; order Anseriformes; family Anatidae; genus Aythya; species Aythya marila. The sequence goes on from NC_139046.1 coordinate 14,790,433, forward strand.
GATAAACAGATACAGTACGTGTCTGAATCTGCATGGGATGTTTAGTATATTTCTATTTTGAATTTTCTCTTCAACTTAGGATATATTTCCCCTGTGTAGCAAATCAATTGCATAATTAATGGTTACATTCAAACGGAACAGCTCAGGAGAGAAAAAAGAATTTTTAGGACAACTGTGTCACACTGGAAAGGAAGTACGCATCAGTAATTTCACATTTGACACTTGAACTAGTATTAACTTAAAAGTCCAAATGCAAGTCATTAAGCAAAAATGAAGAAAATGAAGAACAACCTTGCAGGGACAGCGATGAACTAAGAATGAGGACATTTGGGTTCAATTCAGAACTCTTCCTTGCCAGTCCAGTATAGCTTTGGGCATTTTTTTATTTATTTCTTTTTTGTTCCTCAGTTCCTTGCCTATTTAATAAGGATATTAATACTTCATTAATTCTACCCCTTGCTTGTATGCCTTTTGAAGGCCTCTCAAAGGTTTTTGTAATAGAAGCTACCTCTTCTAGTATCTGTAACACTCACAGCAAATAAAGGCTTGTTTTTTACTGGAGATACAAAAGTAATTAAAAGAGGGAATTGCAATCAGAACTTACATCTACCATAGAGCTGGTAGGAATTGATGTTCAGTATCAGCAATATAGGGATATACAATGTGTAGTGCTGAAGATGGCCCTTCAGGGAGCTTGCAATTAAAGAGCTGACCTGTAAGAGACAATAAATATTGGGACAACTATGACAAATCCAGTTAAGATAAATAAATAAATAAATAAATAAATAAATAAATAAATAAATAAATAAATAAAAAGTCCCTGACCAAAAAGAGAGAGAGAGAGATTTTAAGTGTTGTAAACTTTCATTGAAAAAAAACACACATATATGCAATTTCTTGTTACAAAAATGAGTCTGAATAATAATGTTAAAATGAAAGAGGTCATTTCAAAATCAGTATTTCCTTACATACGAGTTTTTAGATCTTTCAATTTTTAAAAAACTTTGCCTTTTCAATTTTTTATCCTGGTTTATGGAAAACACAGGTGCTGATCAACTGAAATTTCTTAAAAGAATAATGCTCTTTCCATGGCTATTTATGTTTAAGCAATAAAACCTTAAGACTCAGTTTTATTGTTGTTGTTTTGTTTGTTTGTTTTATTTTAGTGGGCCTTGCAAAAAATCAGATTTTTCTGGGTCTTGTATCAAGACCTCTTAAGGCATTCCAGGTGTAGGAATTTCTTGCGTGTTGTATTATTAAAAATATTTTTCTTGATTAGAAGTAGTTGTTGTAAGTATGGAAAATATTTCCATTGCTTAGTATAACTGTCCTGATCATGCAGATGATTCAAGCTCTAATTCACATAGTTTATCCAATGAAACAGTTCAATGGATTGAAATTAAACGTGTTTTAAGCATCAGACCATTATTGAATAGTATCCAAAAGAAAACGAAATTATTTTCACTTGCTTTAGAATTCACAGAAAGCCAAATACAGCTGTTATTCAGCTGTTTAAAGTAAATGATGAAAAATGACACAAAAGAAAGAGGTCTGTGTCTGTAAATCATTGATAGAAATGTCTGCTAAAGACAAAGAGCAAAATCTTATTTCTCAGAATCATGTACTTCTTTGAAAATAATCAATGTTCTTGCTATATGTATGTTGTTATTACAGGGATAAATGAAAAAAAAAAACACAACCTATTGCTGCATTAGTGTATTGGACACGTTTTAAAGGCTGCTATATTTGCATTTTCTAGTATTTTTCTTTCTTCCATAATGCATAACCCACTGCAAAAGAATTTCTATTATATTGTATTCTGAAAATGAACTGTTCTCTACAATGTACAACAAAGGAAATATTAATTATGTAATATATATCCTAATAATATGGACTTCTATAAGCACACAAAATTGCATGGGGGAAGAAAATCCAGATGTTTTAATATGACTATATATATATTCTGTAGGAAGTTTGGTATGATTATGACTTCAAATTGGGCTTTTATTGCATATAAACATGTTTCTAGATCTAGAAAAGAGCTAAATGTCATGCGTTAACTAAAAGAATGAACATATTTAATGTAGAAGACAGTGTGGTAAGTCTCCTTTTACTTAATAATAGTGAATATTTTTATGGGTTCAATGATATATAAATTTTTCTTTTTAATGAATTTTCAGAGAAGTTGATAATAATACCTAGTAACAATGTTAATACAGTCACAGAAATAAATAAAACAATGAATGATTCCAATAAGAATACACTCCTCTTGGATTTGGAGACCACTAATAAAAGTAAACTTTGCATACTCGGATAATTCTTCACTAACAACATGTCTGTACAGTTGTACGATCTTTCAGAATGCAGTTGACCTATTTTTCTTGTCCTAATTGCAAGGCAAAAGGATTCATATGAGTAAAAGGAAAAATGATTCTGTTTAGAAGGGAATTACAAATTATGCCAGAAGCCTAATAAATCTGTTGCCATGACAATCAAAGAGACAGGTCTTACAAAACCCTTTCTAATTTATTCACATGAGTAGTTCTTACTCATATGAGTTGTCCCATTGATTGAAATAGACCTGTTGATGTGAGGGGAGATTTGCAGTAGGAAATTTGAATTTAACATGCAGTCCTTGTTCACATAAAAAGCTCAGAGGACTACTTCCACAAGTGAGAGCTTCTTTAAACAATGGAGTTTGGAAGATGACATTTTTGAGTTCTCTTATCCTTCCTCAGTCTTCCTTATCAATTCTTAAAATATTTGTGCATTTTAGATGGTAAAATCTACTTCATTGTACATGTATACATATTTTGAACCTTTACTCCCACAATCCAGACTGTTTCCTCCATTCTGAAAAACTACCACGCTACCAGAATATCTTTGTATCATCTCAGTTTCCTCCTGCTGCACTGATTTTAAAAAGCTGCATTTCCATTCTCTCTCTAAAAAACTACCTTATGAAGTCCTTCGCTGCAAAAGGAGAAGGCGTGTTGGGAACTGACACAAAATTTGATTTTTTGAACAGGTTTTAAGCTTTTAAACTCAGTTCATGAGAGGTGTTTTGGCCTGGCCTGGCTTGGTGTTTTGCTTTGGCTCTTTGCATCCTCCCCACTCTCAGAACCTGCTGCCAGGACTCCATCACCTCCATACCCAGCTGGAATGCCTGTGACACCTGCCACACAGGCCCACTTCTGGCCCATCTCAAACCCTGTAAAGCCCTGTAGGACTCACCCTCAGAGTGGGGCAGGCCCTTATCATGGTTTGCTCCCCAAGGGGCAGTCACCTTTCCCTCTTCCAAATTCACTGATCAACCAGAACAGAGAAGAAAATATATATTTACCATTGGCATGCTTACAACTTTTAGTTCTACCCTATGTTACCGAAACAGGAATCCAAGTAAACTAGGTTTTCTGGAAAGCTAAGCTGTTCTGTCTCAGTTCATTCACTTTATAATTCCTGATCTGCTTGGCAATTTCCTGATAATGACCCTAAATTGTGGTAAGTCGGTTATTTAGCTAATAACATCACCTAGCACTCTTCTAGCACCTCTCATCCAGGAAGATGAAGGCAAATTACAGCTGTTAATGAACAAAATCTTGCAACATTCACTGAATTCATTTACAATTATTCCTAACACCCCACTAGTACATGACAGAAATTACTTGATATGAGAACATCTCATACTGTGTTTGCTTACTTTTGCTATGACTTAGGTCATTAAAAGTAACTGTCATAATTCACATTGGTCTTTTTTTTTTTTTTTCTCTTTTTTTTGACTTTCTGACTTGTAAAAGGATCTGCCTCACACTGCACAAAAACCAGGATCTGTTTCTGCATTTGATACTTGTTTCCCGTGAGGAAAAAATAAATAAATCTTTTGTACCTGCAGATCTTGCATTAGCTAGCAGACACAGAAAACTGTTCTGTAGCTTTTGTTTATCCAGATAATACAGATTTGTAGCTATTCTTATGTTCATACAGGATTTATTTCCCCTACTATTTTTGCCTTCTAGTGGTCAGTACACAACTGAGGTGCAGGGAAGGTGTAGCACCATGACCCCAGAGAGACAGAGACAGAGAGAGGAAGAGGAGGCAGGAGGAAAGGAATGGAGGGATGGAAAAAGAGATAGAAATTTCAGAGAAAATTCTTAAACATCCCCTTTAACCTGGAAATATCTACAATATAGCTACCAAAGTTCCAGTCCAAGTGCAGCTGATAACACAGGTGTGCACACACGCAAACACATACAGCCAAAAAGCAAGGGAAAAAGACAGAAATGGTCTTATAAAGCTGCTGCAGTAATCAGAACACTTGCTCCTGGAAAACAGCCATACTGACAAATGTTTTTTTGTTAGCATTTTACATTTTTTTCAATTTTCAGGTGATTATTGGTAGTATCTTTAGCTCTCACCATAACAGAAATATTATTATTAAGGAAAGAAAAAGGCCTTACCATGCAGTGCATCAGGAAGAGATGAGAAGCACAGAGCATGCTGCAGAGATTAAGCTCAGCATGGCACTCAGATATCCTGTGGAATTGAAGAAAATTGTCCAACCCATTCTTCCTAACAAAGCGGACAAGTTTTCTCTAGGCTTGAATTTTTCACAAGAAGCCAGATCCTTAAAGTGCATTATATTTTCTTCTTCAGGAGATATATTTCCTCCAGTTAAGTTTCAGCTCCGCAATGCCATTTCCAATCAGCATGAAGAAGTTCTTCATTCCCAGATTCGTGGTGTCATCAGAGGGACTCCAAAGAAAATCAAAGAAAGAAAAAGAAAAAAAGAAAAGAATACCTTACTGAAGCCCTGAAATTTCTGTGCAGAGAAAGGGGGAAAAAATAATAACCCCTCATTTATTCTATTGCCTATGTGTTTCACAACAATCAGTACTACCTCTTTGGTCTCATATGTGCAGTGCTGATTACCTGTAATAAAGGAAGAGACAAAAACTTTCCCAATTCACACATGATGCATTTTCATTACTGCTGCTCAACTGTGTGCTACCAAACAACCCTTCTCATGCTGAGGAATCTTTAAAATGATCTGATCAAAGCAGCAGCTGTCCCTTTCCCTTCCCAATGAACATGAACATTAGAATTTCTAGAAAAGCATTGAAAGAAGCTTGAGAAATAACCCTAAATGAGATCTAAAAGCAAAACCCTCAAAGCAGGGGAGTTCTTGAGCAAGAAGCTGCCTTTCCTGAAGGATTTGGGGATACAGTCTCTAAATCATTGTAAGGAAAGAAAAAGAGATAAAGAATAGTAGCTAATACAGGGTTTGGAGAGGATGGGGTGGGACTGAATGGGTGTCAGGCTGGGGTGGGATCCTGAGTCACCCTCAGCCTCCTGCCTTCTCACTGACAGCAGCACGGGCTTCCCCTGCACTTTCTGCAAAGCATATTAATTGATTCTGGTTGCTGAGCAACTAACTCTGGGGAGCCACATCGACAGCTCCGGCACGGCTTCAGCAGCAACAGCAGCTCAGAGAGGGGATGTTCTCCCTGCCTGCCTCCTCCTCCTCCCTGGGCTTGCTCCGCTCCCAAGGATGCCCTCAGCCATCCCGTAGGGTAGCTTTGCAAGGAAAGGGTGAAACCACTGCTAATGCAGCAGGGAAAAGAGGAGGTCTGCCCCCTTTTATGCGGCATGGCTGAAGCCCCCAGCAACAGTCCCCACCCTGGGAAACCCACCCAGACACAGCAGGAGCAGGGTGAAGCAGTGGGGAGGTGCTGTTCCCTGCTTAAAACCAAAGATGGGTTAACCCTCTGGTTCTCCAGGCAAAGATGTCATTAAAATGATGGGTGACTCCCTTAGTTATGCCAATGCATGGGTTCAAAATTGAACTTCCAGCTGAAGCTACTTTCATACACGTAAGCTCTGTTCCTGTGATAATAGTGCAAATGTACTACTTATTTCTGACCTCTTTATCATGTTGCATTTCAGACAGAGCAAATACTTCTCTGACTGAAAAGATATGCAGTAAGCCAGAGCTACCATCCAGAGGAATTGCCTGGACGTATTTCTCTGAGACTGCAAAATGGAGTTCTCTGACATAACCTTGCCATTGCTTTCACCGATGTCTCATTTAACTCACTGACAGGAGAAAAGCAACAATGATACCATTTAGTTTTGGCCCATAAAAGTGGATAACTGGAGCTGACCCTGAGAGATTCATCCCAGAGTGCCTCAACTAATGGCCCCAGAGGAACGGCAGAGGACTTCTGCAAGGTTGATGCCAAGTGGACAGACCCTAAGCAGGACCTGACCACTGCAGCTTGTGGCAGGGTTTCTGCTGACTTCTGTGGCTCAATAAACTGAAAAACAAGACATTCCAAATACCTTGTTCCCAAAATAAGTTTCATAACATAAACAGTACTTCTCAAACTGTATCCAAAACAAGACATTCTTGTGTTGGATAAATCCTTAGTCAGATCATGGCATTTGCTCAACACTGACTAAGCTGTGTTCCCATTGACCAGGTAAGATGTAAGAAACGAAAAGGCCTCAGGATTTCTCCCCCTGGGATCCGGTACTAGGTGTAATATCAGATCTTGGCCAAACTGCTCACATGTGATTACTGTCAAAGACCCAAGCTACATCAGTTCTTTATTTCTGTTACAGTGATAGGACAAGCTAAAGGGCAAGGCCGTGTGAAATGCCTTAGTTTGCAGTCACATAAATAGACAGATAATTCTCCTCTTGAAAAACTCCAACCTATAGCTCACGTGTGCTATCTAAATGGCAAGCACTGGGCCTCAGTGAAAAGGGGACAGGTTATCTTAAGTAAAAGTAACTTTTCTGACAGTAGTTTAGCCCCACCACACTCTGCTTTCATGCTTTATAAAGCAAGATCTACAGTGTAGCTTCATTTTCTTAGTAGAGTTAGATGCTTTATGTATATTTAAACTTCAGCAAGGACCATTAGATCAGTTAGTAGAGCTTCTGTTTGACACAGATCACAGAACATTTTCAATTCATCCAATATGACTATGTATACAAGTGTTTACTTCATCCTCCTGGTACAGTTTAGAGAGGAATATGGGAATTTCAATATTGATTTAGTAAGTGAAGGTCATTTAGACTCCTATCAACAAGATACTGCAGGATATTTCTAAGAAAAAACAAAGAAACAAAACAAAACAAAAAAAAAAACAACAAACACTATAGTTGAACTACCTCCAGGTAAATGCTTTTTTTTTCTAAGTTCTCTTAGCCTACTAACCATAGGTTAAACACACTAAAACTAAGATAATATAATACACGTAGACTGTTCCTGATTTATATGATCATCGATTTATGTAGTAAAATAAAATCAGTACTATTCACTATCCCTTAATCTCTTCTGCCAATTTAGATATTTATTCTGACCATCTCTCATAGCACCTCATCTTTGTTCCTGAGTAGGAATAAATCCAGAAAGGCTTCCTGTAGTAATGGTTGATGTAAATAATGTATTTTGTTATGAATCCAGAAAGGTTTCCTTAACAATGGTTGATGTAAATAATGTATTTTTGTTATGTGTCACTGCTTATATCTGACATTACTCCCTTCAGCCCACAAGTTTACATGCTTGCAACAAAGTGCTGAGAAATAATAAAAATCAAGATTGAAAGAGAGTTAACCCACCTCTGTCTCACAGCCACATGCTAGTCTTAGGAAACGACTTTCTAACCAGTGCTTACAAGTCTCTTTTCTGGAGTCTCCATTTACAAGTCTTTTTTTCTGGAGTCTCCATGCTTTTGAAAGGCAATTTATTCCAATGCCTCACTACCATGACTATAAAAAGGGTATTTCTAAGCTCCATTGATGCAAAGTTAAACATAATATTTCTTGTCTTTTTCACTACAATAAAGAAAAAGAGCTTCTCTTTGCAACTTCCTCTTATGTGTTTAAAATTAATTATCTTTTTTTATCAGTCTCTTCCCTTTATAGATTAAAATCTTATTTCACTTTTTTTTTTTTTTTTTTTTGTTAAGGAATAGTTTGTCACACAATGACCATTGGGTTGTAAATGTGAAATTATGGGTTTATAGAGATGTATATTAATGCCTGTAAAAGGAAACAGAACCAAAGAGAGTGTGTTTGGCTTAGAAAAATTAGTTGCACAATGTAGGAGCAGGGAAACAAAGGAGAACTTCCTCTGTCTGCTATGGTAGGGTTATGGAATGTCTCACTGTTCCTTTTTTCTTTTCTGAACAAAATGGTGTGACAGAAAGGAGGAGGTGAAATACAGCTGGGTATCGTGACTGTTGTGACTGATGAGTCTTGCCAACCCATGGAAAAAGATGGCCCCATTTAAGAGCATAAGAAAAAAAATCCTTTGAATTTGTATAATGAATTTATGAAATACTAGATAGAATAGTGACTCTAGCACAAGATCTCAGGTAAGTAGTATGGCAAAATGGAGAAATATATAAAGAAAAGATCAGAGGTGAGTATGTACCTGGGAGGAATGAAAGGCTGGAAAACTTGTGAATGTTTAGACTAAGGTGACAGAGAAAGGTGGAAAGATTTTCCAAATTCTTACAAAGAAATTACTGAGTCAACATGAACATTTTTCTCCATAAGCATAGTAAAATAAGTCTTCTTTTGGCATAAGCTGTAATTGTTTAATCTTTTTCCCTTTTAGCCCATTACTTTCATGTCAGTGCCTGCTTTTATCCTCAACAGTGACATTTTTAAAAAGTGTGAAAACAAGTTATTGATATTTTAATGTACTATGTTTTGTACTTTATTTTTACAAGGAGGAACACCAAACAGTGTTGAAGTGCTTTATTGGAGAAAATTTCATAAAAAGTACTAGGCAAGGGCCGTTGCAGAACAAAACAATGATATATAACCACCAATAAAAGGAAATGAGTCAACAAGTGTTGATTTCAAAAAGAAACCAAGCTGTTTGCCATATAGGGAGGAACCCTCAGATTTTTAATTGCAGCAACCGTAGGTTTGGAGGTGTCAACATTCATGTAGTGTTTTGTTTGTTTGTTTGTTTGTTTAAATTTTGGAAAAAACAAAACTCTTTAGATAAAATTCAGTCCCTTAGAGAAAGCAAGTACAGCATCTCTCTTTCACAAGCTTGAATTTCATCTCATATAAATGCTTTTTATTATGCATTAAAAGGCTGACTAATGCACATGTTCTGTTTCTATTACATTCTCTATTTATCTTTCCTCTTCCCACCTTTCCATCCTTTCTGTAGTACTATCATCCTCTTTGAGAAAATGACTGTCCTGTGAGCCTAAGGACCAGAGCAAACCAGGACTTGGTCAGCCTCCATTTCCCTGCAAAGGGGCACCTGGTGTCCTACCAAAACCATGAGCTCCTGCAGGTGAATCAGACCGGCAGCGTCCCTTGGTGTTCAGGGCTGCAGATAACTAGGGCCCGTAGTGCAAGACCTTGTACTTCAAATTGATGGAGGTGCCATCAGAAGGTGCCCTTCTTGGGCATCCTTGTGGGCTCTCAACTGAATCACAGGGGAACTCGCCAGTACACACAATTGCCTATCACTGGAAACAAATGAAATAGCTCTCTCTCCCTCTCCTTCTCTCTTTCTTTTTTTTCTTCCTTCCTTCCTTTCTTTCTTACCAAAACATTGGCCTTCATCCCAGTCATATTCAAATACCTGATAGAGACCACTCCTTCATTGATTTTAAGCTGTGCCTTCACTCACTGTCATTTGAGAACTGAATTACATTTTTAAAAGCGGTGTTAAATATAAAAGATACAATAATTTTAACATATATGCAAAGATATTAACAGATCTTGTAAATTATTAAGTATTAAACAAAAGGCATAATTCAATTATGTGTTAAATTTTAATTAAGAGCCCGTGAAAATGGTTTGCAAAGAATTTTTCTGGAAATGTTTCTCATTTTGACCTTTCAATATTCTGTGTCTCAATTACTATTCAGTCAATTGCAACACAAACAACTGAATTGATTTCTTGCCTTTTTAGTTTAAATGTCATATAATACATTCATAAGAATTTGAGCTTCAGTGAATGCATTTTCAGATCATCATCAACAATTAATTGGAAAATTTAACCATAAGAAATATACCTTCAATCAAGAAAATATCCAAAAGCATGGCAGAGCATAGACAAACAGTTACATCTACTTTTAGCATATTTAGCATTTCTAAAAACTATTTTTAATGTACTTTTAATATAATATTACTATAATAATTATTTTCAATATTCTATATTGAAAACCATTTTAATTTATTTTTTTCTAGTTTTCATCAGTGCAAATCTGACTAGGATATCACAATTGGAAAAAATTTGCATCAGTAAGAAATTTGCACAGCCAGTGGTAAGTAAAGCCAGTGAAATGGAAAACATTTTAGAATTGTGGTTGTCTTTATTTTTAAATAAATGCTACTTTACTCCAATTTAACCTCTAACTGAATAAGGAAAGATAAAAGGTAACTGCTTGTGGTTACTAATTGTTGGGTTTGCTCATGCTTTCACAGGTTAGTCTGAAATAAATGATCTGATTCTAATTTCACTTACAGGAAAGTAAACCTACATTTGCCAATTACAGTGATATTTTACATCTTTGAAGCTAGTAACAGCAGATACACAGTAATAACTGTTCATCGCAACTGCTAGCTCCAGTTTAAAATCGCTATATACTGGTAATCTCATACTACTTTCCTTATGTCACTCTAGAACTGAGAAGAGGATTTCAATGTATCTTTATCAAAAATGTATCAAAAATATGAATATGCAGCCATATTCACTGCAGAAAATGCATGCACTAAATATACTTCTTCCGTGGAATATAAATGAATAATCTCAACGGATTTAAAAAGTGACATCTCGACCAAAAGCACCATTTTCTGTAAAGACGAAACAGCAACAGATACTTTCTGGATCATCAATACCAAGCACAAGTTACATGTCAAAATGAGTGGTCTGATCCAACTCCTCTGACTTGGGTAGCAAAGCACTCTGCTCCTAGGAGATTGGCATTGTCTCATAAAAACTGCTTAGTCTACTGCACCAAATGAAGATGGACCTGTATCTGTGATTTTGCTTAAAGAAACTGCATGTACATTAACCCGTTCTGAAAGACAGGCAGGGTTTTCTGAGAGGCGGCTGCATGTTTGCAGTGCCTCTGTTCAAACTGGAATCTGGTTAGAACAGCAATCTTTCTATACAGCCGTGTAGTAAGATAGGACATGCAATGCATGAATTCATTGAATCCCAAGGGTGATCATCTGCCTGAAATCCTTTTCTAGATAAAAATGTTCACTCGTGGTAAAAAAAAAGCTCTTGAGTAAGTTAAGCAGCAACACTTTTACTGCTGAATAAATATTCACATTATTTCTCAACAGGCAATATACCCACTGAGCAAAAATACATAATAGTATGCTAATGAAGGATTAGAAAGGCACTGACTAAATTAGTCTTACTATAGTTCTGTTAAGCTCTTGGGTGTGTATTACATGACATTACTATTTAAGACCATAGAATATTTTTTATTTTTATTTATTTATTTTTTTTTTATCTGGGTAAGACAAGGTAGAGACTTCCAAGCATTAGAAAAAGTAACATACTGAATATTCATAGGATTCACTTGGAGCTCTTAACTACTGCACTACACACAGGACAACCTTGCTGGACTGAACACTGCACAGCAGCCAAAGAACCCCTAAACAATATTAAATACTCTAAAAAGCAGAGAATCAGTATTGGCATAATATTGCACAGTACTTGAGTAAATGCATTTTGAGGAATTTGACACAAGCAAAGATTTAAGTAACTGCTGGCATTTCTACTCTGGATACCATTGTTCTCCAGAATCTCAGTACCAGAAAGGCTGGTAGAGCCTTTCAAAGCATTCCTAATTATTCTGTATTTCACAAAAGACTTTTCAGCTCTTTGCTTTGCTTCTTTTTGCCACCAGCGGAGGTACCTTCATAAGCAGCCTTTTGCTGAAAGTAATTGGAAACAGAGCAGCAAGTCCCTAAACTTCAGAGAATTGCCCATAGCTGGGGAAAGCAAATCCCATCAGCTGCCCTCTGCCATACACTTCTGAATCCTTCCTAAGTAATCACTCATGCCAGTGATTAATATTTTGAAAATTTTACAGTTGAATAAAGCACAGGTATAGGTTGATTCTTCAGAGCAAAAAGGTAAAAGCAAACTATACAAATATAGATTCACAAGGGACTTTGAAGAGTCCCTTGGGGGAAAAAAATAAAAGAAAAGGTGGGGTGTAAAAATATAGCTTTCAAGAGGTATATATTTCTTAATTGTTCCCTTTGGTTTTAGACTTTTTTTTTTTTTTCTGTGCCAGTCTCTGTTTAATTAATTAATCACCGTGTTTGCACATCTTGAATGCTTTGTGTTAATGTTTCACTCCCTTTTGCAGATTGATCTGCTGTGAGATTTTAATGAGAGCCATTTCTCATGTTTTTATGCAGAATTATTATACAGAGGAGAAAGTGATAATAACTCAGTCTTCTGTTAATTACACATCTAATTATTCTTAGAAATTTATTTAGAATTGTGTCTGCCAGCAGGCTTTGATTCATTTATCATAGCCAGATTGAAAATAGAACCTAAATTAATTGCTTTCTGTAAACAACCATATTTTAAATAATTTTAAAAAATGCATATTTATATTTTAGCCTAAAATACTCTCTTCTCTGACTATCATTCCTGTAAACAACAACAACAAAAAAAATTAGAAAAACATGTAAAATCTTTGCCTTTCAATAATCATAGTAATTCCTAAAGCTGGTAAGCATTCTCAGAAGACAACAGAAAAAAAGTTTCATTAAGACAAAACTTATTTATGTTTAAAATGTCTTCTGTTTTTTCTAAATGGTAATGAGGTCTTTTATGCTAAAAGTCTTCAAATAGGAAGCCTCACCTCTAGAGGCACAGCAGTGCCATTACTTAGAGAGAATAACAGTTCTTTCAAGGGTGAAAGAGAAAGAAATATCTATTTTTGATGCTGTCAATTCCCACTTGTGAGCTTGGAAACCCCTTGTTTACCACTGTACTTCTACAGTGCTGCAGACCTTATCTGTAACATAAGCTGCCTGAAGATCTGAGTTCAGGAAATTGTACTTTCAGGAGAAAGCTCTTCAACAAAAATCATCTTTAGAAGGTTAGTCCTATACATATTATCACATCTATCATATGGAATAACATTGCTTTAACCATAGTAATCAATCTAGAAGTAATTATAGGATGACAGAAAGAGGTTTAAACAGAGTTACTTCACTAGATAGGGATGATTTATGTACGTGTCCCTTTCCAGTAGCATATAAATGTATACAAAAAAATTGCATATGTTAGGGATTAGTCTGGAATGATAGGCAGATCCTGGCTAAATAAAGCAATAATATCTTCACAGAAATATTTCAGCCTATAGGTAGTGAATTTGTAACTTGACAGACAGAAAATGACAAGGTGTGATACTGCATATTTAACATTTAAGAAATACAGTTTGCCTTTGATCCCAGTCCCCTGTGAGCCCCTTCCCCTTACCAAAACAGAGGCTGGCAGAGAAGCCCGCGAGACTTACCTGTCTGCCTGGCAGGAGATTAAGAAGTTTAAAGCACCGAAGTTCTTGTGACAATCAGCCACTAGCATTTAGCTTACTTGGAAATAATTACATTCTTCCATCTTTCAGCCTTCTCAGTAAGTGAAAGCTGGTGATGGATGCCAGCAGCCTTGTTAAAATATCACTGTAATCCGTTCAAGCTCTGGAGATTGCTTAAAAAACAAGGTCCATAAACATGCACTGTCTATAGCTTCCCAAGCAGCTCAGCATTTTCCAAGTGGGTACGCATCTTCCTTTTTCAATGCTGCACTTTGCAGAGCATTCTACCTTTCTTCATTTCAGTAGAAAGGATGCAGTTTTTGAAAGCAAATTCTACAGGAACAAAAGTATTTTGTATATTCAAGCTTTCTCACATCAAATAGTTAGGATTTTTGTATAGGAGATAGCCTTTATTTTTTTTGTTGTTTTGATTGTTGCTTTTCTCCATAAATATATTTTAAAAATGCTTCAAATACAGAAGCAAGAAGCAAAGAAGATATAACTGTTCAAGAAGCAGCAGTCAAGGATGGGTGTCTTGTGATTGCTTTGAGTTAATACTCCTCAGGGGGAGATGAAAAAAGCACAAATACAGCAAAATCTGTCTTACAGAGTAAAAATCTGTTGTATAAGCCAGTCTCTGGCAAAGTGAAATAGCATGTGCACTTCCTCTGTTAATTTCTAGCATGCCAAAGAGGAAAGGAAATTAGAAGCTTTCCGCTGATTAGAAACAAACAGGTAAGAAGAGAGAAAGAAAATTTGGTATATTTGTCTACTGTAATTGTTTCTACTTCCCTCAGAAAAGTATTTGAAAACTCCAAAATCTATCAAGGATATGTATGTGAAAGCTGCATTTACCAGTACCACAGAACATTTTATCTTTACCAGTATTATTAGGGGCATATGTGGAGAATGAACTTTTAATATTTCTGCATCCCCTAGATAGAAATAAACACATTTGTGGCTGCTCTTTCATTAGCCTAAAACACATCAGGTCTTTGGACTTGCTGGAAAACATGACTATGAAGGTCGTTGCAAGAATCATAAGTGCTGAACACTTTTGAATAGCTGACCCAATTACTGGCACCAAGGAAACTTCAGCCTAAGAAGCCTAATTCAAATCCCACTGAAGCCCATGAAAATATATTCTGAGAGGCTGATGACAAGGGCTTTTGCCAGCTGGTTTCTGTGCCCCCGGGGCATCTGTGCACAATAAGACCACAAACTTACCAAAAACATCTTGGAAGGAGTTGGTTGAAAGCCTTTTGTGACCTGGAGCTCTCACAGATGTAACAGTTTGATTCTGGGTCTGAATTTGCTCAGATAATGCATGCTGCACAAGCACATGCCTGTTGCCTTCAGGGCCAAAAAAGAAAACATCCCATTTATTTGTACAATGAGTCCAGTTGTAGACCAAAATGCCACTGAGCTAAGTGTTAGTCAAGCATAAAACAAAGAAATTCCCCAGCTGCAAAAATTTACAGTCCAGCTGTCACCTTTCATACTGCCCACTTTCAATGCCACCAAATCTTTTAGAACCCAGCGTTCTACAAGAATTTAAAGCTTTCTAATTATTAACACTTCAATACTGTCAGTTGCTTCTTTTTTTTTCCATAGCAGGGCTCAACCTAGCTCTTTCTAATTAGTGGAAACATTGCATTCCGGAAAAAATAAAAAATAAAAAATCAACCCTTATTTCCATTAATCAAGTTATTAGAGAGGCTGGAGCCAATGCGCATCTGTGTGATATACTGACAATATGAAATGTGGGGAAAAAAAAAAAAAGAAGAAAAAAAGACTACATTTCACATTTGAGCTCTGAGTCACACACAAGATACAGCAAATCCCAAATCCTTGCCTAAGAAATCACTGATAGCTCAGGGCTTTGTCTGAAAAAGCTGTAGCACTAAGTTTAATTTGCATACTCTTTCCTTTGCCATATTCACAACTCTGTATTTTGCTGTATCCAAGTATCCAAA
The DNA here is from genome assembly GCF_965140915.1 of Aythya marila. Classification (NCBI taxonomy): domain Eukaryota; kingdom Metazoa; phylum Chordata; class Aves; order Anseriformes; family Anatidae; genus Aythya; species Aythya marila. The sequence goes on from NC_139046.1 coordinate 14,805,968, forward strand.
GCTTATATGTGCATGGAAAACTGCCTGCCCTTTGATAATGCTATGGCTGCTGATCGTGTAGAAGAAGCATTCGCATGTCCCTAGGCACTAACAAGCTGGCAATTCCCTTTGTCTCTGATGGCTGGTTGGAAAGGTAAGTTCTCTTTCCAGACACTCAGCAGCTCCACTCCCTCTGCAAAAGCTGCAGATAGGAAGGTGAAAACATAGGTTTTTAAGTGTTATGGAGGAAATCTCAGCCCACTACTCAGTTCAGCAAGTTTCAGGGGCATCTTGAGTCGCCCCAGCTTTACTCCTGCACCCCATCTAGGTCCTTAGGAAAAGCTTCCTCTTGTGTGAACTGCAACCTGGCTGTGTATCTGCTCCTTTCAGGGGCCTTCCCACTAATAAAGAGTTGCTTTCCAGTCAAACCACTGACATAGCATCACATGCAGTACCCCTGTGAAAAAAGAACACTAAAACATTTGCATCATCTATCACAGTACACATAAGTAAAGAGAAGCACCTCTACGTGGAAAGAAACAACCACTGACAAAGTATGTAGTGCTTTCTGCTCACTAACACATATTTTTCACTGTGTCAGGCTGATACCAACCCCAGCACTGTCAGTGCAACAGAGCTTGTGGTGTTTTGTGGCAGAATTCTCAATGCCCATCCTGTTTTCAATTCACATTTGACTTTTAAATACACTTATCATGGACTCTGTCCTTTTAGCATGCCCAAACATTTTTGAGTTCCCCACCAAAGAAGTCTTTGAAAAAGGTCTGATGTCAAATGAACAGACATCTGGACTCCTGAAAATTCGGGCCAGTTTAGCATTGGGCAGTAAGAGAAAAAAATAGGATAAGAGATACCATATATCAGTAGTTGCTTTCAGAAACAAAAGTGTGGTCATTAAATTTATAACTATCTTGTTAAGCATTAAGAACTTCCATGTTTTGACTCTACAAAGTATATCTGTCTCTAGAAATTATTTTGAATATCTGAATTATCCTTCTTCTATCAGATCTAATAATCCTTGTGTAAAAATTCTCACCTTATGTTTTCCAGCTTAAAGACACAGATTTTTAAATAGTACAAAATACAGCACTCACAGTTACATTTTAGGAATAGAGGTCAGTGTGTATGTATGTTCCAAAGTTTAGGATGTTAATAACACTAGAGGTTCTATAGTTTTCTGTGCAATATGGCATTTCAGTTACTGATTATAAAAAAATGAATTTATTCTAAGGGTCATTTTCACATCGGAAGGTGACACTACCATTGCAGAGGTCTTACAGGTAACCCTCTCTAGTCCTGGGAGAGTCTGTGTGTCCCAGGAAGTACTCTGAGAATCTTTAGCTCCCCTTGAAAGTCAGCAAGAGCTGAATGCAACCCCTCAAAGAGCCAGGATGCTAGCAAGCATACAAGTTTTACACTGTTATTTAGGTTTTCACACATACTATTCTAGCATGAAAAAGGCTTTGACAGATGAGGAACAATTCATTTTAAATATTACATGAACATCCCTGAGTACCAGAGACATTCAAATGTACTTTTTCTTTGTGTCTTGCTCAGAGAATCCTAGCCTAACCAATTCCCTCTATGCATCTTAGCAAGTTGTTTGCACTAAATAATATATCCTGCCCATTTTCTTTGGTGAAATATAATCAAATGGTAAAATAATCCCAAGACCTAAAGAAAATTCTAAAAAACCTCCTCCTACTACTAAAAGTTATCATTGTCCAGAATACAGAATCTTCTAAGAATAACAAATCTGGAATACAGAATAAAACAGGAGTGGAAATGGGCTTTTTTAATAATTATGCTACTTTTATTTTTAACCAAAAATCCTGATGTACTCTGTGCATATCTGTATTAATATGCAGAATAAATTTATTTATGCTTAAAAGCAAGTCCCTGTACATAAGAATGAGGAAGCTGACTCAGCACGCTTAAGATGCATCTTTGGATTCAGTTCAGCAATATTTTAAAATAAATGTTCATGATTACTTCTAACTGTACCAATAACATCAAGAAATTCAAGAACTGTGTTTGGTTTTGATTAAGCTTGACTGTCTGCTAAAGCGCTTCTCTTTCGTCAGATACAAAATCAGTTCTAATGCTGCAGAGCTGGACTGGCTGCCATTGGACTACCTTCAGACAGTCCCCTCAACATCTAAGCAGATCATGTTCCCTGCAAAAAGAGTAGTACTTGTACATGAACACATCTAGATCATGCCAATGCATGTATCAACATCAATCTAAACTGACAAACAACTTTATATTTAATAGTCTTGTGATTACTTTATACAAATGCTCTAAAATCTAAGCCAAACTTGAGAAAGAGGCAGCATTTTTTTTGTCCAGGAAGAGAAAGAAGCTGCACTACAGCACCTTCATCAAAGGAAAATGACTTTGATCCTTCAGCTGCATTAAGAGAGGGCTGTAATACAGTTGTAGACATCATCCTTCTTGATGAATGGAGGGATACTATAGTAAGACATCAGGATACATGGAGGTAGAGCCATTTTTTTTCCTCAGGTTTTTATGAACTGTATAAGGTCCAAGCACGAATCACACTCAGAAATGAGCTAGGTCAATCAGCTCTTGAAAAAACTCTAAAGTGCTCAATCACCCCTCATCCCCCAAAAGATAAAAGATAAAAGATAAATTATACAATGCACTCAGACCCACAAAGAAGAAAGAGTTAATCAAAGCTCAGGCCAGGGATCAAAGTAGTGGTGCACAGGCTTAGGGCAAAGAAGAAATGGAAATATCAGAGGAAAAAAAAATGATGTAGGAAAAGTGATAGAGAGAAGAGAGGTGTAGACTGACGAGGGCAATATGTGATAACATTGAAACACATGGAAAAGGGCAAAGGTGTTAGGCAAATAGGCTGGAATCCTGGCAGGAGCTATCTGGAATTGGATAAGAAGGAAGAAAATTGTGAACTGCAGTTTGCTCATGTCATGTAATTAACTACCTGGATCAAATTCTCCCCTGATTTATTCTCCAGGATCAAATAATTGGCAATAATTGTGAAAAAGCGAACATTATTTCAATTTAGTCATTTGTGTTTTTAAACAGTTCTAGCTAAATTTTCAAGACTAAGGTTCAACTGACAAATTTATCTGAAAACATTTCTTTAAGTTATTATTTTTTTGCTACATGATATATAGGTACCTGGAATCTGGACACATAGAAGCAAATGGATTTCTCACCGAGGACAAAGACCTGTTACAAACTTGGCTGGAGCAATTTCAGAAATTACTGCTCCACCCTTTCCATATCATTCATAAATGAAAAGTCACCACCAATCAGCTGTTGAATGAACAGTTTAAGCTCAGCAATTTTTCATTGCATCAGTGTGGATTAGATATACTCTTAATGGCAGTTACTGTGTCTTAGTGGACCAAAATGGCAACTTCCAGCTCATAGCTGGTAAGTAAAAACTAGTAGAACATCTTGATTTATGAGAACATTTTAATTTATGTTTCCATGCTTCAGTTTCAATGTTGTGCGTTATTTTCCACATAGCACTGCTCATTCAAGACCCAGTTGAACTTGGGAAGGAATGGTAGCAACCACTGGGGAGGAAAAAAAAAAAAAAAGAAAATTATTTTTTAAATCATGAACTCATAGAGTAATTCAGGTTGGACCTCAGGAGGCCATCTAGCCAACTGCCAGATCTGACCTGTTTTTGTCTGCTTGCCTGAAGCACCCAGCTTTCTCTCAAGCACGGCTGTAGGAGCCGGCTTTTATTAGTGTACATCTTGAACAGATGTGATGGATTTTGTTGTTCTTTCTTTTAATTTTTTTCTCTAACTTTATACCCTTCAAGAATAGGCAGTGCTTAATTATTATGAATGTATTATGATCATTCTCAACATATGCTAGCCTTTATTGCTTGATAAACTAATGATAGATAAAGTGCAGGTATTTTGTATTAGTAGCTGCTTTGATACATGCATTGCATGGGAAAGATTTTTGGGGTTTGTGATAAAAAGACATATGAAAGATTCAGTTCCAGCATCAATACATAACAACATTTGCATTAGAGACAGCCTGTGACCACAGCCCTCTTCTGAGCACGTCCACAGCAAGGATGGTAATGTACTTCAAAGAGTTTGAACGAAAAAAGAAAGTATATTTGCATCTCGCATGACTCATTAACTCAACAGAGCCACCATATATCAACCAAGCTACATACAAAGAAGAATATAATAACATAATGAGTCCATAGTTCTGTTTCTAATTAACATGACTTAACTAGACACAATGAGAATTCTCACTGTGTAAGCACACTCTTGTGACTGTCATGGAAAAAACAATCTGGAAAGGTTAAAAGGACTTCTGTCCAAAATCCATTATTTTTACCTCCTTTTCATCAACACAGCTCAGTTTTATTTCAACTTGCAGCTTTTGAAGGGAGCACTTGAGAGCAGTATTGAAAACTGAGAGCTAGTATTTTCATCATTACCCATATGCAAACCAGACATAATATGTATTTCCCACAAAGAGATGTGATGCTTTCATTAGGATTAGTAAAATGCTTTTCAATCCACAGATGGAAAACATTGTCTAAAGTCAAAAAATTCTTATTCATAAGAAAGTTTTAGCTTTTTAGTCCCCTTGTAGACATTATAGTCTCATATAGTAGGCATTTATATGCTTTACTCTTTCTTATTCCACCAGAATTTACCATTGTTTGGTTTTAGCTTGTGCTTTTATCCTCATGTTCAGAAGAAGATTACACAAGGTTCTGACATAATGCTTTGCTCAACTACCCTACTACATATCAGAGAACTCCACCATTGTATGAAGTCATCAGGAAGTAAAATTTCAAACATTACAAAACAACTTTTTGCAATCTTAGCTGTGCATTTCTTAACAATCCCCATTGCAGAATAACTCTCCTTGTCTTTAGTCTACCAGACTTGTACAGTTTATTTTTTAAGAATGCCAAGAACAACAAAATATAGAAACTTCAGATTAGCAAGTTTGCAATAAATAGCATTCTTACCTACACTTATACTGTACCAGCACTTTGTCAAAAGAGACCATCCTGAATCATCTGTCCTGAGGCATTATGCAAGGGTCACAATAACTTGTTCTCATGAAATATCCTGTGTCTCTTCCCATAAGCTTCAGGTGACAACTGCAGAATTTTAGATAAAATCCAGCTTGGGAAATTACCTCCTAACTAAATCAAATAATTTCTACAGATTTAAACAAGTAATATGTTTTTCTCCAGCCCCCATTTTAAACTCCAGTTGCTGTACAGCTTTCAGTAATGTGAACACTTTACTCAGGAGTAGTTTAGAATTCCAAACACTCCTAAAAAGTTAAATTTTGCAAAGTACTTTAGCAACCAGTTTCAAAGGAGCCATAAAAGCTCAAGCTTTTCAATTTTCCATCTATGTTAAAGTAATAACTTGTTGTGTGAACACAGCATTTTTCTAAATTCTGTACCTAACTTCATAACTGGTAGTTTATTATTCATTTTTATATTTCTGCTACAAATGATGACAAATAATTTCTTCTTTTAGCTATCTTGTTAGAGTATACTCTCAATTTTTTTTGCAGGAGAAAAGAAAGAGGACCTGTTTCTCTGTTGTTGTTGTTTTAACACAGAAGATGTAATGGACAAAGTGCTGTTACTTGATTACCAGTAAAATGTTTTTGTTTTTAAAAAGTATTTTGAGACAATGGTCAAAATCTGGATACTTTCAGCTGCTTAAAAATTAAGTGGAACCAATGAATTAACTTGTTATGCAGTTCTGAGACTGAAATTTATGGGAAATATTAGAGCCAAACTTCTGTGAATGCTTTGACTGAAGGCTTTGGAAAGACTTAACTCAGCAAAGCCACCAGAGAGCACCATCCAGTTTCACAGCTGTTCTTCGTCTGCCTCTCTCCATCAGCAGATCCTGGGCAGTGACCCCTCCTCCTGAGGTGGCCCCTCATCTCAGGCAGCTCTGTTCTCAGTGATGCTTTTTGTCAGCGACAGGGGGTTTGGACACCTGACTGCCTGCACAAGGAGTGTCATGCTCCTTTTTAATAGATTTTTTTTTTTTTTTTTTTTTTTTTTTTTTTTTACAGATACATGCCTAGACCTACTGGAAATCTAAAAGTTTCATAAACATTGAATGATTTTTACTAAAGAGTACATGTTTTAAAAGTTGCACTTTTTTTTTTTTTTTAATGATGATAAATCTGTTTCCATTCATGATGTCTGAGTTTTTCTCTGTGTTACAACATCTAATATTGGATGGAAAAGATCTCTACATCCTGTGAAGAAAATATCACCTCCTGTGAAGGCAAAGCCATTATGGTTCCTTGGGTCTGCCTAGGATCATTTTCTTCTGAGCATATTTAACTGAGCATATTTAAGTCTGCAGTTAGTTTTAGGTAATAATATTATATTTTGCTAAGTATTTCAAGTGATATATCCAGTACTTATTCTATCGAAGTGTTGCCATAAAATAGTTATAAGATGGAAGATTAAGATCCCCAAAGTCAGTGACAGTATTATTATTACATATACAACCATGGACATAATGCCATTTTGCATATCATTTTCATATACTATTTTCTCCATATACTATCTCCTTATGGTCTTAAAAATACATGTAGTTTTCACAGGCAGAAAAGATAATAAAGCTTTATCCATGCATTTCTAAAATTCCAGGTATTTATTAAATTACAAATTCCAATACTGACCAGTGATTTCAGGTTTGGGGGTGGGGGCAGGAGAGGAACTTGATTTTTTTTTTTTTTTATATAAAAAAAATATAGTTTTTTAAATAGTTTTTTTTGTTGTTGTTTTTGTTTTGTTTTAAATATGATATGCAGTAATCTGCAAACAAAACAGTCCCCTTCTCATACTATATGCATGCAGTATACGATGTGCATGTTCTTTCATTAATCATGAATTTTCAAGCTTTGCTTTTTTTTTTTTTTCTTTCTTGGCTTTTGCAACTTTAATGTTCATCCAACATTTTTGAAATGTAATGTTATATACATTCTCTTGAAGAGAACCACTAGCAATTTTTTCATAAAAGTGTATTTTGTGTCATAGACTGTAAGTAAATTCAGCAAGTATGCACAGATACCAGGAGAAATTACTTAGTTTTGCAGTATATTTAATTTATTACATTGCATTTCTCTTTCTAAACATCTTCTCTACAAACTTCTCTCAACTGATCCTCATTAAATACAACATCATTGCCTGGATGATCATTACAAAGAGTTATATTTCTGATATAAACGGTTTCAAGATGAATACAATAAAGCAAATTCTATTCTCATTTGTACTTTGATATAAAATTTACGTCATAAATTATTATTTACTGGAATTCTGCAAAGCTTTTGTAATGAAATCCAGAACAAAGAGAGAGCCCTCAGTCAAACTGAATTTACAGAGAGGTTTTGTCCAGAGAGGCATGTCTACTTAGAAAGCTTTTAATCTCACCGTTTTCACACTTTCAAGTATGTATATCTCATAAACTATTGGGGTATTTATAACTAAACTGATGAAGAAAGGAAAAAAATATATTTTTTGTTACCAGTGTTTTGGCTTTGTCCTTCACCAAGTTATTTAAAACTTTAACTTTTTATGTTCTCAGAACTTATTTATTCTTGTCTGTCCTCGCTGAAGTTATAGGGCTAATTTATATGCAGCAAACACATAAAAATTCCAGGGGAATCTGCATATATATTTCTCTATCCTTTTATAAAATATCTCATTGTTACAGTACTTGATTTCTCTATTGTTTTAACAAAATACATGTTCTATAGCTTTTAATAAATCATAAGAGAATATCTTTTAGATATAAAGCAAGAAAAGTTGTGGAAAGCTAAAAATGTTATGACTTTCGTAGGCAAGAAAAGAATCCCTTCTATCAATCTAACACTTTTAGAGCTCATATTATGCATAGTACAACTCAACACAGAATACAGATATTTTACGCATCAGAAACTTGAAAGCTGTGTGGTTTTCCATCGGAAGGGGATGTTAGAAAGAATAAAGCAATAAGTAAATTTCAGTTTAGCAATTTTGTTAGCCTAACCTGAAAAAAAATTATAACCAGTACCTTATATTTGTTCCTTAAGTCTGATATTTCCCATGCCTTCTATAACTATTATACCTGGCTTCTGTATGAAAAAAAAAGAAAAAAAAAAAAGAAAAAGAAAAAAAAAAAAGAAGAAGAAGAAGTAGAAGGAATACAAATTGCTTAACTTAGGGAAATTAAAAAAAAAAAATAATCTATTTTACAGTAAATTAGGATAAATACATCAAAAAGTTCTTTTGGGATATTTTCCTGACTCACCTGAGAATTGACTTCGTATTTTCCAGTTTCAACATTAAAAAGTAGGAAAGAAAGTCTGTTCTATTTTCCTCTAGTGATTTCTTTCATTGAAATAGGAAACAATTCAGATTTACTGTGAAGTAGCACAGCAGGAGATGACCCCATAAGGCAGTCACTCCATCCCCTTGTAGACAATTATGTAATTTCTAAATTTGATTTCCAGTGCACATGAGGTACAAGATGCGCTTTAGGAAAAAAGAACAGGGACAAAGATGAAAAACACAGATACAGAATGTATTCACATGTTCTGTGATGAAATTTCCAAAGATGTTTTTAGTTTTGGTATCTGCTGCACTGTGAATACACTCTTTGAGATCAACAGATGAATGCAACAGGTCACTCCAGTTAGCAGGTCACTCTCAGCCCTAAAAAATTCTTCCTATGTACCTTTCAAGATTTTTTTTTTTTTTTGAAACACCACAGATATAAACTCTCCTTCACTCAATGTATTAGACTTTCCCTGATCACGTTTGAGATCCATAAGGTCATTGTACATAATAATGTACAACGGCATTGTACATAATAATGCCTACAGTCACTTTAGCTTAAGTCGTCACCCTTAGCTAAACATGTTAATTCAGAATAGAAAATTCAGAACTGAAGTATCACAGCAAGTCAGTTACATGGGTCCTTTTATGGTTTACTTTCTTTTTTTTTTTTTTTTTTTTTTTGTTTCTTCCCCATTTGTACTAATCAGAAAACTAACTCCAGGTTGAACACAGGATTTTCTGTTCTTTCTTCTTTCACTGCATTCAGTTTGCCAACAGCCTGATTACATCCTCAGTTACTAGTGGAAAAAAAAAGTGACGTACCCACACGTATCTTTCCCTGTCTTACCAGGTGCTCCACTGGCATCAGAGTTATAGGAAAATAATTAATAAAGACCGTTTTGTAGTGAACTCATTATCTTCTGAAATGTCTTTATTCCAGTACAACTTCCTTTCCATTCACATGATTTGTATTTCCTGTCACAGCCTAAGGAATTTCTATATTATTTCCATTTTATATATCCATCATATGAGACAAGCTTAAGGAAATCAATAATAATATTTTTTTTCTCTCCATTCATCTTTAGAAAGAACTTTTTTTTTTAACTTCTACATCAGTGATTAAAAATTAACTGCAGTCGTGCAGAAGAACCTAGTTATTAAAATTGGATTTAATTGTACAAAGGGGAAATCCTCATTGTCTTTTAATGTAGTACCCACAAGATCTGATAAGTGCTTGTCTTAGTTCTAGATTTTCCATTTCCTGTCCATAAACCTTTTTTGTTTTTCAAATGTTATTATTTGAAATATGAAATATGAAATATCCTGAATATAATGTTTAGAGTAACAATTACAGAGATCAGAAAAGATGTCACAAATGTTTTGAGAGCTCTTAAATTCAAATTTAAACAACTTCAGATTTAAAAAAAAAAAAAAAAAAAAAAAAGATTTGCATATCTTTCCTCCTTTTCAATGGGCACAAAAGGTCATATTCTGTCCTGGAGAAATTTTGTTGAAGTTCATCAGAGTTATACCAACAGATATTTTGACTCAGAAGTGATCAGTATTTTAATGCTGTAATGTTGTCCAATTATTTAGCAGACTAAATACGTATCTTGTTCAGCTCTTACAGAAAAGGAAAACAAAGGAGATGTTTCTCTGTTTCAAGGGTATATTGATTTTCTTCTGAATTGTAGGAGATTTGCAAATAGAAACCAGCTGAAACGTGGAAGATAATTAGAAAATAATACTGTTATGTTTTAGGTCTATTCAAAGACCAGATGGATGAACCATATTCTGGGAAATCAGCAAAATCCTGAAGAGGACAGGACAGCTTTGGTTTGTGGTGGAACTCTTTCATCACCCAGACAACCACAGGGGAAGGAAAGTAACAGGAGCTCATTGGCAACAAAGTCTTGAAATGTCATAGTGATATTTTTGTTTCTGTAAAAGGTGAAGAAACTAAATAAAGGAAGAGGTCTTCTGACTGCACTTCTGGCCACTATGGAAGAACTTGAGAACAAACAGATGAAAAGTAACTTATCTGAGAGTGACCAGGAAATAGATTACAGAATTAAACATCCTCAGTCAGTTAGCAGGGAGAACAGAAGCATAATAAATCACAGGAATTAGTACATCAGAGTGCAACAAACTCTGGGAGATGGAAGTATTAGATTTTTACACAATGTCAGTAAAAATGAAAAAAGGAATTGCAGAGAGCTGGTAGTGCCATTATTTAAAATAAATAAATAAATAGATGAAAACCCCACAAATCATGGGCACAAATTGTCCTGAACTAGAGTATCATCAGTCCAGGGATAAAATCAGAAAGGTAAAATATAACTTGTGAGAAAATAAAATGGAGAAAATACTCTATATTTACATTATTAGTAGTATAAGTTTAAGAAAAATGTTAGTCTATTATTCAACAAGAGACATTAAAAGGTCGCCGTTAATGACATCTTTGCTTCTGTCTTCACTAAAAAGGCCAATTGTGAGCTTACAGCTAACAAAATTAGCATCAGAGGCAGAGAGATGAGTAAAAAACCGGAACACCGGCAGGAAAATAGGTAAAATAGAGGTTTCAAAAAAAGTTTGACTTGCTGAAAACTCTGTGGGTATTTTACTTCTGCTAGTTATTTTTGTTTTGTTTTGTTTTGTTTTGTTTTCAGGGCTGACAAATGATTAAATTAGTCAGGTTTCACAGATATGGGAAAAATCAAATCCTACCCCTATTCTAAAAAATGGAGGAGACATTATAAAGGAGAAAACAAAACTTAGTTAATCTCAGTTCCAGAAAAATCCTGTAAGAAATTGTCAAACAGATCATCCTCAAACATCTAAAAGACAGCAAATAAATAGGTGGATGCCAACACAGACCTTTCAAGAACAAATCATGTTAAATAAACCTAATTATATTTTTTAGGAAAATGATCAAATTTCACTATTGACATGTAACAGTAGAAAATAAGTAGACAAAAATGTCCATAAGAAGACAAAACTAAAATTCAGTCAACTGAGTATCCTTTCTGTGATAGTAGTCACTAGCAAGATTCAAGGAAGAACTTTAAGATATATGATAACTATACACTTATCTTTCCTGTGGTAGGCCATCCTGGCTTCAACAAAACTGCAGCTTACTGACTATCCATGGGGAAAGTTGTATCTAAATATTTATTGAACCTTCCGTTCAAAAAAAGATTTTTTTTTTGAATAAAATTCTAAAGAAATTCATTCTAAGTCTATTACACTGTATTTTCATAAATAGCTTGCATGACAGTATAGACATATAATAAATATAATATATTTATTAAATATGGAGATCATTCCAAAATAGAAGTTTCAAGCACTATAAGGGCTAGAACTAAAACACCAAATAATCTTGTGAGGTTAGAGAATTCTCCTGAAGAAACAGGATTAATTTTTGGGGGGAAGGGGAAAAAAAAATATATATATATATATATATATATATAAAGGAAGAAAGAAAAATAAAAAAGGCTATACACTTGGATTACACTACACAAATAAAGGCTAGGGAATGACAGACCTATTCTTCTGTAATAGATCTGAGGATTAAAGCGGATTGGATCCGAGCATGTGCCAATAGCACTGCCAAATACAAACATACTGCCTAAATGAAAGGCTGTCTGCAAGAGTTGGTACAGGATTCACTGGAGTATGTTTTCTGTTACAAGCACTGCTCCTCAAGAATAAGCCAGGCCATCTGGAAGAAGTTAAGAGAGCAGTAAGAATGATATAATTCAAGACCACTTTGTTCAAGAAAGGCTAAAGGGGTGATTTTATCTAACGGAAAGAAATATGAAAGGAGATTTAACAATTTTTATATATAAAAAGGGTAGCTGTGTAGACTAAAGGAAGACACTAAGCAATTCTCCATGACCACTGGGGATAAAGCAAGAAGTTTCACACTTAAATACCAACAAGGGAAATTTAAACCAGGCACTGCAAAAACTTTTGAACAACCAGAACTGTCCACAGAAGCAGCTCAGTTTCCACCCCTGGGGTTTTTCAGAGAAAAATTCAGACAACATACATCAAAATTGCTTAAATGATTCAGTGGCAGATAAGGGGGACAGTATCCTGGGTTTCTTCCTGATTCATTTTCTGTGAATTCATCATTTGTTTTTCTCTACATTTTTAGTTAAAGGCAAATTACTACCAGAACAAATTACCAATGGATGTATCAGGTTCTCTTTTAATAATACTCAAAGATATGAGTTGTACCTGTGAAATGTACTTTTGAAACAATTATTATTTGATAACTATTTGACTTTATGTAGAAATTACTGACTTTAAGATTTTTCTTCTGGAGGAGATTTGACTAGATGGCTCTAATGGCTTCTTATGGCCTTTTGTGACATTAAAAACAGATAATATAAATATTTGCTCAGTGTGTTATCAAAGATACTACTGAATCTTTCTCTCACAATATTTTGCCACAATACTGAACATGAGTCCATGAAAGGACAAGAGGCAGTTGGCTCAAAGTGAAATACGATACTGCAACACATTGCAGTATTGCTGTACTGTACTGTATTGGCTGAATACTGCAACACATTGCCCAGAGATGTTATAGACTCTCTATCTTTGGAGATATTCAAAACCCTGAGCAACCAGCTGTAGCTGACCCTACTTTGATCAGGGATTTGGACTGCACAGTCTCCAGAAGCTCCTTCCAACCTTAGCCTCCTGTGATTCTGGGAGATTCACATGCATCTAATACAGATTAGTCAAGTGAAAGCTCTGAAGAATTTAAAAATGAAAGAGAAAAGGAAAAATAATAATAAAAATAACACATGAAGAACATTTCTCTCCTGTTGTGGTCCACATGGATTATATTCTGCTGCATCCTAATTACTTTTGTTCCAACTGGATGTTTTTTCTAATGAAAATTAGGCTGTTTTCTGCCCTCAGAATGTGTGAAAGGGATCCAGTGAAAGCAAAGTTACTGGCTTTGTTAGATGTCACCTTATATGTATGCAGCAATGCAAATAAGCAACAACGCAAAAAAGTAAAAGGAAATTTGGTAAAAAGGGAAACATGATGAGATGCTCCACATAAACTGGAAGTTATAAGCAGCAATTTAGCACAACACTTTAAAACAGATAACATGAAACTACAAATGAGGAAAACAGAGGTTGGCAATGGAAAAATGTTAAAAGTGAAATGATCAAAATACTGGAGAATATTCAGTGTACATGGAAAGACAAGGAGTGAAGGATGCTGCCAAGTTCTCATCCCCAAGATCTTTTACAATATGCATCTTGTGACTGATACAAACTTAGCCATTCTGTAATTGAGGGTTCATCCTTAATGGCTTAATGGTTTTTCATTCAGAAACATCTCTCCCATTCAGAAGCTAGGTGCTTCTGAGTGGGAGACAATCATCAGAAAATATACAAGACAACAAACTGCCCCCTTCATTAAAACTATGCACTAAAAGCTTGTGCATGTTCAACACACACTTACAAACTGTCTCTTGGAAATCAGCATTTATATCAACTACTTTGGAAGCAGAAAGCTCCTTTATTCATTTAAATGAATGAGAAGTAGAAGTGATCATTGTAATTTATTTTATAGATTAGGAATTAAGAGCTTTCATGCAGGAACTGAAAACTCTAGATACAAGGCCTTCTCCAGGCTTCTGTTTTAAACACAAAATTTCCATCTTCCACCATCATGGCTTAACATGATGGTCTAAAAGGTAGGCTTGGGTGGGAATCGCCTTCCGACAGAAGCCATGTCATTGTGCAGTAAAGAACTTACTGTTGTCTTATACTAACAAATTAAGTAAAATTTACTAACAAATTGAGAATGTAATTTTATTTGAAAATGAAAAATAAAGACAAAGTCACTATTAAAGAGAATTCATCTGTGAATGGCAAATTACATCCTAGAGCAAATGCACTCATTTTGCTCAAAGAAAGGATGTGATCTCCCACAGTTGAATAAAACTAGTAGGAAAAATAATTGCTTGATAAATCAGAGTAATTAAATTTTGCACATATGAATGCTACTGCACCTCAGTCTTCAGTGCAATAAGGCCAGCCCTGTAGCACAGAAACAGTACATAAAGCTCAGCCCTTTAGTCCCTGAAAAATCTATTACTGAAGGAAATGGTGCACCTTTTCTGTTAGGTCTTCATTAACAAGGAATGGGAAATCATTCTCACAAAGCTACTGGAATCAGAGCAATCAAAACCAGTGGTAACACTGTCTAGTTCCTGCTTAGCTCCTGCCAATATGTCACCAATCATTAGTGTGTCTTCTAGAATTTTATTTTTTCTTAAACCTCATTTTAAAGCAATAGACTCCTTTGGAAACCTGATAGGTCATTTGTTGGTAGGTCTGCCTTACATGTTAGTGTTTGTGTAGAAGGTAAATACCTCAATGTCCAGTTACTACCTTCCATAGGACAGATACTTCCCCATGCGATCTTTATACTTTAGAGATGCTCTGATTGCTTTGCATTAGTACTGAGAGAAAGCTTTTATAATGATCCCTTCAAATTAAAAAAAAAAAAAATTATAATTTATTAGCTGTTCAAAATATTTTGTACTTAGGGTATCTAACTACAGCTATATACATGTAAGTGTCTACACATGCATCACTTGTTCATACTCTGTTATGCTCTGCAGATATCTAGCCAATGTGGCCCAGAGCACAATTCAGTTTACGCTAACTCAGGGAACCAGCAGCTGCTTAGCTGAATCACTTGCTCAGTTCCAGTGACTACACACTAGATTTTTATTGACTCTAATATGGGCCCACACAGAGGGAGGCAGTACTATATGAGACTAGAGAGAGTAACCTGCCTGTTCTCTGGTTGGCAATGGGTTTCCTAGCCCCATCAGGATGTTTCGTATACTCCAGGGCATCAGAAATGGCAGCAGTTCCTTCTGTGTGGGTGACTGAAACAACACTCTAGCCCACAAACAAAATCCTACATGTAGGCATAACTAATTTAGGTATTTCTGTTGCTATCTGAATATCTGGAATTTGGGTACTTGAACAGGAGCTTTAACTAGAAAGGCATTGTTATTACCATAGTATATGCATCACTGGTAAGAAGTGGCTTATGATGGTTTCCATCCTGCAATTCAGAAGGAGACTAACAGGAGAAAATCACATCACAGGCGCACTCATATATGTCCCTCAAGAGTATAAGGATGAAGACAGCATCTGCTGTCTTCAGAACTGGTCAAGCAGAAAGCACAAGTAAACACTTTGAAAAGGGTTACAGAAAAGTGATTTCAGGGCTTAAGAGTAACTTTAAAGAATATCTACACAGTCAGCTTTAGACAGTCATGAGTTAACTCACTCCATATTTCATATCAGCTTTCATTTGCAAGACATCTACATGTGTTATCACAAGATAACATTTAAGCTAAAAATTCACACCTCAGCTTCTTCATTCAAATTTAGTAGATGGCAAATATGGAGAAACTTGGAGCATGTATAGAGTTAGCCAGTAACCTCTGATTGTTCAGATGTTTTCAAATACTTTGGTGCTAATGCTCTTACTGATAAATTGACAACATATTGGCAAATTGAGACTTCAGGCATCAAAATGACATGAAGCACTGAGGCACTGTATCCAGACAGAAGCACAATGTCATATTAGGGGGAGAAAAAAACAAAACAAAACAATGATGTATTGTTTAAAAGAGAATTTAAGAAAAAAAAAAAAATACCAATAACCTAATATTGTGTAAAAATTAGCTCCCTAAACCAATTTCCCTAAAAAGGTCACCACCACAGCATTTTCATAGGCATTGACCATAGTATATATGATTACGGATGTAGTAAATATACATAGGTATACAATGTAATTTATCCACCAAGTGGTTAGCTATTGTATTGGATTAGATTTTATTAGACAAATGAGTAAGGTCTTTGAGCTTCTTCCCATTCTACATCTTGTGACTGCGCCATGTTTGGCAAAAACTGTAGTGTCCACTGAGAGAAAGAAGACGTGCTGCAGATGCTTGATTACATTTTTTTTTCTTACTTGACTGCAGTGTCTGCTCTCTGAAGAAAGCATTTCATGCAGTAAACTACTGCAAATGCTCAGAATAGGTTGAATTACTCAATTATTACCTTGCTTGTCCTTTTTCCCTAAATAGCTTCAAATTTGCCTCCCAATCTACATGTATATAATCCTGAATATTTATCAGCGATATCTTCTGTCTCCAGACAGGGACAACACTTCTGTTTTGCTCCAAGATTGTTTTCCTTCTTTTCTAAAACAGTTCTCAATGTCTATATGTAAGAGTGTTATATTGTTTTTGTAAGGCACTTATTCTTGAGATTAGTTCCTGTTTTTTGCCTAAAGGATGACATGTTCAATGAAGTTTCCAATCTCTAAAACAGGGTGAAGAAGAAATTATATCTCCCATTTTCAGAATCAAAAGAGCAACTGATGTCAAAAAGCAAAATTAAAAAACAAACCAAAACAAAACAGGTACTTTAAAACAATATGGTTCATCAGAACACTGCCTTTAAGGGTCAATGCATAATTTATCTTAGTGCACATGCAGGGTGAGGACTGCAAAGAAAGACTAATGAGCACGGCAGAAACATACCCTGTAATTCATCATCATAACAAAGCATAGCACAATTATCAGGAATTTCAGCTGCCTGTAGTCTTAACACAATTACATGGAAACAAATTGTTTGGTCTGCTCTGTTTGAAGTGCGAGAATGCTGGGACAAAAAATAGAACAGGATTGTTGTCACCTACATACACAAATCACCCTTTTATGATATGACAAATGTACATTTTCTTTGGGGGTTTTGCACTGAAATTACTTTCAATGCCTGCCCAGGTAAGTCTCCATATTCTGCAACAGGACATGTCACAGAAAACATAGGAAGATGATGCAGTTGGCTACAGATGTTGAGGGGTTAAACCCCAACACCTTTCTGATGCTTGCCAAAGACTTTAATACAGCAATAACTCTCATGCAAGACTGAAAGAAAGGGAAACCTTTAATTAGCTGGAATGTACTTACTTAAAAAAATAAATAAATAAAATAAAAAATCTCTGCTTTTTTTTTTTTCTTACTGAGAAAAGGCTAACATCAGCATCATCTTGTAAATAATTGGGTTTGGTCCTGTTCCTGGTTTTCAGCTATCTGGAGTACAGTTTAGGCTGCTGTTTATTTGACTTTCCTCCCAGAGGACCACTCTTCTGTAGGAGAATTAAAGCTGTGCAATGCTTACACAGACATTTCTTGCACTTCTGATAGCAGAGAACAAGACCCATTCTGAGTAAGCACAGACAATGTAATAGACAATGCTGCAGGGAGCTGCTGGGGGCTCACATGCCTGAGAGACATAACACCAAAGGCCAAGCACCTGCTGAGAGAAGCAGATAGATTGCCTGTGCTATCAGAGATCTCCACTGTGTTTCAGGGATCATGCTACTTAGGTAAAGTGGGACTTTGAGAGCAAAATTCTAATTAAAATAAGTTGGCGTTACATAACGAAGCTTGAAAGGGAAATTTTCTGCCATATCCCTTAGTGACTAGAAGCTGCCTTTCTTTAAAGCATTTATACAGCTCAACCCTAGCAATTTAATGGTTGTGAGATGATAAGAAAATAAATTAGATTTTGGTACACTGTAGTCAAATTAATTGCAAAGGTATATGCGTGACTTAGCACTTAAGATCTTTACCCTCATGGTGACCCATACCAACACTAAGGTACCAGTTTTTCAGGGGAGGCTGGGTAACACACGGCACCCAGCTGATTTTTAGAAGACATCACCATGCTGCTGAAATGTCCTGTATAGAAATATTGTGTTTCAGGGAATGACTAACTCCACCAGGTTGTCCATTGTGGTTAGGACTGCACTGGTGAGGCTCCATTTGGCCAGGGAGCAGATTTAGCCCTTCTTTTTTATTTTAATTGGTTTGTCTCTGTTGCTTTCATGTTGCTCATTTACTTTATTGATCCTGTCTTTCCTCCTGTTTCTCTGTTTCCTGGTTACTTCTAGATTAGCACCAGGATGGGAACTCCCATGGGGAGTCCCACTTGGGCACTTCCTACCAAGTGAACCAGCCAAACTTGGCAAAGGGAAGTTCCTAATGTCTAAGGAAATGGGGAAAATATGGGATGGTCCCTCTTGGGTGTCATAGATTTGGTGATAATCTGTCATACTGCTGTAAAGCCCAGGTAACAGTGCAGCCTCTATGCACTGCCAGTCCTTCTCTAAATTATGCCCATATATTTTATTTTATTTTATTTTATTTTTAATTTAATTTTATTATTTTTATTGTTTATTCCAGTATAACTAGAAGGTAATCCTCACTCATATTTTCAGGAAAGTATTTCTGTCTGCTTTTACCTCATCAGTAAAAATATTTTCTTATTTGTGTTAAGGGGCTATATGGATGCAGCCTCACTAGCTGCCAGACACTGGCACAGAAAAGCCCTTAATCTTTTACATTACAACCAGGCCACTTGTTCTTTCATTCTATTATTCCTACAGACACAGCACCCCAGAGAACATCTCCAGAAACACTCTTCCTCCTTGCTATCAAGGTTGCTTCTGGACGTTTGTAGATATTTACCTGTTCTCTGTCAGTAAGATGAAATACATTTCACTTTCTTTTGCACTTTCTCTTCTAATAACGTTTTTTTTTTTTTTTTTTTTTTTTTTCTGAATTACCTCCAGTTCACTGCACTGTTAATTAGCTTTTATGCATTACCAGAAACAGATGCATCTCAGCAGTAACTTAAGTGATTTCTCTACTGTTGTTTTAGTTTCAATTCATAAGACCTCTTAAACTATTTTAGTCAAATTGTTTTCCCCCTTGTAATATGTTAGCATTTACATAACATCCCTCATTCTAAAGTATCACAATGAAGATTTTAAAAGGGCAGAACAGCTGAGGAAAATAAAAGGCCAGATACTAAGATTTATCTTTGCCTGAAATACTCAGGTTTGTCAAGAAAATATAACATCTCATTATTTGTCAGTGTAGTATTTTCTACATGTCCTTTGTATTATTAAACAAGAATATCTGAGCCTCATCTTAAATCCCAATGTAATGGGGGTTTAAGCATTTAGCAATACTGCTTTAAGCCGAAGTTTCCTATCCCAAACCCCATAGCCTCTACAATACTTGTATAAGAGTTATGCATTATCACGGCAAGGATTTTTTCAGCAGATCACAAACAGTACACAGCTTTTCATACACAGTTTGGGCACATATTTATAGGTGACAAACACTTTCATTTATTTTTTTTATTACCTAATCATTAGAGAGACAAAATGCATTAGCGAATAGTTCAAATAATGTCTGCACCTCTTAACATTACAGTGAACATGGCTAAAAAATTATTTAGCTATAGAATACATTTTTTTTTTTTTTTTTTAGTGAAGAATGAGCCTGACTTACACAAATGTTGAATCATTTATAAGCCTGGGGCAGAGGTTTCCCAAACTGATGGTCTATAGACTCCTGGGGGTCTGCAGCTGGAGGTTTGCTGCTGTCTGGTTATATGATGATGTGGGGATAGAATAAATTAATGAATAAAAAAAAAATGAATAAGAAAATACATTTTAGCTTATCAATAACAATTTTGATAAAGACTGTAGCCCTACATTTTCTCCTAGTAAGTTTGTTCATTTGATTTTGATTTTTTCAAACAGATTGTTTTTACTAAAGTTTTCTCTTTCAGACTCTTTTCTGTTTTCAGATTCATCCATTTCTGAAGAAAAAAAAAAAAAAAGCTAGAGAAGATGTTATTTGTAAGGTATTTTTAATAGGATGGCAAGTTAACTGGGTCTCAGAAAAAGATACGAACAGATGTGTCATCTGTTCTAGGAAGAACTGTGTTGCTCCCTGAAATGCCAAAATGAGCGTACAAGACAAGAAAGTAAGGAGAGGCAATGAAATAAAAGTATAAATTCATGGTTTGGGACAAAATCAGAAAGACCAAAGCCCTCCAAAACTTGAATTATGGAGGAAACTAAAATTATGGAGTCTCACACAAGGAGGGATTCTACAGGTCCCCAAGCCTGCAAAAGGAAGTTTAGGGAAAATGTGCGTGATTTGTTTGGTGGAAGAGATAAGCTAGTTGGGAATAGCACTGGAAAGAATAAATGCCTCTTATTTTTAGCCAAGTTTCAGTTCCTCATCTAAAGTACTACCTGTCCTGGTGCCTTATGGAAGATTTTTAGTTACATGGCACATTTAGAGAAAAATTAAAATTCTCTTAAAAGGAGAGACTCTGACCACCAGATTGTCCCCAGAAGGGAAGAGCCTAAGCGAAATCAGTGAGGCACAGTCACTGCAGTTTCAACTATTGTTTGTTTACTGCCCACATGTGGACTATGACCCCCAGCATCTTCAGAATAATACAGATCAATTTGATGAAAATTTGATAATTTTGGTGGTTTACCTTGCTGTTTAAGCTAGGTTACTTTCCTAGGAACACAACTGCCATGTGTATAACCTGGTAAGAAAGACAGAAGTTAGAAGCATTTCACATTCATTTGGACTGTGGGTGGCTGAGGCTGCAGAGTGGACAGCCACTGGAAAGTCCTCAGTGTCTGCTCTTGGCCATGCTGCCACCACATCATGAAGGGAAAATGGGCCCCCAGCTCAACCTGGCAGATGACAGGGGCTCGAAGATCTTTTTGGCAGGAGAAAATCTGCAACCCAAGACATCTCAGTGGTCAAACCAATCACACAGACATCGATTGGAAAGAGTGGTACCCACCTACATTTCTAAGCAAAATAAGTGCATATTATTTCAGCCCATTAGAGCTTAAAAACATGGTTGATTTTAGGATAACCCCATTTTATTTTTATTTTTATTTTCATTTTTATTTATTTATTTTTATTTATTTATTTATTTTTGTTAAAGAAAGATGTTCAACACTTTTATTTTGTCCTGCTTTAGTTAAATATGCCATAATTTCTTTATACATAATTTTCATAACCAGCTTCTGGATTTGGCACAAGATTATACATGTAGAAGATTTCAGGCCATGGTTTTGCTATAACTTTTTGTCCATGTGACAGTTATTACTGGTCTCAAAAACGTATCCTAAATGACCTCAATGTTATCTTTTAAACAATGATGGATAAAATTGAGTTCAGGAATACATTCAAGAATATTTATTTATTAAAACATAAAAAATTTCCAATTGCAGAAAATGGGCACTCAGTTGTTCAAAGATAATGAGCAATTCCAAACTTTCTCAGTCTAATGAAAACTGTTCTAACTGTGTTAGTTATCTAAGTATTACAAATCGCACTGCAGGATATAAAAGATTCGTGTCAGTAGAGATTTAAGTTCACAAAAGTAGAACAATACTTAATGGTTAGTGAACTAAATTGGAATGTTCCTTAAACAATTCCTCTTCTGTATCTTTGTTACGATGTATTTTATTTCACACAAGCCTTGTGAAAACCACAAATAGTTAAACAGGTTAGGGGCTAACTGCTATCCCAAAATTCAAGCAAAACTTGTAGGTGTCTACCTATAAGCTTGTGCTTCATAGAGCAAACTGATTTTAGAAAAGCAAGAAATTTTGAGAATCACTGCTTAGCACTAAGCTTGTAAGCAATAATGCAGAAGAGCAACTCTAATGAAAACAGCAAATTCAATAGGTAGAACTTTTTCCAGAAATGTAATTTTGGATACTGAACTACACTACAGTGAGAAGCTAAGCTCTGTGAAAGGTACACTGCAGTTTTTTCTGTCTTTGCTTTGGTTTTCACCTAGTGAGACTGCAATGAACATAGAAATAATAATTATATTGGCTTCCTTTATTTCTGGTCTCTCAATAGTTTCTCTCTTAAAAATGCAATGCCACAGCAACATTCCATGTCTTTTCTTTCCACATATTTTTTTATTATAGCGCTCCTGTGAGCTGTTCTATACTGTCTATGCCAGACAATAAACCAAAAGAACAAAAACAGGCTAACATTTGGAGAGAGAGCGTGTGTGAGCAGAACTTCCAAACTGCATGAACATAAGGAGGCTTCTCAGTGCTATCTATGAATTCTCCTGCTAATCTTATGCTTGAGAAGGTACAAAAAGCTTGTTTTAGTCATCAGTCTTTTGACTGATGGGTTCACACATCCACCACAACTGAACTTACCAAACTTTCTGTTTCTTCTAGATACATGGATGTTGCTCCCTCTCATCATTTTTTTTTTTTTTTTTTTTTAGGCTGCTCAGACTATGCTGCAGTTCTTGCCTAACTAACAAGGTCAAACTTTGCAAAATTGTTGTTTTGTTTAGGTGGTTGTTGTTGCTGTTTTTCAAGATTTGTTGGATGACATAATTCCTTTAAAGCAAACAATTCTGTTTTCCCTAGGTTGTGGATTTCCTTTTTATTGTCTGTCACTATGCTCTTCACATATCTCACACTGACCTATGTACATTTTCACTTAAGCGTACTTGTCTGGGCAACAGGTACATGTCTGATCAACCTCACCCTACCTTCATCCCTATTTCATGTTGTCAGCATGTGCCTCCTGGAGTTACTGCTTTCACTAACTCCAAACCTGATTTGCTACACAAACCTCATCCCTTCTGCCACCTTCAGAAAGCCAGTTAGCCTGGCAGAAGACAGCATGTCCCTATGCTACTTTATGCTGCCACAAACATTTGTGAAGCCCCACACCAAATCATATCAGGGAACCGGGGCAAGCTAAAGCTTAGCTAGTGAAAAAGTGAGCACCTTTCTTCAACAGTGCTGCATTATTCTACCTTCAAGTATTTATATTACTATGGAATCAGTATTCAGAACTTCAGATAGTCTGAGCAGGCACAAAGTATGAACAATTAATACTTTAAATACCTCTCAACTTAGTGATCTTGTTAGAGATCATAGTGTCTGAAGCAGAATGCATAATCTTTCCAGCTACCAGCCTGCAGTCTGATTTTTGTTCTCCAGGACATGTCTGAGAACCATCACTTCCCGTTAGCTCAGAGGTAGTGGCCTTTTCTCTGACAGCTCCTTCTCCAAATGGGAGGGTGCCATGTCCAAAAACCGGGATCCCTGGTTTAGATGAACCTGAAACACCTCGGGAGCTTTGCCCATGTGTTCTCAGACTGATAAGGGATTTTCATTTTCCACGTATCCCTCATACTGTCTGTTCATCTTCGGTGAGCTGCAATTTTTAAACATTATTCAGGCAAAAAGATATTACAGACCATTTTATTTTTGGAGATGAGCATGAAGGAACAGAAGAGGGGGATATATTATGGTCTTTCTATGGAATTCACTCTTGTTTTTTAACATTTTAATCTCTTAATTTAAGTAAATAGGTAATTAGTGCATGTTTTCTTTTGCCTCACAGAAAAATTCATGAACATCATCACACTAAATATTCTGCTCACATGGAGTGATCCATACCAGGCCTTACACTTTGGTAGGTTTGCATATCAAAAAGTCAATTAACAGATATAGTCCATTTCCATATGTCTTCCTCTAAAGGTTACTGCAAAAACATTTCCTGAATAGCCTTTAACAATTTAATGGCAGCCTGGCAATGGTATCATGACAAATAAATTTAAGTGACATACAGATTGCAGTGGCAGAATACAAAATATAATGAAGCAATGTATTTCTTATGGAGATGTGACATGAAAAACATTGACCTGTGGTCCCAAGTCATTTTCATAAGACAAAAGCTTTCTTGGTAATAAAAACAAATCAGTCAATGTTCTGAAAGACTAACATAATAAACCATCAGGGAAGCTATTCAGCTGTGTTAACCCCATTTAGTGAAACAGGAGCCATTATTATTCCACCTCTGTACTTAAAGTTTGGTGATAACATTAGCTGCACTATGACAAAGTAGCCTTCTTGATTAATGGGAGATACCTCCAGAAATGGCAGCTAGACTCAGCTTGGAAACACATGCTACCTTGCTGGTCATATTAAACAAAGCCAGCCTGACATTAGGAACACAGGGCCGGGCTTAAGGGACAGGACAGAATATTAATTGCAGAGAAGCTGAGGGTAGTGCAGTGCCCCTGCATGAAATGTTGCCAACTCAGAGACTTATATTAAGACAAGCAACTAGAACATGAAGTGGATGAAAGAGGGGTCAAGAGGTGCAGATATTTTGCACAGGAAAAAAAAAAAAAAAAAAAAAAAAAAAAAAAAAAGAATAAAGGTACCTTCAGTCCATGAATCCCAAACAGCTTCTCAACGGATAGAAACAAAGCTGCTTTGCAAAAGAAACAAAAACGTGTCTCGTGATTTTCTTTGCAAGGTAAGGAAGTTGTGTTGCTTCTTTTTCTACAGGCACTGAAGGTGGGAAAAGAAATTAAGGGATTTACAAGAAATTTGTCATGTAGGTAGAAAAGGATCACAGGTTTTTATAACAAACTGTGCTTTTTAACTGTAAGCTCAGCCTTCCCCACACACTCAGCAGCCATCATTTCCTGAGGAGCTGAAATGTCGGAATGATTCTTTTCTTTACCAGACTCAGTCTCATTTGCAAGTATGTTTACCCTTCTGGTTTCTAAATGAGACAGTATTTGGAAATATCAAGGCACCAGGGAAGAGATCATTGAAGGAATTCTGATCTGAACTGGAAATAACCTGCTGGAACTTTTGCAAGAGAGCCAGGAGACTTCCTTTTTAATCATTCCTTTCATTTTCATGATGTGTTTTTTGGACACTTTACATTATTAACAAAACAACTCTGACCTAATCCATACCACAATCAACTCTACTAAATCCAATCAGAATTTTGTCAATTTGCACAGGGTCCAGTCAAATAAGCACACACACACACAAAACAGACAAGCAACAAAAAACAAGCAAAGGCTGTCCACTGGGAATTTGTGGGATATACCACAGAAACTGGTAAGCCATTTGACTGAGAAGGGAATAAATGAACACTCACAGCAGAATGATAGAGAAAATGAGATAAGTGAAAGGAGCAGATAATATGAGAAGAGCTGAGAAAGCTGAGAAGAGCATCAAAGATAAAGACATGCAACATTTCCGCATGATTCTGCATGATTAGCAACATATAAAATAGCTATGACTGAAAAGGCCATATAAAGTGAGAGTGTTTGAAAGTTCAGCTCAAATTCAGAGGAGTTGTTCCTGCGGATGCAACATGAACAGCTAATTACGATAGACATAAAATGGAGAGATCCTGCTTGAATTCAGGTCTACCAGGCACTGCACAAGCAAATTAGTAGACAATTTCATGCCTTATCAGTTTAAAATATGAAATGATATGGGTAGACAATGAAATAAAACCGAGCAAAAGAAAATTAGTCAACGCCACTGTTATGAGATCTACGCGTGAAACCAGATTATAATTCATTCTATCAGGAGTATCAGCAGGTGCTACATCAAAACATATCACAGGAAGAAAATGAAGGACTTTACCTCCATAGAAGCCAAAACATTCAAATATCCTGGACTGCAGGAGAAAATCCGGTCTCAGCAAAGATGAAAAAATTACTATCCATCATTAACTGATAGTAACATTTAACTGTGACTCCTCCTTAAAATTCTGATAGCTTCTCAAGTGGAAATTTGAAACACCGTAGCATTTTTAAATATAATGTCTTAAAAAAATAAAATGAAATTTCTAGTGCAAAACTGAATTTACATAATCTAGATAACTGCAGTTTCAATTCCCCATCAAGAATAATTGCCAGAAAGTGCAACTATGATCACAAAAGAAGTTTGCTTTAAGAATTTGTCACTTGTGATAGTTATTATAGCATTTTACGTACTTAGATCTGTTACTACCATTTGGATAGATTTAAGTGATCCTGAGTTTGTATATAGTCACTAATCAACCTTTCATAAAAGATGCATGTTATTCAGATGCTTACAATCAATTAACTTTCAAAGGGACTACAGATTTACAAAAAGAGCCTATAAGCCTTATTTTTTAATCCTTAGTTTGTGCAACTGAAATGTAATTTCCACATATATATTGTCTAACTTTTGTAAGAGCCTAGTAGAATGTTCTTTCCTCTTACTGCTACTGATAGAACAGCTCCTTCTGTTACAGACTCAAATACAAAGACCACAGTGAGATGGCAGATACCTGCACAGGAATGCCTTCCATTCCTCAGTCCACATCCTTTGCTCTATCTTTCATATAAGCTTGGCGCAGAAGCTCTCATTAAGAAAGAATGCAAAGATATTATTGCATTTCTTAGAGACCATTTGATTGGGTTGCTCAAAATTATTGTAGCCGGTATAAGCCCCCTGTGTACTAGCTGCTGTGACTTATTTTGCTGAAGAAACAAAGTGGTATGAGTCCTTCCTAAAGGTCAGCCTTGCACCCTGCTCCTGAAAAAGCAGGAGCAGAAAGCACAGTTCCCCAGGGGACACTCTTTCCCTGTGCCAAATCTTTATACCCTTGTGGCTTCTCTTTCTCTTCCCAATGGAAAGAGCAGATCCAAGCTCCATCTTTGGTGCAGCAAAATTCAGTTTTGCTTGCAGTGCTGAGAAACTCTGAATTAACTTCATTCAGGAAGATTATACTGTACCTTTCTCCAAAGGGAGCCAAGAAAGTGTGTGATCAGACAGTCTTCCTCTATTTACACAAAACAAAACAAAAATATTAAGTAGATCTCACATTTGGCACTGTCAAAATAACTTAGAAAGTCTGTATAGACAAACTGAATGTAGATTCCAAGTGAACCACTTTGCTGTGGAAGGATTTATTCTCTCTTAATACCAGCTGAATTAATCTTGAATGGAAAGAGGAGCAAATAAAGATCTCATAAAATCAGATAATCAGAAATAAAGTTAGCAAGATAAAGCGAATGAGTGCATGTCTTGCCCACAAAGGCCTCTAGACAACCTCAGAAGAAAATCACCCAAAGGTGTTATAGCAGTTGACCATATTAAGGGAGTACAAGGATTGCAATGTATTGAAGACTCTCAATTCCCCAACTTCCTAGATGATTTGCAGACAGGGAAGGGGTCAGTGGTGCTTACCTCTTCTAGCAATTAGCTCCTCCTAGAAGAAGGGTCACAGGGCCACAGACCCAGCCACCATCATTCTGCAGAGATGACTTCTATTGCTTCTTCTAAAACACCTCTCCAACAATATTCCTCTGTGTCATAACATAACCTTTGGTAAGAATACACAAGAGAGTTAAACAAAACTCCCCATAGGTACAGCATAGGCCCTCTGGACTTTTGTGAAGTGCCACAGGAAAGAAGTGGCCATCATCATAGTTAATAGATGGATCTAACGTATTTTCCAGCTGCAGGGAGCTCGATCTCTGCACTACTCCATGCACAAAATTCTCCCTAACCAGAACAAAACAAGAGTCTCCTCAGACAATAGCCACATGACTTCTTCAGCCAGTTTCATGCCCAAGTCCAAAATGAATTTATTTTGCTCTGGTTGGCAAACACTTTAAAAAAAAAAAAAAAAAAAAAAAAAAAAAAAAACTTAGATATTGCACTGAATAATTTGACCTAATAGCAGCCTGACTGACTCCCTGTCCAAAGGTGTTTGTGACATTAATTTCTGTCTCTTAGATGTTTTGACTTGCCTGCATTTTAGAGCAGAATGACTGTTTACAGGATATTATGTATACAAGCAGTTTTGCTCTTTTAAGTCTTCGCTCTGAGAACAGGGCTAGCCCTAGGCAAAGCCTAAGGCAGAAAGTGAAATACATTTTTTAAAGGCTGTTTGTTAATTGAGCCCTAAACTGCTTCCCTACTCCTTGCCAGTTTTATCCCAACATAAGAACAAATCAATGTTAAGGCACTCTGCCAGATGCAGAAGACTCTTACTTCCTTGACAGCTGAGATCTCTCAGCACTATCAGAATTTTGCTCAGCATCTAGCAGGATTCAACCCTAAATTGGCCACAATCTACATATGAATATTTTAATTACATATTCCTATGAAGAATGAAAGCAATCAGCAAAGCATAAACAACTAACAACTTGTAAACTGTGACAGTAAAGATTTTATAATTTCAGCCTGTTTATTATGTTTGGACATTACTATTTAAAAGCTTGTAGTCAAAGCCATAGCCAGCTAGTTGTCTTCTTCACAAAAGAAAGGTGACAGCTTTATCAAGACATTGCTGCCCTCCTGCACTGAGTGCAGAAAATGATGAAAAAATGAAGAGGTTTCTCATACCACTAGCCTGAAATGCATCCTTTTCATGAAGGCCACTAGACTGAAGTAGGATGATCAGTAGTCTTTGTGAAAGAAAACGTCTCCATCTAGCAGTAAGAGGATGTCAGAGAATTTGCTGAGGACCAGCAGGTCTCTGCTGTCAGACCTGCATCAAATGCCCTGGAATGCCATGAGAGACCCAGCTCTTGCATCATTTCCAGGGTGACAGTGCCTAGAGGAGTCAAAAAAGAAAAGCAAACAAACAAAC
Organism: Aythya marila; assembly: GCF_965140915.1. Taxonomy (NCBI): domain Eukaryota; kingdom Metazoa; phylum Chordata; class Aves; order Anseriformes; family Anatidae; genus Aythya; species Aythya marila. The sequence goes on from NC_139046.1 coordinate 14,834,701, forward strand.
AAACAAAAAAACAAAAACAACCAGCCTCCACTGGGGATGGAGCCAGCTCCCAAAAGTAGAAACTCTCCAGGCATTATCTTTTGGCATTTTGTATCTGCTTCAGGACATAGCAATCCATTGTGTAGATCAAGAGACAGCTTTAAGAGCATCTTCTTACCACTTTGACAGTGGCTTTTGGCAGCTAGTATCTCCTTTGTCACTCCTGTTGCACTCTTGCCCATCGATGTCCATGCTGCTACAGTGCTCCACTGTTGACATTTTACATGTTAAATATATATAGTTTATTACATGCCAGGCTTTCAATATACTCCCAAGATTCTTAAGTGCCATTATAGCTTCTAATGCACTTTGATGGCAGTTTTCCCAGTTGATTCTATGATTCTTCTGTTATAGAATCATAGAATATCTCAAGTAGGAAGGGACCCACAAGGATCATCAAGTCCAACTCCTGTCTCTGTAGTCATTCAACATACTAGAGTTAGTATTTCACCAGCTCTGTTTCAGCAGTGTCTGATTGTCACCTGAGAACAGCTGCTGCTGTGCTACTCACAATAAGGGTGAGTATATCATGCAGTGAGCATCAAATACAAGAAAGGGCCTAATACCTTCTACTACTTCTGCACTATGACACAGTTGGACTTGAAATTTATTTTCATAGTCATGAAGATGATTTACTTGCATGCAGTTTTAACAGCACCTTTCTGAATCACCAGGAGGCTGGAGTATTAACTCCAAAAATCAGATCAAAGTTCACAGATGGGAGAGATCTAAAATCTAGTATCAGCTGTTGGTGCCAGCAATTAAAGACAGCACTGATGGCCTAGTTGTTAATATCACAACACGTCAGACAGCCAGGGGTGGGGTGCCAGCAGACACAAGGCAGCCCAAAAAAGAGTCAATGTAATGTCAAGAACCAGAAAAGAAAACAGAAAAAGCCAGGAATGAAGTAGTGCAGAGGATCTTTGTTGAACATGCAAAGCCTAAGGCACAAGAGCAAGGGATAGGTAATTATGGGGAGCCTAGATGGAGATTTGAGCTGCAGTAAAATAGAAAAAGATGGTGAAACCTTTAGGATGAACATGAAAATAGAGTGAGGTGACCCTGGCAGAGCCTTAATACTGTGAGTAAATGGATTCTAAGAAAGAGCTTGATTGAGCAGCAGTCCAAATAGCTGGACTGAGCAGAAAGAATTTAAGCAATACAAGAGGAAACAGACTAGAAGACATTTTCAGCATTTTCTTCAGAAAACTCACTTTGTATAAATCATTTTTTAAAGCATTATTCATCTCTTTACCAGACTACCAAACAGCCAGGCAAAGCTGGGGAATAAGCCTGTTTGGTACAGCAAAGATCAAGGTGATTTAAGAGGGAGAGAGACAACTGCTTGGCTAGTTTTCCTTGTCTTTATTTTCTACTTTAGGTGTGAACGAGAGGAAAAGTTCTTAGTAATAGAAATGAAAACATTCATACCTTTTATACCCATAATAACCTCATGAAAAAGGCTAAGCCAGAGGGGAGGTAAAAGCTGCGGTTTCTGTAGAGAGTTTAGCCGTTTGTATATGTAGTATCGTAACAGTCAACTCTGGGCCAAGGAATTAGCAAGTGGTAAAAACAAGCAAAAATTAGACAAAAAGAAAACCAGCCTTCAACCCCGCTCTTAAACCAGTTTGGTTTTGAGATGGGTTCTTTGGGAGGCTTTTGTTTTTCTCTGTCTTCTTTTTTATATTTCTTCCTCCCCCTCCTTTTTTTTTTTTTTTTTTCCCTCTCTCTTTCTTTTTCAAGGGGTTATGACTGGTAAATAGAGAAGGACTTTCTCAGTGTCATAAGGATCATCATCATCCACCACTGAATTGTGCTTCAATGAAAATAAAGACCATAAAATTAAGATTCCAGTCCAGTGATTTGATCTATTAAATAGCAGCTTCCCATTCCCACCTCACCAAGCCTGCTTCCTCCATTAATATGTTTGGACTGTGTTCAATGTACGTGTTCATCTAATGTTCAGAAACACCCAAGTTTCTGTGCAACTTCCACTGATTCAGTTCTTCTATGTTCAACAACATCCTAGACAAAAGTCTACTGGCTAGGAACTTCTTTCTGGATGAAGATGCCTTCCTCTCACCCCTTCCTTATTCTGCTTTTCCACACCATTGTGAGATCTCTCAAAAGAGAATAAATCTGACACTGACATGACATTTTCAGTTTAACATTAATATCTTACTCCCCTGCTACTGAAAGCTTCATCAGTTTCCAGAATATTTTCAGTCAGGGTAATGAAATTTATTTATTTATTTATTTTGTCTTAATGCTCAACTTTAAATCATCTGCAGTCATTCCTCTTACTTTTAAAAGTGACTGGGTTATTGATTAAGAATGTCCTAAGTTATAAAATAAAACAAGGTCAAAATTCATGTCATATTGCAGCTCTGACCTGTTCCATCAGAATGTCACCATATTTCCTAAAAACTTTGATGAACCTAATTAGAGTCAAAGGTTGGGACAGGAACCAGGTGAGTCTCAAAGACTTAGTAAAGTTTTGTTCTTTCACTGAATAAACTGTTAGGGAATTTGGTTGAGTTTTGCTATAAATTAGATGCTCATTCATGTCACTAATCAAAGTAAATTTCAGAATGTGTGAAATCAGACTTTTATGGTGCATTAGTATCACTAAGGTTTATTATAAGAACTACAGAGAGATAAATCACTATAGAGAGGCACAGAAAGATCCAAGAACTTCCAAATCTAACATAAACATGATCAAGTATAGGATGAAGAGAGTGATTTGAACACAAGAATGCCTTAATCCAGTGCACTTTTTATTGGCCTAAACTTTGTCCTCATGACTTTGGTAAACCTATGCCTGACAATTTTACTGTTATGAACAATCATCATCATCAGTCTGATTCTTCCTGTCTTTGGATAGTACATTTTCCCTAGCAAGATCTTGAATGTCATGACAATGTTTAGATAGGTCCTCTGTAATGTTTAAGACAAAGACTGTTAAAACATTTAAAAGACATGTGTGTGTAAGAAAGAGATTGAAATTACATATAATAAATAGCAATAGATAGCCCTTACATGAACCCATGGCTGAATTCATTCTAAGGACTCTCTCTTTAAGATGTCGATGTTAATTCCCTTGAGCAAATTACCTCCTTTGTGTTTAGTCTAGGGCCATCAGTTATGCAACGTATAATTCACATGGCTGTCAAAATCACCAGCATTAGTAATCAAAAATCATCCAGGGCAGTCATAGATAAGCAGACTTCATCTCTGGATTCAGACGTCCTATCACTACAAGGTTGAGAGGACTCAACTTCTCCCTCCTGATTTAGTATAAAGTTGAAAAATAAACGATCAGGAGAAATTTCATTCCTCAGCTTCAACACTGCAAACAAAACCAAAATGAGTGAGTTTTTATTGGAATAAACATGGCAAATAGCAGTTTCTCACCAAAGGGATATCTGCAAGTTACCTGTTGTTATCTGTTATATCTCATTAATAATGTACTATATTACATAGAGATTGTTAACAGATTGGCAACAGGTGATTATGTAAGTGGTCATTGGAAAGGACCTGAAAATGAAAACTGTGAGATATATATATATACGTAGATGTATATTGATCCTCCAAAAGGTCCAGTCCATAAACAGCACATCCTGGGATTTGGTTCATGTTATACTCTTTAGAACTATATCATAAAGATTGGATTGGGCACACAAGTTATTTTGGTTTTAAGGTGTTTTACTATTTATAAAACACAACTATCTACTATATACAACTATCAAATACAAAACTGTTTCAGCTTGAAAAGTTGCTTAGACCTGAAGTAACACAATCTAAAGCTATGTAGTATTAATAGGCATTCCAGACTGAAATCTCTTTACCAGTACATGTAACATTTTGATGATAAAGGCAACATGTTAATTCAAAATACTATTTGAATTAAAGTTAGATCAAGTCCCCTCTTTGACCCAGCTTTTCAGCAACTAGTTGATTTCCTTTCATTGGGGGGTTTAGTTCATAAACCTTATGGGTTTCCAAGAGTTCCAGCATTTTTTAACAAATCATTACAGCTCTCTATTAAGAAAACTGAAAATTAAAACCCTTAGCTACCAGCTAAAATGTTTTAGAGCCAAGTTAACTTGTAATTGCATTTGTAAAAGTCGCATCTTACCAATCAATGTCACACTCAATGAAATAAGTTCACTCAGCCCACAAGGAACAACTCCCTGAATCCGGAAAATTCTGAATGCAGACTGAAAGCAGATATGGAGAAGCAGCAAAGAAGGACTGCACACTACGTGAATACCAGCTCCTCCACCATCATACTAACTATGCTCATTATTTTCAAGAGCAAAAATATTCCAAATACAAATAACACAACAACAAACTTCAGAGAAGGGAAATACTGCAAACATACAAAAAGCTTCCCAGAAAAGGCACTGTAATTCAATGTGAGATCCAATGATCCTCGCTCTCAGCACAAGACTTTCAAGAAAGCAAAACAGAAGATATGTAAGCTTCCAGACTGAGACTTGCAAAAAGTCCAGTAACAAAACACAACTGATTTTCTGATCATAAAAACACAACAGATTACAACTAAGTACAATTCCTGTAATTTTGGAAGGAGAAGTCTGAGATGGAGAAGTAGAAGGAGAGGAGGAGACATGACCATTTCACACTCTATACTAATTCCTCCACTGACTTTCTATTGTGGGAGACTTTGAAATCTACAGTGGAACGTAGAGTTTGAAGGTCACTGATATCTACACATCTCTCTAAAAGTGTACCTTGAGCTAGTTACCTTAAGATTCCTGCAGGAGAATTAATATTTATTAATTAATAAATTAAAATTAATATTAATATTAATTAATATTTTTAGGCAGGATTCTACATGGGCAGGAAGAAACCAAATGAGATTTAATAAGAGCAAGTGTAGAGTCCTGCACCTGAGAAGGAACAACCCGAAGTATCAGTACAGGCTGGGGGACGACCTGCTGGACAGGAGCTCTGAGGAGAAGGACCTGGGGGTCCTGGTGGACAACAGGTTGACCATGAGCCAGCACTGTGCCCTTGTGGCCAAGAGGGCTAATGGGATCCTGGCGTGCATTAAAAGGAGCGTGGCCAGCAGGTCAAGGGAGGTGATCCTGCCCCTCTACTCTGCCCTGGTCAGGCCTCATCTGGAGTACTGTATCCAGTTCTGGGCTCCCTGGTACAAGAAAGACAGGGATCTCCTGGAAAGAGTCCAGTGGAGAGCCACAAAGATGATATGGGGCCTGGAGCATCTTCCCTATGAAGAAAGGCTGAGAGACCTGGGTCTGTTCAGCCTGGAGAAGAGAAGACTGAGAGGGGATCTCCTCAATGTATATAAATATCTGAGGGGTGGGGGACAGAAGGATGTAGCCAACCTCTTCTCAGTGGTTTGTGGGAATAGGACAAGGGGCAATGGCTGCAAGTTAGAGCACAGGAAGTTCCGCACTGACATGCGAAAGAATGTCTTCACAGTGAGGGTGACAGAGCATTGGAACAAGCTGCCTAGGGAGGTTGTGGAGTCTCCTTCTCTGGAGATATTCAAGGCCTGTCTGGACAGCCTGCTCTGGCGGGGGGGTTGGACCTGATGATCTTTCGAGGTCCCTTCCAACCCCTACAGTTCTGTGATTCTTCTATTTTGCCCTTCTGTTTTACAGTACAGTAAAACTTCACTCAGAGTCCTGTTCATCTACATTGATCATAAAGGGACTATCAATGATTGACTGAGAAGCAGAACTTTACATCATAGATCTCTGAGATTAGATATGCAAAAGGTTACCCCTAAGGTTCACAGAAGAAGTGTGTAGACTTTTCTGGCACAGAGAAAAGGGAAATCTTGGTCAGAAAACACTGTGGGGTATGCCAGGGGGAAAATAAATAAATAAATAAAAACAACTAAAAAAGCCACCCTAAATAAAAATAATTTTCTGTCTGATGTCCCCAGATCAAGTTGATATCTGGCTAAGGTTGTGCAATGTACCTGTTAGACCTGAAGAACTCAGATGTACTAGGCAAAGCCCAGATGTTTTAGGCACACAGGCGTCCCTAAGACATTAGACATTAGGATGCCCTATAAATTAGGATGTATTACAGAACGTCCCTGCACTTACTGTTACTAGTAGGGCATCCCAACTCTGTATTTCATTTTGGATTGCCCTATCTCCCCAGGCAAACCTCTCTGCCAGCCATATAATTCACTAGGTATTGTCTGCAACACCCAAGCCCTTTACTGGATATAGCCCAAACCCCATTTGGCATTTGGACTGTCCCTCACTGATTTTTCTGGAAACGAGATTCCCACAGACATTTGAAAATTATTTTTATACCACATTATAGATACAGAAATTTCTTTCAGTAGGTAAACAAGCAACATAATACAATCATATTTTTATTCCCATTGTCTTTATTCCCTCACAACATGCTTAAGTATTCCCTAGAGCATATTATTAGATACAATATAAAACCATGACTGATTATAATGATGAGTGATGAGAGAAAAGTGTCCTGGCAGGTGTCTAATAGAATGTAATCACTCGACAGGAAGCGTCTGGTACCATTCAGTAACAATATCTCTCAACCTCAGATTTTTATTTTTTTTTTTCAGATTTCAATATCCAGAAGCCATCCATCCCATTTTCTTTCAGTTTATAAAATTTTGCTTCCTTTTACCCACAATTATTGACAAGACTATTGTCTAAACGAATATTAGTGCTTTCTTAATTAGCAGACAATTCAGCTGTGAATCGCACAAAAAGCCTTGTCTATTTTAATAAATGGTTACATTGCTTTACCAGTGCCGAGCATTTAATTACTCAGAAACTGCATTTCGTTTTTCCATGTGGTATTTTCCTAGCATTTGCACTGTGCTTTAACCCATGGAATTGTCAAATAGACTGAGAGTTTTATTCCTAACCTAGGTTTCCTATGAAATATCAAAAAAAAAAAAAAAAAAAGAGGCAGTTAATGGCTTGGAACAGGAATCCTTCTGTGCCCCTGATTTTCTGTCCTCACCAAGAGGACACCTGAAATCTGTCTGCCTCAGTGCAGTTAAGTTACCTGTATACTTCTCTACGAATCTGTTCATCTCAAAATATTTTAAGATTTCTACTTACATGTCATTTCCCCCTGTTTTCCTATGGCTTTTTAGTATGTGTAAACAAGAACTGAGACCTCAGGCCTGATTCTTCTTTACATTTGTTCACAACAGCAAATATAAGGCAAGACTAACTCTTCACAGAAGCTGCCCAGGATACATTTGTCAACTTCAATAGGACTTAACTAATTTATACCAGCTCCAAACTTTGCTTATGGTCTTTTACATTCACTTGGCCGTGGCACACAAGATTACAGAAGCTGCAGTGCAGGAAAGTGAACAATTCAGCCCTCTTCCCTCCTCCACCCACATCTTTCATTTGTGTGTAAAACACCTACTCCATTCCAGGAGATACACAGATATGCAACATCAGTAAACTAATGAGGTATAGCCTTGAGGAGAGTCAATTCTACGTGCCTCAAAAGCACCTACCTTTGGAAACACAGGGCAAATGTTCAAATGTCGGTCCTGTTTTTGTTAATTAGTAATAAAAGCACATGAAAACCTAACACTGTCTCCACTGTTGTTTATAAACTAAAAAGCTCCATACGGAATGGCAGTAGATAGCCGGGGTGGGTAATCTGCACAGTCTGTTCTGGGCACCAAGGCTTTTAATGGATTGCTTTTTATCATGCGTCTCAGGAAATATTTTGTCTGATCGATGACTGTTGTATATATACTGCCTGAGCATATTGCAGTCCCATTTCACGTACGGATGTTTTGACTTGCTAACTCAAGTAGAAGAATGCAAGTAAATGATAGGAGTATTTTGCATTTCAATATTAAATGCATTCTGGTTTTAATTAGTAGAAGAACAAGAATTGGTTTACAATAAGGTCCACTAAGCCACTTGCAGCACCATCTGCAAAGAATGTCAAGGGCTCTGAGTTAAGCTCATATTAAAAGTGAAGCACTACAACTGATTCTGATTCATGGCTTACCACTCCTCCCTGGACCCTTCAGATATCTCAGGTGTTATCTCCCCTTTTATCACTGTAGCCCATCTTTCTCTTTTGTCTTCATTCACATGGCTGCCCAAAGCTACAAGTTCTGCATTCTGCCTCCAAATATGTTCTGTTCAGCCTAAAGATTTTTCTGAATCCTTCTGGGTGAATTTCCCCAAGATGAGAAGACAAAGTCATGCACTTCTTCAAAAGACTCGCATACAGGTGCTTTGTGTTTCATCCCTAACAGAGCATCAGAGTTTCACCTATAGTGAATAATTTAATATGAAACATACCCATGTAAATGCAAACATCATACCACTAGTATGGGATATCCTGTGATGGCAAGCCCTATATCTTTATCAGTGCCACACAACAATTTGCCAGCAAAGCAGTAACAAAGCTTTAAATAGTGCCCTTTTAGTAGGCATTTAAGGGTGTTTGATAAAACTCAGCTTACGTATGAATGTAGAAACATCCCTAAGAGAGTTTTTTATTTTCAGATAACAACTATATTAGTTAAGAGATTTGATGATATCTTTAAAGTCGCATAGCAAGCCCATAGCAGAGCTAGAAATAGAGCGCATAAGTTCAACTTCTAACATTCTGTTTGCTACTTAACTTTCTGTCTTCTTATCTCACCAGGAGGTAACTTGCCTGGAACAGCAGCAGGTTACAACTTCAGTACTCAGAACCAGTTTTGCTCCAGCTCATGTTCCCTTTACCCATCAATAAATTGCCAAGATAACTTGCTCAGGAAAAGGATGGGGCTACAACCTTGGCAAGTTTAAAAAAGCTGAGTTAAATCACAGTCAATAGCTAGGGCTGGTCTTCAGAAAAAAAAAAAAAAAAAAAAAAAAAATCCATTTTTCTATGAGTCTCATAAACATATTTTAAATCCTTTGTAGAATGCCTTCATTTATTAGTATGACAAGGACTTTCTGTAGATGAAGTCTCCTTTGCTACACTGCAGCTTTGCTAGTTATCACAGGCATTCTTATCTGACCAACAAAAGGTTGATCAAACATTCTTTTTATTTAATCAGTATTTTTATTCAAAAGTTAAATACAGTCTCAGTGACCATTTATCTTACACATAGATAAACGACTGTTTACTATCAGAACATGCTCTTCTACTAAAAGATTTCCATACTGTAGTTTCTGAACTGGCAGGTTGGGTTGCTGATAAAATTAATAACCTTACAAATTTAAGGGGGTCTCCAATGAGCTAAAGCACTCACATTGGCATGCATGAATGATGCTTCAATGCCATGTCTTTCACTCAACTGCTACCACGTTGAAATAACTAGTTGCAGTGTTTCATCAAAATGCAAATTACATGACAAAACACAGCTGTGATAAATGACATAAGACAAACAGGAAAGACCGTAACAACACCAAGCTAAGGAATGTTGACTTGTTCACTTGTAGCTATTATCAGTACCTAAGGAACAGCAGAGAGGTCTATTAGTCCCGCTGTTGGGATGGGCTACCATTTCTCACACAAAGCTAGAGAAGCACTGTGGGATTAGATTCTTATCTGTAGCTCCTAGCCCTGCATTTAAATAAACATTTTTCTTAATTTGGTCACAAACTTTTAAGCCTCGTTCCATTACTGAAGCAATCGGGTTGTTTCATTCCCATATGCTACTTCAGTCTCGGTTTTGGATGCTATTGTCAAGTTGACCAAGAGAGGGCACCCGGCCCTTTTCTACATAGACCCACGTTGCGGGTTCCAACCACTGCCCAGATCCAACCAGCGGCGCTTTGCGCCAGGACTTATCACCTGCAAGAGAAAACGAACATGTCCAGTGACCTGAGTGAATCAATCAGCCAGCATGTAACAAATGCCCCAATGCTCTAGAGAAGGGAATCTCTGGACTGGTTTCATATGTATGCCTCACGAGCTGAGTCCCATACAGAAGCCCTTGTGTGATATGAATGAACCAGTGAATACCCAAGTATTTTCTCCATAAATACCTGTTTTCATTTCAAAGGGAGATGAATCAGAAATAGCCCTAATGATTTTCATGCCTCTGATGTTCCAGGAAGCATGTATGCATGCTGGTGCTGAGGCTGACAGGACAAGTTAATTTGCTTGCCCTTCCTGATATAGGAAGTGGCATTTGGTAAATTGTTGTCAGACCACTGAAATCTAATAACATGGATCACTACAAGACCATTACTGCCTCTGAATGCTACTGGCACTATATGAGTGAATAACGACCATGCCATCTTTGACAAGGGGACATGTAACCCTCAGGGTATTCAGGGAGAGAGTGTGATTTCCAAAGCCCGGTCAAAAGAGGTGTTCAAAATTATAATGCTATTGGCTGAAACACCCTCCCTGTGGATTTTAAATATTCGTGACAGTGATAAATAAAATCATTCTCTCAGCCAACTCTTTTCAAAATCATTTACAAATACTCTGTCCAAAACTGCGTATCATTACAATATAGAAAAATATTGGTATAAAGACATGTCTACTTTGATGCATATGTACATATTAAAACACAGATATTGCCAGTTCAGAGATTAGATGAAAAATCTACATTAATAACATCTGCTTAATGGCACTTTAAAAATACAATTTCTTAACACAATGTACCTGCCAAAGCATTCAGCGGATTTTACATCATGTCAGGGAATAGCTGGCAATGCCTTCAGCTGCACAGGAAAGCTAGTAATCAATGAGAAGAAATGCAATTCACCATGCTTGATAGGTGAGCTAGTGAGGCAGCAATACTTCTGAGAAAATGTCAAGAGTGACATGTGGGCACCTTCTTTCTCTCTTCAGTCCTGAAGCCAGGTTTCACAGGCAAACTAACACTATAATTACAGGACATTTCTATTGATCTCAGCACAAATTATCAATCACAGTCCAGCAGATGTCAGGTAAAATTGCTCAATAAATATACATTTCCTCATATTTTGAGCTGCAAAAATTGACATTTAGGCTGTCTTTCATGTCTCAAAAACCTTCTCATCATTTGCAAATAAAAGACATACACAATAAAGATGTCTCCTTCAAAAGATGTATACTGCAAATAGCCACTCGATCCAGTTTTAAATTTTGTTATTTTTATAGACTTATAGCAGAGTGATCTAATTGCAACAAATATAGATAAGAACTAGAATAATCACTAATCTGTACAAGTTCAACTGCAGAAGTCATTGATATGGAACCTCAACTATGAGGTTTAGGTTTTGCCTGAAGCAATAGCTGTTGGTAGTCCCACTGAAAACAGAACATACTCTCAGAGGAATGCTATTAGGGGAATGGCAGGCAAAAAGAAAAAAAAGTTTGGTCTTTAAAGCATCAAGTCAAAAATTTGCATTATGGCTTTCACAGATAACTGACTTCTGCAGCAATCTTCTCTCACCACATTTCCCAGTATCTCATTCTTGCTAGCCATGTCTAAACAACTTCTTTTTCCCAGGATCCAAGGCTTGCCCAAGTTACAGTTCCATTCCACCATCAGTACCTGCCCCTGCTTCCTCATATCTAAAACCAGCCTCTGCACCATCTGCCCAAACCAAGGACTAATTCTTCTCAGAGAAACAGCCACATCACATCCTATTAGCACTCCATTTAGGATATCACTTGGTTCTTCCATCACTCAGACACAGGCTTTTCAGGTCAGGAGCTCTATGTAACAAAACTTCACTGTTAACATTGAACAAAGAAATGATAGCAACAAGGGAAGTATCATTTAGATAATTTTTATATTTCTCTATTGCTACCATAAAGCAGCTCAAATCTGACGACTAAATTGTAATTATAGGAACAGACCTCACTAAATTGCAAAGACCACAGAAGCCCTAATAAAGCCCTGAAGATACAAAGTCCTTCCCCATGACCAAGAAAAAGACAAAAAAGGGTCTGCCAGCAGCAGATTATGAGGACACTACTGTAATGCCCACTAGGTCTGTCCTTAACAAAACCGTATCCCATCCCTAATAGAGACCTATCAAGCAAGACATGTCCGTAGCAAAATTAGGCTGCTAGGCCTCTGCAGCCTGCCAGTACACGATGGTAGCCTTTCACACAAAGTGGGTGCACATAGCAAAAAGAAGGGAGGAGGGAGTGGGTGGAGGCATGGACTTGCTGAGGAAAGGCAGAGAGGGCAGGCAGCCTAAGGGCCTAGCAGGTCCTGGCCCAGCACAGCCTGGTAAAACCAGGGGACAGTGGCTTCCTCAACAGGTGCAAGCTCAGATAGCACCTTGAGGAGCCCTGGGGACCTCCTGCCCTTCTGGAGTTGTTTCCCATCACAAAGGGATGTCCCTCTGTTGGTCATAAGTACACCTGCTGAGGTAATGAGAAGGTCCTCAGCTGTTCAAAGAAGTGACCTTGATATCTCTTCTATTCTACTATGGATGCATCTAAACCCCTTTATTTAAAAATACCTTGGAAATTTGGAAACTCTATTCAGAGAGGAGAACAAATGGACAGAGTCAACTGACTGGAGACAGGCCTGCATTACGGTAGAAAGACACAGTTCTATTAACCAAACTGAAAGTTATTTAGGAAGGAAAAGAGTCAGATGCATACTAAATTTCTATAAAGTGATACCTGAAATACACCCAACATCTTTATAAATATGAACATGGAGCAACAGCAAACTAAAGACCTTCTTCAGAGCTGCCAAGACTGTCTAAAATCAGTAAAGGAGAATATCCAAGGAATCAAGCAGTCACAGCCTCAGGACAGGATGGTAGAGGTCTAGGAATATGATGGAAAGAGGTCACAAAGTGAGAGCTGGATGGGCCAAGTAAACATGACTACCTATATTTTGTCTGATTTTGAGGACTAGAAAGAAGAAAGGAATAAAAAAAATAGAAATTCAGGGTATCTGCATCAGCAGAACAGATTACTTCAGTGGAAACAATACAGGAGAAAAGTTATTAATAGGAAATTCTGGTTTGGACCACTGTTTCTGACCTTGCAAATGTCTTCCCCAAAAGCAGCTGCTTCCATTCATCACCTGTATGGGAAACAGCATGGGCAACTCTGCTCTTCTGACCTCCACTGCAGCTGAATGCCTAAAGAAAGAGGTGTGATTACCTTTCAAAATTCTCATACATAGCCAAGCAGCTGTGCACAAAACACAGAGGATGGGGATCTATCTAATGAGTCAATTTGAGCTGGGACTTATTGAGGGATTCTTAGATTTACTGCAACTGCTCTACAGACAGCAGAATAGCATCCTCAAGGGATATCTATTGAGTTCTTTTCCCAGAGGATTTCACCTTAAAAGAGGTGCTGTTGCATAGTCTATGTCTGAAATGATAAAGCCCACTAATATTCTATGAAGTTTAATTTGAAGAGTATAAGTGAAAAGAGCAGTTTCACATTTGATTTGAAAAGCATTTCCCTGCAGTGTTTACAACCCATCTGAGCACAGCACTGGAGCATTTTATTCAGGGGCTAAACCGAAGTAGCTGATTTCTTGCTCAGGGAAAAAAAAAAAAGTAATATTAGAAGTCCTTTTGATCTGAGTCATAGATGAAGTACTTCAGATAACAAAGATGGAAGATGTGAAGTGTGTGTATGCCCTGATCCCTTATCATGCCCAGTCTTGGCTGCTGGCTATTTTGTGACAGCCTTAGGCAGCACGTAGGTGGTGCACGAGGCTTTCCCATAGTGGGAATGCCCACATCCACTGCAAGTCAGAGGCTATACAGGCAGAAAAAGATAAAAACCTTGGTGCAATAGCTCTGAAATTCCAAGTCTCTCTTTCACTCAGCAGACACTGGGAAGTAACAAGAGAAGTGTATGTCTCATGGTTTTAGTCTCATTGTGTCCCTTTTTTAGGGTCTGAAAAAAGCAAGGACTTGATCTATAAGCGGACTACCTAAATTCCAAGGTGTAACTATTCTTTCATTTTTCTGTTATTATTATTATTTATTTTAATCTGGGCAGTTACTTCAACTTCAAGGCAAGACAAAGTTCTCATGGATATTAAATTTTATATCTTTGCCAAGCAAGCTGTAGTTGCTGTCTTGCATATTATCTTTTAATAATTTTTAGAAATACTGCAAAGAAATAAATCACACTTGGAAGAAAGAAATTTGTCAGAAAGGGGTGAAAAGGTGCTTATGCACAGTGATGTTGCTTATTGAGTTTTTTATTTTCATTAAACTGTGCATCCATTTGTTTTGGCTGGGATAAAGTTAATTTTCTTCATAGATGCTCACACAATGCATTGTTTTGGACTTTTGATGAAAGTAGTGATGATAGCACCCCCATGTTTTTAGTTGTTGCAGAGCAGTACTTACAAAGTGCCAAGGACTTTTCTGCTTCTTATGTTGCCCTGCCAGCGAGGAGGTTGGGGGTGCACAAGAAGCTGGGAGGGGACACAGCCAGGACAGGTGTCCTAAACTGACCACAGAAATACTACACAGTATGCCACACCATACTGTGTGGCATCATGCTCAGGAACAAAATTTGGGGTAAAGAAGGAGGAAGGGAGTGGCATTTGGAGTGATAGTGTTTGTCTTCCCAAGAAACCATTACATGTGATCAGCCCTACTTTCCTGGGAGTGGTTGAACACCTCAGCTCTTTGAATTGCAGTAGAATTTGTTAAATGTGATGCTAAGGAAAAAAAAAAAAAAAAAAAAAAAAAAAAAACCAGAAAGAAAAGAAACAAAAACGAAACAGAAAAAAAAAAAAAAAAGAAACAAAAAAAAAAAGCACTACTAATAAGTTTAAAATACGATAGATGTACCAGTTCTCAATTCAAGGCTTTAGCTGCGGCTGTGAAATCTAAAATTCTACCAAGGAGACATTGTGGTATCAGTATCAGCTACACACAATGGAAGCCTTATAACCCTATTGGTACATTGAAGTATGATGAAAGCTGTTCATATTTAAAGAAACTTTTTACATAGTAGCTGCTATACATTGCTGGCAACACTTATAAAATACTAACTGTTTTATAGCTGATTTTATACTGATTCCTATATTGCTTAATTAAGATTTTACTCAGGAGCAGATGGCTGTCTTCATTAAATCATGATATATTCTACACAAATGGAAGCAGCGAAGCAGCTTTTTTTTTTTTTTTTTTTTGGGGGGGGGGAATACACTAATTTTTTTCAAACACACAAGAAATCACTCTGAAGGGAATCTAGACTATAATCATTCAGTTTGTTTTCGTTAGAGATTATTTACAATAAACTTTGAAAATTTTTGGTTTTTAGCAAACAGAAATCTAATCTAGTTGTCTTTTGTAAAAAAAACAAGAGCAGATTTCTATTATTGAACCTAGTACTACATCAATATTCATGGAAGTACTTCCAGATACACATAAATAACAGTCCTCCTATGCTAAACGTTGTATGCAGACAGAGGTAGAAGAAGCCAACATGCAAACAGCTTCCAAAATACATAATAAAACAAGAATAGGACAAGAAAAGTGTTTTTTGTTGTAGTTGTTGCTTTTTCTTCTCCCATTTCATAATGACAAACAGAATTTTGGAAGATAAAGAACATTTTCCAGGTCCCAAAGACTCTCTTTGGCAGATAGAAGAATGAACCTGCCTCTCAAATGACGTTGTCTTTTCCTCTTGCAACTTCACTGAAATAAGCTAGTAGCACAATTGGCAAGTGTCACATACACTGATATATTTTGTAATAATTTCTAGGGCATTTAAGAAAAAGAAAGCCCTTTCTTAAATATTAGGATACAGTCTTCTCATCACTGCAGAAGAGAGCAGAGTTGAAACTCCCAGATAATATTCTTATTGCTTCATTTACTATACATTGATATGCAGAAATCAAAGAGACTGAGCATACAGGCAGCAGTCAAAAGCTCCTTCTCTCTTGTGCAGAAAGATTTCTGAGGTAGAACCTCAGAAAACCGTTTTATGAGTCTGAAATTTCAGGTGCACCTCAAAATCTCTGGAAGTACAAAGGGAGAGAAGGGCTTAGATACAAAAGTTACAAAAATATGCTGTTGAAATATGGTTTGGTAACAAACAGTACAGAATTGCTCGTCTTTCTGGGCTCCTTGCTCCACGTTTTCTGTTTCCCTCAAATCCACACCTTAGTCCTTCTGCATTCTAATTCATATCTTGGAATCCTTTTTCCTCTGTCTTTTTTTTTTTTTTTTTAACTGTCTTTGAGTTCAGACAAATTCTCCTGTACAAATTTTCGTATTAAGCTATACATTACAGAGTAGTTATTCAATAAACATCTAAGCTGGAATTGTGCACGTATGTGTCTGCTTGCTAAGCTTAATCATTAGAGTCACAGAATTTGTGATTACTCTGTACAACCCTTATTAGGAGAGGACTAGATAGTCGTATCCCCTTCTACCAATGACTAATTCCCATATTAGATTTGAAAACAAGATAATTAAACTTATTTTATATAATATAATATATACTTATAAAATTATATATAATTTATATATACAAGAGCACATCAGATAATTATTTACTGGTGATTTAGTGCAAATACAGAGACAAGAAAGTCTCTAAAACTTGGAGACACACATCAAGGTATATGTATCCATAAAATAAATAAATTTAAAAAATAAATAAATACCCCAAACCCCACTGCCTTAGTGTGCTAGCATTTTCAATTCAAATTCAGTTTAGAAAGTGTTTCAGCTTCTGTGCTTGTTGGCAAATTGCCTAGATATTTTGCCTAAGCAAAAGCTAGATATTCAGTGACTGACTTCTAAGCCAACATTCAGAGAAGGTCTTTGAAAAGGAACAGAATTCCTTTTGGAAGCCAGTTTGATCTGGAAAAAAGTTGTAGGACAAGAGAACCATTAATCCAATATACAGGGAACCAGTTACTTGGAGAGAAAAAGTATAGTTCTCAAAACACTGGACAAACAAGCTAGGCTCAGTGAGCTGCTTTCATCACTTTGTCACCACTTCTACCAATATTTACGTTTTATGTTTCCCTCTCTCTGGTAATCCAAGGAATTTATTCACAGATTTCTGTACCCCACATGTCTCTGAACCATCCCTTGGATGGAAGGGAACAGCACAGACAGGCCACAGCACTTCACTTTGAGGTGAATAGGAATGACAGTAAGAGGGAGGCCAGAAGAGTTTAACTGAGAAACACTCCTGGGAAAATGATGTATGCTGAGTATTCAAACAAGCAAGCCTGCTCTCACACACTTCTGTTTGCCTGCATTATGCCTCATTTATACCACATACACCTACTCAGCAGGTAAGAAAATTATGCTTTCCCCCATTGCTGTCAAAATGGAAGAGTAGCCTTTCCCTAGCTTTATTTCAGAACAGTTCTTAAAGGAGAGGTATTACCTCAGGGAAGGTAGCAAGTGCAGGAAATTTCTGCTCCCCAGAAGATAGTTTCATACACTTACAAACAACTTGGAGGCAGAGAGCTGTGCTTTGCAGCTGTAACCATAGAAACAGATACCAGCACCTGCATTAATAGGGAACTGGAATCCCACCCTGCATAAATTCCTTCTTCCAAAAAATGTTTACCTACTGAGGCCATGCAATTAAATAAACATTATTCCATCCTCTCAACAATATGGAGCAGACTCTCACTGCCAGGGACAAAATTAGAACCTCATGGGCTTGTGGCTTCCAGCTCAATGGAGAAACCACCTCCCAGACCTCTACTGCCTCTTTCACTCTTCCATTTTGTCTTCCTTTGTCCTTCTGTTCTTGAATTCCTTCTCTTTCCCTTCATCTTTTTCAGACATGGTCTTCACACTCTCCTGCACTTCCCCTGCTTCTCTGCAAGTAATGCTGAGGAATAACCAACCTTTGAGGTCAAAACTTATTGTGGAGAGGTGTCTTTTAAGGTGGCTGCCCTACAAAACATGGATACCAACTTTATTCCATATCATCTGCACTACCCTCTGTCAGAAAGCAAAGGATGATATAGCAGGCCACAGCCTGGAGTGTGTCTCCACCACTCCCAGTTTTTCTTTTCCCTTTTGCTGGCTGAGGCACCAGAGTGCTAGCTTTCATGTGTAATTAAAGCAAATGACTTCATTAATGAACAATATGTATTGTGTGCTACCTGTAGCATCATTATGCTAAGGAGAAAAAAGAGGTTATTTTATATTACTCTTTCTAACAGGGTATGTGTGTGAAACCAAATAAGCCCAAACAATTTCTTACAGAGATAGACTTTCTTGTATTTCACAGTAATAAAAACGTAAATGCATTTTTGAATATATCTGGCAAACACAGCTAGAGCAATAGTAAAACTGACATGTTGAAGTAGTGGTGATATCCTAAATTTGACATCTTTTTCTTCCTAATGCATCAGGACACTAGAACCAATCATTCATAAAGTCTCCTTTGAGATTTATGGAGTTGAGGATGAAGTGACAGTCCACGGCTGCTGTTTTACATCTACTAGAATGCAAAACCAAAAGTGAGCAGTGCAAGGAATGTACTAGGCAAATCCTATTGTGCTCTTAAAAGAACAAAAGCTGAAGATAATTTAAAATATCATTCATACAACCCTATTTCCAGACAAACAAAACATTCACAAAACATTCCTCTTTTGAGTTGATTTCTTGTGTAACTTAAATAATCTCCAGATATTTGTGTATAAATAATTAACTGATATAACCCCTTGTATTTTACATATCACTTCATTCTTACTGCTGGAAACAGACACAGAGGGATGGAGGGAAAGGCTGATAAGTTTTCCACTGTCTCAAAGAAAATAGCTTCACTACTCATTCCCAGGTGTCTGCCTGATTGCCATGTTTTATTCCATTAATTTAGTCCAGGATTAGGAGTGGGAACCAACTAAATCCCTCCAAGATGAAACCCAAGTGTGAGTTTGGGACTGTTTCACTCCAGAGATGTCTTCCTCCAGGCAGGGTGAACAGGACAGTGCTCAGCTGGGGTTTCTCTACCCTAAAGGGTCCTTTGGCCATCTTCCACATTTGAATCTCCAGACTCTTTCATGCTACTTGCAAGGGCAGGCAATACACACACTTCAGGCTTCAGCGTGCCTTTGGCAGGCTGCGAAAGTGTTTAGGGTATTTCTGGAACTCTTAATAACATTAAAAAAGAAAAAAAAGTTTCCATCTTCCTTTTTTCCTGTCTCCCCCCACAAAGGGCACTTTTGAACAAGAGGATATTTTGACAGGTTGTCAAATACAGTGCTACACACATGAAAAGATGTTTTTTAAGTGGGGGTGGGGAGCATGCATTGCTGGAAATAGCAAGGGATAGAGACTGCATTCATTATGCTTGTACTGTGAGCAGCCCAATGGTGATGATGTGCAGAAGCAAAGAAGGGGGGGGAAAAAAAAAAAAAAGAGAGATTGAGAGAGAGAACTTTGCCTTTGCATTCAATGCACTGAAAGCTGGAAGCAAAATTATCCCACCCACCTTCAAAAGAAGACCAGAAGAAGATCACCAAATCCCATCCAAGGCTGACACTATTCTGGTCTTTGGACACGTACTGGTCTAACTCATATTAAGCAAACCAGAGTAGTAAGGAGCGACCCCAGTGGAATAACAAGATCATGACAGTAGCAAGAATTTCAGACTTTTTATTACTGTATTTATTAAGTTGGCTATCTGTGTTCTCTGCAAGTTAATGATGTAAATGCAGTCAATCATTTTGCAGTTCAGTGCAACACTGGGACCATCCCAATTGGAAGGGCCTCATTTAAAATATGCTGGCTAAGATCTTGAAGCCCTTGGTTGCATTGGGAATGCACAACTTCAAATTAGCTCCAAAAATGTTGTACAAGAAAGCCAGAGTCATCATGTTTATTACTTTGCTTTGCTGAGGCTTTGAGTAACTTTGTGCTTGCTGCTGCATTTCAAAGCATACCTTATGGTTTTAAGTCCTGTTTCCTGAACCACAAATGTAGACTCTCAAGCATTTTCCACATTGCCAGCAAGTTCAAGGATCTGAGAACTAAGGGATATTTATTTCCTTGGGAAACACCAAGCCTTGTTTCAGGCATTTACAGAAAGAAGCTAAGACCTGAGTTCCTACTGAACATTTTCAAAGGCTGCTGATGATTTTGTTTCCTATTTCTGAAGCAGCTTTCAAAAGGTAGCACTTGAAAGTAATATATTTTCCTGGAGATCTCAATAAAAATTCATAGCAGCAGCAATAACAAAAGAAACGATATGTGACCAAGCATGTTACTGCTAGAGCTGTCTTCATTTTCTGCATCACAAACAAAACTTTTTAAGGCAAAAATAAGTTTTGTTTGTTTGGAAAGAAAGTGCTGCCTTTGCTCATCAAGGTTGCACTCAGGGTCAGGGGTGATAGACTCTACTGTTTGCAATTACAGACAATGATCACAAGTAATCACGTTACCACTTCCTAACAGCTACATAATGTATCAGCAAACCTTGGTTACTGTCCTTCTGAGTACATCTTATTCACTCCATCTACAAATCAAATCTATTGTGATGACTGAATGGCTTGCCACTTGTCAGTCGAGCTGGCACCTGACTATGCATGTAAACTTATGTGCACACTAATTGTGAATCAAAGTGCATCAGCTTAACCCACCACTTCTTTTGTGACTGCATCAGGCCAGGAAGAAGACCTTGGTAGGTTGTGTAGCTCTACTGGTGTGGGATAATTCCTTAACATTCTATGGGAACAGCAAGTAGCTTTGGTAAGTGTTGTTCTGTACTCTTAACCGGTAGAAAGGAACTGATTCATTTCACATGGAATATTATATGTAATACTTGTGCTATGTTTCAGCTCAACTTCTGCAACTGAAAATAGTTGCATGAGAAGCACTACTACAACCCACTCAAAATCCATGGATCAGACTCAGAATAAATCAGAACATTGCCTAAAAGTTTTGAGGTTTCTTATTTGCCTTCTATTTTTTGTTTGCTTGGCTGGTTTTGTTTTGTTTGCATTTTGTTTGAGAAAAAGAAATCATACTCTTTTCATACTTCTCTTCCGTGACTACATACTACATTCTTACTCTTTAACATATGGACACTGAGACCTTTAATTTCTCATTCAAGAACTGGCATTTTCCAAAAGCTATTTGTTATCAAGAGGCTTTAGAGAAAAGTATAGAAGCTACAAATTCTGCAAAAAAAAGGCAACATTTTAGTAGCATGGACTTCAAAGTTGTATGAAAATGGGTATTAGAAAGAGCGTCTCTTTAGTACAATAGCAGGGGACTGAAATCCACAGCTAAGCATGACACTTTTCTACTTGGATTTAAGGAACTAGGAAAACAATAGCATGGCTGATATAAAAACATCAGGGTTCTTACTCACAGAAAACTTGTGAAAACATCTTCAGTGAACACTGTCAATTTGTATTTCCACAGAAGACAGCAAAGCAGTGCTAAAATGCAATTAACCAAAGGGAAGGAGCCAGGCTCTGACTCTGAGCCACAGCCTGAATTTACATCTATGGACATCCACAAAGCCCAGCTTTAGCTTCACTGCTCCAGGCAGGGAGAAATTTAGGCTCCTAGCAGGATATAATTTAATGGCTCTTTTCAGGCACTCAGAAATTCTTTTCTGTCAGACAGGATTGTCTGAAATTATGCTTGCAAGACAATTGATGATCATCAGCTCCTGATTGGCATGGTGAAATAACCCTGTTAAAAAAGGCCACTTATTTGACATTGTTACCTTAATGGTTGTGACTGGTTGTAAGCCAGCGTAATTGATGCCCTGCCACTTTAATAGCTACTGTTATTAGAATAAGCAGTGTAATTGATGCAATATTAATAACATTCATAATGAAGAAGAATTAAATTAATGTGCACTGTAAGTTAGAGTAATTGTACATTCTAATTAAAACTTTAAGGAGTTTGGAAATAAATAACACTGGAATGTAACACTGATGTTTGCCTTTGAAATGCACATCAAGTTCCTACATATGAAAAAATAGATGTTTTTGGCAGATGTTGCATCTCTGAAGAAGTGTGAAATAGAAATGTGCTTTTCAGGGTTTTACAGAGGAGCTAAGTGGTAGATGCACTATAGCTCAACACTGCAAGATAGAAGTGTTGCAATGATTATGGGTCTGTCTCCATTTGAGCTGTAAAGACATCCTTGTTCCGTCTGTACTCTGACCAACCCAAACCAGTGTGACTGTGGTGAGTATGCTTTATCCAATGTACCTCACTAATGCAGCCATAGCGTGTTGTCTCCAGACTTGATCCCTGTAAGTTCACAACTGCCTGCTCTTTGCTATAGTCTCAAACACATTCATGTGCTTCAAAATGGGGCCACCAGACTTTAGCTCTCTACTGATTTTCCCTCTGCAATGCTTGAGAGACCAAATCAGCCATGTGTTTTAAATGGGATCCTGAAGAAGGCAGCAAAATGAAATGAGAGGAGACCAGGTGAGTGCTGCCCAAGCCTGACTGAATGCCACAGATCTGTCCAGCCATAAGGACACCAGCCTCCAAGCTTCCAAGATTAAGTGTAACTACTTTCATGGCAAACCAGACTGAATCAGCAGTTGTAGTATGAGGGACTGTCAGTAAGGGTATCCCTTGAAAAATCTACGCTTAATCCAATTTCACTTGGAAAAGCAGCCGTTATGAGATTATACTTATTTGAAGAGACAGCCCTGTCTTAGGGGATTTCAGTGGCTGCATTGAAGAAGTGGAAGCCAGGAAACAATAAGAGAAGCTTCTTGATTGAGAGAGATGAAACACTTTCAGATTAATCATATTCTGTTGCTGAAGCTGAGCTGGCTAGACTTCCCTGGCTTCTATGTGGTAGAAAAGCAGGGAGAGGAGTGGAGTCTTTTCACTTCCCATGATTCTTCCCTGCCCCATAAGTCTTCCTAGAAAGAGCCGAGAAGACTGCTTATGCAGCTAAACAGCTAAAGGGCACTGGTAATTCTGCCTGAGAGAAGGAAAAATTTTTTTCTCTCAAGAAAATAAGATCACACCTTCATACAAAATAGCATGTAGCAAATACCTAATAGGTTTCAATCCCTTAAGGTAAGGCTTTACATAAGTTATTTGAGGATACTAAAGATACATTTCTATCTGCTATTCTGTAGTTTACCAGAGGAAGAGAGACAACTGCAGCGTCTGAGGGCTCTAAGGATGCAGTGAGACTGAACAGGATAAATTAGTCCCTACCATAGCACTACTGAAGTCAATGATGAGTCAAGGATTAAGCTGACCAAAAGCCTGTTTTTCATTCATCCTTCTAAGATAATTAGTATGTTAAATCACTGATGCAGAGAAAATATGTATTGCAGAGTGTTTAGACATAAATGTGGGTCTTGGTAAGTAAACAACTGTCATAAATATAGCTTTGCACCCAAAGACTGGACTCATAACTTTGCAAATAGCCACTCCATTTGAAGATCTTAGAATCACCATAAAGTAAACAGGAACAACAATGATTGTATATTATTTCTGTACATGGCAGAAACAGATCAATAAGACCAATCTCCTACTGAAGCAGTAAGGCATGAGAAGGTACATCATGATGGGGCTACAGGTCACACAGGTTCAAGAGAAGTAGTAGATAGACACTTAATGGACTACATTTGTTATAACCAAGTCTTTCCTTTGGAGCTTACACACCATTGCTACAAAACATTCTGTTATTCTTTTATGTGTTTTTAGCATAAGATTATTAATCATTTTCAGATCACGAATGTAAATGTTCATCTACATAAACAAAGAAACATACCTCCTTAAAATAAACTCTTTGAAATCTCTTTCATCAACACAATTTCATCTTTTGGCAATCATGAATTTGCATTAACGCACACTAGCAAATATATTTGGGAAAAGATTAACAAAAGTTCTTTGTCTTTTTTTTTGAAGCTTTATCCCTCAACCCCATTTTCCTGCTCAAAGCAGATTGCCACAGGGGTGGTGGAGAAAGCTGTCTCAGAAGACAATTCCCAAACATCCCGTTGTACAACAAGAGAAGTTGAGGTGCACTCCAATTCAGGTTCAGCTTGAGTTATGTCATTATATCACAGGATCCTGAGCTTGCCAGAATAACTTTTAGACTAAGCTATAAATTGAAGAGATAACTAGTATTCCATGGCAATAGCTTAGTTGCATAGACAAATTTATTTGAACCGGCTGAAACAGCCTAACTCAATCTGTGTTAGATGGCCAAGCAGATTGCACCAGCTTTCAATTACTCCTCAGTCATTCATGACTATATTAGAAATCTGCCACAATAAAGAGAATATTTTTTCAATTTTATTTATTTATAGCTTAATATTCAGATTACATGTTCTTTGTTTTAGCAGTCATCAGATTTGGGGCTACATAGGAACCATGGTGAACAGCACCACCATCACCCTCTCTCCCCCTTTCCACCCTTGTTTTCTTGCCAAGATTATTTCAGAACATCTTGTTTTGTGACATTATCTGGGCTTCTGACACAGTGGTAACAGATTGTTTTTTCTAATGATTAGTCTGCTGAAACAGTTCAGGCCAACTGTGGTGTTTTGGCTTAACAGGGATATTTGTATTACTGTTTTCAGATGACCATTAGATAATCAAACAGTCCTTTCTGACTGTCAGTACGTGAAAGTATTCGTGATTTTTTGAAAGTTTTGATGTTTAATTTCTGCAAAAGTAGAAAGTAAGTATTGGCCACTTCCCGTCAATATTTTAAGAGACTATCTTTTCCGGAATTCACACTGGATACAACTTCCAGCAATGCACTGAGCACTCAAAAGTTATAATTGCGCTAGTGACAGACTGCATAAAATCAACAAGATTATGCTAACATTATAAGAGTGTAAGTCAGCTCAAAAACATGAGTTCTATTCTAGTTAAACTTGATCCAAGAGATTTTGAAAACAAGGAGACAGCTGAACTTCTTCTCCACCCCAAGTCAAAGCTCGCTGAGTGGCTATGTAAATATTTAATTTCCTTCTAGAGTTAGCATCTTCCACTTAGAATTTCACTACCTTAAAAAGGCAGACATCACATGAGGATGTATTTATGCTCCACTCTTCACACAGAGGCACATAGAGAGAAGATACAGGAAACAAAATCAATCCTTGAAACAGTTCAGCATGTGACTGAGTTCTCCAGTAGTTTGTTATGCATATGGTGGATTTCTGTGGCTAAAACAGAGTGCAGAAAGTCACTTCACACTCTCCCTTCCCATTGCTAGGTATACATTTTGATTTCCTAAGATCTTAATATATTTACATGATGGATTTACAAAAGAGTGGCAAGGCAACTGGTCCATCTAGCTTAGATACTTTTCTTCACTTTATAGTGAGTAATAGCATTTGTTTAGTGTAGGATCTTAAGAGCAGATGTAGACCAAATTGCCTGATAATGCAGCTTAGCTATTTAGCTAACAGCATATTTAACTGTTATGGATGGGATTCCCAAGTAACCTAACTTCAGTTATGGAAGGTCTAGAGGTCTACTTCAAACTGGTTATCAGAACGTACAGCGGTGGTGTCAGAGCATAGAGCCAAGTCCTCTGTAAGGGCTTGGCTCAAGGAGAGGACAAGAGAGCACTTAGAGAAGCAACTTCAGAAACACCCTCTTTGCCGTACTTTGCAGGTTTTTTTTTCATTTTCTGTGGGTGAGGATTTGTGCTACCACTCCAGCTCTCCAGCATGCACAGATAAGCTTAAACCTCTGGTGTAGGATAAAATGCTTCAACCAGGACTTCATGTCATTTTCTGCTGAAGGGTAAAGGGCCAGCATGAGTCAAGACAGGTTTTATAAATGCAGCTAACAAAGGAGTGAATTCCCTCTGACAAGTGCGTGAGGTGTTTGTACCAGACAAATTAGCAGTACAAAGCTGTGTGTTTAATTCTGGCTGAAAGCAATTGAGAGGTACAAATTGTACCAGAGGAACTTTCTAAATTGAAGAGAACACAGGAAAGAGGAAGAGAGAGAAAAAATTAAAATGACCTCTACACAATGACAGTTGAGAGATTATAAAAACTTTGCAGTTTCTAAGGGGGAGGAGAACAAGGCAGGGAGACAAACAAGTAGTCTGGAAGTTTTTCATGGGTAATTTGTTTCTGAGAACAGAAAAGCCCCACTGCCATGCCTTCTTGGATTATTTCCAGTGCTACAGATGAACCACTAGTTTAGTGAATACAAAAGCCAGAAGTTTTTGTTGTTGTTGTTCCATTCTTTTTTGTATTAGCACAAAGGAAGACAACAACCATGTCAGGAAAGATTGGGTGGGTTTAATTGAGTTGTGGTTGTATCCTTTCCTGTGTTTTCTATCATGTCAATTTGCCAAGTGGCCATCAAGGTTTTGGCAGCTGAAGCAACCCAAGTATACAAGGCTGACATTTAGAATAGCTCCAGGATTTGCCTTCCTCCCGGCAGCACTATCAAGAGGAGCCTTAAGCATTCTTAAGTTGACTTTAAATCAAGATGTCAGCTTTGAAATCAGGCTGTCTTTGTCATTCTTGTCAATAATACTGAACTTGGCTTAAGCCCTGTACACCTTCATGCATTAACTGGACTGTATTTGGAGCTATGGTGCTCTAATACATATCACAACCCTTTGTCTTTTACTAGGGATTTAGAACCCTCAGATTTCATTGGGTGGTTCTTCATATACCTTTAATGGGAAAGCACAAATGCTTCTATTCTGACTGTTTTATTAGGTTTTGGTTTGAGTAGGGTTTGATTGGTTGGTTGTTTTTGAGCAAGGTGGTGCAACAGAGCAAAAGCATAGCAAAAAGTGGAGAGATGGAATTGTTGCATATGTGTTTATACACATTTCTGTCTGTCCACAGCACAGATGGAAGCTTAAGACTAAGGTGCTCACAACTTGTAAAGGCTAAACAATTGCAAATGTACACCAAAGGCCAAATGGAAAAAGGGTCAAGGAAGTGTCTATAACAGCTAGCTACAAGAGAGCTAGACAAGATAAAGGAACAGGATTATGCCTAGATTTTCCTCTTTCATCAGTTCAGGGCTATTACATTGAAGAAAGCCCAAAGAGGTTTGTCATAAGAGGAGTTCTGGGAGGAAGCACAAGACACGGGGTTGATATTTAGCTTTCTAGCACATAGCTCATTTGTATAGCCAAAGTCTTGATCAGAGGACCTTGGGGAGTTCTGCTTCACTTCACGAGGAATGAAAGAGCAATTTTGAAATGTGGTTGTTGAATTGCATTTAAATTTCAAAAGTCAGACACCTGAAGACCTGAACTATCCAAACTGAGTATTTTGGCTTGTTTCCACACCTTTTGAATTTAAAACTATGAAAAGATGTTTCAAAGGCATCAACTAGCATTGAAATCAATGGAAACAACTGAATTCAGCCTGAACATCCAGGTCACGCTTGTGACTGATATACAAGAGAGTTAATCCAGATTAAAGGAGAAGAAGGATGCATAGCACAATAGCTACTGCAGAATGTCTCCCACCAGCACACAATAAAAACGTATACAGAACAGGTATTCTAGAACAGTTGTCCTTGAATACATTTATTATATAACATCTTTGTCAGTTAATGGCATGATGCAAGTAGGTTCCTAAAGCAAGAAATAAAAAGTAATTGTGAACAGAATTGGGTTATTCCCATCACGGATTGAAAGGGGTGAACTAAGAGTATCTACTTTTATTTTCTATGGAGCAGTTTCCATTCCAAAATACCTGAGAGTATTTCACAATGTATAGAGCTTTAGAAATAGACATGCACACTGACAAAGCTTTTTTAGAAAGTGAAGAATAACTTAAGAATTGGGGATAAATGAATTAAGTACAATTAAAATATGAGTAAGAGCAAGATTTAGTCAAAAATAAATAATAAAAATCACATTTTACCCAGCTCTGAAAGAAAGATAAAAAACAGCCTTTCACTAGCATAAAACAGGATATGAATAAAAAAGGACCTGTAACCGATGGAAGTGGCTTTGTTATAATACAGAGAAAACTTTTAAATGGTAAACCTAGAATAGCTCTGACAGAAGAGATTCATCATGGTTTAATGCAAGTATTAGGTGACTGCTTCAGCCACAGTATTTAGGAAACTTCTGTGTTGTTTTTCTCATCACAACTATTTATAGCAACCTTTTCCAAAATGACCTCTTCCTCAATATTCTGCAGGAGTTATTATTCAACTATTATGCCACATCAGCCCTGAAATAAGGCATACCACCCAAAATGTTGTTATTAATAGGAAAATACATTTGAAAGATGTTATTTATCCAACATCTTACCATTAAAACAAATGAACAAACAAACACCACTAAGGCAAAAGAATGAAAGATTAAGCCATCTACTAATCCTGTGCAGCACAAGTCAGCATATGATCCTGATCTGAGTCCTCCCATGCCCTCATGCACATGCCAAGCAGAGGGTTAAAATATCCCAGTTTTGCTGGTTGTTAAGTGAGCAGTATCCAAAGAGTAGTACCACCACTTATAGAGTGGCTGTCTAAATTGGCATTGGCATTAGAAGATGAGCAAACGCAGAGTAATGATTGTAATGTGCTGCTCACTCTATGTACAGAAGCAATCTTGGGATGGAAATCCGTACCTAAGGCAAAGTTAAAGAGGAAGACTAACTCTACAGAATAGAATAGTTCAGTTGGAAGAGACCTCCAAAGATCACCGAGTCCAACTACCTGACCACTTCAAGTTCAAGCACATTACTGAGAGCACTGTCCAAATGCCTCTTGAACATTGACAGGCACAAGGCACCAACCACCTCCCTAGGAAGCTTGTCCCAGTGTTTGACCACCCTCATTGTAAAGACATTTTCCCTAATGCTCAGTCTGACCCTCCTCTGGTGCAGCTTCATGCCGCTCCCTGCGGCCCTGCCATCACGTGCTGGGAGCAGAGAGCAGCGCCTCCCTCTGTGCTTCCCCTCTTCGGGGAGCTGCAGGAAGCAACAAGGCCAGCTCTGAGCCTCCTCTTCTGCAGATGGACAGCCCAAGTGTCCTCAGCCTCTTCCCACAGGATATCTCTGTCCAGGACACTTTCAAGGACCTTAACATCCTTTTTATGTTGCAGAGCCCAGAACCACACACAATACTGAAGGTAAGACTGCACCAATGCTAAAAGTATAGCAGGAGAATCACCTCCTAGGACCAGCTGAGTACGCTGGGTTTAACACACTCCAAAATGGAGGTTGCCCCCTTGGCTGTCAGGGCACACTGCTGACTGGTGCTGTGCCTGCTGCCCAGCAGCACCTCAAGGTCCCTTTCTGCCAAGCTGTTCCCCAGTCACTTGTCTTCAGTCTATGCCTATGTTTGGCACTGCTACATCACAGGTTCAGCACCCAGCATTTTCCT
The DNA here is from genome assembly GCF_965140915.1 of Aythya marila. Lineage (NCBI taxonomy): Eukaryota > Metazoa > Chordata > Aves > Anseriformes > Anatidae > Aythya > Aythya marila. The sequence goes on from NC_139046.1 coordinate 14,863,971, forward strand.
CTGGTAAATGTCACACTGTTGCTAATCGGTCAGTGCTCCCATCAATCTAGGTCCCCCTGCAAAGCCTCTCACCCCTTCAGAGTCAGTAGCACCTTCCAGTTTAGTACCATAGGCAAACTTGTAAGGGTATACTCCAGTTCCACATCCAGATCATTGATAATGATGTTAAAAAGGACTAGCCCTAGAACTGAGCCCATGTTGCCTTGTTTACTAGGTTCACGTCATTTACATAAGAACTTCTATCTAATGAAGTTTAACAGGGATGGGAACCTGGGTGAGGCAGGACCAGATGAAGCTCCAGTGAGGCTGGAGTGCAGTTGCTGCAAGTAATGTTGTTACTTGCCAACATCTCTAAAGGAAATTCTTATCCATCAATGGCTGCACAGGAATCCCTCTGTTGTAGCACAATAAAATCTGACAGAACAGAGTACCTTGTGTCAGGGAAGAGTTTCTGTTCTCCTTGTCTCTATCAGTCATATAGCATACATCATCACACTAAAATATTCTTTAATATATTAAATATATTTGTGGTGCAATTTTTGATATAACATGATATAAAAAATGTGAATCTTCACTAAAGCAGCCCTACATTGTATATCTAAAGCCAAGTATCACCCACTTTAGTGAAGTGGGTTTTTTTGGTGATCAGGCAGTGTTTAAAACTCCACCAAGCACTGACAATACCATCAAACTGAGATTTTAGTAAGTGTACGTATCTGAAAGCTGTCTCTGGCAGTATAAGGAAAACTAGTACAAAATCTTCATAGAATCAGAGAGAAATAAAACCCAAATAAACATATATGAAGTAAGTACCCACATTTTATAAGATCATTAAAAAAAAAAAAAAGGCAGGCAAAGCCCTCAAGAGGTTGCCAAGCACACACAAGGACAGGATGTAATACACCTATTAGATTAAAACAAACACCAGTTTTTCTGTTTTGTACCTGAAGCTTACCAGAGATGGAGACTGCTGTGCTCAGCCACCTACTTCACTGTCCTTGCATTTTAAGGTCTCTCCCAATGACTAATTCAAATTAAACCTCGTACAATCAAAACCCATTGCATTTTTTCTTATCCCTCAGATACCCCTATCCCTCAGACACGTCATGACTTTTCCTGAAATCTTTAAAGCTCATTTCTGTTGTGAAGCAGCCCTCTGCCCACCGTCCTGACAGAAGTCATCTCTCTTCTTTGTGTTTGAACTCATATCCCACATTGCATGATCTCAAGGGCAGGAGTTTAACTTTTTTGCTAATTGCAAGGCATCGTGTGAGCTGATGGCTCTTTTCCAAGTAATAACAATGCATTCTCTTACCATTCCCTTTAGTCATTTAACTTTTAACAGTCATTCAGTGTCTGGTGTCCTTCTGAGCCATATCATACATAGCAGAGTGAAAACTTTCTAGCCATAATGTAAACTGTAAAGTTGTATTTTAATTTCAGTGGAATTTTCATTATAAAACACTGATCCTGCAGATAACTCTGCACTCTACCACACTAGTGGGAAAAGTTGATATATATTTTAACATGTTTCATTTGAACAATGTGAACAGTCCTTTTGTAAACTCTTGCATGCACATGAGTCCTCTTAGTGTAAAACAAGTTAATACACTTAAGTAATAACATAGTGATTTGAGATTTTGAAGTTTAAGTTTCTTATTAAGGTAAATACTAACTCTGATTATAGACAGGGGAAACTGAAGCATAGGATACTTCATCCAAAAGCATAGCAGATGCAAGCTTTGGGAGAAATATGCAATTCCCTGTATTCCTGTTTACAAATGTCCCCAGTGCTACATCTCCCATTTTAAATTAAGAAAATAACCTGACATTTTTAGAAAGACCTCAGTAATCAAAACATTTTACTTTCATATGATAAGAGAAGAAGGATGGACTGGAAATTTCAAATGCACTAAAAAAAAAAAAAAAAATATGTTCTCATAGTGCTGGGGAAAAAAAATGAATTTATTTAAAAGCATCCATTTTCATTAGTTGAGATCCATTTTGACTGGTAATCAAATACAACACTGTTGCTGGTTTCTTAAGGATGTTTATACGACCCTTCAAAATACAGAAAGCTTCAAGATCAAGCTGTCATTTAATCTTGTGATTATACAAAGGGGATAAAAATGTCAGTGTTCTCCTACACAATGATACAATATGAAGGAGGCACAGTACATAAGATACCTCTGTATGGTTGTGTAAATTTAAGTAATTATTAGTAGTTTTCAGAAGCAGTTAAAGAATATCAGAAATGAACACAAAAGGAAAATATAGCAGTCCTACCAGCCCCAGCTATTCATTATGGTACAATTGTATTTACTGGCTCCCAGCAGAAGACAGTAGAAGTCCCTTCCACAACTCCTTCCCACAGGATCTTTATGGCTGACCTGTGGAAAGGGATGCAGAGCACCCCTCTGCACACCTCGGGGTGAATGATCACCCTGCCTCCCCAGGCAAAAAGCAATCAATGATCTAAATATATCCCAGAAGGGTCCAACCACACATCCTGCAGCATGAATAAATCACTTCTTACTGCTCCCTTGCTCCCTGTTTATCATAAGCCAGAAGTATCTGAATGGAAATCCTGGTAAGTATGAGATAAACCGACAAAAGCATAGCTGGACTATTAGGAGAGAAACAAGGTGATGTTTCAGAGGAGAGACAGCTCAAATAAGTGAAATCAGTGTGGCAAACTAATTTATTCAGAACTAGGAGACAAAAGAGAAGGCATTGCCGAAAGAGGGAGGAATAGTTAAAGGATGCTTAAAAGAAAAGCTGTAGTACTATGGCTATAATGCCATGGCTGGGAAGCAGTCACTGCCCCAGAAAAGAGTTATTGGGAAGACAGACTGTGGCAGGTTTGGTGGTGCTGAAGTCAGAGACAGCTAGAAAGAAATGAGGGGAGCCCTTGGTCTCAAGCAGTGGCAGAGGAGGGTCTGATAGAAAGACACAGCTTAAAGTCTGGAGTTTTCACTATGGAAAAAAAAAAAACAAAATACACTTCATTTGAATTGAGAACACTTAGAATAGCAGGCTACTCATAACCCATGTCTAACCTGCAAAACGGGATATAAACTTTGTGACATCTTCCAAGCAGCAGACAAAACTCCTTGTCCTGGAACAGCTCAGCTGACAATACAAAAACGTATACAGGTATTTGTTACTAGAAACAGAAAACCTGTCAAATGCCACTTTCCCATGAGAAATGGCAGGATCAGAGTAGAAACGTGTGATTTAATGCAGCTTTAATGATGTAAAGCATCACCAGGCTCCAGGGGTCGGGGAAGGAGTGGATGATCTGTGTTGGCTACTTCTACAGCATGTGGTGTGGTCTAAACTGAACTGTGAATAAGAGCTGCTTTGCTACAAGATTAGATTCTGTAAATTTTGTAGCAATGCTAATGAGGATCCAGTTTATATAATTAACAATAGCAAATTCCTTGCTCAAATCCCAACCCCGAATCCTTGTTGAAGGCAGAACTGCCACAGAGGCTCTGGGGGCTGTCCACAAACAACAGGACAGCTGGTTTGAGCAAGCACCTTACCTGCATCCAAAGCTGCTCCCATCATGAATGCACAGGCTAGAAATGCTTGGCACTTCACACAGCCTGGTCCATGAAGAAACTTTTGAAAGCAAAACTTGACAACACCCAAGTTCTCTGTACTAACGCACATTTAAGTCAGGATTTGGTTATCTGTATTCACAGATTTACAGCAGCAAGCTTCTACTGATGTATGAAATGAGAAATCCCTGCCTCATGCACAAGGAGAATTATACAGACATTGCTATTCAGTCAGTGGTGTGCCACACTTGGGCTTGCATCACACGTACTGTTCAGCACATAGAGATGTAGAGACATGCAGACAAATACACATTGCCCAGAGGTCTCTGAACGTGGACAAAAATAAGAATCATCTTTGGAAGGCATTAGCAATAAATACACATTTTAAAGCAAGTTTTATATTCCTTCTCATTTTCTTGCTGTTCTTTTAGAATACCCATCCTGCATTTAAAAGCCCTAGAAATATGCTGCCTCAGGATAATCTTTACAAAAAGAGAGGGAAAAATAGAGTGAAGCAACTTACTTATGGAAAGAAATAATTATAACTTGATGCTGTCATACTCCTCCCAGACCCACATGTCCTTTTTCAGTGAGGAAACAACATCAAAGAAGTTTTATTTCTGATGCTAGACATCAACACCTGCCATTGTACTGCAGCCCAACAGCCCTGCACGACAAAGGTCCAGTGAGCCTTTATCCACGAGTTGGCTGTAAGCAGACAGGAGCTACTGTGCCAAGGCTTGCTGGTGCAGCAAGTTTATTCAGAGCCTAGGTATGGTGGCAGATGGAAAAGATCAGGAGCACCAGCCTATTTAATCATCTTTTCTTAGAAATTACTAGCCAACTCCCAGCCAAAAACTTCATTCAACTTTGATTATTTGCTATGAAACCTTGAAAAACTGAGGCCTAGCTGTTAGAAGAACATTTTCTGGATCTAAGATAAAAAGCTTTCCCCCAGTTCTGTGTATCTCACTGGTGTGTGCCTTGCAAGCAGACAGATTTACATGTTGGCTCTACCACACGTGAAGGTGGTCCTCTCAGTTTTCCTGTACCTGGTAACCTTTTATGTCAGCACAAAGTGGGTGAAAAATATTATTTGTGAAGCCTTTTCCCTCAGTTTACACCTATTACCCCTAAAAACGAGTCCCCGCATTATGCTACTGTTTTCACTCTGCCTGGTTTTATTTTTTTTTCCTTTTCTCGTGTCTTTATTATGTCCCAGAAATACGCTTGCTGTTCCAGTTTCTCTTCAGTTCCTATATTTTCCTATCTTCTTACAATTCTACATCAGAGCTGGCAGATGTTTTTCACCCCCATATTTTCCCCACTGAAAGGATCATTTTAGTAATGTCCCCAGAACCTTTAAATACGATTTGTCTCCTCAAATGCCTTGCTTTAAAAATAAAGGACAACCCTTTTAAGAGTCAACACATTTCATTTTGACCTTTTAAAACTTCTCTGCCCCAGCTACTGCTCATTTCTGAGGCAGTGAAGGTCTGGACCACTGCAGCCCCACAGTGCTCTGCTGAGCTACCAAAGCCCCAGTTTTGAGCAAGGCTTATCAGCACTGGCAGACCATTATGCAGATGTGGCTATGCCAATTCCCATCCCCAGATGGCAAGTGCTCTATGCTGACTTTTAAATGATTAGCAAGTCCTTGCTGAAAAGCAGAGCCTATTAGGTAAATCTTCCAAGCACGATGCGGAGGTCTGGATGCTCTGATGAAGTGAGTGTTTACTGAGCTTTTCTCGCCAGGCAGGGTTTGTCGTTCTGCATGTACCACTGTTATCTGCTTCAAGCCCTTTTCAGACAGCCTTTTTTCAGGTGGAAATCCCAGCAGGCCAGACATCAGTGTTTTGAATTATACAACTAGTTTCTGCTTTCCACAGCGAGGGGTCAGCTTCCTGCCAGCAAACTCATTTGTAACGCTGCACTTGTAAACTCCCGATAAAAGGCTCTGATGGATCCATGCTTCGCTGGGTAGTGGCAATAAAACTGCATGGCCTCCTTTTCATTATAAAAGGCTTCCAAAAACATACCACTTCAGGATGATGCTTTGATGTGTGCATGGATACGAACCCATCCAGGTGAGATTTACCATAAAACCTAAATATATAAGCCTAAAGGAAAAAGTCAATCTACAGAAGAATCTCAGTGATGACAGAAAATTTTAACTACACATTTCTTTCAGTGTTTTTCATGGAATTCCAATGTCTTCATTGATTCTGACCACAGGAGTCAAGAATATCAAACGAACAGTATGAGAAAAGGAAGAAAAGATGGAAGGGAAAAAAAAAAAGTCAAACTGTTGTCTTATTCCAGGGGCTTGCCTTAAATACATGACAGATGTTATCACAAATAATTAGGCTGATATTTGCTTCGAGTCACAATTGCCTTTTTAAAATTTCTAGTCTTGTTGGAGACTGCTTAGCAGGGTGACATATACCACAAACCTGCCCCCAGGACACACGAGATTGTTTACAGTCAGGTGCCAATACCAACCTGAAAGCAACCAAACTGTAGATAAAGACTAACCTGGTTTTAGGTTAATAAAAATAAATAAGAAAATAATTTAAACTGAATAGGCAAGGGGGGTAAGGAATCAATGGATAAATGATTTTGGAGTGTTCCTATTGATGCTAGTGGACATGGATCACATTGAGCCTCTGTCTGTGCAGAATGTGAGGGAGGCCCTTAAGATATACTGAGAGACTGAAAGGCACAGATCTGCAAGAGCAGCCTGGGGAATCGCTGGAGAAGGGCTCCCAAGCACACAGCACTTCCAGAAAAGCCTAGGGTTTCTCCACCAGCACACACTGGCTGGTGGCTTTTTGGATTTGTACTTAGTGATCATGAAGGCAGAACTCTGCTTAGCTTGCTACTTGCTATTTCTGATGAAATCTAGATTTGGTAATTATATAGATTAAATAGGCATACCCTTTCCTTCTATGTAGCAGTGTTATTTCTACATCAGACAGTCTGACTAGCTTTCCTGAGCAATCAGGTAATTTTCAGGCAGATCACTGTCCCATGAGTACAGAAAATTGGTACAATTGTACACGCACAAGAAAAATAAAAGATAAGCAATACTGCCACAGAAGACATTTATAACATGTATTTTTTGCTTCAATAAATGGGTTTTATGACAGAGAAGGGATAATACCCACACTTCAGAGACAAGGTCTCCCTATTCCTTATTTGTAAGCACACCCCCCTGCAGAGATGCTGAGAAATCTCAGGTTTTGACTATGCTGAATCCCATAGTGCACATTCAGACTGAGTACGTATCTTGTCTTCAAGGAAATATCCTCAGAAGACTCCCACTCCAGCCTAACAGAAGATCTTCACCATGTCTCCAAAACTTGCTTATCGTCACTGGTGCTCACAAATCCTCTTACACTGGGCCAGCCACCTGTGGGGTCTGGTCACAGACCCACAATGCATGTTACCACACATACAAACATGGTTGCATCTCAGAAGACACGCAATAAAGCCTCTCTTTTGGCTGCCCAGATCCCATCCCAAGCCCTTCTGCATTGGGTGCTGCCCACCCATGGGAGCAATCCAACTATCATGGCACAGGAATGCCCATCTTCCTAACGCAAGATGACAACGCAACTACATTACACAACTAGCTTTCACAGCCAACATGGCACATGGAGTCTGTCAGTGCACTGAGAAACATAAAATATTTATGAATACCAGCTGCCTCAGGATCTGCTGAAGATCAGTCTTTTAGGGGTATTCCTGTCTGCTTTTACAGCTTGTACATTTTTAAAAGATCAGGATTGGTTTGGAAGATCCCAATAGGAGAACCTACCGTTTATGCAGAGCATGAGGTCCCCAGCAGTGGCTGCACATATAGGAAAGTCCTAAAAGCCCCATTTCATGGATATGAACTCACATCTTACAGAGGGCTGCTTAGCTTACTTAATTTGTGTAAATATTATAACAGATGATCCATTCATCTTCAGAGGCAATATCAATGCAATATAAGCACTACTTGTTGTGCTGCCTGTGTCTCATACTTTGTGCATCTGTTTGGGCCACTGAAATTTCCCCAGTGAATCTCTGCTTTGGCCTGAGTTTTGGCAAGTTCTCAGAAAAATCATATGGCTGTTTGTTACTTATGTTTAAAGAGAAAAAGATAGAAAGAGCACGAGTAAGAAATAATCGAACAAAAAAAAATCAACTACTTTCCTTAAAGGTGACACACTTGAAAGTTCAGCTTGTTAAAAAAAAAAAAAAAAAAAAAAAAAAAAAAAGTAATAATAATAATCTGCTTGCTTTTAAGAAACAACTTGATTTTGGAAGGGAACTGAGTTTTCCTGTTTCCAGGAAAAACTGCCAAAGTTTTCACAGTTTCCAAACCTAGAAAAGTCCTGTTTTATGCCTGCTTACTAAAGGCTTATTTGAGTTTGGCAACTGAATGTTTTGCAGATTCCATCTGAACTGAGAGCCACAAAGACCCACAAAGGTTTGGCAGAGCTTCTTTAAACTCCCTTACCAGCTGCTCAGGGTCACTTGTAACACTGGCAGAGTTCTTATAGGCATCCAGTACGCTTTTTTTTTTTTTTTTTTTTCCTGAAAAGGGAAGGTATGATCTAAGAATGTGGTGATATAATGCTAATGCGTATTGCCATGCTTCCAGGAGCGACTTTAAAGCTGTGCAACACAAGTGTCTTTGTGCCTAGCAGGAATTAGAGCTATTTAATTGTATACCACAAGGCCTTTATGGTATTCAGATCACAAAAATAGGAATCCATGGGTTAGATTATACACAGAAAGGAAGTTGAAGAAAATATTGCAGAATATTAGCCTATGGTATTGTATTAGGCTGGATATCAGGAAAAGTTCTTCATAGAGGAGGTGGTCAATTACTGGAACAGGCTCCCCAAGGCAGTGGTCATGGCACCAAGCCTGTTGGAGTTCAAGAAGCATTTGGATGTGTCTCTCAGATGTGTGGTCTGCTTTTTGGATGGTCCTGTGTGGAGCAAGAAGTTGGACCTGATGATTCTTGCTAGTTCCTTTCCAGTACAGAATATTCTATGATTCTATGATTTAATCAAAAGAACAAGTATTGACACAGACCTCTTAAGTGATCAAGACTTCCCCCACTCCTGTCCTCCATCTCTTTAGCCTCCTCAGTTGAAGTCCCCTCCCAGAAATTTCTCCATCTGTGTTGTTTAACAAGCACTGAGAAGCTTTGGCTCAGGGAAGATAGTTGATTTTTATTTATTTTTATTATTTTTGAGTACATAAGTACCTAGCTGAGAAAGACCTTAATCAGGGCTCTGTAAACATTGAGATCCCACAGGGTATGCTTTGAAGCTCAACAATGTATTAACATAATCATTCCTCTTACTGGTAATTTGATATTCTTCCCCTTCCCAACGTTAATTCCCTTCAAAAGAATTTGAAGCTTTATAACTTAAGCTGTAATCAGCCAAATGATTGTTTTAAAACTTCTCAATTACTTGCTTGTTTGTTGTACCTGTGTGTACGTGTCTGACTTTCATCATGATTCACTCCACCATGACTGACTATCATTTGAGTGAACAGATGCTTTGTTGTGCTTACTGGTAAGGAGCACTCTGGTCATCAGGTCTGACATATGGCCATGATGGAACGAAATTGTTGCATGAAGCACTGCTCCTCTCCACCATCCAACCCTGAGTACACCCTCCAGCACTCAGTGCTGCAGGGAATGAGTGTCTTCTCCTGTGAGTAAATCCCTCTCGCTTCTTATTTTAAGGGTACCTCATGTACAAGGTCAGGCATGAGTTTGACTAAAGCAAGGTGTATTGGGGTAGGATGCATGTTTTAGGATAATTAAAAAAAAAAAGATTTTACAATTTAATTTACAATGAAACTAATCACTGAATGATAAGCTCTTCCAGTTTCAATTCATAGGCACTATCAGAATCAGTCAAATACCTCTCTCTCTCCACCACCTCTAGGAGGAGTATCAATGACAATCTTAACACAAAACTAAGAAAGTCAGATGAAATTAGTCTTGGCGACTTAAGAATTTGAGGTGCATATAATACATTTTTGTTTGACCATGCTGATAGACACAGTGCTCATTCCAATCTACAGAGAGCCCTCAGTTATCAGCTTTACATCTTTTAGCATTCAAACTTTCTATAATTTTTCCATATAGTGTGTCTCAAAGTTTCCTTCAGGGAAAGAAACAGAGCTATGTAAGTACCAAATCCAAAGGAAAGTATTTCAGAAATTTATGTTGAGGATTTTCCAGTTTACCTGGAGCCATCACCACTCACCTACATCAGGCCTGAGTCTACTGGCACACCATATACTTAGATTTCTATTAATAACATAGGAAAACTCGGAGTAAGCTTCACATTACAGTATCTGGGAAACTGGCCTCCCATTTCAACTCTTTTAGCTGAGCTCCTCATCTTAGAAAACACCTATAGTGACCCAGCTAAAAGTAGCATAAAAAATTTCTGAAAACCTCAATATAATGACCAAACATTCCGCACTCTAGCTTATCCTAGCTTCTAGCAATACAGTTTATTCTACTGGAATACGTATACACGTATACATCTGGAGACTGTGAACTCAATTGCTAATCAATGTCTGAAAAGTGATAAACAGAGTTGGATAAACAAAGTGATAAAAAAGAGTTGGAAGACTTGTAAGACTGACATGTGCTCTGGGATGCCTCTTTGGATGAAAGTAGGGCAATATCAGAGATGGTATCTCACCAATATCCTATTAGTAAGCACAGAAGATCCACTGAGCAAGGATATGCTTATCTAAAACATACATTTTCCTGATTTTCAGGAAAGAATTTTAGAACCATGTATTGATGTCTGTATTATCGTTCTCATCTTTATGAAACTCACTTGATTATATATCTGTTTTTAAAATCATTTGCATTAAATAGAAGTAAGAAAAACTATGTCATCGCTGTCTTCTACATTTATTTATTTTAAGATGCTTGAAAACAAACTATTTGTCTTCAGCATTTCTGGGTTGGTGAAAGTTCATAATATTTATATTTTACTAATAATTTTATGGTGCAATGGAACTGAAATAGAGATTTAGAGTTTGAACCCTCCCCCAGTGAATATTTAGAAAATTTATACTAGCATATACTAAGAATCAGTAGAACTTAAACTTCTACTATAAATCGAATAGTGTTGTAAGTATTGTAAGGACTGTGATACTTACATATCCCCTGAATCTGATGAAACCAGACATGCATAAAAGCCCCAGAGGATTATTCTTTAGAAAAAGAAGAAGAAGAAGAAAAAAAAAAGTTATTTCAGACATACCATATCAATTCACACGTTTATTCTTGTACTACAACAAGTCTAGCACTAGTAAAATAGTCATATCAAGAGCTGGGTGTATTCAACAGGTGTTTTGTTTGACACATGGGGACTCTTCATGCCTTACATTAAGGCATTGGATATCATCTGTGCACTGAATGAAAAATTTAGGAGTGTAAGCCAAGCTAAATCAGGATGCCTAATAACAATAAACTTCTATGGGGAAAAAAAAAAAAAAAAGTTTTCAGATAATGACTGTCAGAAAACATCATACATTTGGAAGTACCCACAGCCCAAAATTCATGTCTTGATGGCATAATCACTCCAGAAATCATCATTTAAATGGGATGTGTATTCAAAGCTTGACAACTCAAGGTGGAATGAGGTTCAAGTTTCACAAAGTGTGTTTGAGGGAATATACAACATACATGATCCAGAGCATTTTTGCAAACACAATTTATTCTACAATGACAAGGAAATAAAATTCCACTGATGAGGAAAGAAAATTCTGAAAGGATTTGGAGGTGATGTTACTTGATTGCTCAGCAAACATCAGAGGGGTATGATGACGACAAATATTAGAAGCCAAGTTCTGCTTGAAATGAGAGTTCTGCTTGAAATGAACATGTGCAAGGGTTTTGGTTTTGATGTTATTGTTTTGTTTGCTTTTGTTTGGCTTTTTAGTTTTTGGATTTACCTACTTTCTGAAATAATGTATGATGCATGGGATAGATTTCCCTAGCTATACTCATAACAAGCCATGACAGTTTGTGTATTCCTTTCCTATTATTTGTTCTTTCAGAAGGTTCTTTTATAGCTCCATAAACTTCATCTCTGTGTTACAATTGTAAACATACAGATCTCTTTAGTCACTAAAATTTACTCACTCACCATTTTCTTTGCAGAAGCAGCACGTATATTAGAAGGAAAAAAATATAGCAATTATATTCTGCCTTGCTAGATGAATTCCACTATTATCCACATCTACTAGAGATATACTAGAAAAAATGAAATCAAAAATTGGAACAAGTGAATTTCAAAAACAATTATTAGGCCATTTGGGACATTCTCCTCCTCTCCACTGAAGTTAATGCTGCATCCCTCCTCAAAAAACAACACTAGGGAAAGTTCCCTCATACACAGGTCCTCTCAAATACACCTGTTGAGCAAAGATATTCTAGATTAATAAATAAATAAATAAATAAACAAGAGAAGAACAGTCTCTAGCTAATACTTTAAATATGAACGTAAAATTGTGTTTGATCACATTTACCATATGACACATAGTAAAAGCATAAAAAAGCCCTGAATTTTTTACTTGAAATGTCTAGAAGAGAATCCCTGGAGTTGCACATATGAAGACTATTCCCTTAGCAGTTAATGAAGCAGGAAATAAATACTTTAGAAGAACACTTCACTCTTTTCCTGGCACAGGTTGTGTTTCAAACAGGAATTCATTTGTATCATTTATCTATTCGCTGCCTGGTTTTATTAGTCTATCTTGGCTTTTTGGAGAAAAGCTCAGCAGACATCATCATCTATTCTATATTGCTGTATTCACTATTGGAATGTCAGCCTTGAGTGAAGTCCTTAACTGTGTAATATTTTTAAATTATTAAATGCCATGGTAGACATTTCAGGAGGCAAATATTTACTGAAAGCAGAAGGGGTTGATAAAAATACTCCTTTATTATAGCCAAATGGAAATCATTATCCTGCACTAATATTTATGGGCATTTGTGTACTTTATTTATTTACTGCAAAGCGTCTACCTATCAAAAGCACACAGTTACAAAAAAAGGAGCAGAAATATAATAAAATATTTGTTGTTGAAGTTGTTGTTGTTAATAAATTATTGCTCTCATTAAAACTATTCAAACAAATCTACCTCCAGATTTTCCCACCTCACTCTTGAAGTTAATGTTTCATCTGTCCTCTGTTGGGTTCATCAAAGGTGGGTTTGTCTAGAGCTGAAGAACATAAAAGTATTGCGTTCTCCTCCTCTGTTATTTTTACCAACTCTTTGGTCTCTTGTGAGCAAAGCCTGGGAACTTGTTTGTGTTCTGAGTTGTACATAAGAGATGAAGAAGCCATTTGAACTTCTGTTGTACTCAGTTTTGTGATTCCAAGCAGTAGTTAAGGCATTCTTTTTCAAAGTTATTTATAGGTAGTATATGCACAGATCAAAACAACTTTATATATCTTATAGGTGTACGGGCACAAAATAAATTTTACATTAAGTCAAATGTTAGTAAGGTCTTCCTTTGAACAAAACATTCATGATATTCAATCAACTGCCAAGTTCAACATTCAGTCTCCCATGCTTAAAAACTACAAAAGAGGCAAAGAGCCTGAAGGAAGCACAGTCCCATCTTTACTGGTAAAAAGCACAAGAACCGGCCCATTTCATTACCAGGAATAGACATTAGTATCCAGATGACCAGCCACCATCCTGTTAGCTTTCATTAACAGGGTAAATCCCCAGCAGATCCTCCAGCAGGTTCATTGGCTTTCTGTACAAATGTGAACTGTAATTCCCAGACTGGCATTAAAAGCCCAGGACCCCTGAGCAGCACTGCCACACCTAAGGGGAAGTTTCATACATACTCTGGGAGGAGAAGCAGGGAAAACTAAAAAAATTTCATTCAAATTTGGTGTGAGAGTTATAGCAAAAAGCAATAAATAAATAAATAAATAAAATCAAAGCCTAAGAAAATAAGTAGGCAGGACATGTTTCTAGTGAGGGGAGGCAGGGGGGAATGAAGTCAAGACCCACTCAGCACAATGATGAATGACCAGAAAATATATTCTGATAAGTTCAATCCCATATCACTGTAACTCAAGATAGCTTCCGTATCAAAATTGAACTCATATGTGGAAAACAGGGAAGAAAAAAAAAAAAAAAAGCTTTTGAAAGTGGGCAATTTTATCTGCAATTGTTTCTGAGATGTAAATCTATTTCTCTCTCCAGATAACATAGAAAACAATTACTCATGTAGAGAACATTTTTAAACACCTATCTTTGGCAGGATAGGTCTCAAGAACAGTTTATTGCATTGATTCTCCTTGGTGAGAGAAGCTAATTATTTCTATCAGGAATCTACACGATGATAAAACAACTGCTCATTTACTAACAATTTCTAAAGAAACTCAGGAAACTGTTAAAAAAAGAAACTAATGTGTGTTTCATTCAGTTACACCCAATGATCTTGATAGAAAGGTTATTCTGATATCAGAACTATTTTGAGTACGGCTGGCCTATTTATAACATTTGTGCAAAGGTACTGGGAGACTGGCTTTCACTGGGGAGAAGTGTGGCACATGTGGAGCAGGTTGGAACAGAGACACACTCTACTTCACCTCACTGCTTACAGACAGATACATAAGCTCACATCTCAATTGTTCCAGTGTTCAAGATACATACAGGCAAAGGAAAGTCTGCTCCATGCTGAGTTCAGCTGCACTGCAGGACCATTAAGCTGAAGGACAACTGCCAAAGAATTGCACACAAATTCCAGAACACAGCTTTCAAACAAGCTTTGCAAGGAATAAATTTCATTACACAGCTGCGATGTACACTGTGGTTTAATAAATGAAAAATTTTCTGGTTCATCACTTACTTCAAGGATGCTGACCATGTGTACTGTAGTAAGGTGTAGAATATGTCCTTAACATTTATCATTTGATCAAGTATGGAGACTTTCCCTATTATTAAAGCTTTAAAAACAAAACACCACCACAGCACAATTGTATGTAGGCAAACTACCATGAAGACACAGGCAGCATGGCAGTCGCACTTGACACCTCAAACAGCCTCACTTAAAACACAAGCATACTGAGTTCCTGCAGCAGTTGCCACCACTGCTGTCACTGCATGACAGGGAATTCAGTACAGAAACAGGAGAAAAATAAAAAGAAGATGGAAGAGTCAGAGGTTTACTGCTAGCACTTGGCAAGAAATAGCTCCTAACAATATTCTTGTACCCTCCTGTCGTGGTTTAACCCGACCGGCAGCTAAACACCACGCAGCCGTTCGCTCACCCTCCCCCCTCCCTCTCTGGGACGGGGGAGAGAAATGGAAAGTGAAGCCCGTGAGTTGAGATAAAGACAGTTTAATAAGACAGGAAAAAAAATAACAAAATAATAATAACAATAATAATAATGATGATACAATGGTGATAATACGAAAGTAATAATAGTATGTACAAACAAGTGATGCACAATGCAATTGCTCACCACCCGCTGACCGATGCCCAGCCTAACCCCGAGCAGTCCGGCCCCCTCCCCCCGGCTAGCCACCCCTATATATTGTTTAGCATGACGTCAGATGGTATGGAATACCCCTTTGGCTAGTTTGGGTCACCTGTCCTGGGTCTGTCCCCTCCCAGCTCTTACTGCACCCCCCAGCCTGCCCGTTGGCAGGACAGAGCAAAGGCTGAGATGTCCTTGGCTTAGTATAAGCACTGCTCTGCAACAATTAAAGCATCGGGGTGTTATCAGCACTCTTCTCATTCTAAGCCAAAACACAGCATTCCACCAGCTACTAGGAAGAAAATTAATTCTGTGCTAACTGAAACCAGGACATCTATCCACCCCTTATTCCATACCATTTATGTCATGCTCAGGTTACACTCTTTTCCATACATTCTAATTAGTCACCTATAGTAATCATGGTAGTGATAACATACAGTATAATATACTATTTAACATGGTGCAATTCAGTTCATGGGCTATTCTCACCCAGTATTAAATCTCCTTGAGGTACACACCGGACCTCTCCGTTCTTTTGCATCACCCACCAAGTATATCCAGGTCCCTGAGCGAAAACAATTCCACGAATAGGTTTGCCTTTTCCTGAGGCAGGAGTAGCCCAGACTGTTTTACCCAGCATATTTTTTACATGCACTACAGGAACTTTATCCCCATCTACAGTACGTAACAGGTTTGATTGGGCAGGTCCAGCTCGGTTGGTAGATCCCCTAGTATTGACTAACCAGGTGGCCTTTGCCAAATGCGTATCCCAGTTTTTGAACGTCCCAGCGCCCATTGCTTTCAAGGTAGTCTTTAACAGGCCATTGTATCGTTCAACTTTCCCGGAGGCTGGTGCATGATAGGGGATGTGATACACCCATTCAA
Organism: Aythya marila; assembly: GCF_965140915.1. NCBI lineage: Eukaryota > Metazoa > Chordata > Aves > Anseriformes > Anatidae > Aythya > Aythya marila. Next base: position 14,879,974 of record NC_139046.1, read on the forward strand.
TACCATGTTCTTTGGCCCAAGTGTCTATAAGGTTGTTTCGGAAGTGAGTCCCATTGTCTGATTCTATTCTTTCTGGGGTGCCATGTCGCCATAGGACTTGCTTTTCAAGGCCCAGGATGGTGTTCCGGGCGGTAGCATGAGGCACAGGATATGTTTCCAGCCATCCGGTGGTTGCTTCCACCATTGTAAGTACGTGGCGCTTGCCATTGCGAGTTTGAGGGAGTGTGATGTAATCAATCTGCCAGGCCTCTCCATATTTATATTTCAGCCATCGTCCTCCATACCAAAGAGGCTTTGACCGTTTGGCTTGCTTGATTGCAGCACATGTTTCACAGTCATGAATAACCTGTGCTATAGCGTCCATGGTCAAGTCCACCCCTCGATCACGAGCCCATCTGTATGTTGCATCTCTACCTTGATGGCCTGAGGTGTCACGGGCCCATCGGGCTATAAATAATTCACCTTTATGCTGCCAATCCAGGTCCACCTGAGCTACTTCAATCTTAGCAGCCTGATCCACCTGCTGGTTGTTTTGATGTTCTTCAGTAGCCCGATTCTTGGGCACATGAGCATCTACGTGGCGTACTTTCACAGCCAGGTTCTCTACCCGAGCAGCAATATCTTGCCACAATGCAGCAGCCCAGATAGGTTTGCCCCTACGCTGCCAGTTGTTTTGCTTCCATTGCTGTAACCATCCCCACAGGGCATTTGCTACCATCCATGAATCGGTGTAGAGATAGAGAACTGGCCATTTTTCTCGTTCAGCAATGTCTAAAGCCAGCTGAATGGCTTTCACTTCTGCAAACTGACTCGATTCACCTTCTCCCTCAGCAGCTTCTGCAACTCGTCGCGTAGGACTCCATACAGCAGCCTTCCATCTCCGATGCTTCCCCACAATACGACAGGACCCATCAGTGAACAGGGCATATTTCTTTTCATTCTCTGGCAACTGGTTGTACAGTGGGGCTTCTTCAGCACGACCCACCTCCTCCTCTGATGATATCCCAAAGTATTTGCCTTCTGGCCAGTCCATGATCACTTCCAATATTCCTGGGCGACTGGGGTTTCCTATTCGAGCCCGCTGAGTAATCAGTGCAACCCACTTGCTCCATGTAGCATCAGTTGCATGATGCGTAGAGGGGACCCTTCCCTTGAACATCCAGCCTAGTACCGGTAATCGGGGTGCTAGGAGGAGCTGCGCTTCAGTACCGACCACCTCCGAAGCAGATCGAACTCCTTCATATGCTGCCAATATCTCCTTTTCAGTTGGAGTATAGCGGGCCTCAGATCCTCTGTATCCCCGACTCCAAAACCCCAGAGGCCGACCTCGAGTTTCCCCAGGTTCTTTCTGCCAGAGGCTCCAGGTGGGGCCGTTCTCCCCGGCTGCAGTGTAGAGCACATTCTTTACATCTGGTCCTGTTCGAACTGGCCCAAGGGCTACTGCATGGATTATTTCCTGCTTGATTTGTTCAAAGGCTTGTCGTTGTTCAGGGCCCCATTCAAACTCATTCTTCTTACGAGTTACTTGGTAGAGTGGGTTTACAATCAGACTGTAATTTGGGATGTGCATTCTCCAAAACCCCACAACACCTAGGAAAGTCTGTGTTTCTTTTTTGTTAGTTGGTGGAGACATAGCTGTTATTTTGTTGATCACATCCATTGGGATTTGACGACGTCCATCTTGCCATTTTATTCCTAAAAACTGGATCTCCCGTGCAGGTCCTTTGACTTTATTTTGTTTTATGGCAAAACCGGCTTTCAGAAGGATTTGGACTATTTTCTTCCCTTTCTCGAAAACTTCCTCTGCTGTGTCACCCCACACAATAATGTCATCGATGTACTGCAGGTGTTCAGGAGCTTCCCCCTGCTCTAGTGCAGACTGGATCAGCCCATGGCAAATGGTAGGGCTGTGTTTCCACCCCTGGGGCAGCCTATTCCAAGTATATTGGACTCCCCTCCAAGTGAAGGCAAATTGTGGCCTGCACTCTGCTGCTAGAGGGATGGAGAAAAATGCATTAGCGATATCAATTGTGGCGTACCACTTGGCTGCCTTCGATTCAAGTTCATACTGAAGTTCCAGCATGTCCGGCACTGCAGCACTCAGTGGTGGCGTGACTTCGTTCAGGCCGCGATAGTCCACTGTTAGTCTCCACTCGCCATTAGACTTTCGCACTGGCCATATGGGACTATTGAAAGGTGAATGAGTCTTGCTGATCACTCCTTGGCTCTCCAATTGACGAATTAGCTTATGGATGGGAATCAGGGAGTCTCGGTTGGTGCGATATTGCCGCCGGTGCACAGTTGTGGTAGCAATTGGCACTTGCTGTTCTTCGACCCTCAGCAACCCCACAACAGAGGGGTCCTCTGAGAGACCAGGCAAGGTAGATAATTGTTTAATGCCCTCTGTCTCTAAGGCAGCAATACCAAAAGCCCACCGGAACCCTTTTGGGTCCTTGCAGTATCCTCTTCTAAGATAGTCTATGCCAAGGATACATGGAGCATCCGGACCAGTCACAATGCGGTGCTTTTCCCACTCATTCCCAGTCAGACTCACTTCAGCCTCCAATACAGTCAACTGCTGAGATCCCCCTGTCACTCCACAAATATAGATGGGCTCTGGTCCTTTATAGCTCGATGGCATTATAGTACATTGTGCACCGGTGTCTACTAAAGCCTTATACTTCTGTGCGCGTGATGTGCCAGGCCATCGAATCCACACAGTCCAATAAACTCGATTGTCCCTTTCTTCCCCCTGGCTGGAGGCAGGGCCCCCCTAATCCTGGTCAGAATCTTCCTCGTTTCTGTGTTTGAAGGACTGTCTGCTGGAAGTTGGAGCAGCAAACTTTTCGGAGAATCCCTTTTTCCTGATTGTTTTCTTTTGCAACTCACGTACCCGTGCCTCTAGGGTCGCGGTAGATTTTCCATCCCACTTTCTCATGTCCTCTCCATGGTCTCGTAAGTAAAACCACAGGGTGGCACGGGGTGAGTACCCACCATATCGTCTTCCTTGTGTGGGTGAACGCCTACCCCTGACAGCTGAGACACTGCTTTGTACAGGTGCGAAGGAGAATAATCTCTCTTCAAGTTGGTGAACCTTTTCAGAAAGTTTCTCCCAAGTGTTCTCCTTTGGTCGGTGGGCACTGGTTGGTTCAGGTGGGGAGGACAATAGATTCTCTTCAAGTTGGTGAACCTTTTCAGAAAGTTTCTCCACAGCTGAGACGCAGGCCTGTAAGGAAGAGGAGAGACTTTCTTTGTACTGCCGGAGTTGTTTAGCCGCTTCACCCACTGTGGGTTCCTCATCCTCTTTCCAGGCCATTATTGCCAATGAGCTGGCATACGATGATGGTGCACTCCGTACAAACTTCCGCCACATGGGTCGTGTACACTTGACTTCATCTGGATCTGTGGATGTTTGTTTGAGGTCTGGATCCTCATAAATCACTTCCCGTACGGCTAATTCCCTCAGGTACTGGATTCCCTTCTCCATAGTGGTCCACTTGCCTGGTAGACATAAAATATCTTCCTTGAAGGGATACCTTTCCCTCACAGCTGAGAGGAGACGCCTCCAGAGGCTGGTGGGTCGTGCTCCATCTGCAATTGCTTTGTCAATGCCGGCGTCTCGAGCAAGGGATCCCAGCCGCTTGGCTTCCCTGCTGTCTAATTCCACACAATTGGCTCCAGAGTCCCAGCACCGGAGCAGCCAGGTGACAAGCTGCTCACCTATACAGCGACCAAAATCTTTTCGCACATCTCGTAGCTCGCGCTCGTTTAGGCTTCGGGTAGTTACTGTTGCTCTTTCGGCATCCTCATCTTCCTCCTCCTGAATCCTTGACGGCCCAGCGTCGTCATCATCTTCGTCATCTCTATACTTAGTTTTGGCAGAAGCCTTACCTGGATTGGCAGAAGACTCTCTGCGTTCTAAACGACTTGAATTTCTGTACCATATTTTCACCTTCTCTACAGGGGCAGCTTGCACTGCTACTGCTCGTTTCTCTGACTTTGTTACAGGGTCTGCCACAGGGGTTGGAATGCCCTCTGCAGGGTCAACTTGCACTGCTACAGCTCGTTTCTCTGACACGGCCACAGGAGCTGGAGCGGCTACAGGAGCTGGAGCAGTTGCAGGAACCGGAGCTGTAGCGGCTACAGGAGCTGGAGCTGGAGCTGGAGCAGTTGCAGGGGCTGGGACTGGAGCAGCAGTAGGAGCTGGAGCTGGAGCGGCTTCAGGAGCTGGAGCTGGAGCGGCTTCAGGAGCTGGGACTGGAGCAGTTGCAGGAACTGGGACTGGAGTAGCGGCCGGAGCTGGAACTGGAGCGACTGCAGGAACTGGGACTGGAGCAGCTGCAGGAGCTGGTGCTGGAGCGGCTTCAGGAGCTGGAGCTGGAGCAGCTTCAGGAGCTGGGACTGGAGCAGTTGCAGGAACTGGGACTGGAGTAGCGGCCGGAGCTGGAACTGGAGCGACTGCAGGAACTGGGACTGGAGCAGCTGCAGGAGCTGGGACTGGAGTGGCTGCAGGAGCTGGGACTGGAGCGGCTGCAGGAGCTGGAGCTGGAGCGGCTGCAGGAGCTGGGACTGGAGCGGCTGCAGGAGCTGGAGCTGGAGCGGCTGCAGGAGCTGGGACTGGAGCGGCTGCAGGAGCTGGGACTGGAGCGGCTGTAGGAGCTGGGACTGGAGCGGCTGCAGGAGCTGGGACTGGAGCGGCTGCAGAATCCACCGTAGGGGTCACAGTGGCCGTTGGATCTGTCACAGGGTTTGGAGTGGCCGCAGGGTCTGTCACTAAGTTGACAGCAGTATCAATGGCAGCTCGATAGGCATGAGCCAGGCCCCAGCACGTTACAATGATTTGTGTTACTTTGGAACTGCCAGAATCATTACACCTTTTTTTCAAGCATTCTGCCAGTTTTTGAGGATTTTGCCATTGTTCAGGGGTGAATTTCCAACACACTGGGGGTGCCAACTGCTCTAGATGCCTGCCCATATCCACCCATACTCCCTGCCACCCACAACTATACTGCCTCCGGGCAGATCTCCGGATGAGCTTCATAAGTAGTTGTTTAACTTTAAGCAGAATCTGAAGTGCATTCATGAGGCAGAACAACAAGACTATGGTATTCTGAGTATTCCAGAAATATTCAATATCTTGGAGAGCTATTGTGACAAGCTCAGGGGATAAGAGGGTGGTGAAGGAGGAAGGCAGAGTGACCCAGGAGGATACAGGGGTGGTGAAGGAGAAAGGGAGAGTAAGCAAGTAAGGAAAAATATCCTCCCCTTTCCCCTCCACAGATTGACTCTCTAATGGAGAAAAACAATAGGTATAATTGCTAATAGTTCCCAAGATGCTGTTTCCAAAGTACAGAGTCCACGATGTTACTGAGTATAAATACCAAGTTAGAGTCATGACCAGATATCTTATCGTCTCATAAGCCATTGCTATAACACTTAGTACCATAATGGTCTGAAACCAGGGCCCGGAGAGGAGAAACAACACTACAGAGAGCAAATACGGAAAATAATGTACTATAATACTCAATTTGGAAAACAGGCGCAGCAGAGTTGTGATTAAAGCAATCAGCATCATGACAAGTGACTATTAAGCAGGTCTAATCCTTCCACCAATTTTAGTTTAACACACTCTGATCAGATCTGCCGTTATCTCAACCTTTCGGGCCCCACGTTGGGCGCCAAAAAGACTGTCGTGGTTTAACCCGACCGGCAGCTAAACACCACGCAGCCGTTCGCTCACCCTCCCCCCTCCCTCTCTGGGACGGGGGAGAGAAATGGAAAGTGAAGCCCGTGAGTTGAGATAAAGACAGTTTAATAAGACAGGAAAAAAAATAACAAAATAATAATAACAATAATAATAATGATGATACAATGGTGATAATACGAAAGTAATAATAGTATGTACAAACAAGTGATGCACAATGCAATTGCTCACCACCCGCTGACCGATGCCCAGCCTAACCCCGAGCAGTCCGGCCCCCTCCCCCCGGCTAGCCACCCCTATATATTGTTTAGCATGACGTCAGATGGTATGGAATACCCCTTTGGCTAGTTTGGGTCACCTGTCCTGGGTCTGTCCCCTCCCAGCTCTTACTGCACCCCCCAGCCTGCCCGTTGGCAGGACAGAGCAAAGGCTGAGATGTCCTTGGCTTAGTATAAGCACTGCTCTGCAACAATTAAAGCATCGGGGTGTTATCAGCACTCTTCTCATTCTAAGCCAAAACACAGCATTCCACCAGCTACTAGGAAGAAAATTAATTCTGTGCTAACTGAAACCAGGACACCTCCTTTCCATAATACGTTTCTTTGTGAAAGTTAACCTCTGACTACCTCCATGGTTCAGAGGTAAAACCATGAAATAGCCACTACGTATCATCAACCTTGAATTCCTTCATTTACTTTTTGTCACTACATAATTGTTTTTCCTTCATGAAAACGTATGCATTGAAGTCTGTGGCAACCTAGATGACTGAGAATGGATTACCCAAGTTTGCATTGTCCCAGACACACCATTTGATTCTAAGGTAATTCCTTTCTTTTATTTGTCTGTAGATTTCGAGCATTCTCAAAGGGGTCATGAAGCCACTTTACTACAGGCTGCAGCCAGACATGTTAGAAGAGAACAAGTATGCCATAAGGAATAAAGTGTTTTAAACCACCAAAAAGAAAAAAAAAAAACAAAAAAAAAAAAACATACACACAAAAAAAAAAGAAAAAAAAAAACAGTTGTGCTGTGAAGCTCTGAGGCTTGGATGTGCAGTACAAGGGCATTCTTCAGTAATGTTGAAGAAGAGCAAGCCTATGAAAGTGTCAGATTTATTTTTTTATAAAGACAATTTTTTTTCATTAGGATTCGTCTTAATAGTTTATGAGATAGTTGACTGATCCAAAATCATTGTACCATCTGCAGATATATCTTCTTCTCTTTCCAGTACCAGCTTCTTGCACGATTAAGGGCAAACAGTGGTGTAGTTCAGAAGACAGGAGAACTTAGAGACATCTTAAAACATCTCAGACACTTTCTGCTATTGGATTCTATCAGAGGTGTGGCGTTCAGTTTCTTCACATCTTTCTAATAAGTGTTTCCACTGTTCTTTATGTCACATTGCAAGGCAATTAGCAGAATTATTCTTTCACCCCAGGAGCTGTGCCTAAAAAATGGTAAAGCCATGCCTAATTTCAGATTCCATTGCATTGCAGAAGCCAGGCTTCGATGTGGCCACAAATACAAAATTCATATTTTATAAATATTAAGGATTCAAAAATACCACAAGTACACACTTTTAGTCCCCTCTTCATGTTTACCCATCAAAAATGAGAGAAAAGATACCAGTGATTAAGAGTCCTTTACTTACATAGTTTTTACAAGAAAGTACACTTTCTTGCAGTACTTGTACTTTTGTGAGGTGTTTTTAATTCCACTAGGGGAAATTAAAGACAAAAAAAAAAAAAAAAAAAAAAAAGCGCAACACTCTAGCACCTGGTTCTCGCCCTCACTTATTTCCTGGCTATCAACTAAATAGTTGCAGAAGTCCAGAACGTGTTGGATTGCAGCCCATAGTAGATCCATTTGTTTTTGATAAGGTACACAATGTTTATATTCAGAAGCAGCCTAGTGCTTCTAGGAGCACATTAGTTTATATCTAGAAGAAAAATATTCTGTGTTGGAAGAACAACATTTGTTTTTGTTATTTAATTAAACTGCTTTTCTGTAGCATGGACAGAAATAAATTCTTGCAATGGGAAGAGAACAAATTAAGACAGAAGAAATTCTGATTTGAAGAACATCTCTTAAAGCAGACAAAAAGAAAATGACACTCCATGCAGCAGATCCAAATGGGAACTTCCCAAACCAGAGGCAAGACAGCACAACAGCAGATAAGGTTTAATAAAGGATCGTGTTTCAACATAGGTGGAAAGATCAAGAGTAAAGAAAAAAGACTTCACTATTCTCTAATCTGCATCTAATCACACATATAAACATGCTTTTAATTTGTAACACTATAGCACTTCAAATGTTACATGAGTTGTGAAATTTAACAAGGGCTGTGTTGCTTTAGGCAGAATCTGTTTTGTTTTCGCCTAAATTACTGAGCCAAACACAATATGTGGAGGTTCAACTCACCGCAGCATTCATGTGCTAACATTTTCCCCACTTAATGTTTTCCTTTGTATGGATTCACTATCAGTGGAAAGTTATTAAACAAGCCAATTACTTGTTGGTTCATTTGACTGCTCCTCTTCACACTTCAGGAACAACGAGGCTGTCTGATACAGCCACACCTCTGTAAAATACTTCAGTCGCTTCTGCATGCACACATCTGCGTAGCTCAACCAAAAGATAGCAAATGCCAAAGTGCTGTCTTCTTGTATTAACATGCCATTTGTTGGCTAAAATTGTTGAGACTTCAGGAAGAGGTACTATGATATATTTTGATTTTTGTTTGTCTTGTTGTTTTGTTTGATTTATTATCATTATTCAACAGACACAACATGCTTTGCAACAGACAGTCACACCATGTCAAAGTTGCAGGCATGTTATAAATGAATTTGAATTACTACAGGTAAGACACTCTATTTCTGACACCATGTTGAAAGAAGCACAGAAGAATATATCACTTTATCCTACAAGAAAGGAAAAGAGTGAACTGCGAATAATTGCTTGTGTGGGGGAAAAAAAAAAAAAAAAAAAAAAAAAAAGTCCCTTTCTGTCCCTTTTATGTCCCAAACTAGAACATGAAACAGATAAAAGAGGGTGTCCCAATTAGTCCTGCTTTACAGCTGATGTTTTAGACTGATGACTACTAACAGGCAATTGATATATGACCTTCAGCTCTTATACAAGATACAGCTGAAAGGCACAGTTCTTGGTCAGGCACACGGAGGAGAAGCCTGCCTGTAAACCCAAACAGTTCTAGAAATAAATGCTGGTAAGCAGTATTTGTAACTGACCAGTATAAATATAGTAACCCAGCACTCTTCTGGAGAGCACAGAACAAGCTGGAGACCATGAAATTGCAGTGCAGCATCACTGCCAGAAAGCCTGGGGATCTGCTCGCACATCGTCGTGTCAGTAACTATGACTCCACAGCCTATTTAAATATCATCTGAATATTATTCTACCAGTAGCATTGCTGTTAAAGCCATAGAGATTGAATTTACTGGCAGGGTGTTAGAAAACAAGCAAAAAAAAATGCATGAAGACAACACAAGGACAAATTGTGATTGGTGATATACTGTACATGAGTATTAACTCCAGTGACTTCAGAGTAATTACAGAAGGTTACTAAAATTAACATCTTGCCCATAGCAACAAGCAAATTAGAAATGCATAGACATGGATTAAAGGAGAGGCAGGAGCTGAGAGAAGCAAGACATTACCCTTACGAAGGCTTTGTTGTGCTGTTGACCAACAGAAAGAAACTGGGAGAAAAAGCCATTCTAACCCAACCCAGGAACCTGAGCAGGAAGGTGCAAGAGCAAAAGGTACCTTTTGGAAAAAGGGAGTGTAGTTGAGAGCTTAGAAAACCCTTCAAAGAAAAATAGAAAAAAAATAAAAAGTGAGTTTGCCTGCCAGGCAGGTTTTTGCAAGATCTCATCCTTCTATTTATAACACCACATGCCATGTTGCATTACATCACCCCATGGGAGACTTACAGCACATGCAACAAAAGGCATTAGAAACACGGTGGGTTCTCTTCAGGAAATACCCAACGCTTGCAGTAGTGGCTTAGGATAAATTTTCTGGGAAGGGTATGAAATTCCCTTCCCAGAAAAAAAAAAAAAAAAAAAAAAAAAAAAAAAAAAAAAAAAAAACCACAGGCTTCCATCCCCACTTTTTTCATTTATTTAGGGTTTATTCTTGTCTTTTCTCTGAGAACAAACTGCAGTATGTTTTCCTATGCTTACCTATGGTTTTTCCCCCTCCACCTACTCCAAAACTCATTCAGGCATCCTGTTTCATCCCATTAAAGCAGAGTCACAGTTAAGTCTTCAGCAGGCCTAGGGTGTCCCAGAAATTCTGAAGCAATCTACAGGCTTCCAGGAATGCAACATCCTGACTGGCCACAGCCTAGAGCAACCTAATCCAGTGTGGCCTACTTCTGATCAGAGCATTGGAGTGGTTGACCTCTGGAGGTCCTTTCCAACCTGAACTATGTTTCTTAAAATATTCCCTAATTACGTAGATAACATATGCCTTAAAACAAAACAAACAAAAAAAAAACAAACACGAAGGTAACAACCAAGTGTATCACCCAAATTGTTTATAGCGTTTGTTTTACTTTCATTGATTAGGGTTGGAGATTTCAAAGTAGAAGAAGCAACACTAGTTAAGTTTGACTTCTACAGATATTTATTTCTTAGAGTAGGGTGATATCACTCAATCGAAAACGAGTCCAAAGGCTCGTTTTAACTTCTGAAACCTGCAAATATCAATTGTAAAACAACAAGATCAGGAATCACATGGAGGCAGGGACACATAGCACAAAACATATCCTAAAAGAAACTTTAGGAGATCTGGTTTGGTATAGAAGTGAGGCAAGACTGTGATCAATGTCTAAAGGAGTTAAAGGAGAAAAGTCATGAAAGTCAGGATGAAAAGTACAGGCCAAGGAGACAAGAACACGTCTGAGGAGCTGGGGTGAAAACACCAGTGCCCATGCCTGTTCGAGCCAGGAGAAGCCGAGATCTCTGCTTCTCACTGTTCCTCTGCTGTATCCAAGCAGGGAGGTGTGCCATCTCCTTCTACAGCTCTTCCACAGAGAATTTCTCATTTCTGTTTTTTACGCCCTTAGCCAAAATGGAAGATATTGTACAGTTGAAGAACAAGGAATTAATCATTTTGAAATCCTTAAGAGGTTATACATGAAAACTTTTATTAAAGGAGTACTATCAAGTTTTGGGAAAACTATTAATGTACACACGCAGTTAATTGAAGATTGCCTCCCAGCAAGAGTGCCCAGCGGTGCTGAAAAGAAACTGCCCTGGACACCTAAAGAATAATAACTTTATTCCTTAAATTCTGAATGTTTGACATTGTAACCTTGTTAGTATTTAATATTTTCTTTAAGATATTAGAGCTTATCCCATAGTAGGGTCTTCATCTTACTTAGAAAAAAAAGTGGAAGTTTTTGCATTAATTAAGTGATACTGTTGCTAATACAGCAGCCTAAAAAATAAAAATAAAAAAATAGTGAGAAACCACAAACAAGCCTAGAGTTATACAAGAAAAAACAAACGTTTTAGTGATTCTTTGAGGAAAGAAAAACAAAACAAAACAAAAAAAAAAAAAAACAACAACAACAAAAAAAAAAAAAAAAAACAGAAGCTGGATTTTACTCTGGCAATTTCTGAACACATGGCATTACCTATATTTATTTTGGCAAGTCAAGGAGCCAACCATCAGATTCACTTCTCAGTGCCTGTTTAGTTAGCTATTTGAGATAAGCATGGTTTGAGCTGCAACATTTGTTGATTCTAAGCATAAAAGGATCACATCTCTCCACTTCTGTTAATAGGATTAAATACACTGAGCAATTTGTGCTGTCTCAAATGGCACACTGAAATCTTTACTGAAGTAATTGGTTAGTCTCCAGATTTTGAAGTCACAGTTCTAGATAGTTTTTGCCAGGAGCTTGTATTACAGAAGAATAAATAATGCCTTAGATTGCTGAGCAGAGCACGATAAAGTAGCTTCGTAATCAGTTTATTTTAAATTTTAGTCATCTAAAGCTATACCTGCTTACATTGCACGTTGCCCAAAAACTTCTCCAAATGAAATAAGTGGTGTCCCCATGGTGACAGATAAACTGAGAGGCTTCATGACAGCTTTTATGAGGAGATGCCCTGACTCAGTGCCAATTGCCCAGACTTTTCCATTGCACGGGGCTTCAAACTACAAGTCCACTGGAGTGGAAGGGCCCCAAGCAAGGGATGATCCATTGCTGGATAAAGTGTTAGACAGTAGTGGAAATTTAGAGAAGTGTACCAAGTAAACAATCATGCCTTTGCTTTCTCTTGTTCCCTATATTTTATTAGTATTTTTGGAAGATGACAGAAGAGTTCCAGGAGTACTCTCTACTGAAGGACGATATTTGAACCTAAGGCTGTATGCCTCCCATTGCTTGTGCAGCAAAAGCTGCAGCAATTTGGTGCCACTGGAGATGATATTCAGGACTCCAAATTGCTGCCTCTGTTTGCATGCACATCAGCTTCTCAAACTGAGAAAAGCCTTTTCACAAAATAAATCTATAGCCTCCAAACATACACAAACAGATCATGGGTGTCTGTTGCATTTTCAAATCCACTCTGTTACTTAACTAACAGGTGGATGGACACAGACTAAGGATGCAAGCAGAACTACCTCTTCCTGTCTCCCCCAATACCAAATTTCACCCAAATCACACACTTTATGCCACTGATGGACCAGTCAGAGAGTACAAACCAGTGAGAGTGTTGTTTCCAGACAGATTCATTATCCCTCTAGCTTCTTGCATGCTCAGATTTTTCTCTGCCTGAGTAGGAGTGAAAAAGGGTCCTGCAGACTGCTGAGCATCCCCGACCTATTTCCTGCAAACTAAGTCACTGTCATGCTAACTCACTGCTGAAATTTGTGATCTGCTAATAATAATGCTAACATCCAGAGAGGAAGACAGTGAAAAGTACAAAGGGCTTGTAAACTGTTGGGGGAGCTTCCTTGATCTCAATATTTAACAAAAAAAAAAGTGTTCAGAACACACCACAGTTCCCTATTAGCTTGCTTTATTCATGACTAGGAAAAAAAAGACACCATCACTTAATTTGAAGTAAGATATCCTACAAGTTCATATCCTTCAGTCCCTTCCACTAGCAGCAATGAAGGCTTAACTAGATGTTGGGCTGCCTCCAAAACAGCGGTCAAAGCCCCAAATCAAGAAACACCAATTTCAAACACAAAAAATTAACCTGCCAGCAAGTACTTAAACAAACACACGTGGAAATAAAAAATAAAAAATAAAAATAAATAAATAAATAAAAGAGACATCAACTAAAATATAATATTTGCATTCTAAAAACATAATATTGTTTCATAATCCTTTCATCTAGACAGTTAGTCACTAGTTTAGTCCACTAGTTTCATTTTAACCTTTTTACAGTCACACTGAGCTGAGTTTTAGTCTGTCAAGTCTTGCTGGGTGGCAATGTCCCATGCACATTGCCACTAGCGTGGGGACAGGAGCTGCTCCTGCCCCACTGTTCATTCCCAGTTCAGTAGCAGCCTCTGTTGTGGCTGGCAGCAGGAGGCTGCAGCATTGTGAGTAGCACAGTCTTCCACAGAGGAAATCCCCAAATGGTCTCCACAATGCAAGATTTCTACACAGTGTCCTATCTCTATTTTCTTTCACTTCGCAAATTTTTTCACTCCAACACCAGCAACTACTGCTGTACATTAAAGTGATAAAGCTACCCCAAGCATATGAGCCCAGCTAGTCCAGACTTCACAATTACATTGAAACAACTCTCCACATTATAGTTCGCTCTTTTAAAGAAGGCAGAATAACTTAAGCATCACAAAACCCACATACTCAAAATAGCCATTTCCAGTCTGCCAGCTCCTTGGCCTCCCTTCCCTGGGGTTTGTGGTGGGATCTAAAGATGGAATTTTGCTTTTAGCCTGATTCACCAGGTATGAACATGGCTCGGATACTTCGTACCATTTGCTTTCATCCCCATCCTCCAAATACACAGACAATAAAGCTGTCTGAAGAAAGAAAAAGTACTGTGCATCTTTCCAAATGGAGGAGAGAAGTAATGAACCCAAGTTCACCGTCACAATTCACAAATTGGGGTAAGGAACTGAAATATGCCTCATGAGAGGGCTCTTGACAAGCATCCTTGTAGGCAAGCCTAAGGCAACCTCTAATTTCACCCTCATACCGAGGCGTGATGAACGACCAAAAAGCTGTTGGTGCTCCTTCCCCAAGGGTGAAGGACAATATTAAAATTTGGCAGCCTGATGGGGAACAACAGATCACAAGTTTCTTGAATAATTGGTAGAAGCTTTTTTACACTACCATGTCTGTCTCAGCAGAGATTATTGGCAGAAAGTATTTAATTACTATTTTGATGCAAGTAGTTTACTACTGTATATGCTTAAACACAGTGCAAGTTTTGAATTTCTATCAAGCAGCTTTCAAGTGAAAATGAGTCATGAATGAAAAAAAAAAAAAAGTGAAAGAATTATCTCCAGCCTTAACTTGAAACCACAGTTCTAAAATGCAGGTGAAAACTTGCTTTTGTTCATGTTGTTCTTGTGCAACTAAATCTGCTTAGAAGCTTCTCACTGGCCACAATTTAAGTCATAATAATATGTAAAAACTTACAGAATTTTGAGTTGTTACAATTACCATGGAAGTTTTTAAATGGAAAAAACTTCTTGGGGAAATCATCAAGGCAAATAGGATTTTAAGTTTTTCTAGATGTCATCCATGACTGGCTGGTGTTAAAGTGTTAAATCATTTGGTATATTCTTTCCTTGCCATTCTGTGAACATCAAGGTTAGAGAACATGTTGAGTTATTGGTGATCAAGCCCAGAAACTTCTGTCAGTGGAAATATTTTTTCCTGCAACTCCTGTACCTACATACATATTTAATCCCAACTCTCCATTTCAGGCAGCTCATTTTCAACAACCTCCTACCAACTCTAGCTTCATCTTTTGTGTGATGTGACTGACAGAGAGCAAGCCCTGAATGTTCAGTGAGAATGGCACCCCAGCAAAGGCATGAGCTGACAGAGAGATTTCCCAGCCATGGCAGCGGCATCTTTCACCTCCAGAGATGCAGACGTAGACATAAAGCCAGCGAGCTGCAAGGAGAGGTGACTAATAGCCAGCTGAACTCAAGCAAAAAGACATTTCGCATGACTAAGTACCACTTCAATAAGAAAATAAACCTATATTCAGAACCACCAAGAAAAATCATCTCTGGTATAATATAGCTCCCATTACAGACCACAAGCACTTTGCAGTGGGAAGTTGGAAGAGAATATCACCCCCATTTTGGAGTCCAGTTGAGTTACCATTACTTAACAAGGTCTATTTGTCACTGTCCATGCCCATCACACTTGCAAAATTAAATACATAAATCCAAAACTTTTTAGTTGAAGCTGATACCACTAACACCCTGAAAGAGTGAAGTGAAAAGTGAGAAGCACACATGCACTTAGTGACCCAGGTTGAGCAGACAGGCAGCAGCCTCACAAAGCAGAGATTCAACCAGTCATCTGCATCAGCGTGCAGGGAGCTAAGAGTCACAGAAACAGACACAGGTCACGCAGAAAATCCACAAGCAAGCAAAGAATTGAAATAAATTTCTCACATCTTAAGTCATTATTCTAACTACATGGTCTTGGCTTCAAGCTTGAAGGCACTTTTTAAACTATTACGACACTGACAGTTTTTATTATATTGTTTATTACTCTGAGGGCTTTATGTTACACATTTTACTGAATCAGTGCTTCTGATACTGTTGTTCTGGACAGCAACTAAAGTTTTCATAGCCTACAATAGCTTTTCAGGTCTCTTAAAAGCGTAAGTATTTATTGATACATAAAGCTATAGATGCCTAATACTGTTTTAAGTAGTCTATCACAATCCAGATATTCCTTAAGCTTTTTCTTATTGATATTGTAATACTGTATTTTGACAAGTATTGGATATATTTGGAGATTTTGGGGAAATAAAATCATTTTATTAGTTTTATGTTTAATTTTAGCGCATTTGGTTTAGATTTAATCCTATTGTAAGCATAAGAAGCACGTTTGTTCCCTGCTATGTGTTACATTTAGGATGTGTAACAGTTTAGCTCTGCTACCTCTGACAAAACACTTGCCACCTTACCATGTCCCATTCAAACCTCCTTTATTGGTTTATCACCACTTAAAAAAAAAAAAAAAAAAAAGAGGGGGGGGGGAGAGGGAATATCCTGGATTATTTCCTTTCCTGAAACATTGATGTGAATGTAGATACCACAGAAAGCATTCAACAGTACAAAATAAACCATGCAGTGTAGGGTCAGGAAGCAAAACCCCACATACTAAAGGCATGGGCACTATGTAAAGGGATGTAAAAGGTGTATTGATAGCCAGTAGTACATAGCCCATCTCAAATTGCCTATGTAAAACCTTGAACCTCATCTATGTGTGTAGATAAACTTTCCACACAGCAAACTATCTTGGGCATTTTCATTTTTTCCATCTATTTTACCTAGACCCCTGGACATTCAACCCAATGACTGGAGAAATTTCAACTAGTTCAATGGGTAAACAGGTATTTAAGAAAGAAGATAGACTTCAGGTATTTTCAGAAATGCTCACAACTGCCCTGGGTTGTGGGTTTGAGGTTATTTGTTTGACTTTTTGTTTTGTTGGAGGTGAGGGGTAGATACTCACGGTCTTCTGTTATTTTTAAACAGAGAGCTCTTCGAGCAGAAATAAGATTTTATAAAGGATTCAAAGAGGATTCATGGCTCAATTCAAATCCCAATGTACTATTCTTTGCAAATGCCAAGACTACACCTGACCTGTCACACTCAACAGTTTTTCTCTTCTCTTAATCCAGGCTGCAGTTTCTGCAAGTGGCAATACATCACAGGAACATTAAAAGCCACAGGCTGCTCTGTTCTAGACCTATACATTGTCTCGACTCTTTGGATTGTTACACCAAGAAGTACAAGTAAGGCAAAAAGATGGCTAAAAGCAAGAAAGGAAGACTTGTGAATATTTCTACCATTGCAGCTTTAAACCTCCAGAATTAGGCATTGGTACAACATAAATACTTATGCAGTTACATGCTTTATTCTAACTGAAGGCATTAAGCATACAGTGAAAAGAGGTGGTTGTATAGCTTCTGCATGAGATAGGTTTATCCTGTTAGCCTGGTCCCCAGGTGCATGCACATTTGCAATGTCCTACCCACAGTTTTGGTGGAGAGATGGGGTGACTGCCCACATACCAACCCATCCTGACTGCAATCCCCATGTTGACTTTATATGGGCTGATCAAACATGGGACAACCTGATCTACTTTGTCACTGAAACACTCTAGATATCCACTAACAAAGCAGTTGTTTTGCTATGAGATTACACAAGGGTGTTTGACCCAAACAGGCTCCAGTTAGAGTTTACTTTTAATTAGGCTACAAAGACTTCAGTAGCTCAGTGGTTTGACTGCTAGTGTTTTGTTCCACAATCAGATCTTAACAAGTTTGTGAAACAAAGTCCCCCAATACAGAAAGAAAAAGATTAGACAAGAAGCTTTGAAGAACTATGTAAGAAAGACTCAAAAAAAAAATCTCACCCTGAAGAAATTCTGTCTGTGTCAGAGAATTAACAGCAAGGTGAATAATAACTATGCTGTGTTCAGGCATTAAAGGTTGGATATGACTCTAGGGCTGTATTTAAGATGTTCAGACAAAACGCATGCTGACAGTAAGGAGGTATAACTCGGATGAGATGGTTTCAAATGGGCCACCCGGACAACAGAGAAACAGGTGTGGCAATTGGAAAACCTGAAAACACCTCATTATCGTACTTAACAACCAAGACTATGACTATTTCAAGCTTTGCTTGAGCAAGCTTGCCATAGATACAGAGCCTACTGAATACTTCCATTTGATGTGAATCTATGAAGACCCTGTTTTCAGCTTCCTGCACCATTTCCCAGCAGGGTAAGATATTGCAATATTGCAACATAAAGGAGGCAGCTGTCATGGGACAGACATACTGGGGCTCTGCCTGCTGCTACCACAGTCTTCCCACCAGCTTGGAGCCAAAGTGGGGTTCCAGGCACCAGCATTGCAATGTTGGAGAAAGTATCTGCTACTTGCTACATGGGTATTTCTGTGTCAGAAGCTGCTTCATCCCTCCTAGCTGAACTCTGTACTTACAGATGGTTACCAAAGCTTTGGTTCACAGCTAACATTTTCACTCTTTCTTCTTTCACCTCCACATCCCCTTTCATGCTACAGAGGGAAGCTGGAAGGAAAACATTCTGTGACCTCAAGGCCATGTCTCTTACAGAATTCACTTCATTATTTACACAGGGAAAGCATTAAAACATTGTTATCTAAAACTTCCAGCACACATGCTCTGCTACACTGAAGATTTCTTGACATCAGACACACTCAGGATCTTCAATAATTAATATGGATTTCCCCTCACCCCCTGTTTCTTTCCAACTGTGATGTCTAGCAACCAAACTTAAACCTCTAGTGTAAACACTGAGAATAGGTTAAAGTTGAGCTTTTGCAAGCAAAAGTTTCTTACAGAACACATGAAACACTACGTATAGCATATACCCAAGTTTTAGCTGTTTGTTAGGCTGATTTTTGAGGATGTTGTTTTATTTAGCTGGAAAAGGGAAGGTTTTGTTCTTTCATCCAGGGGACAAGGAGGATGGAAGGAGATGAAGGAAGGATTAAAGCCCAAGGTTTTCTGTTGTGAGGTCACCCAAACCATAGGGCTCTATGCTCATACACAAAAGCCTAGAGGCTGAAAAAGCCAAAGCATGTCATTCCTAGATAAGAAATAAAATGGAGACTAGCTCCTTTTGGTTCAGCATTAAGAACCAGTTTGTAGCAACAGCAAGAGGTTGTTCCCTATGTTTAAGAAATACAATAGGTTTCTGCTCCAGCCCTTGCTGTAACACAAATAAGCCCTGTAAGAATGCTGGTCAGGTTGCCTTTTAATGATTGCCCCCTCCTGTTTCTCCTGTTTCCTCTCACACCAGGAACATGGAAGATGGGAGAGCTGTTTTTGCTGGGACCTGGAGTAGACTGTAGCTTGTCGTTGAACCTGATGATCTTAAAGGTCTTTTCCAACCTAAATTATTCTATGATTATGCTTCCACAAGTCTCTTCCAGCTGGGAATCCACAGCAGGTAACCCCATGTGGAGGGTATTATTGCTCTTGCTCCATTTCAGAAGCCATGATGTACACCTCATTGCTTATCAATAGCATGAACTGGAATTACCGAGCCACTGCCTCTTGCTGTTTCTGGCCACCTACAAACTGATTATTTAGTCTTTGCCTTGCAGATTAACATTAACCTGTGGGAAATGTTTCCTGAATAACCTTGAGAAATCTCATGATGAAATTTCCAGGTGTTTTATTTGCAAAGAAATAACAGCAAACGCAAAAAAAAAAAAAAAAAAAAAAAAAAAAAAAAAAACTCAACATGATTCCAACTCCTTGAAATATGAAGAGCATCCATTTTTCAACTCCAATCTTTTATACTCCTCTATCAATTTTTGTTGTGTTCAGTATTTACACATTTTTTCTGCCCAATTCAGATGCATAATGCATTAGCTTGGTTGAAAACTTTTACAAGTTCTCTAAGACTGAAGAATGTTTAAAATAAACTGATTCCCCACACTAGTCAGCCCAGCAAATTTAATGCCTCAAGCACTGTAATAACGTGATTTTAAATAGGCTGCTAAAATATTAATCTTAGTGTTCATTATTCTCTCACTCTGCCTCAATTGTTTGCCATTTCTTCTGATGCCATCAGATGTTCTGTCTGTGCTTCTGTATTCTCTGGATGGTTTCCCATCCATAGGATGACTCATGTGCTTGGAGACCTGTGTATTTTAAGGCTCGCTGTATTCCAGAAGAACAAATTCCTTATTCTTCACAGGGAAAGAGTTATCTTTGAAGTATCTGACCCATCTTGCAAAATCTCTTCAAGTTTAAAGATATATTTATATTAAAGTTCATAATACTGCAGGGACCTTAGTTGATCAAAGTGTAGCTTTATCTTTTCTCCTTGGGCTTAGTATTCCTCTAGTTGTTCTGCCAAGTCACCAAAAAATAAAAAATAAAAATAGCCAACCCCTCAAGCAATTCCTTTGCTGCAGGCAAGACATCAAACTGAAGTGAAAGACATAATGAAATGGAGAAGCAAGCATAAGCAGTAGTACTGGACAATAGCATTATAAATGAAGAAAGATGCTGCTTAAAGAGGGACTCTGTTTCAGCAATTTTTTGTGAGAGTTTTATATTATATCCCAAGAATGCAATAGCATTCAGATTGAACTTTAATTTAGCTATTTATATATTATATGCAATTATTCGGTGCATGGAATTGTTATGTATACAGCACAAAAATCATTTTTCTAACTACGGTTTTATGTCATTTACTTGATTTAATCAAAGGGTTATAAATTGCCCATGAATGTATTAAGGCTAGAAATTAGTTTCTCCTTGGATGGTTTGAATAATTCTATCTGGAACAACTTCACATCTGAAGGAACAGGAGGAAAAACTTTTAGTAACTAACTTAAAGGCAAAGACACTTGTCAAAGGGAATGACAGTTGCCTCCATCAGAAGAACCCTAGGTCTGGGGAGCAGAAGAGCTCTTGTGCTCCTGGTTGCCCTGTTCCTACAATCAGCATGTACTGCATAGCCAATAGAAGCAATAAAATGTGGCCCTGTTATACATAGCTGTCACCCTATGCTCCTAATACATGTTTAAGTGAGACAAGAACAAGAGTTTCCTCAAGAATAATATTCCATAGCTTAACAATTACTCTTTTAAGAAGCTTTTTTTTTTTTTTTCTCTCCTTAAACCTGCAACTATGTTATCAATAATTGCAGTCTTCACTAGAAGTGCACATGAGCAAACTGGCAAACCAGGGCAAGACACGTAAGGCAACGCTTACCACCACTACTTCTTTCTCATCCCCATTATTGCCAAGCCTGGGGGACTCAGACACCTCTCCTGACCACTTAGTTGTCTCATTCTTTGGGAACCTCTGTGCTAGGGGAAAAAAGATAATTCACATGTGTAAAGTAAATCAATACAACCACAAGACCACAAAGAGGACCGGAGGAGAATCTGAATTCAGCTACCATCTTCTAGTATTGCCAGACCACTCAGGAACAATGAAAGAATCAGCTTTTATATTTATATATATATATATAAAGAAAGAAAGAAAGAAAATGTAATAAAATAACTGCAGTGGATTATGTCAGTGATTGACATCCATATTTTCCTCAAAGCAATTTTATTACCTCTGCTTCCAGGTTTCATAATAACCAACAAGGGAGAAACGAAAGGCACCAGAATGAAACTTCTAGCTCTAAAAATCGATTCACATCTGGTAGCCTGATGGAAAGCATAAGGGCTCTTTATATCATTTATAGTGTAGGCTAAGGGGTGGAAGGAAAAAGTATACAGGCTTTAAAGAAAAAAAAAAAATGAAGAGAGAAAGGTACGCTTAAAATTTCAAGCCACAAGCAATCCAGTTCAGTTTTACTTCCAGTCCACAATTATCTAAGACCTTATCTCATTTATATGGTAATAACTTGTCACATGTCAACTCAACAAGCAGAGATAGCAGCTACACAGAACAGCTCCTCAAGTGCTCTAGCTGGCTGAAGCCTGATGTGGGTGGAAGGCCCACACTGGGCTCAGAGCGCCAATTAAACTTGCCAATGAGCCAGGTCAAGCAATGCTGCAGGAACGTCTTGTCATTATGAATGTAACTTAACCCTTTGTAGTTTTGTGCATATTTGGCATGAAAATGTTTTCAGAGCTATTTATTTTCCTAAGGAAGGGGAGAGTTACTGCAGCAGGTTGGAAAGAGCTGTTGCTGAGCGAGGATCAGCAGTATTTTACAGCAAGGCTCAAAAATTTTTCCAGGATAGTTACTACTACTGCAAAGGTATATTTCCTATAAAATTCTGGTTAAGTGTAAAGAGAAAAAAGGCTGAATCAGATCTAGAAATTAATGAGAGATAAAGGCTCTGGTCTTTTGCAATTTCAGAGTTACTGGGGGATGGCTCATCCCCTCCCTGAGGCAGGAAGGTGAACAGGGACCTCCAGAGTATAACCAACCATCTAGCTCTCAGACGTCCAACTATTTAAAGTTAGCCAGGTACCAAACATCAAGACAGAATAAGGACCTGAAATACAAGTAATAATACCAGACAAACTGTGCTGGTTTTCTTTTTCTTTTCCAGAAGGGATAGGTGGAGTTCAGGTCTTCATTCACTCCCCCATCCCTCTTCACGGTATAGGAAAATGCAACCTGCTCAGAACATGCTTTTGGTGGAGCACTGGCTATGGGCAGGTTTTGGGAACATTGTTTTGAAACGTACTGAATTCAGAGCATTGAGTTTTGTATGGGATTACTTGTGGTATTTAAATACAACATATTTGTATTGAAATATCAAGTATGTAGCAGTGGCAACAAAGTATAGAACAACATTTGAGGACTGCATTATTCATGAATGATGAGAACGTTAAACACAAATGCCTTTATCCCTACCACATCAAGGTATTCTGAGCCACATGGTCCTGAGAAAGAGAATTTGAAAACTTTTATAAAGTTTCTTGCCATCGGGAAGTATTGGGTTTGCATCACTTCATTGCTAAAGCCATCACTTCAGCCACGTATTCTTTAGGTGTGAGCTAAGACTGAAGTTAAGACTAGCGGCTCAGAAAACCTTTGAAAATGAACTGGAAGTTTTCCTATGAGTGCAGCTGTAAAGCAGAAACACCTAGAAACTCATGTAATATATGTACTGGGAACTTTGCTATCACCACAACAGTAACCAGAAAACATCTATTTCCACCCCGAGCATAATCATAATACCCCTGACCTCATTCACTTCACAGATTCATGGAAGTGCTGGACCACAGACAGCTGTACTGGGACAGAGAGAAGTCAATGTCAGGGCAGAGGAGATGGAAATACATCTGTGAAATGTTAGTACAGAGAGGGTAGACATCAGAAAGAAAAGTCCATTCTGGCCAGCCTGCAGCAGCCTTGGGAGAAGTGTGTGAAAAATAGACAACAGGAACAAGAAATTGTTTTGCCTTAGTTGATGCAAGTGGAACTGAGTTTACAGGCACAGGTTATGAGGTTCAGCTTCTAAACACAAAGGATGCAGTCACCTGCCAGTTCAGGAGACAGAGTAGGATTTTTCATACTGAGCAGCTGCCAGCTATGCCTTCTTTAAAAGAATAAAAATAAGACAAAAAAAAAATCAGCATGCTTATAAAAATATAAAAGCTGCCCATCAATTGAGAACAACAGCATCAATAATGAATTTTCACTATTAATAAATCCTGCCTCCAGAGTTTTTCCAGCAAGCTTAATAAATATTTCATTGTCTTTCATTCTGAGATGGAATCCAAAAAAAGGACTTAAAATCCTGAGGAAATATGAAGAAATCATTTAAAGAAATATGAAGAAATCATTTAAAGTAAGTTTTTGAAAATTTTATAGCTATGAGGAAGCATTAGCGCAGCTTAGCTTTGATTGCATCAGAAGTGGAATAGCTCTGAGAGGGATTTAATGAGCAAGATGTCCAGCATAGTGCTATTAAATGCTTCTCAAGCATAATAGGGTAATGTTACAAACAAGCAAATAAAAAATAAACAACAAGAAAAAATACTCATAACCACAAAGACACTGCAGCTCTCATACTATAGTCATCAGTGGAAAGAGCACTGCTTCAGTGAAGTTCCACCCATGCCCCACTCCGAAACTCGTGTAAATTAGAACCAAAACCACCAATACACAAGATGTGCATACAAGGAAACCTTATGTCTCACTATCATAACCTCCACAACAAAAAAGCTGAGACAAGTGTTTTACAATCTGAAAAGTTAAAAACAATGAGGATAAATATCATCTGAATTTGTAATGAAAACCTTAATCTCTAAAGGCATTAAATGAATATGCTCACACACTAGTAAACATTTTAAAATATGAATTCACAGTCCTGTTGGATTCTAATGTTCCTCTATTAAAGATAACACTCATCCTAAGTAAATTATTCAGTAGGAAAGAATGGCTTGGCCTGGAAGAGAGCTAAACATAGGGGACAAGACTTTGGGTAGTTGTTCTTTTCTAAGAGATTTTGGCCTCAATGTTGACTTTGTGAGGAGAGGTTTCTGGAAAATAAAAAAGTCACACAAAAAGAGCTCAAGTTTTCATATTTGCAATTACTATTCAGAATCAGCACTTCTGACCTTTATTCTGTTAGAGGGAGAAGAAATAGCTGATGGGGTGAAAAGAGAGCCTAGCAACATAATTTATATAAAGTACTGCCACAGGAGAATAGTTTTTCTATTCAAGGGCAAAGTACGATTTTATGCTAGTTGTGGCCAAAGAGTTTCATCCTGAGATACTGTGTGCTGGTATTATGCACTTGGGAGCACAGATACATGGGAACCCAGCAGGCTCCAGGAGGCAGAATACTGTTCTGTGGTTCGGGTTTGTTTTTTGTTTACTCAATGTCAGCATAATGATGCACCTCTCTCTAAGCACTGACGAGCAATCTGATTAGGAATTAAAGTAACAATAATAAAGTACTCCTGAAGAAACAGTCCAAGGAAGAGAATTACACCTTGCAGGACATTCGTCAACAAGCTGACAAAATTTAAAGTTTCCTCTCCCTTAGAAAGAAACAATTTTTTAAGCTAGATACGTGGTTAAAAAATAATCCCAGGGTAATTCCATTGACTCTGATGAATCAAAATATGATTTGTCCTAACATATTGCTAGGCCTGATCCAACCCCCATGGGAACCTTTAGGATCAGACCCTAATAAAGGGCATACTGTACCAGCACACATAGACATTATTTGTTTTTTAATATTAGGGGAAAAAAAGCAGGAACTTGAGTACTCTGGAAACATACTCTTCTACCCATGCATGTTTTCAACGCTGCTTGTGTCAGGTGATCACATAGATCAAGAAAAGGCACTACTGAGTCTGAAACAGCAGCCACAAGGCAGCAATCTGGGTGCACCCAAGACTTCCTTTCTAGGCCGCACTACACAAACCGAAGAAACTTCTCTAGAACACTGAGCTATTCAGAGTTATTTGCAATCTATTAGCAGACAATACTGCAAAATACTCAAGCCACTCTGAGAGACACTCTGCCTAGCTCTATGCATGCAGACTGAAAGAGAACTAGTTGCTCTAACAGAGATGAGATGTACAGAGACATGTTAAAAACTGGAAAAACTTTCAGCAGCTAGCTTGGAACTGCACTTTATATGTGCTCCCCAAGAGGAGCTTTACGTACCTCTAAAGTTTGGTGGAAATCAGCCGAGGTATTCCACAACCTCACACTGTTCATGTTACATTTTGTTCTAGCTTAAGAACATCTGGATCCATTTTTTTGCTGGCCAACTTCAGGAAAACCTTATTTTTAGATAACATTTTCTACAATTAATTTCTAAAAAAAAAAAAACAATCAAAGAAAAAAATAAAATCTTTATTATTTCACAAATAAATTGTCTCCTACATCTAGAAAACAAACCTATGCAAACACAATTTACCCATTTCATTTAGAGCTTTCTTCATGAGCGTTTTGCTCAGCTGTACAGACAAATCTTCATTGAAGACTCTTTTTGACTGTGACCACTAGAAACAGAGCAACAACAGAATACTCGTGTGGGGGGATAATGCTTAAATCAAAGTCCGAAGAAGATCAGTTCAAGACCTATAAATGTAAATGCTTTTTATTCACAACCTCTCAGTGAAATTTATACACAGGAAGAAGGGAATAGCTTACATGAGAGCACAGCCTTCATAATGCTTTCAAGGAGCAGCCTATAACCTAAATAAAAAGCTGCAAATGCAGCAGAGAGTATTCTAATGAAACAATTTTGTACAAGGGAAGACCACACACACTTCCTGACATTGCATTTTGTAATTAAAAGCCATCATCAGTTAACTCCCAGAAATGCCAACCATATCTAAGTGTCCACTGAACAACTTGCATCCCTCACACCTTCCCTTTAGCCCACTCCAGACCACATCAAGAGGAAGGTGAGCTATACCTGCCTCACAGAGACCAGAGAACAATTGCTTGCTCCAGGCCAGCCCTGCTACATGCTGCCCCATTAACTGCTTTTAAATGCATCACCTGGGGCTTCCCCTGATGACACAACACCATCACTCAGCCCAAGTAATTCAGTGCATGCAGCAGCACTGCAGAACCTCCTCAACACACACAGACGGTGCATACCTTGCATCTGCTGAACCTCCACCCCAGCTCCTTCCTCTTTGCCTGCAGAGACCTCCTGTCACTCACTCATCCATTTTGGCTGCTGGGACACCACAAGGGGTGCTCCTGCTGACTTCAGGACCCTAGAATGGGTGAGGTGGGCCTTCCACAGGCACTCTTCTTGCTGCCAGCAGCTGCAAGAGGACAGAGCAAGGACAGGGCAGAGGGACTGGAGATCCAGGGGACAGTAGCATAGTCAGGGTGCCCCACACCCAACAGTGGTCTCAAGATTTTACTGCTTAACAAGGGTGTTTTTTATTAAAACATAACTATACAGAATTTTTTTATTTATTTTTTTTTGGCATCACCATAGCGTTTGATTTTCTATTTCATTTGGGCAATCTTTTCCCCCAGTGAAATGCTGACCTTCCTTGTGTATGCAAGGTGGGGGACAATCTGATGGACATAGCCTTAGGGTACCACTAGTTCATGTCTGTGTGTCTGATGCAGTTTCATAAATCAACAGGCTCAGAAAAATTCCTGCAGTTTTGAGGGGACAAGACTGCAGAACTTCCTGCTGGAACTTTGTATATAAAACACAAGAGAAATTCCCATATACATACTGCACTTAACTCAGTTTGAAACAGGAGCATAGCTGGGCTTATGGAGGTGATCACAGAAGCACTTATACAAGAGAAGGCTAGAAGACTTGTCTTGCACAGTAAAACACATTAAAGGAAGATAGAATTGAAGTCTGTAAGTTATCCAAGAAGTAAAAAACAGGAAAGGAACGTAACTAATTTAACAAAAACTGACATAAAGATATTGGATGTAAACTTGCCACAAACATTCTGAAAACTAGAAGAGGGATTCTAGCAATTAGGAGAATAAAATTTGGTAAATGTCTTCCCAAATATAAAGGCAAATGAGACAAAAAAAAAAAAAATCTATTCAAGATCAAGCATCAAGTTTCTGGGAAGGATGGGAATCAGATATCAGAGACTTAAATACCCATCCAAGTCTCAAAAAATAAAGTCAATGTTCTGAACAATGAGGACCAAATACATTGAAAAGATGGTTTGCTGGCCAAATTTTGCAATCCAATATAGGTGATGTGAGAAAAGGAAACCAATACAAGAAAACATTAGATTTTTATAATATTAATACACTGTTATTGACTGTTAATGGTAAATCCCTACCACTAATCTTCAGATAGATTAAAAAGAGATTCTCATTAAAAAATAAATAAATTTGCATTTCTGATACAGGGTGTTACTTCAGGATGCTGCAGAGATTATCAGGGTGCTTATGGGCAGACTTCCCCTTCTTTTATATGGCAAAGAAAATAATTTTTTAGAACTAAGTGTAGCCTGCTCCCCCATTCATCCCCCTTTTAACTTTTATTGTTGAGTTATCAATACAGTTACATCCTCAGGGAATAACGTCCATGTTTACAAAGATCAGTTACAAATAAACAAGCCTAGATACTTCTGTTTCTTCTGAACTCCTTTTGATTTGGGATTATTACCTGACTGCAACTATTTTTTCTCTCCATCCACAGTGCTTCTTAGTATGTTGACCTGGATTTTTCTTTCTTGGTGTCAGAAGAAATCAATGAATCAATGGCAGGATTTCTGCTTGGGAATTCCCACGGGTGTTGCTTTAATCATCAATTTCTTTGTCATGCTCATCTTTTCTTGAGATCTATGTGTTATTTGCTTCATCAGATTCCTCTAAGTCCTAATTCCAGTGCCAACACACCACATTTTGTATTGCTTCTCAGCTTCCCACTTTACACCAAGAAAAAGACATATTTGCTATTCAAGAGTGAAGATTTTCAAAAGCAGTGTTTGTTTGGTTCCTCAGATTCTCATTGCCTCTCCCCACCCTGGGACCAGGGCCATGTCCCAGCCATAAACATGTCACCATCTCCAGGAGGGAGCTGGTGACACCGGGTCATGCACTCTCCCCAGCTCTCCCTCATGCTCACAAGGATGCACATAGCTTGTCTGAGGGATCTGGAGTCCCAAATATTATTAAAAATTCAGTCCCAACCTTCTTTTCCCCTCACCTTAAATGAGGCAGAACCTTTTACATTTTTGGGTAGCCCTAACTGTGTAAAATTTCATTGCTGTTTTTAGCTCCTGATTCACACTTGAGTTAGAAAGTCACCTTCAGCAAGGGTGGGTGATCTCACACCCCCATCCTGACCTCCCAGAGCTGGCATCAATCGGTGCACTCCTTTCACCTGGCTCTTGATGTGCTGGACAATATTTGAAATAGAAGTGGCAGGACACACTGGCAGCTTTTACAGGAAAGGTTAATCCTCTACAGGTATGACCACAGTTTAAATCCCTGGCTTCTGTGAAGCCATTTCTGTCTCCCGGCAGCTCTTACCAGCAACATTTCCAAGCACCCAAGGGAGTCTGTTCCATGGGAGCATTATTGCTTTTTCTCTGCTTTCTCCTAAAACGAAGACCCTTTCCAGCAAAATTCAAAGATCAGTTTCTTGCAGCTTGTGGGACCGGAACAATTCCATGACATAACACAGCCTTAAGGCAGGCTGTGCAAGGATGCAGAGGTGAGGGTTACTCCTTTCTTCAGACAGCAGCAGCAAGTTCTCCTGTTTCCCTGGAAACATATTTATAATTTCTCTCTCCCTGCTTGTCTATCAAATTGCTGCTGCTGCCACCCAAATGCCCTGCCTCAACACCTTGTGAACTCCAATGAATTAGTAACCACAGCAGCTTTGCAGAGAAAAACACCTGAACAGAAGTAGATTTGTAAGCCAGAAAGGCTCAGACTTTCAAGAGGCATTTATGTGGCCTGAGCTGTGGAAAGGTGCCGGTGCAACTTTCACAGCATCCACTGCATCCTTAAAAACCTAAATAGTATGTGTTTCTGACTAAATATCTTCAGAAAGCTGGAGCAGAAAGGAGTTAAATCTTGCACTAAGTTCCTCAGTGATTTCTCTGCTACAATGATGCTGAGCTCAGATTTTCCAAGTCACTACATGGAAGCTCCAGAGTATCCTCATGCCCTGCACAGTTCTGTCCCAGCACAGGGCCTCCAGCCCTGGAGCTGCCAGCATCAGAGAGACAGACTGAACTGGGAGCACAGGACTCATGTGCATATGTGTGTGTATGTACCCAATGGCAGGAGGGACAAGAGGAGTAGCTTGCCTCGGGCACCATAGTCAGGGAGGACACCACACCTCCTGCTAATCCCTCAGCCCTGCAAGCTGTGAAGGCATCAGCATGTCCTCACAAGTGCCTTGTGCAAGCAGGAAGGCAAATTTTACACTGCTGCCTGCAAAACCTGGTGTCAGGTTGGTGCAGTATCACTAAAATAGGAGCTCAGCTTGGCTCAAACTGAGAATCAAGTGCTGTGCTGGGAGCTGCCGCCAGGCATGCTGAGCTGTCGCTCTTCAAAGGGTTTTGATTGTGTAAGCAGACCAAGGGAATCACTAAACCATAGACAATGAAAACAATTTTGAATGAGACTAAATGAAAGGAAAAAAAAAAAAAGTTGTCAAAATGTCAAGGTTAATGTTTTCATAAAACTAACCAGGGAATGGCTAGGTGGCAAGAGCGTAAACTTTCAACTTAATTAAAACTTTTAAAGTGTGAATACAAAACTAACTTCAGTCTAGACAGTCAGTAAATCTATCGTTCTTAATGAAAAAACAGTCATATTGGTATTTCTAGTCATTTTTTTTCCTCATCCTTGTAGCAATACATACCTTCGAAACTCAGATTCCTATCTGTAAAAGCCAAGAGAGCTGTGATGAACAGGACCACAGCCTGCTGCAGTTCCTGCTCAGAACCATCCTGCACATCTGGCTGGACCAGCAATCTTGCCCCCAGCCAGATTACAGCTGGGAGGTCTGTAGCATCCACATCAAGCCAGGAAGGAGGCACACATGACATCTCTACGCCCAACCCTAGTTGGCCACTGTGTTTTCTGTACAGCATCTCATGGGTGGTTGCATCATCTCCCACACATTGCATCATCATCTCACACAAAGCACAATGACACTGCGGGGGCTCCAGAGGCATCTGGAGGAAAGTGACATCCTTGGGTTATGGCCCAGCAGGGGTTCTGCTAATGAGATTGCCAGAAACAGCAGAAACAGAGTCTGTGGTGTCTCAGAGTGACTGGCCCTAGAAGATCTCTGGCAGATGTTCAGAAGTCAGTTTAAAGACCTCTGGAATTGAGTTTTCTTGCATTTTATTGACAGTGGGCATCATCCTCCAACATCAGTGCTACATATAAATGATCTATTTAGGCATTTTCCAATTTTGTTCTTGAAAAAAAAAAAAAACTGTTTTTTAACTGATTGTAAGAAAGAAACAACAAAAAGTAAGAATTCCCCATAATCTCAGCTTGGTTATTACTGGCTCAGTACATCACATATTTTACATACTATCCCTTCTGGTGAATGTTAAATGGAATGTATGTGTGCTTTGAAAACACACCCTAGTTTTCCTCCCTTCCTTTCTTATTTCCAAATGTTGCACTCATTTGCATACACAAGTAGAGTTTGGTTAAATGGCTAAGGATTTGTTGGAACCAAAACACTTTTCACATAAACATTCAAACATCCCTTGGACAGCCCCTTTGTTCTTCACCTTATCGACATTTGGATTTTTTGTTTAAAGAAAATAATGAGAGACATAGCAATCTGGGGACCAATAAGTACTATTTTTAATTTTTCAGAAAATGCCTGGTTCAGACACACTGTTTGCAGGCAAACACAGTCATAAAATATTAAACCCAGCAAATGACAATTATGGAAAAATATCAGCATGACTGAAATCTGGTGCTCACCAGGAAATGCTCATGTAGCCACCCAACACTAACTTTTCTGCTGAATTGAAGTTTTTTTTTGTTTGTTTTTAAGTGAAACTCTGTTGTCATTCTATTGGGTTGAGGACAAAGAGGGGGGAAATTGTGATTTTTCAGGGATCAGAGCTTCATCCCTAGGAGCAATAAATCATCTGCTGAAAACAGGCACTTAAGTCTCCACACCTGATATGCCAGGACCCTACATGGATCCAAAACAATACACTCACAACAGCTTCATTCTGTGTTCCTTGCACACATTCAAGTTCACAAGTGATGTGTCACTAAAGTCTTAGCAATTCCCATGCTGATGTATGAGGATGAATCATTTTTTTGAGCCTTTGTGAAAGTGAAGTGCCTGGCACCATCCTGCCAACCTCAGCTACCAAAGGTATTTACCCCTGCATTTTCTTGTCCTTTATTCCTCACATTCAGGAGTTTTTCTACTGGCCAAGTCTATTTAAACTCATTTTCAAACAAAGAACCTCTTCCAGGAAGAAACAGTCATATGCCCAGATGCATCCTGGGTAACATTTTATAACTAACTTATAAAACCTGAAAATGGGGGTTACACACAGCAAGTATGGCAAGCCCTGGCAGCAGTGGTGATGATGCTGGTGCTGTGCTGTTGGTGAATGGGTCTGCTAGTGAGGATGCTCCAAGCAGCTGGTTGCACACCTGATTTGAACTTGCTATTATTTATGAAAATGATAATAAGAGAGAGATTCATAATTCCGAGGAACTACAGCATCCTCAGCTAAATAAACCATCTGGGAGGCACTGAGTGAGGAGGATGCTCCAGAGCACAGGGATCTGCCTTTTCTCAGCCATCCCTGGTCACAGCTCCTCCTGTGCCAACTCCCACGACAGGACCATTTGACAGACCAGCGTGTGCTGTCAGAGCACTGAGGTTTCCCCTGGGGCAGGATCTATCTTTACACTGTGCTAAAAAAAAATGATGGAGATGAAAAAGAAATGCAGAAGTATTCAGGATGTTCTGAAATCACTGGCTCTTCCACCTGTTGCAGCTCATAATCTTAAACTTGAGTTGGCATTTACCTTCATCTACCTGACTCTGTACCTCAGCATGAATCCCACAGCTCCACTCCTAGGAAATTCGTCGCTCTCAGTTCAGCGCCATGAATGTTAAATCAGTATTATAGCTCCATAACAAAGTAAGGATATTGGAATCTTACGTCAAAGCCATTTTGTTACAGAGCCATAATATTAATTTAGCATTCTGTTCTCTACTGTGCTGAAGCAATACTATTTTACAGGGTTTGATCCACAGAGAAGAGGTGAACACAAGCAGCAGTTCAGCTGCAAATGAGAGAGCACCATTCTGTACATTCACTAGGAGTGATTATAACCAGGAGGACTACGCACACCTCTGACAGATTTCATCAGAAAGCTCACCAGCCAAACAAGTCAGATCAGAAGCTCATGCTTTTTCTATCCAGAGAGACAATCTGAAATTTAGATCCATTTTTATAAGAAAAAAAAAAAGAGGTTAACACAGCACAAAGCACAGAACACATTCCAAGTCCTCCAGCTGAAGAAAAGCATAAGCTAAGGACCAGGGTGCTTCAGATGTATGTCAGAAAGTTTAGAATTATGTATACCTGTCTGGTTGCCAAATCTGCCCCATTAAAAGTACGTAAAGATCTTACTTTCCAGAGACTTTACCAGAAGCCATTATGTTTTTTCCCCAGTACATAAAATAATTGACAAGGCAAGTAAATACTGTGTTTTCTCAGCTTCTGGTAAGGAATCTCAGACATGTAACAATGTGTGGCAGACCAGTAGAGAAGATACATCCTGGCACAGGAAGTAAGCACGGAATGTTCACAGGGCTACTGCCTGCATTCACCATTCACACTTTTCTTTGATTTTATAGTATTTTTTTTTAAATGGAACCCAATGGTATTTTTTAACAAACACTTTTTCTCAATAAAGTCTGAACACCTAACAAAACTCTTATCCATATCCCCGGCTTTGGGGGACACTTTGCTGTTTTGCTGGCCTTTGGCTCTGGGGTTGGATCTCACTCTAGAGAGGAGACCAGAGGTGTGACAAGGGCCATTTTGCCACCTTCAGCCTCCTGCCATTCAAAATCTACCTATGTCAATAACTGACCTGGGATACGTGCATTTATTGCACTGAGTTTTGTATTTTGTTTTACTTGGCTTTTTCCTTGACTTGGGAGAATTTATACTTAGATATTAGGCAGACATAAACAGCCATAACAATTCCAGCTCTGCTTGTATGAATGATCCACTGATGTGTGTTAAATGCACTCTATTGCTGCACTAAAGTCAATTTGCAATTGATCATATTGCATTTCTAGTGTCAGCAGATATGAAAACATGTCATTTACCGATGCTTAATGAACCTCTATGCTGACAAGACATAAATATCAATAAGCAGCTCTCCAGTTAAGGAGGTTAACCAGCAAAGTACTCAGTGAAAACATTAAAGAGGTAATCATCTGGCAATTGCTATATAGATGGAACAGCTGTCATCAAGGATGACTAAACCTGTGCAAAGGACTACCACAGGAAAAACGGGAGAAAAAGTAGGTAATTAACTCCATGTTATAAACTGAAAAATCCTACATGAACAACAAAAGTAATTGCCTTTTGGGATTGCACTTGTACTCTTTTCCATGAGCACTCAAGATAATCCACTTAGTAGAGTTTTTTGACCATGTTAGATATTTGGAAAGGAAAAGGCAATCAGAAAGTTGCTCTGTTTCCTCCTAATTCTTCCTGGTAGTGCTAATCCTTATTTCTCTCTCTCTCCCCATTTTTTCATTGCTTTCATGGGTGTTTTAATTCTAAGACTTGCACTTTATTTTTTTTCTTCCCCCAGAAGAAAGCCTTCAGTTTCCTGTGAAGTTAAAGGAACTCAATAAAGGGAACATTACCAGTGCTTAGAAGCACTCCATGGAAGTAAAACACAGCAGATTAAACTTTGCTTTATAGTTAATGGAGCAATTTAACAGCAGCTACAGCCATCGCTGGACTGAACATAAATTTCAAGTTCAGTTCAGATTTTAAGCAGATGTAAATGGTGTTTATATTTAATCTTTGAAGCCCAAGGCAGTGCCACATTTCCGAGCAAACACCACGGGAGCCCAGAACAGATTAACTTCACAGGGCTGAGATGTGTCTGCAAGTGGGAGGCAGAGCAGCCCTTTTACAGCCCTGATGAGCACCTTGAAAGCCTCTTTCAGACTTCAGAATGACCTGAGCTGGTTACTGCATCAACTGTAGCCTGTCTGTGGCACAGCGATGCTGTTCTGGATTCCTGACTTCTCTCTCTCACACACACAAAAAGAATGAAAGGTAGAAAAAAAGCAGTTATATTGTCATTAAATAGTAGCAGGCCAGCTAGTTCCTGCAGTGCTTCATTCTGAACCGGTGCCTCACAACTTGCAGCTGCGTTATAAAACCACTGAGTGGTCACGTGGTGAACAGCTGAGACAAAAGGAAAACTGTAGTAAAACTGCAGGAAGAGAGGGAATCTTCCATTTCTGCAGAAGAAACCTATGGCTGTTCAGAGATAGGAGGCATTTAAGGAAGTTGCTGCTGTTTGTACATTCACTAACAACTATTTTAGTGACAATGTATTGTTATGCAAAATCTCCACATATGAGACAGGAAAATGAGTTTGCACATCAAAACAAACGCAGCTAGAAATAAATTGTCTGTGCTCTAAGGTAGCTTTTGCTATAAGTGCTAGCAGGGTACCACATAAATCCTTCCTATTTCAGGCACAATCTCCAGCTAGAAACAAAACAAAACAAAAAACTTATCATGCAGACCCAATCCTCTTTCCTCTTGTATATACCCCGTCTTATTTCAATGCAAATATTTCCCCTTTATAATAATGATTGCATGCCAATCTCATATCACACTTTTCAGTAGATGAGATGCAAAAGCAAACATCAGACACAGAGATCAGTTCGTCAATCCCATTTTGCAGCTTCAGAAACCGAGATGAACAAGGCTTCCCGGCATGCTGAAACACACACGGAGCTTTGGTGCCCAGCAACACTCCCCCAGATCCCTTAGAGCTGGGGCAGCCTCCACTTGCAGCCCATATTGTACACAAGGTCGCACTCAAATAACATTGTTGTATTATGCAGGTTCAAGAGACACACCCTGCATAGCTTCCTTGAGTAGGTATAAGCATTTCCGAGTGCATTCAGAGGAACCTGTCTGGTTTTCCTTCTGGCTACTGCCAGGGGCCACACAAAGTAGCACTAATTTGACTCTACTTGGACCTCTCAACACACAAATGCCAATTTGCCAACCATAATTAAAGTGAAAACGTGTGCAGCATAAGAAGCCAAACTAATCACATAGATATTTTAAAATGTTATTTTTGTTTAAGCATTCTGATAATTTTGTGATGGCTTTTCTATACAAACAGTCTGAGGTGGGGTTGTTTGGTCTGGAGAACAGAAGGCTTCAGGGGAGACCAGCCATTCAGTACCTAATGGGGGCTACAGAAAAGCTTGGGGGGGACTCTTTTTCAGGCAGTGTCGTGATAGAACAAGGAAGAACAGCTTTAAACTATAAGAGGGTAGATCTAGATTAGATATTAGGAAGAAATTCTTTGCTGGATGGTTGGTAAGATACTGGAACAGGTTGCCCAGAGAAGCTGTGGATGCCCCATTCCTGGGAGTGTTCAAAGCCAGGCTAGATGGGGCTTTGGGCAGCCTGGTCTGCTGGGAGGTGTCACTGCCCATGGTGGTGGCATCGGCATTAGACAGTCTTTAAGGTTCCTTCCAACCCAAACCATTCTATGATTCTGTGGCCACACACCAAACTTAAAATGTAAGGAAGATGAGAGACATTTCTGACAGCCCTGTTTCTGTATGCACTAAGCATTGGTGATGAAATTCAGTAGGTGTAATTCTAGAAACACTTCTCAAAGGGTTTCAAAATGTACTGAAGAATGTAGTAAACAATAAAACAAGATGGACAGGAGCCTTGGTTTTCATTGCTGACAGTTAATTGGATCCCAGTTACTGCTCAGCCAGCTACAGCTTGAACCAAACATGAAGAATGACAGAACTGCAATCAGAAGTACCATCCTAATATTGAATTAAATATATCTTCCACATCATCTACAGTTATGAACAAATAACTCAGAGCATTCCACATTACACAGCAGCATTCTAAAAATACATTTGCTTTTAGATACGATTTTAGATGGCCAAGCAGTTTCTTCATAACTCACACCTGAACTTCAGAATCTTTGCCCACTACAGTAAGCATTAATCAAATTAAAAATTTGCTCCCAGGTATGATTATATCTCAGCATTATAGAGATATTATTATTGTTGCTTTGTGTAGAGAAATAAAAGGTTTTATGTAACACTGCACTTGATTTTTTTTTTCAGAAATAAAATAAAAGAGGAGGTTTTGTTTTCACTGAAGGATGAGATTTCCCTCTGGATTTGCTGCCCTCTAGATATCTTTCAGAATAAAAGTGCTTTGCTTTTTAAATGGATTTTGCAATAATCTGCTTTAGCTAAAGACGCAACGGGGAGGGGATAAATAAGTACAGAGACACAGAGGAGTTGACGTTTGAATGGTTTGTCAAGATACTTTTTGCAAAGATATAGAGATTGTGCTGTCAATTGTGTAAGAGGAGGGGGGCGGATATACATGTCTAGAGGGGAAACAAATCAGAGCTAGAGACCAGTGCTGGGCTGTTGCCATCACAGGACAACATGCCCTGCTTCATCTACAGCAGTAAGATTATCAGCACATTGTTCCTACAGACAACTCTGCCAACAGGTTTCAATACTGGTGTAAGAAAACTGATGCGAGGAGGGATATTTCTTCCCCCAACCTCCCTTGCTACACATCTCTTGGATAATACAGTTCTGCAAAGCTTCTCTTATTGATACCAGCCACTGGGTTGGTAGTACCATTTCAAGACATTCAAGATCTGTTCTCATTCTCTGCTACAGGAAAAAAAAAAAAAAAAAAAAAAAAAAAAAAGATTAATGGAATGTCTTTTCCCAAATTCACTGCTTTCCACTCCTGCAGCTGTTGTGATTGTTCTGGTAGGGATTTCAACAGAAAATTTTGTTGTAGAGGAGTGCGTGTGAGTGAAGAGGCACATAGTGCTACAGAGATTTTAAAGGAATATCCTACAAAACAAGAACACTGTTTATAAGACAAAGTTAACAAGGTGAGGATTAGGTAAAGCAGGGCAGCCTATAAATAAAAGGTAACCAGAACTGAATTCTTCAGTTTGTTCATGGCCAGTCCCAGTGCTGTCTAGAATACCTAGAGCATAAAGACTTCTCAGGGTCCCTCCAAATGAGGAGTGATAAAATAGATAATTAGAACAATTTATGTCTCAACCAAGGTGTTTGAAAAGACTTTGGAAAAAAAGCTTTATTATTAGAGGGAGAAAATAAGGCCTAGTCTAAAAGGAACTGAGAGTAATACCATGCTCGAGCAAGATGTCTCTGGCTCGTTTTAACCCTATGATGGTGACTTTCGGGTCCCGCTCATCTGTCAAGAATAGCATGGATTCCTCCTCTGAGTGAAGATTCATGAGAACACTACCACATAACCCTTGCATCTAGCAGTTTTTATACCAAACACACATTTATTTAAAAAAAAAAAAAAAAAAAGTCCAAAAGAGGAAGAGTGAAGTGTATGGTATCAAGGTGCAATTGGATAGGGTGCTATATGTCATCTGGGTTCCATTTTCATGTGAAATATTGGACCTGATGATATATCAAGGTCCCTTCCAATCTGTGCTGTTCTATGATTCTTTGATCAGTGTCATGACTTTAGACCTTCATTGCTTCTAAAATTAGAATCTTCCTCCTTTAACCTATTTCTTTCCAAGCAACTATATGGTGAAGATGGTCTTAGCGCACTAATTCCTGTGATTCAGATTCTGAAAACAAAAGTTCATTTTCCTCAACCCATTTAAGAAAAACAAAATTAACAACAAATTGAACTTGGCAGGAAATTTGAATGAGATCTCTGTTCTAAGTTCACTATCAGAATGAATAATGACGACTGCAAACTGTGTGGCTGCTCCCTTGTACCAGAGAGATCAGCGACAAACCCCAAGCCCCCTGCACATGTATCCTGCACAGTTCTAGAGTAATTTGATTCATACACACTAATTTCTGTAGACTTCAAAGCGTTTCAAAGGCTTTCCCCATGCCAGACCCTGTAAAAAGTACATTTTTTTCCCCCTCAGTCTGGACATAAGGATTTCTGTTGATCCTAAAGAAACAGCCATAGCAGCAAGGACTGAGGTACATTTCAGTGTCTGCAGCATCGGCCCCTGTGATCTGACAACTTGACAAAATTATATGTTGGCATTTAGAAAGCACTATTCATCAAGGGAAATCAGGGGAAAAAAACCAGTTATTAACTCACAAGGTCAATGTAAGGTGATCAATATTATTAATTGCCTGTGGATAAGTTGAGAGAGTAGTTCAGCACACTTTAGCAATTATCTGAGATTGAATACAGTATTAAATACTAACAGTATTCAATCATAGGTGGTTAAGAAAAGAAGCTCCTACTTCTGCTCACCTTTTTGCAGATAAAAGTAGAGTTTCTACAGCATAAAATATAGCTGAATGCCCTCAGTCCTTTGCTTAAAACCATATCAAGTGTATAAAGGAATCAGAATGATAATGTTTTGTCTTTCATGACACCAGAAACAGAAATCCCCAACTAGCACAAAATGCCCTGTTCTGTTGATATTTCCAGCCTTAGCAGAAGCTGAAAATTCCCAAAACCACCCAGACAGCCTGGTAGCATGAGATTAGAGCACAGATATTTGTGTTGGAGCAGGAATCGGCAAGTTCACACAAAAGCACGCACACAGCAAACAGAAAGGACACACCTGTTTACACTGCACATGGCACAGACACTTCCACCTAGATTCCTTCCAATTTTTCAGAAATAAAATCCCCTTTTCATTTCATACCTTCATAACATATTCAGCCCCAAATCCAGTGCTTCACTCATCTGCTCAATATCAGTTCTAAATCCTATAGTGTTTTTCTAGGGAGATGTCAATAAATAAATAAATTCTGAATATTTTAATACATTAGCCTTTTTCCACATTTTTTATTGTAACTGTAGTATTATTCCTGTCCTGCTGTCATACCTTCAGCTGTTTTCAGACTGTAATTCATCCAATTTGAGAACTTGGACCCTGGGCATTGGCTTCTTTGGATAAATGCTTGGGTATGGTTGGACACTTGCCCCTGTGTAGTTTTTTGGCAGATGCTGAAATTTCACCCCACCTTTGATTAACCTGGGCCAGCTTGGAACAGACAAATTTCCAAAGAATGATGACTTGTATTAAATTTTGCAAGTGTCCTCAAAAACATCAAATGCCTTTTCAAGTCATCGGCTTGAATGACAGACGTTGGCCGTGCTCACCAAAACCACTGGGAAGAAAGAATAAAGGCCACATGGTTGTTAGTCAAGCCACTTGCTGCTTGCCTGGAGAGAACTGATTTGCTGTGGTGACAAGCAGAGAGGCAGAAACCTGAACAGAATAAAAGTCTTGCTCTTGCTTTGGACCAGAATCCCAGATGGGCATTAATATTTATAAATTCAAAGGCTGTCACTGGTTCAGAACTGTATTTCAGGCACTCATCCAAATTGAACCCAAAGCTTAAACCTTTTGACATGGACCTTCCTCTGCACAAAGTATTTGCGTAATTAATACTTTTTTTTTTAATAGAAGGTATGTTAAAAAAAAATATACCTCTATCAAATGAGCTGGAAAAGTACAGAGAAAAGGAGGCTTTCAGCAATCAGTGAGAGCCCAGAAGCCGAAGCCTTAACTTACATAACTGAAGGACAACCAGCATCTTCTGCACAGGAGAGTTTATTTTCCTGTCATGATCCAAACTAATAGTAAGAATGGGCTCACTTGTTAGAAGTATTGTTCTAAAAAGAGCGATAGTGTTTTCTAGTGACAGAGCTGGCCACCCCTAGTGTGCACAGGACTGTGATTTTCCTTCATTTCCACTGCCAACATCAACTGCTCTTCTCACCAGCCCAAACTGAGTGAAATCTCCCCTTCCAGCAAGGAGTGCCTGCCGAGGAACCTGCTGCCCTGCAGCAGGCCAGATGATTGATGAGGCTGCCTGAGCTTTGTGCTGATGTATGAAAGCTGTGACAGCACCTGGAGGAGTGAAGGGATGGCAAAAATCAACTCAAAGAATTACAAGAAGCAGTAAAAGCAGATGTGAAGGCAGAGGCGCTTTGTTTCTGGGCAGCTTCAATCTAATTCTGCCCATGGAATTTTACAAGCAAGAGATTTCTGTAATGGTTTAAAAAAAAAAAAAAAAAAATGTGCTTGGAGGGCTGAGCTGACAAAGGCACTGACACAGAGGTACAGAAGGGAAACCACTGCTGTGAATTCATCAGGAGTATCAGAAAGCATCACACCTTCAGCTACACTGCACAATCCTGTCACATCATATCCCCCCACTTCAGGATGCCAAAAACATCGTCACCTTCCTTCTGCATGCTTACCTTCAACAGCTTCTCTAGGACAGGAAAAAAAAATCTACAGACAAGAGAAGACCAGAAGAGCTCACGTCCTAGCATGTGCCTGTTCTGCCCTGCTTGTCACACATGGCAGACACCCATGTCACATCCCACAGGACAGTGAAGGCAGCACAGACCCAAGGAGACTTGGGGCTCCCCTCTCACAATGCTCACCAGACCTTCTCTTCTAGCTGTTTCAGCAACAGCAGCATGTGCTTCACTAGCAAGATACAACAACAGTAAATTATTTTACTGGAAGATGTGTCTTTTCAGTGAAAAATAAATAATGAAATTCTAGCAGTTTTGCCTTCTAGATTCTAATAATCTGAAAGAGTGCAATGAACTTTGAAAATTGAAAATAACTGCAAAAATTAAATAGGTTTGAATGTTTTAAGGCAAAACCAAAGCTATAATCTGTCTATTTTCAGATGCAGAACTTGTTCTCTCTAAAACCTGGGGCCACAGGAACATCGTTCAACTCATTATTACAATTTAAGCTATGTTTATGTCACTGTACCCTGAAGAATCATGAAGCTTAACATAATATACAGATAGAGAAGAGTCGAAATAGGAAGAAAGGCACCTTAAAGATTTGGAAGAACTAAATGGAAGGCTAAATAAGCTGGTAAGATTGACACATCTGTGCTAACATCTAATAATACTCAGAGTAAGGAAAAAAAAAAGGGGAGGAAAATTAAGGTCACCTTCCCTCAGGAGGAAGGAATTAAACAGGACAAAACTTCCTAATATTCAAGAGAATATTGAAAAAAAAAACTCAATACAGCTGCGTGAGTCTAGAGGAGAGGCTCAGCAAGACTGCAAGGGATGCCAAAGCCCACCAGGAAAGCAGCCAGTGGGGATGGTGCTGGGACAAACAACAAGGTCATTGCACTGCATGTCCTCACTAATCCTGGGCTAATCCTGACACTTCATCATCCAGAGTTTGTCAGAAAGTTCTTTGATTTTGTTTATCATAGTGCAAAACTTAAATCTCAACAAAACCCTGCTAGCTACGTTTACATTACTCTAACAGAAGAAAATGCTGTTTTCAGTGGGAAGGAAGTAAGAAAATGAAAGCAGGCTCCTATGAGCATTTACATGTTAAGGACATTTGCAACTGAATATGGACTAAGATCTCAGCAATTTAAGGGAATGGGCTCAATCTTAAACTAAAAACATAAAAATGAAGTAGTAAAACTTGAACTGACTAAAATCCTATTTGAAAATTATACACTGAAAAATGCATCTGAAAATTGATGAACCCTTTCAAGTGGGCCACAGATCATCTCAAAATTACAGCTGGACGCAGCCTTCTCCTGCATTCATACAGGAGGCAAATTTGGATTTGAGATCAAAGTATTTCAAGCTTGAGATACAGGCTGTTGATGTGAAACATTATCCTTAACAGACCCATCATCCCCATTGTTCCCCCAGGGGACCTTGAGAAGCGTTCAGCCAGTACCATGATTTCTGCTCTATTCCAGGCTCCAGGCCCTGATAAGAAGCTAGATAAAGGGAACAGAGCTGATCAAAAACCACCACTTGTGGCTGACCACTAGATGCCAGGGTAGCTCCCCACAACAAGAGGTATCAGATTATATCATTTTCTTGAACTGGGCATGAATGCAGTACCTGCATACCATTTTCTGGTACCTGCAGTACCAGAATACCATTTTCTGGTGGCCCCAGAAAAGAGGAGTTCTGCTGTGTGCTTGTGCTGAAGTCATACCACAGCCTAGCAGATCTCCAGAGCAACTAGAAATGCTGGCATCACAGTTATTTGCAGAGTGAACCTTGATAATAGCTTTGGTAGACTGCACTCTTGGCTACAATAACCACCAGCAAGTATAGTGGTAAACCTGGACTGCCTAGATGACTACCTAGTCCTGTGTGCATGCAAGACCATTACAGAGCTTTGTTTTTGCAGTGTAGATCTGTGACCAAGGAATCAAGAACTCTGTTCTTGATTTTGCCAGAGAGCTGCTGTACGAATCCCTTGCCAGTGCTGAGCTTCAGCAGCCTGGCACAGTTCCTGGCATCATGTTTGTCATGACCCTCTTTTCGTTACAAGCTGTGAACCATTTAGGACCTTTATAAACAAGGCACCACAGTAATACAGAGAGCAAATTGGTAGTATCATGTTGTTGCTCAGTTCCCTTAGAAGTCCATACAGATAAGCTTATAAGCACATGCCCCTCCACATGGCTAAGCGTAGAACAGTGACCATCAGGAAATTGCTGGCTGCCAGGATCTGCTTGGCTCATTCATCCCAACAGCTCTGAGTACACTACGTGACAAATAAATGTGCATTTTTCTATGTATATGCAAATCAAGAATAAATAACTGAGATCCATTTAAAGTTCAAATCCTTCTCTTTATCTTTTTATCTGTATATAGACAAACTAATCAAAGCACCTGTGGAATGATACATTCTGGACTAGGGAGATAAAATAATATTGTTTAAATATGTATCACATGGACACCATTGCCATCTCAGCAAAATCCACCAGCCCATAGTAGGGAGAACTGTATTCTCATTGGTATAAGTAAAATTCATCCCACTGGAGCTAACTCAGTTCACAGCCACTAAGTATTTACCTGTTTGCTGCTATGACTTCCCCATGTTCCCTGGGTAACCAGTGAGTTGTGGATATATACTGTCCCTGTGGCACTTTTCAGGCCTTTATCGTTGCACTTTTTCAGTTGTCCCAGTTTTTTCCTTCCCACCTCCATTTAAAACTTTGACCATATAATTCACTGAAGCTTCTAAATGAGATACAAGCCTATAAAGAGTGTTGAGCCAGCCAGCCTTAATTTGAAAATGTCATTACTCCCACACTAAAGTTCTCCAGTCAATCCCATGGCAGCCCTCGTAGTTTGTACATCTCCCAGACCAACCTTAGTGAAGCTGTGGTATTTTCATTTTTTCAGAAAGGAGAAATATAGCGGGAGAAGATAAGATACCACCACCCAGAGCTGTGAAGACTAGAATTGTCCAGAGGATTAGAGAAAGGAAGCATTCTTATTTTCACAGTTTTTCTGTGCTGAGGTGTAAAGTTTTATTTGGAGAAGGGAAAACAGCCTTTATCATATGCTCATCTCCATTCCAACTGACTTGAAGCCAATTTCATTTTGAAAAGTTAGAAATATTTAAAATGCTCTTGAGATTCAGAATATCATTAATGGGTTTCCCATACAGCCTATCCTGTGCTGTTCTGAATAACACTTTTTTCTGAATTAGTGAGTTAAAAAGATTACATTTGAA
Source organism: Aythya marila (assembly GCF_965140915.1). Taxonomy (NCBI): domain Eukaryota; kingdom Metazoa; phylum Chordata; class Aves; order Anseriformes; family Anatidae; genus Aythya; species Aythya marila. The sequence goes on from NC_139046.1 coordinate 14,923,664, forward strand.
CTAAAGGTGGGATACTCTTTACTGTCTTTCAGCCACCTGTGAGTTAAATAGCTAAAATGCCTGGTGTCTCTCTGTAATCAATTTGCTTGAAAGTCACTTTCGGAATGTAATTCATTTCATCCTGTAATAGATATTAAAAATAGGCTGAATAGATTGCCCTCTGGATCTGCTTACCTAGATATTCATCTCCAAATGTCTCCAGGAACTAGATCTGTATCTGTAGCCATAAGGGACCACATTCGTTTGTAGGTGAAGATGTGTTCACCCAGGTGTCTATAAGTGAGTGATACGTCCAGGTTCCTACTGCTGTAAGATTTTACCAATACCATATGCAGATCCTCGAGAGCCTCTTTCCCTCAAGCGGACACCTAGCCTTGATTAAGGTGTCATGTAGGTACAGGACATGTAAATTGACATCTGAAGGCATCTGCTAGAGCCCATAGCTGCCACTCCAGAGCAACAGAAGTCTTATGCCAATACTGCAATGTTCTATGAATGTCCCACATACTCCAAGGTATCTCAAATGGCACCAGGCACCTGTGCTTAAGCAATTGAACCAAGCTCCCCAGGTGCCTGCACACCTCTTTGAACCCCACTGGCAGTACTGATTAATTATCACTGACTAAAATCAAAGCACAGAATGCTGTTTCACATGTAGACCCCTCCATGAAGACACCAAGGTTTTCCCAATTCTCCTCTCAGGGGACCATTGTCAGCTGTGACACAGAAGCACACCAAAAGTACATTCTACCTTGAATCCCACTGCTTACAGCCTCTTTTCTCAAGGAGGACCCACAGACAGCAAAAACAAACCAAATGACACTGCTCACTCTAATTGGAGCACAGTGGATGAAACACAATCAAGGACAAACCCTACTCAGTGGGTTAATCAGTGTTAGTTCATTGATTTAAAAACAAACACACACATTAAATTGTTGATGCAACAGGAAACAGAACCTGAGCCTTGGAGCTCAAGGAATTATTTCCAACAGAATCTGTAATGGAGTCTAAAGGGTCTCCCAATTCCTGCTCTGGCATCACAATTGCAGCCCCAGAATAAACTGCTGTAGGAGGTCAGGGTCTCCTCCTGAACTGCTCACTTTACCCTAATTACAAAAGAATGCAAGACTCGTTTTGATTTTAATCAGAAAGCATATACAGGCTTTTATTATTATTATTATAGAAGTATTGCACATTTGTTGAGCTCCGATGGAATATATAATCCAAAGCAGCAGCACTGCTTGAAAAACAGTAAAACACTTTCTAACAGCTACACAAAACTTTGGATGTTTTCAGTTGTACTTCAATGTGGTAAAGCAAATAGGTACTTCGGATTCAAACTCATTACCATTCAACTGTCTGTTTATAAAGGAATAAAAAGAGACATTTAAAATATAAGTGTATTGAAGGCTCTTAAATCTCATGAGCCAATCTAAAGTTAACTGAGTGAATCGCTCAGCTGCAGTCAACTAATAGGAGGGGGGAAAAAAAAAAAAAAAACTGAGAAACTACTTATAGTTCTATACATCCATCCTCCAGGATTTGATTTCAAACTCAAGTAAGTCCCCAGAAATCAGTCTCCAGGACTCCCTAGAACTATTCTGTATACCAGCATAGGATAAACTTATTTTCCAACCTAAATGAAGACATCCATATTGAAAAAAAAAAAAAAAAGCAAGATGGCAACAGAACAGGGTCAATGGGTAGTAGAAGTATAAAATAAATAAAAAAGTAAAATTATGATCAGTTTGACTTCTGAATTTCAAACACTAATCAAAGCAAGACAGTGAACAGAGGAAAGCATTAACCCAACTACTCACATCACGAAACAAAGATTTGCCTACCAAGTAAAATTCAGATCAGTTTGTGGTGTCCTCTCTGAACACTAGTTCCCAGTACTCTTTAGGAAGGATGTTGTAGAGCTCCATTGTGTGCTGTTTATGATCTCCATATGAAAAAAAAAAAAAAAAAAAGAAAACATGAAAAAATAATCTCTAGAGATTGAGACACCTATTCAGTCTCATTTCATGCTGAACTTAGGCACTGTGATTCTTGGTAGAGTTTAGTTTACCTCAAAGTGGAAAGGACTTCAAGCAGAAAAGTTTTGATATTAATAACCCCTAAAGTAAGAGGTTCCCTCTAAAGGGTGGAACAACTTTCATCTTCAGTGCTAAAATTACAACGTAAACCATTGTTGCCCTTTGTCTGAATTTTGAAACTGAGCTTGATTTTTAAAATCAGTCAAGCACCTACAGTTCCTGTTGAACTCAGCAGTTCTGGAAATCAAATTGACCATGCAAAAAAAAAAAAAAAAAAAAAATAGCTGCGGCTTCCTTCCACCAACTCAAGACCCAAACTTCCACTATGGGTGTGAAGAGGGTGGGAAATCACTACATACATCATTACCATTTGCTGTATTCTAGTAAGGATTATCAGAAAACATTTGTGTTTTTCTGGTAGCTGGAGCAAAGCCAAATATTCACAACTTAGACATTTCAAGAGAGTTCAGATGTTATTGATAATAAAACAAACACAAAGATTTCCCCCAAGACTATAGCTATAATTGTCATTTCCTACTAAGGAGGAAATTTTTCTTTGTCTTACTGATCAATAAAGTGGTTTTGAGGATTACTCGATCATCGCAATTTCTGACACCTTATTGTGTTACCCAGCCCAGAGCAGTTTTGGCTGTGGGCAGAGATGTCAGAGCTACCTGTCGTTTTGCTGATGCAGAGGGAACAAGATGACTGCAGGTTCATCTGAAACTTGAACATGTAAACCAGCTCGAGAATAGCATTAGATGATGGTATTGATGCACAAGCAGATAATGATATTTGCAAGGTTTTAGTTCTCTCAAGCTCATGACAGTGATGAGTGTTTCATAAATGGAAAGGAGTGACCCAAACCTAACAAGCCTGAAGGGTTAGCAATTTAACTCTACTGCAGATCTTGAATCCGGAAAAAGCTCACAAGCCTGCACCTTTTCCAACTGCTGTGCCAAGCAGCTGAATTACTGTGTGACAACACCAGCCCCAGCATCCTGTGGTAACAGAGGGGAGACTTTTCCAACAGAAGAGCCCTGGAACAGCTGAGCAGCAGGACCCTCGGGACTTGGGAGGCTGAGTGAATCAGCCAGCTCTGCTCTGTGCTACCATGGCTAGACTGATCTTGCATCTAAATTAGCTAATTTAAAGGTGTTCTGAGCACCTCTGCACCATCCTTTCCTCCCTTCTGTGACTCTGCACAGAAAATTTAAATGAAAGGGTGAAACACATACTTCTTAAAATCTACAGCCTAGTTTATCACCTATAAATATAATGCTTCTCCTGGCATCTTGTGGCTGACGCTGTTCCCTACCAAATGCCCATTGAAACACTAGAAATGCTGTAGATTGGAGCCTACTGATGTGAAAATAATTGTACAGAACAGAGCAGAGAAAGCAGCGGGGCTATTCCAGAAGCCTGTAAATCCATTTTTTATTTTTTTTTTTGTATGTATCATTTAGTGTTACTATAAATCATAATTTCCCAAATGACAGAGCACACATCAATTGAGATGCACAGATCTCAAAAACAAGGCATATCATCCTATGCCTTCTAATTAGCAGTGCTGTCCGGATTGACTCTGGGTCTACACCAGAGTCAGTACAGCTGTGAGCTGGCAGTGCTATGGGGGGCAGCAGCAGCAGCTTCACACACTGGGACAGGGAGGAAAGGAAGGAGAGATCCTATGAGCACAGGAGGGATACATGGAAACAGAAATCGGAAGAAATAGGAGTAGAAGAACTCACATGGGCAAAAGCAAAGGACAAGAATTAAAAACAAGGACATAACAGTCCTGTGATCTATCCTGTTGGAGGGACAGGTAGGAACCACAGCAGAAAAAGACAGCAGAAAAACATCCCATCCTACAGGCAGAGCCAGCAGGTTGAAGGAGGTGGTTGTCCCCTTCTGTTCTGCCATCATGAGGCCGGGACTGGACAATCTTTAAGGTCTCTTCAAACCCAAACCATTCTATCATGCAGTAAAAACATCATTTCTATATTGTAAAAAGATGCTTGTTTTCCACTAACTCGCTTTCCCCCCCCCCCCCCCCCCCCCCCCCCCAAGGTAACATGGGCAGTTAGTCAACCTTCTCTGACAGCATGAAAGTAGGAGGGTGCTTTTACACCAGTGTATGGAATCTAAGAACACAGTGAGGAGGCCACGGATCATCACAAATTGCATAAAATTAAAATATAAAAAAAGAACAACACATGTGGTTAAGGGTAAATGTATGAATTCTGATGATATTTTCCTCTCAGTTCAACCCAATCATTCCTTGTAAACATGAGGGTACTGTTACAAAGCCTTGACATTAAAACTTATTTAATTCATTCATGTCTGGAATTTGGAAGTCATTGTATTTTGTCTCTCATCTTTTTTTCCCTGAAGTTATTTTGACATGTTCATTTTTTGCTTCCCTAGCACCAAATTCCTCCTTTTACACAGCTAATTGAATCTGTCTTTAAATATATGTATATATATACACACACACACTTCCATCAGGTGCAACTGACAGAGGTAAGGAGGATTCAGTGACCAGACCCAGGCTTTACCCAACAAATTGGAGATGATTGTTTTGTTGAAGTTTTTCTTTCCCCATGCATTTGTTCACCAAAAAGCTGCTGTGTTGGTGCTACCTGCAGGAAGGGCCATCACCCAGTGCTGCCACCCAGCCTGGGGGGTTGCAATCCCCAAGCACCTTGACATCTTGCAGAGTAGCCACAGTACCTGATGCTCCTCAACAATTGCTTCTTTCATGTCCATAACTAGATTAGACCGATTGAAATTATAATAGATAATGGGTGAGGCACAATTTTAATTTACAGAAATATTTCTCTTTAGATCCTAACATGTTAACATCTTCCCTTTTCTTTTACTATTTTTTTCCCCACTTCCCACACTCTTTTCATCCAGTTTATAAAGTACAAATGTATGGCTGGGTAAAGAGGGTATGCTTCCTCAGATTATCTCAATCTTGATTGTAACCACAGGTGTAATTGTTACCTCCCACTCCTCCAACAGGATAGCTATTTTTATTAGGGAGGGCATGTTTTTTGCAAAAGATCAGCTATTTCATACTGTGTTCCTCCAGAACTCTTCAAAGTACCATCTGGAGCTGGTGACTTACTGCTTCTTAAATTATTGATTTGTTCCAACTCTTCTTCTGACACATCCTGATTACTGGAAAAGAGCAAGTCCCAGTAGGAATGGCTCTAATATTCTCTGCGCTGGAGATTGATGCAAAGAAATCATTTAGATTCTCAGCAATGTCTTTATCTTCTTTAATTTCTATCTTTAATCTTCAGTGATCCAGTTTCTGAACTACTAATTAATTATCACTTGACAGAATAATAAACCTAAAGCATTTTTATTTCATACCTCTAGCAGTTTGCAGTGTACTTGTATTTCCTTTTAATTCCCTCATCTAGTATTTACGCTAATTAATGCACCGATGTATAGGAAATCTAAGCTTACGTTTTCAAATTTGAAAGGATTCCCATCAGACAAAAAAAAAAAAAAAGAAAAGAGAGAAACAACAACAAAATCTCTCAAGCCTGTCATTCAGCAGTACTGGTTTACTCCTTGCCTGCCTAGTATTATTTTTTGTTAGCAATGTATGTGCCCTCCAGACTCTGTTGTTGTTCTTAAGTTCAATTCATGGCATCTTTAAGGGTTTTTCTTCTAGTACTTTTCTTCCATCAGGATCTTTCTTGAGAAACCCTGTCAACATTATCAAAATATTAATATTCTGAAGTTCAAATTTCACCATCACTTTTCAGTGCCTTATCTCTCACTGAGTTACTGGACCATATTATGTTAATACGACTGCTAGCAGCTTCAAATACAATTTTGTCTTGAATTCCTTCCTGCACACTGCTTAAGATCGAGGACCAAAAAATTCAGGATGTCAGTATTTAAGCACCTAAAAAGGGAACTTTCATCTGAAATCTCATATCTACTTATGACACTGATCCGGGCTGAGTAGACAGTCACCTACACCTTTCTTAGATCTGCCAAAACCAACAACTAGGCAGATCTGGAGCACGTAACCCACACCAGCAACAAGCCGGTGATGGAAGCTGCCTTACTTGCTTCTAGACATGGAGAGGCTGCACATGAGGGAGACCAAGACAGCATTGCCCACTATGCAGGAAGCACCCAAACACCAGGAAAGAGGGCACACAATCTCCCTTCTTGTTGGAGCAGGGTTCCTGGATCAGGAAGAATGGCAATGTTTCTGGGGTGAAACATTATAGCTTGATGATTTGGAGTCTCAGAGTAGAGAGGTCACCTAGGTTTGAGTCACTGTGCTGATCCTCAGTGCTTTATTTTATCCAAGAGAGTTTAGTGCAAGATGCACAGTCCCCAAAACAAAATTTGTTACAGCCTATTTCCTGCCAAGACACCCCTGTAATACATAGGAAGAGGTTATTTTTCTGACATAGAGATACACAGGACCATGTTGATAGAGCTAAAGCTGTGGTCTGAGGCCTGGACCCTCTCCTGCACTCAATCCTAAGGCCTGGTCTTGAGCAACACCCAGTCCCAGCCATAAAACTTGACAGCTCTTCAGCAAAGCATGCTGAACTGCACCTCAAGCCCACATGAAAAGTAAAGGTGTCTGATCAGACTTGCTTCAGTCTACTTTATTTCTGTTATGCTTATTCCTAAATGGGTAGATGCTTCTTTATAGTTTTCTTTTGGTTCCCTGCTGCTGCCATACCTCATTACTGCTGGGCATGAGAGCCTGCCCACCACACCCCTGCCCAGCTCCCCCTCCACAAGTTGCCAAATGATCACTCAGGCAGCAAGAGACCAAGATGTGTCAGCAGAGCTTTAAATCATTTATTATTAGCAAGTGGTTGAAAAAAAAAAAGAAATCAGCCTAACTCCATGGAAAAGACAATGAGAATTAACACTGCTCTGCCTGCCACTGCTAAAGCCAAACACTGAATTGTTGTTAACAATTTAGCAAGAGGAGATGACAGGTAATCCTCACACCCCAGTCTATACTCCCCATTGGGGCAGCCATTCCACACAGGTGGCATGGTCCTCCTCTATCATCATGCTCCCTTCAGCCATGAAGCTGTGGGTGCAGCAAACTCAAAATGCTGTTGTAGCAGGACACAGCAGCATTTAGCCAGGCTTCATAAACCATACACATACCAGCAGCCAGCTTGCTGCCTGCCTGAATGCACAGAGACCTGTTTTTGGTAACTCCAGACAGAAAACAGGTAGAAGTCTTGGTGGATTTATGCTGCATGAAACCCCAGCCAATGGCTACATATGCAAAAAAGAAAATGGAGACCCTGCCCTCCTCTAGTGGGGGAAGAGGCTTTGACTGAACTTTTCTATTAAATATTCTGCCAAGGCCCAGTGACCACCGCTGCTCTCATCCAGCTCCTTCTGGTCTTTTCTGGCCAAATCCAAAGCTTCTGGACGCAATGAGAGGATGGCAAATCAACAGAAAACTCCACCGCAACCACCTGACCTCTTGCCACTCTGGGCTCAACAGACCATCCAAATCCCCTCTTCCCACCTCACCAGCCTGGGTGGGAGGGTGAGCTCCACAGCTGAGCACCCCCGCGTGGCATTGGCAGCAGCTCAGCCCCTCGTGTCCCTGTGCACATCACGCGTCAGAGGCAGTCAGCAGCCAAATGGCACCACATCCCCCTACCTGGGTCCTTGCCAAAACAGAGCCACCCTTACCTTTACAAGACACGTGTCTGCAGGAACAGGCTGTCCCGTGGGATGGCAGGGAGGCCGTGGGGAGCCCCTGCACCCAGTCTTGCTGCTCACCACCCTTGGTAGCGATGGAGCCGGCACCCAGCAGATGTTTGGCTTGGGTGCAGCACGTCCCAGGCTCTGGTTAGGGCAATCAGCCACGAAGCTGCTCCCTGCTCGGCTCTAGCATCTTGCCAGCCACGCAGTCCAGGGAAAAAACGCCTCCTTCGAGCACCAGCGTCATTTCAGATGCGGGCATAGGATCACCTGCCTGGGAATCGCATTATGGATTGGAGGGGAGTACACTCCGGGCTCAACACCAGCACATTCTTCTCCCCAAAGAAAACGGGAATCCCAAAGAATAACGTGCAACACAAAAAGAAAACAGGGAGGGCTGCGTTGAAGGATGCTTCTGGGTCAGGGCTGCGCCGTTTGCTGGTTCAAGAGCACCATCTCCTGGGTGGCCTCGGTGCTCAGCTGATGGGAGCCCAGCCCAGAGCCGGGTTCTTCAACGCACAGAGCGCTGCAGGAGAGCACATCCCAAACCCTGCCTCTCCTTAAACCACCAGCACCAGGTGTTCCTGAAAACTAGCCCTAAAAGTGGTCTCCTCTAAGCTTTGAAGGTCTAAACATGTACCCAGTCTGTGGGGACCACGTTCTCTTCGCAGTAATCAAGACATGCCATTTGTCAAATGTTACTTACATTTGCTTTAAGGAAAATAAATAAATAAATAAAATAGAATTACTTGAAAAGCTATTTAGATTTCAGACAAATGAAATAGTGGGTAAGACCTGAAACATTGGGTTTCATAGTATTACCGTTCAACCAGGAGAACTTGGCTAACAAGTAGTATTTCAAAAATACATATTGTAGTGTGGATTTGACATGAAAGCTCTAAAACGCTTGTTAATATACCCTTTAATAACATGCATTTTCACTCGCTAGATCATAGATTTAGGACAAAAGACTCCAAAACTTTATTCTCAGCTTTGTAGCTATCATAGTATGACTAGCAAATCACTTCTCTGTACTGCAGCTTATAATGGCCTGTTAAATGAACATTTGAGTGCCCTACTTCACTGCTCTGAGGCTAAATTGCATGTAAGAATCCTTTGGGCTTTGAAGAATGGGATTATATAACAAGTAAAAAGTGTAATTCAATGATTCTTCCTAATTCAATCCTCCTCCAAAGCCTTTCTGACTCAATTTACCATGAAATGTCAAGTAAAATTTTAAAGGATTTTATTTGACATTTTATTCATCTTTATAAAATAGTCAATCAGTCCCCTATGTGCAAGCTTCACATTAGAAAGAAGTCTAACTACAAAAACATACATACCAGTGTCTCAGTGTATGTGCAGGAGAAGTCTCATGTGTTGTGTTTTTTTTGTGTAGAACAATTGCAACTATGCAAAAAAATGACCCTTCCATGACTTGTTACGGTTAACTTATTTAATTTACAAAGCTATTTCAATATGAGTATTGAACTCTGCCCTTGGATTCTTCTTAGGCCCCATAAATCATCATCACCTGCATGTATTTCAGTTACACAAAATACTTTAGAAGTTATGGCACATATTTCAAATGTTAGAGAAACAAGTTTCAAGTGACTCCCTCTGTCTTTAAAGAAGTCTAGTGTGTTTATTTACTATACTCTGATTTGAAAGGCCTTAAACCATTCCAATATTTGAGGGGGAAAATTTGCCTTTACGAGGTTTTCTTTCCTCTTTATAGGGGAGCACAAGTCAGTAGCAATCCTGCAAGCATTTTTGGTGTCTGATTAATGAGAAAAAAAACTTCAAATCTTCAAAACCAGGAAGACATGAATTTTGCTCTTTATATACAACACCACACCTTTCTTCTCAGTCACACCCTACAAGTTTTATACAACAGAATGGTCTTTCTAACCAAAACTGCCTTTGCTCCTAGCCAACTCCCTTACCTCCAGGGAAACTAGACACTTGTGAGAAGCTAGACAGTAAGGCAGAGTTTATAAATCCAAAGATCTTCCCCCAATCATAAATCAATTAGGGAATAAATTCATAGTTCTGTTTTTGATACTTCTAGTACAAGAACTCAGATGTTTTCCAAGAAGAAACATTTTTAAAAAAGCAGTAAAGACTACCTGGAAATTACACACACAGGCAAAACAGCACAGGTTCTGTGCCAACAATGCAAATCTTGTTTTTATTTTAGCTTAAATCAAATAAAGCCTGAAACTACAATGTGAATTTTTGTATATACCTTTCAAGGCAAATTATTGAAAATAGAAACTGAACCCTTCACTACCTCAATCCTTTTTTTCTAACTAAAATCTGTTTTCCATAAATGATATATGGGGATAGGCCCCAAGCAGTTAAATCAATTAGCAGCTTCTGTAGCCAGGAACACGCCACGTAAGAGATCTCGGTGCACTAAGACAGCACTGTTCAATGGAATAAGCAGCCTCCCAGCAAAAAGATGTAACGCACAAAAAAAGCAAGCTTGACTCACCAGACAGCACTATAAAAAATTCCAAAACTTCAAACCCTCTTTAACTCATTGTCTTTCCACCTTTGCTTACAGAGACATTAACAAGTGCTGCCTGTCTTGTAATAGGTGAGCATTTTTTGCTTACATAGTCCTGTATTATGAATGTTGAAAAACCTGTTGTAAGGAGATCTGTTTTTCTTCTGGGGGGTGGGGAGGGAGGTTGGGGGTAAGGACACAAACCAGATTAGACAAGGATTTACTGTTCAGCCTGCCAGGTTTACATTTTAATATTACCATTCTTAGATGCCGGCACTGAAAAGGCCTTGACTGGATTAATAGTGCCAGTTCGGGAGAGGTTTCCCTTACTATGATTCTCTGATTTCACATTCCCACACTTTTTCTATGCACTTTGTTATCATTAACAGTCTCCTGGGGAGTTAAAAAAAAAAAAAAAAAAGTTATTTCTAGCCCACCTTTCTGAAGAATACACTGAGAAAATAAGGCTCTGTATTAACAGACCCAAATAAAGGCACTTTGAACACCTCAGGACATTTTACACTTCTCTTTTCATGACAGACATGAAACACAAAACATTGACCACACTGTTAAAGCAAGGAAAAGGACACTGATGCCAGAAAATTTGCTTACCACGTAACCCATTAGGGTGTTGGGAGCCAGTAGCAGCTTGTTTTCTCTGGGAAACAACTCTTGGCTTAACTGATTTGAGTTCTTCCAAATAAAAATTAGCAAGGTAATAAAATAACATCTGTAACTTGCTTCCATCTGCCCCTACCAGTTCAACAAGAGCAAAGAAACCCACTCCTCTTTGGTGGAGGCCTAACCTTTCTGAAATCAGACTGCTTGTTTTATATAACTGTTCTCATTTGCTTTAATCAAACCACCTTGCTGTATATGCAGCAGGTGAGAAGTGTTACAAGATGCAAAGGATTACCTTAATTAATGATCTGGTGAACAGCTTGGTTCACTTAGCTCAGCCTTTTACCCCAACAGCAGTATCACAGGCATCCTCAGAGGACCATACAAGTAATTACAATCATAGTAGAGAACTCCAGCACATCAATCATTCATACTACAGTCCCATACTAATAGAATGATAATAATGGTTTACATGCATCCATATCATCACAAGCCCTCAGTAGCTCAACACAGCCAAACTGGGTCCACAAGCATCTCACTTGAGGAGCACTCAGCCAGGACACCCACCTGGTATGACACAGGAGAGAGAAGTAATGGGGCTCACGGGGTGTTGCTAGAGCTGGCAGCTCAGTATGACCTACCTTGATCAGGAGACACCATTCAGGTGGCTATGCTCGTTCACACCTTGATGCCTGCTGTGCTGAGATGCAGTCATACATTGGCAACCTCAGGAAAACACAGACTTGCTTTTCTTCACCAGAGACAGATGGCAAGGTCAGCACCCTGCCTGCTCTCAGCTGTCTTCTCAGTAACTTCCCAGCCAGCCTTCCCAAGACATGCTCCTGAGCACTATCACCTCTTCCACAATCAGGGAAGCACAAGCAGCGATGCCCAGTGGTGCCCTGCCAGTTGCTGCCTCCTGTGAGGAATCACTCCTCCTGTAGGGAAGTCACCATCACATCCTCCCAGCTGTGAACTCCTCATGCACAAGACCCCCCCCCACTACAAGCTTAGGGCACCCACTGATTGAAATCATCATCTGATTAAGCAGAGAACAAACTAGCGCCAATTTTCTAAAACGATCTACCTGAGAACTAGCTTGTTAGGGGAAATTCTCAATCAACTCCCAAAATAAGCGTCTTTGTGAGCATCTGAAGCTTTACTGATGTTGATTTTTTTATTGCAATGGGATTAACATGAATATTTACATAGATAAGATGCAACATGTCAAAAGTGCTCATGCACACAGAGCCTGGCACATAGAGGAATGCAGGCAGAAGCCATATTTTATGTACCTACTCCTATGGCTTTGTTACACACACATTTTGGCATTGCTCTTCCTTCTACTTGCTAATTACAAGACATGCTAATTAAGCAAAGGATTGATATAAACAGCACATTATACAAATTTTAAACTGAGTAATTAAGAACAAAAAAGGCAGAAGAAAAACTATTCATAATTTCAGTAACAGCAGGAGCCTGTGGGGGATAGGAGGGGAAATGCTCTTCAGAGGAGAAAGAAGACCTGACAAAGCTAGAATTACCTTTATCTTAAACTAGTAGCAGAGAATACTGGAAATATTGAACTTTCACAGAATAATAAAGAACAAAGCTCCACAAAACACCAGACTGGGGGGGGTCCTTTTTTTTTTAAATAGATTTAGTAGCCAGACTAATAATTAAACATTGAAGTAGAAAATAAGTGGTTTTTCTTCAAGTTACCTTATTATTTGACCAAATGAAATGGACATACACTGTAGACTTTTGACATGAAAAAACAGAAGCTTTTGAAATTCATTTATTTTTCCAAACCTTATTTTACATTCAGAATGGCCAAAAAAAACATGAAAGATTAGCTGTAAGAAAGCTCATTTAACCAGATTTCCAAGAGACATAAAGCTGAATTTGAGATTTGCATTTCATGAATGTGATACTGTGTATGAACAAAAAAACTGTTGCACTCATACACATAACTAACAATCACAAATGACTGCCTCTGAGCATAGGTTATTCATAATCAGAGTTCATTCTCAAGTCAGTTCTACTGGTACTGGAGCTGAGCAGCTTTTTCATAAACAAGAGAATACACAGAGAACATACACGCTGCATTTAATCCAGGAGACAGTGACTGCACTATACAGAGCATTTACTGCAACCAGCACATTTCAAAATTTCTGTGAAGGCTGGACAAGTATAGTTTGCCTACTAGACTGCTTGCTCAAGTGAACAAGAGAAAACTGGAACTTGCATTAAATCTCATCTAACAGTTCCAGTCTAAACCACCTCCACTGATAGTTTTTCCTTACTTGCATTTTAGGTTTCACATCAAAAGCAGTACCAGCTTCACTAGTCACTTAAAATAAAAAAGAATTATTGGAGACAATCTAGATAATAGTTTTTCCAATCACTTGCCTAATTCACATGCAAACCATTTACTGCTCTGTATTAAGAAAAGTAAATTGCATTTTACCATTTTAAAGTAAATTTTATTTTGCATTTTATTATTTTAAAGCTTTGTTTAACCTTAGCAGTATTGCTGTACAGATGAAGCTACACTGTTTAAGACAATTTCTTTTTACTTATGACAATTTTTTACTTTTTTTTTTTTTTTTTTTACTTTTTTTACTACAGGGTTATACAGTTATATGAAGACTTCAGAGAGCTTCCAACAAATACTTATCTATTCAAGTAGCGTTTCTGCTGCACTTTTTATCTGATCTCCATAAAACATTTTGCCTGTTTATCCTATGTTTGAAGACCATATTCCCTGAAGAACAATACTCCAGAGGGAACACTTGGAATTACAACAAATCTAAAAAGATAACTTAGTAACTACCAAATACTGCAGTAGTTACTAAAGTATTCTGCTGTAATGATGTAAGCTAGAATACTGAAGTCTTAAAAAAAATTCCCACATTTTTGCTGTGACACAGAAGAACTCCAATACACAAATAACCAGGGGGGAAAGCCATTTCACAAGAGGTAGAAAATGTTTTTTATAAAATTTTTAGGCACAATTCTTAGCAACCCTTTAAAAGCTAATAAAGTTACAAAGTAATAATGACCATTATACATGTATTCATACTAGTGTGTTTATTTTTACCCTTTAGAATAAAAGTATATTTCATGCACTCTCATATCATCTTTTCTTCTATATTATTTGAAGACTGTTTTCTCCTATATCATATGAGATAAATTTTACAAGCTCTCAGGAAGTCTTATCAGGAGTTATACAAAAGAAGATGCACTACTACTTCGCACTTCTCTTTTAAAGGAACAAGGAAATGCAAACACTGTTTGCATAGATTCATGTAACAAAGAACAAAGAAACAAACTCAGAATTCATAAAAATAAAATTATTAATTCTTTTGGTTTACTCCTGCCCTCAATCAAGAGAATGTTTTCAGAAGTGTACTTGTTTTTAAACACGATTTCCACAAATGTATGCTTTACAGTGCAGTGGTTATACTCACTTTCACAACAATATCCATAAACCAAAATACTGAGATCACTACATTTACCATGAGCTAAGAGACAGCCACTGATAAATCTTAGTGAAAAGATGCCTTAGTGAAAAAATGCCAAAGAAGATGCCTTCTTTGAGCTGAAGTACATAAGGCTTTACTGGTAACAAGTTCTTATTGAAGATTTTCCTTATTCCTATCACAGCATCTTTTTTCGCTTGTTTTACTTTTTGTCTTGGTCTTTTTCTGCATCCAGAAGTGCTGAGCGGATTCCTAACTTCTTCAGCTCTTCTACAAGATCTCCATTCTGATGCATCTGGAGGAGTATATCACAGCCACCAACGAATTCACCATTGAGGTACACTTGTGGGATGGTGGGCCAGTTTGAGTAGTTTTTTATTCCTGCATAAAGAAAAACAAAGGTGTTAAATGTTTCCCCTCTCCCTCTAAATACAATGGAATTTTAAATGGAATACAATTGCTTCAAGCTGACAGAACTATTAATATTTTCATTTCTTCCCCACTGTGGCAGTAACTCATATAAGTAACAGTAATGCTAAAAGAAAAACTATGTTAAATTTAGCTTTTGTTCCCATTCCAACTCTAGACATGGGTTGAAAGATATGAAGTCAGCTCCTACAGCGACTTCAAACATGCTGGAAAAACATAGTGTCTCCCTTCCCACCCAGGAAACAAGCAGTACTGTTTTCATTCAATCAAAGAGGTGGGAAATCTTGAAAACCACTGAGAAATGTTTATATCCCTTTACCTTTTACATTTCTCTAAGGAACTTTAAAACATTTCATGTTTTACTGAATTCATACAGCTATAATTTAAATTGCAGTAATAAGATGCATTCACTCCTCTGGAAGCCTAAGAAATTTTAAATTGCTTTATCTTGCAGTGCCAGACCTTACAGCCCAAGGGAGGGGCACAAAGGTTGAAGTCTCTCAGAACTCACTATATCAAACCGAGCTAGCTACAGTCACAGTTATGAAGTACAGAACTGAAGTTAAAAACCATACTTCATAAAAGACAGTCATCCAAACATATTAACTGATCAGATGATATAAATCAAATCCCAAATTGTACTGAAAGACATCAGGAAAAAATATACAGAAGAATCAGGATACCTAGTTTGCCACTTTTAAAACAACCTTTTACACAAAGGCACCATTTCATAAAAGATTAAAAAGATGGTAAGTAACATAAGCATTCTAAAAAAATAACAGTAATCTAGAAAAATATTTGCTATGACAAAGTGTCCCTAACTATAAAGTGCAAAATCAGCTAAAAGATTTTATTTTGACTTAATATTTTGTGCATGGACATCTAATGCTTAAAAAGCCCCAAATAGCAAGTTTGGCATATCAATGGCAAAAGGAATCAGCTAATCTATAACCATCTAACCCGATCTCTGGCATCACCACCTATAACTTCTTCCTTAGCACTTCACAAATACCTTTCTTGTTTGTTCAGATACAGTTTGCAGAAGTTGGAAGTTTTGGTGTGAACTTGTGTTTCAATGTTCAAGAAAAGTAGTACTTCTCTCAAACATTCCTTGGCCTTTGAGCACTCCAAAGTGCTCAAACTATCCCCCAAATCTTTTTACCCTAAAAACCTTTTAACCCATAACAGCTGCAATAAAGAACTGAGTCCCAAGACAAAGTCACACTCAGGGATAACCCTTCTCAAAAGAGCCACTGTAGATATGAAACAAGGTTTGTTTCTGTTAAGATATTGTAATGCTAAACATGAATTGAGAACCAAGGGCACTACATAATAAGTCTACTGCTAATAAACACTCCAGGGTAACATTATTCTTTTACAGAAATATTTTCTTCAAGGACCAGGCACTGATAGCACTTTCAAGGCTCTACTCGACTACAGATAAAAACATGAACACAGTCTAACTGGACTGCCCTGTGTGCTGCCCTTCACATATGAGACAAGCTGCTTTAACTGTCTGCATGCTGGAGCTCGACCAGATTACAAACTGGATCTGTTAAATAAACCCTTAGTTCAACATGACATTTACCAAAACTACTTCAGTAGCATTAACGCAAGTCAACCTGGTCTATGCCTGCTGCACTGAGGATGCACTTTGGCGATGAACCCTTCAGCAGCACAGACACTGCAAGGAGCTTCCTTCCCATTCCCTGGAGGTTACGGCTTCCCTCTCTACTTCAGAAGCTGCAGGCTTCTCTTTTCAAACACTTCTGTAAAACATTACTCCAGTTAAAAGCTTGACAGCTGAACTAGCACATCATAAGGTGACTGTGAAGCCACAACCTGTGCAAACTACTACTGAAAGGGGTACCAAGAGCACTCCCCCTCTATTTCCCCAACTCCAGTGGCTGTATCTCAGCCTCTCTTGCCAGCAGTAGCACTAATGAGCAAGGAACCACATCAGGGAGATGATTCAAGCAACCAGTCTCACTCCTACCACCCTCTCTCCAGAAAAGCAATACATTTTCATGGACATCATTAGCACTGGTGCAAGCATGGCTGGGGAAGAGTTAGCCCAAGGGTGAGAGGAAAGATCAAGACCATCCTCATGGCAGAATCTAGTACTTAGGTAACGTATAATCTGAGAGTGAACTACAGCAGTTCTAACTGGTTTAAACCACCACTTTCCCAGTACATAATCCCAAACTTCTCTACCACCTTAGAGATCTGAACCAGCCCAACCACGTGTATCAGCTGAGAGTAGGATCACTTATGGCAGAAACAACTCAGAGAACCCTGAATTGCTGTGGAATCGCCGCCCGAGAGAGAACATTAAAGCAGCTTTGGTAATGAAGGATTTGTGTCAGAGAAACATATCCTCAGCTTGCATTTAGGTAAATAAATCACTTAACAGCAGCACTAGTAACTAGTTTTACAGAACTGACAGTGCTTTTAGGTGAAAAGTAAGGGTATGGAGCTGTTTTTACAGCTTGCCCTATTATAGCAAAGAGCAAGCTTCAGCAAGGTCGGTTATAGTTCAGCTGAATTATATCAACCTCAAAATACCACATTCCACTAGGTCCAGGAAAACCAACCAGCACTTCAAATACGCCTGAAGCACCATCTCTGCTAGCAGCCAACTCTTAGTACCAGTGCTGTGAACAGGAATATACACAAACATTTACGTTATCCTCAGCTAAGTGCATAGCTGGTGACCAGCTCACATGCCATATTCTCCTTGCTCGGGAAAGTGTGACATGCAGGGTATCTGACTTTTAAGCACCTGAGGCCAGGAGAGATGAAGACAGCCTTCAGACAGTTGCTGTTGGATCACATTTGGCAACCCACCAAACTACAGCTTCCAGCAGCCCAGCCCTCTCCTGTCAGAGGCCGCCAGCCACAGAAACAAGCATAGGCTGGCCGGTTAGGGTGCAGCAGGTAATGTAAGTGAAGCAAGGTAACAGCCCACCAGCCCTGGGATCAACGTGTCCTTCCCTAACTGCTCACATCAAGGTCCATCCCTGCTGCTGGCTCTGGCACTCACCTCACCACACAACAAGCCAGGCCCAGCTGCAGCCCCGCTAATAAACAGAGCTGGTTGTGCACAAAATCCCAATAAATTCACACTGACAAAAGCACTGCCTGAGGGCTCATGGAAGCAAGAGAAACACACATGGCTTAACTTCCAAGGTTTGAGTTTGTTTCGGTAGAACTTAAGATTAATTTTTCTCCTTTTTAAATAGCTTTAGTAAACCTTCAGACAAATAAGTTTAAACACGTAATAAAGCTTGAAAGCCCCCCCCCCGCGGCCTGCCCCGCTGACCTTGGCGGAGGTCGGGGTCCTGCAGCACGTCGTGGGCGCGGTAGTCCTCGACGCCGTGCAGCCGCAGGATCTGCACCACGGCGTTGCTGAAGCCGCAGAGGGGCTGCTCGGGGCTGCCCTTCATGAACACCACCACCGGGTGCGCACGCACCAGGCGCTCCACCGCCTCCCGCGACCCCGTGCCCGACCCTGAGCCGCCTCCCTCGGCCCCGCCGCCCTCGGCCGCCGCCTGGCTCAGCCGCCGCCGCCCGGCCCAGCCCCGCGAAGCCCAACCGCCCCCGGCCAGGCGCAGGCCGGCGCGCAGCGAGACGCTCATCCTGCCTCTGCCCCCACCGCCCGCGCCAACTGCCCGCCCCTGCCGCGCTGCGCCGGCCTAGAGTCACCGTTACCTGCTGATTGGTAGAGATAAGGAGAGGTCGCACGGGATCTACGCCTTTTCATAGGCCTAATAGCTGTCAATCAACGCTGACAGCCAGTAGCGTGAAGCTCCAGCTAGCTTTGTCCCGCCCACCAGCGCTGTTTGGCTATTTGTGGAGCGGACAGCGCTGCTGCAGCTCCATTGGTAGAATCACCCGTCAATCCGCGCCCAGAGGGTTAACCCCGCCTACTCCCTGCCGCCATTGGCCAGGCTCCCCTCGGCGCGGTGCTTTAAGAGGGGTAGGGCGGAAGGGGGGGGCTTCTTCTGCTTCCGGTGCGGGCGGTGGGCGGGATGTGAGCGGGGGGTGGGCATGGCGCTGCTTGAGCCGCGGGTGCTCGGGGCCGGCTCGGGCGCTGCGGGAGGCCTGCGGGACTGCGCCCGGCAGCAGCTCAGTCTGCGAGGAGCCTCTGGGCAGGCCCTGAGGCCTTTCCGAGGGCTTGAAGCAGAGCGCAGAAGAGTTCAGCGGCGGCGGCTGGGCGGTAAGTGGGAAAAGGTATAGCGAAACTTTCCTCGCTACTGAAAAATGAAAGTAGCACGGCTCACATATAACAGACCTAAATGTATCTTTAATTTCCCGTTAACTTACATTATGGATCTGGCATCTGTGCTTTTGGTATATTAACGGCCACTCTTAGGCATTAAGAAAAAGAGTTTCCCAAGTAACTTCTGTGCCTCCATTGTATGGAACACTGCTGCAGCTTTTAAATGTGTGTGTAGCTATGAAAAAATACTTAACAGGAATCTGAAGGCAAAGTTCACATATTGTACCGCAAATGAGCATTGTATACTCTAACTATATTATATATATGGCAGTATGTTTTTCAGCAGCACATAAGAAGCCACCTTATTTTCTTCTAATCTAGACAGAGAGGTCAATACTTGGCTGTTAATCATAATGCATAAAACACAAAAGGGTTGTTTACTATGTATAGGTTACTATCTCAGTGTGAGTTGGATAAAACTAGCAAATTCCACAAAAATTTTTATCATATGGTTATGCTACACAGAATCAGAGCCTTAAGTCTTAAATGTAAGATGCTTAGTGGTATACTTTCACACTTTTAATCTAGCTGGAACACTCCACCCACTCCGTTTCTGGAGATTCCAGAGGGAATTAAATAAAAACTGATTGAAAAGAAAAAGCTTCTTCTATACTTAAAGCTAACTAAAAGCTTTCAATTAAAAATAATAAGTTGAAGGAACTTGATACTGTCTGGATTCCTGTATACTATTTTAGCTGTTTCTACAAGCAGATGGTTAATAAATGGAATGTAGTGTAAGGACATCAAACTCAAGCGTCATAAAACTTTGTGAGGACATGTTCCCCTGGGAATAACATAGCCAGTTATAAGTTGCAGCTTAATCCTCTGTAGTCGAAGAGATGCCCTTGGTTGCTGGTACTCTGGGCAGACCAGGCTTGCAGAGAGAGCACTGATGGGAGGAAGCCGAGGCATGCCTGTAAGAGTAGTGGCAGCAACATGTGCAATGCTCCTCTAACAGCTCACATTCTGTTGTCACGGAGATAATGGCTCATCCCATGTCATTATCGATCTAGCAACAGGAAGAGCAATTTTGCAGTCTGATATTGTTTAGCAAATAGAGCAATTTCTGCTGAACACTTAAAAACTGCTATAAATTTTGAAAAGCTTCTGCAACGTCTGTGTGCTTGGTTAAACAGAAGTACCTGAACTCATAGTTATTTGTTGTAATGATGTGAGATAATACTAAGCTTAACAGAATGTGTTTTAAAGAAAACATTTAGTACTGTCAAATGTTTTTACATTGCAAAGTATGCAGCACCATGTAAGGGAATAAACAGTTCTCGCTGTTGATAAGACTTGAACAATTAGCCTGTGTACTCTGTACTAACAGAAATAACTATTTGTTATCTGGTTCAGTTTGCTGTTGGTCTAAGTGAAATTTCTTATATTTTCCAGATAATGATTTAAATCACCTGTTCAGAAGAAATATTAATGGGACTTCCTTGAGACTCCTGATGTTTTGTTGATCTTCCTGTTAGAAGACCTATTATCACCTCATTTTGAGAAGAGCAATAGGAGTTGATATTCAAACTGCAGGGCTTAAATGGTCAGCCACAAATAAGATGACTTCCAGGCATTCTGCAGCTGAGCAAAAACAGTAGTTATGAGTCAGTGGTTTGATGTGCTTATGTAGTATGCAAGCACACATCTAAAAATATTATTAGAGAGCTTTTTCTTCGTGTTCAAGGTAGATACTTGTCTTCCTGACTTGTGGCAGGGGCTGGAAATGAAGCCCCTTATGTGTGTAAATAGTTGAGCTCTGCTTAAGTGGTTTTATCTTTTGAAGCTTTTTAACTGGGATGGTTTGAGCTCCTGTTCTGCATGCCAGGTAAATAATTTGAGGCATACAATCAGGGCAGCATCTGGCAGCATTAACATACCCTAAATTCTGAGAGCATTAAGAATGTTTAAAATGCACTTACAGTTCTGGCCTGCACAGTTAAAATCTGTGTGGCATGCTTAAATTGTGAATGCTGAAGAAGCAGCCGTGAACAGTTCCTGATTATTAACAAGCAGCAGAACTGTTGAAATACTATGTTTTTTTTCCTGTAGAAACTCAAGCTCCATGGGAAATGGACACTTTAGAATCTGAAGTGTATCTAACTTGTCCTGGATCTAACCAAGAGACCTATAGACCTATAAGCAAATTTGTTTCTGAACTAGATGAATAATTGAATCATACTTATGCATTCATAGGATACTCCCAAGAGGGTGTTTGCATTAGCTTTAAAATTTATCAGTCCATTTCGTGATTGACAGAGGCAAAGAATGTATATGAAGTTACATATGTCAGTTTTAATGGATAATCTATGTGATCTGAGTTGATTTGGATCAAGGTAAGAATGCCTTTAGCAGGGAGAAGTCATGCTGGTAATCAAAGCAAAAGTGTTTGAGCCTGGCATTTAACAATGAAAAATGTTCAAGCTTAAATGCAGACCTTGAAGCTAGACATAGAGTGATAGAGTCATAGAACATCCCAAGTTGGAAGGGGCCCATGTGGATCATCTCTTTATGAAGATTATATGTCAGTTCCTGTTAAGTCTGCTTTTGGAATTGAGCAATAGAAAGCTAGAGACTGGGATTCTAATACATGTATCTCCTGTTCTTTGTGTTCACTTTTGACCAGTGTTGAAGAACAGGGACCTGGGCCCTGAGCATCAGGCTTAACTATGTATGGTAATCTTTACAAATTGTGATGTACTTAAAATGCTGGAAGTGGCTTCTGGTCTCTCATAAGCATGGGAAAAACCCTAGGGCATCTTTTGCCTGTAAGGAATTCTTGTTCCCTAGTAAAGTCCTAGAGCATGTTCATGGCATAGCTACCATGATAGGAGTGCTTTTGTTGGCTTGGTTTGATTTGAGAATGTGCAGCTGCAGAGAGGCAAGGAAAGCTCTGATGTGCGTGTATTTACTGACCACGAGGGGGCTCTGGCAGGTCGGGGCTGAATGCCCAAGGTCCTCAACTGAGTTGCTTCACTAACGTGGCAGGCTGTAGTAACTGGATGCCTGTTGCCCCTGGGGTGATTAAATCTGTTCTGCTTTTCAATTCCTATACAAAATATTTCTATACAAAGTTTAAAAAAATACAGCAAGGTACTTTTCTGTCTTGTAAAAAATGTTGTATCTGTTAGAAAAACATTTCTCAACTGCAGTGGGTAAATGATCTTTTCTATGGGAGAGGACAGATGCTACCAAAACTGTCATCACATGGGGATCTCAACTGTATGAGAAATTTTTCCAAATAAAAATGTAAGTGTTTTGCACACGTCAGCACATTTGTGTGCAACTCTGCAGTTTGCATGGAATTCTTATAGAGAATCTCAAGTATGTTTTTCTTAGCAATGTAAACTTGGTGCTATGGTATTTCAATAAAGATTTGTTTTTTGTTACACACCCTTCAGTCTTTTTTTTCCTAGGAATGTGTTTACATGTTTTAACAGATTAGAGTTCTTATAACTTCCCTTTTGAAAAACTGCAAAAGTGCAATCTAATCTGTGTTGTGAGCCTAAATCATGTGAATTGCTGTTTAATCTTTGCTTGACAAATCTGTATTAAATTCTGAGGAGTGTGGAAGTTTTTTGTTTAAACATTTGTCTTCAGTTGTTACTGTTAGCAATGTAATTTTGTTAGATGTAGCATAAATAAGCTCACTTCTGTAACTGAGGGTAATTCTCAGCTCTGGAAATGCTGAGGCTACTTTTCAGCTATATGCATTTGTGGCAGTGCAGAAGGGACATTGCAGGAATGAAGAAAGTGAGGCTTAAATGAGAAACTAAAATGAACCAATATGATCAATGGCATTATAAAAAATCTAGTTCCACTATTACTTGAAGAAAAAAATCTCCCTCACTTGTGTACATCTCCATGTGGATTTGAATTTTTGTCAGTTTGAATTACTTTGACTGAAATTTCTTGTGGGTGTTGAACAATTCTTTGTTCTACTAAAGAACCTAAACTTGGATGAGGTAAATGATAAATATGGTGATTCTCAGAAGACAGCTGTGGTACAGAACTTGAGGGTTTGAGACTTCCCTGAGAACTCTGTGAAAGAAGTGTGCCTGGAAACTTGCCCGTGTTTGCCTGCAATGTGATGTTCTGGGAACGTTCCTTGTATATGTGCAAACTAAACCAAGCTTACTTTTTCCCACTGTGGTATTGTTCCTGGGTTTTGAATTCTTTTTGTGGACTGGGCTGGGGTCTGCTTCCATAAACCCCAGTAGAGGGTTTATGGTGGTACTGCTGGAGCAGTGCAGGATAAAATCAGGAGCAGAAGAGCTTTAGGTTTAAAAAAAAAAAAAAAAGGCTCTTCCGTGAATAAGCTAGAGGGGAGTAGGACAGAAAGGGCTAAACACGAGTGGCACACTGTTTAGCAGCTTCCTTGGACATAGCTATGGAATTATAGGATTTAAAAAGTGCACTGAAAAGATGTGATATTTAATTGTAGCACTCACTGGGCTTATATAGAGGCCTGTTTTCTTTGAGCAGAAATGAGCAGTTTCTTTTTTTTTTTTTTTTTACATTGCATTCTATGAGTAACAGCCTGGAAAAAGCCCTGATATTTAAAATCACTTTTTTTTTTTTGTGGTACTGCAGTTCTGCAGAATGCAGTAGAGCATGCATCTGAGTCATCCTTGGGCTCCCTTCCCAATCAGTAGCCCTTTGGCTCTTAGTCTAGAAATTGGTTTTGATACTCATCTTTGTTTCAAGTTGTGGGAAGCTTGAAGAGATAAAGGTGTATCTGAGCAGCTACTTTCTATCTCTGTACTTGAATTTGACACTCGATTGCAGAAAGTTGATCTGTGCTCTGTTGTAGTTTTATGCTAGGCTACTATAAGGTCCATGTGCCAGGGAGGGAAGTAAAATTAAGGACTTCTAGAACTATTTTAAACACTGGTAGACAATCATTTTGCCTAGCATGTTTCCTGCCCCTTAAAAGACCAGATACAAACTGCTTCACAAAGCTGGCATGTCTAGAAGCAAAGAGACAGATGAAAGTGTAACTCCAGACCACTGAGTCAGAGGGAAATCAAAATAGCAGAACTGCATTTGTAGTCTGAGTGGAAGCAAGGAGAGCTAAATGTAGTTACTTGTGAATTTTAATATTAAGTTTGTGGAATGTTATTTTTCCACTGTCTTTGTTTATACTGAGGAATTCCGATTTTTTGTTTTAAACCAGCTTCTGACATCCCTGTTTAACTTAAAAACACAGGGCAGGGGGAGGAGCAAGGAAATAATCCATCACACTTGGGTTGGATGTAGGAGATTTGGCTTCAGATCAGTCCTGTTGCATCCCCAACTGGTCTTGACTCTTCCCAGTGGCTTGTCTCCTATGTCAGTGTCATTGCTGTTAGTTAACTGCAAGAAGTTAACGATGCATGTTCCTAAACATAAACTTCCATTTTGGTGCTGTGTTCTTTGCACTTTCAAAGCATAAGTTAACATAATACCCCTCTTCTGCTTTCTGGTGTGTTTAGGTGTTGATGCTTCTCCAGATCACCTGGTTTTCTAGGTGCATTGAGATTCCTCAGCATACCATGAATCTGGCTGTGGTTGAAGGTCTTTGGGTACTACAGTACAGTCACTAGACATTTTTTGGTCTGCAGCAACTTCACAGCATGAATTAGTAATTACATAAAATCTGAAGCTTAAAAAAAAAAAAAAAAAACATGCAGAGAATGAGGTGAGAAGATGCCTCTGGAGGACATCTGGTCCAACCCCCTCCTCAAGCAAGACTATACAGAGCAGGCTGCCTAGGACCACATTTACATGTAGGTGGCTTTTGGAGTTCTCCAAGGAGGGAGACTCCACAGCCTCTGGGCAGCCTATGCCAGTGCTTAGCCACCCACATGACAATGTGCTTCCTGGCATTCAGACAGAACCTCTTGTGTCCCAGCACATGCCCACTGCCTGTTGTCTTGGTTGTCCTGGCACTGGGCACCACTGAGAAGATGTTGGCTCCATCCTCTTTGTACTTTCCCTTTAGGTGTTTGTACCCATAGATGAGATTTCCCCCCCCCCCAATCCTCCTTTGGGCTCAACAGTCCCAGCTCTCAGCCCCTCCTCATAGAAGAGGTGCTCCAGTCCCTTGAATGCTGTTTATATACAGGACTAATCATAAACCTAATGATTTTTCATGCATTTGTTTAGAAGAAATCTGTGTATTGTTTTTTTCTATCTAAATAAAGTATGAAGCATATGCTAAATAGAGAATATTTTTCATTTCAAGCTGTGGGAAGACATTTGGACTTGTCTTAAGTCTTTACTCCTACACTAGTTTATCATGGATGTCAAGCCTGTGTTGTTTGCTTAAATGAGATGAATTAATCAAATTCTCTTAAATGAAGAATGTGAAGTTTTACAGGTAAAAAATGGCTTCTGGTTTAAATATAACAACACTAAACTGTTTGATTTCCAGATCCTTTCTCATATTTTAGGGAATTGCATGGGACTTACAAATAGCATGTGCTCCCTGAGTGCAGTGCTGCAAAGTGTACAAGCCTGAGCAGCCCTGCAGTTGGCTTGTACACAGTAAGCTGTGGGTGCTTCCCACTTCCCTCTTCATCCCACTCTTATCTCACCTGGAAAGGCATATGTTCTGAGCAAGCTTCTCTTTCTGTTTACAAATGGAAAACCACTCTTCCCTCCACCCCCTACTTCCCCACTCCTTTCTCTAAATACATTTTCATACTTTCCTCCAGTTTGCAGCCTCCTGTTTCCATATTTACTTTTCTTCCTAACTTAAATAGGTCACCAAGCTCTGTAAAGACGCTTGGGGGGAAAGAAAAAACAACCACAGAATGGTGTGTCTCAAAATGTATTGCGAAGAAAGTACTTGACAGCTGCGAAGATATCTCAAAGAAACAAAGTATATTCAATCTCGTCTACATTTTGTCCCCAGCACAAAACTTAGAAACTGTATTTTCTAATCTTGCCCATGGCTAAATGTTACAGACAACTTTTAGAAAAAAAGATCAGGACAGGGAGTGAGGGGCACAGAGGTCCCACTTCTCTGCAGAGGTGGTCAGTTTGTGCCTAGGATGTGAAGCCTGGTCAGACAAAAGGTAAATTTTATAATATTCAGCTGGGAGAATGAAATGCCCAGTCTGCATGAATTCAGAGTGCAAAGTTAGCATATTTAACTGATAGGATCCTTCCACTGGTGCTCCTGAAGATACATTGCTTTGATGTCAGCATTTGGAGTTTATTATGTCTCTTCATTCGTCACCCACTGAGGAAAGAGATCTTCTGTAGCAGCTACCACCTAGTGAAGCTTTCTGTCAAGCAAAGTGCAACTTCTAGTAACTGCTAAGAAACAAAATAACTGAGAAGTACCAGGGTTAAAACCTTTCATCCCAAAGACACATGTCACTGGTATGCTGCACACGAATGTTATTCTCCCAACAAATGCTGTTCCTCCCACCACAGGACTGCCAAATGACTCATTATTTGAATAACGAGTTTATGTTGCTGTACCCAAGCAAGCATAAAGGGAAACATCTTAATATCTTGTAGTACTTGTTTGTCGTCAGTTATGAGTAGGGATAAATGGGCGTGTTACACTAATGAGAGAGCAGTTACCCTGCAGCATTATAATTGCTTCTCTGCTGTCCTAAAGATATTGTGCAGTTCTTCCTGCAGATTAACCATGCCAACACCATTGTTGCTTTTGCATGTCAGTAGCAGTATTTGGTGCTTCCCACCCAGTCTCATGGGCATTTTGCACATCGCAGGAAATGTCTGAAAATGCTGCATATTCACTGACAACTATTTGCGGTTTGGTTTTGAGGCTGAGCAAATGGCTTCTAAATGCATATGCCTTTCTTCTAAGGAAAAAGAGCTGCTGCTCTTTCCTTTTCAGAAGCTTCCCCACCCTTCCATTCTAATTTCAGGCATTCTAACCTCTCCTTTGTTGTTTAGGTGAGGTGTGTGGGCAGCTTTATGTTGTTTGGATAATGCACTGAATACTCATTTACCTAATGCCTGCTGTTTGCCTGTGTGTATTGGTCTTTCTAACTCAGCACGTACAAAGCTGTTCAAGGTAGTAAAATCAGAGCCATGAAAGCCTCCGCATGGGGAAATGCAAAAGGGGAGTTTAATGCACGCAGTGTTTTTAAGTATAATGATGCATTGTCCACTATCGGCAGGCTTTCTGAGCACAAGGGACTGTTTTTAGTTTGGACTCAAAAGATCTAGGTGCACCAAGTCATTTCTTAGGGGGTGGTTTTTTGTTACAAATGTATTGCTGCCAGTAAGGATTGCTCATGTACTTTAGCGACAGCCAGTTTTCCCAAGGCAAAATCATAGATAAGATTTTCTATTCTGTATCATCTACTTGTGGAGTTCAGCCCTCTGGACTGTGTGCAATCCCTCTCACTGTTCTAAAGTTTATTAAGAGATAATCAACTTTGAATGTACTGTGAGGCAAGTGGTTGCACAGATGCAATTTTACACACCGGTGATACAAACTTCAAGTAAACAGTAAGTCAAAATAAATGAGATTTTCCACATTGGGTGACAAGCTTGTCTGCAAACATAGGGCGATTACAGCATTCAGTTCCCCCTCAGTGACAATTTGAAGATCATAATAACCCCAAAGTATGCCACTACCGGACCCACCCCAGGCATCCAGTGATTCAGTGCTTCAAGGTCAGAACCAGATTAAAAAAAAAAAAAAAAAAAAAAAAAAAAAAAAAAAAGTCTCACCATAAAATTCTGACAAAATTTCCATTAACCTTTCCACTGAGGGACAGGGGTTCCTGATGGCTTGGGAGCAACTTAAATACAGAGTTATTCCAAGTAAGGTTGTGTTGACACGTGGCTGGCTGATCTTCCCAGACACCTGGCTGTGGGTAGAAGCAAGCCCCAGAAGGCTGCCCTGGCAGGGATCATTACTGGTGTGAGCCGGCCTGCTTGAACCTGTGCGGCATCAGGAGGGCTGGCAGCACGGCAGGGCTCTCAGCCCTTGCTTCCCGCTGACTCTGGAGCTCACCCGCTTCTCACTTCTGAACCGTGTGTCTAGAGGCTCCTGGCCGCAGTGACGCTATGTGTGGCTCAGAGACGTTTATCGCTGCTGGCCTGTTTTTCTGCTCGTTCTGCAGATAACTGTGCGAGGTGTCGGCAGCAGAGGGCAGTAAGATAGCCTCTCTCAAGGAGTGCATTTTTGTGCCTTGTGAAGTAGAGAAAAGCCTCACACGCTCAGTTTGTTTACATTATATTATTGTTCAAATATGAAGAAGCTGTTCAGTCTTTCTTCCTCCCTCCCCGTGGCTCAGTGCATGCTTGATGTGATGATTGCTTTGCTGCTGTAGATTGAGTACAAAACGTTCACTCCCCTGCCTGCGGTTGGCTTCAGAGCCTGCTCCGTGGCTGGCAGCCTACCACCACTGCTTGCTTTCTGTTCTAACTGATTTTTCCACACTAACTTGGGCATATACAGTAGATTTTTTCCTTGGATTGGTTACAGAAGACAGAATCGCCTGAATCCCACACGTTTTTGCTCCCTGGGCTTTGTTTTGTTTTCAGATTCCAGCTGTAGCTGTCCTTGCACCCAGGTGAATCCCTGTTTGCACTGCCTGCGGTGACCTGGGGTTATTTCAGTTAGGAGCAGCTGGCAAAGTGCTGGCCATGCTGCTGCCTTCGGTAGAAAGGGTCTTCTCCGGGGGTCTTCTCAGGGAGCTGGAGTGGGTTGCCCTGCACCTAAATGCACGTTCACGTTTGTGTGATGAGCCTTGGAGTGCCTGGTGATTCTCATAGCTCCAAAATACGATTTTGTGAGAAATTCACCTTTTTATTTTCTCGCTCATTTCCTTTTACCAGCCAAGCAGCACGAAGCCTGTCAGCTCAAAAACGAAAGGTGAGGAGAAGGGGAGGGAAGGGGTCCGATCTCCTTTGATTTTTGCACTACTCGACTTGTCAAACTTCGCCGGGTGGGCGCGGGGTCGCGGCCCCTCAGGGTCCCCGAGGCGGGCTGCCGCCGCTCCCCCGGCCCCCGCACCGCCGGGGGGGGCCCTGTCAGCGCCGCCGAGCTGCCCCCGGGGCCGAGCCCCGAGCCCGAGCCGCCGCCAGGGCTCCCCGCAGCCCGCCTTACATAACGCGGCGGCGGGGGGGGGCCGGGCCGAGCCGAGGCGGCGGTGTTGGTGGCGGCGGTACCGGGGGCGGGCTCTCTCCGCGCTGGCAGCCGGGGCCGGGCGGCCCGGCCGAGGGCGAAGCGGGCGCAGGACGAGCGGAGAGGAGCAGCCCCGCCGGCCCTGCTCGGGGGCTGCCTGCGGGGGACGCGCGGCGGCGGCGGAGAGCGCCGCGGCGGTGAGCGGGGAGCGGGCCTGCGGCGCTGCCCGGAGACCGGGGGGGAGCGGGGGGACGGGGCTCCGTGGGGCTCCCCGGGCGGCCGTGACGGTCCGGAGGCACGGCCCCCCGGCGGCACAAGGCTCCCCGGTAACAGCTTCCCCGGTAACAGCTCCCCGGTGACAGCTTCCACCGAGCGCCTTTCAACCGCGGCCCCCAAGCCGCGTCCCTAAAGGAGCGCCAGCCCGGCGGCGGCTCGCAACTTTGCCCCGCAGATGTCGGGCTCTCCTTCCCCGGGCTGGGCGCTGTCACATTTCGGCAGCGTGCGGTGGCCGCGGCCAGGACGCCGGTGCGGTTTGTGACCGCCTGTCTGTGCTCTGCGCATCTGTCAAAGGTACCCTAGGTCTGCCCCGACCCCCTAGGTCTGCCCTCGTCCCCCTTCCCTTTCCCTAGGCGATCAGAAGGGATCCCGTGTTGGCTGAGAGAGCTGCTACCCTCGCTTTTAGACCCCGCACCGCTGTAGTATGACAGCATGTAGGATGTAGTATGACAGTATGGAGCTGTTGTATGACAGCATGGAGTATGTAGTATGACCCCCGAGCCCCAATGTGCAGTAAGGCTTCGGTTTCTCATGGGCGTGTTCCCGCCATCGATTTTGTTTCCAAACGTTTATTGGTTTGACCTGCATGAACTCAGGTCTTAGTCCAGGAATACTCAATTCCTGGGAAGAGCTTTGCTCATGTCATGTTCACAGACAGGAATTGCTCATGTATACACAAGGATTAATTGCACAAATGAGCGTTGCAGGGCTGTGCTCCCTTTTACAAGTTTATCGAAACAGTGAATGCCTCCCCTCTCTTTTCCCTAGAATCTAAGCTTTGATATCTTATAACATTAATGAAAAACGGTATCACTGCTATAGTCTTACCAGCCCCTTGCTGCTACTTCTGGATGTTGTTCGCCTTTGGCACGCTGCGTGCCATCTGAAAACCTTTGTACACAGTGGCTGGGTTTTGGGGAAGGAATTTTAAAAAATGTAGCAAAGCTTTAAAAGCTGATTGGTTGCTTTTCATTTTTTTTCTTTCTTTTTCTAAAAGTGTCTCAAATCCATGAGCCGTTGAAACATACGCTGGCTTGGCATGGTCTCTGGTTGCCTAGTGTGTGAGCAAGCAAAGAAATGTAATCCGCTGCAGTCCCCTGGCAGCTTTTATTTCAAGCAGATGCAAACTTGCAGTGAGTCATGGGAGCATTGTTCCCTGCAAACTGTCCATCGGGAAGTGGAACCTTACTAAGCTGATGGTCTCGCTATTAAAAACAAACAAACAAACAAAAAAAAAGGAAAAAAAATAAAAAGGGGAAAAAAAAAAGTTTTCCCTTACACACGGCACTGTTTTCATGTTCCTCATGAAGTATCAGATCTTGAGCCTTCTCAAGCTCCCAAGGAAGGCAGACCTTGCTGCCTTTCAGGGTGTAGTGCCATGGCGTTTGCCCTTTCATAAGTTAGTTTCAATTCTTTCCTTTAGTCTCGTATTTCACTGCTCCTTCTTTCCCTCCCATCCTGGTCAAGACTTCTACTGTGTTTGTTAGTTCACAGCACATATGTCCTCTGTCTGGCCTTCATGCACTGACCACATGGAAAGGAGCACCTTCCCTTTACTTTTGTGTAAGCCATTTTTCTTCCCTCCAGTTCTCTGTGGCTCCTAAATCATCCTGAAAAACCTCTGTGGACACTTGTAGGTGCTCAGTCTTGGGATGCAGCTGCACTTCCACATATGTGACTTTGCAAACCAGTGCCCCTACCTGGGGAGATGCTCTAGGCCTAGCACCTACATCTTCCGTAAAGATAACTGGCCTTCAACTTTCAACATAATTTCTATTGGAAACAAGATTTTTATCTATCCCTTACTATTTGCGTGCACGTGCATCTTGTAAGTGATTGGCGTCAATGAGAATTGATGACTCAGCAACACACTGACCTGCAACTGAAGTGACTCACAGATCTGTGAGTTCTGGGGTGTTTAACTTGCGCTGCCCAAAGTTGCCCCACCTCAATGTCAAGATAAAGATTGCAAATTTGTTTGATAGGGAAGGACGTTCTCATTGACCCCATATGCCAGGTTAATAAGCAATCTTTGATGTCGCTATCTGTCTGAATGTTGCTTAATTGTATTACAAGGGACAAAATTTGGTGATTTTAAACGTGATGTGGACTTGCTACTTTATTTTGGCAGGACTCAGGTTTCATGTCTGTTGATGCAGGGATCTTTTATATATTATACTTGAAGACATGAGCTTGATATGAAGTCCTTCATAGCAAGGGATTTCAGGGGGATTCATGCTTTGACTTTAAAAGGCTGAGGATTAAGTTGCCATTTCAGCCTTGGGATTTCACTGAACAGATGCATGGAATAATATGGTGAGAGAAACTGAAGGAGATCGCAAGAAACAAGGACAACCATGAGGTTAAAATTTGTGTGGAAATCAGATACCGAGTTGGGGCTTGCTTGTTTTATTCTTGATTGGTGCTTCTTTAGTGGTATTAAAAAGATGAAATAACTATTTTTACTGTTGTTGTATGCAGGAAGTCTTTTCAGAATGATGACAGCAATACTTGAGAGCACAAGATGAATGAGAGGCCCGTGTGGGGTAGCCTGTGCTGGGTTATACTTAGCATTAGTATCTCTGTTATACAAATATAGTGCCTGTCACCAGTGAATCCTAGACACACTATATGTAGGACCTCACGCTGCTACCCCTATTATATTAGTTAATAATAATAACTTTGCTTTAATAACATTGGCTTTAGTAGAAAAGTGATCGGACCCACCTTTGGGTTCCTCTGAGACAGGTGAGTATTGTTGTATCTAAGGGGCAGCGGAGCAAACTGGAGCAATGCTGTGTTGCTTGCCCAGGGATGCTGGAATTCATCAGGAGCCGTGACAAGTCTGACCAGTAGCCCAATTTGCTGGCTTGCTTTCCTAGACACATTCTTCCCACTGCTTGAGTAATAGCAGCTTATAATCTTCACTGTCATGCCTCTTGGGATTAAAAGATTATTTGGGAAGTCATCTTTAGTGGAGTGAGAAATGTTCTTCAAAACTCCTTGACAATACTTGATTTTAGAGAACAAGTGTATCTGTAAGTATTGTTTTGATCCAGGCTGGCGTATACAACTTGAATTCTCATGAATTCTCCTAAAAGTGTTTGCGTGGTTCTGCTGAGTGAGAAGTGCAGACCTCAAGGCTGTAATTCATGACTCCCAAATGTACGAGTTGGCTTTTGCTGAGCACACAGTCATCCTTCTCCTCTTAATACATGAGACTGACTCAGAAATGCCACAGATTGCTTTGTGGTGTTGGGTGAGCACATATAGTCAGGTTTGAAGTGGGACCAATGATGTTGGGTGCTTAAAGTGTCACTGGGTCTGGAACCACCTGTTAGAGACTACTTTGGGAAGACAGACCCTACTGAGAGCATTGGCATCCCCATCTGTGAAAGGGGAGGCTAACATCTAACAGGGCACATCCAGCACGTGTGGCACCTATGTTGTGAGAGCTAGGTCTAGGTCAGAGGTGTCTTGGGTAGGACAGAGTAAATGACCCGTAGTGGATTTAAAAGCCAAAATGAAAGCTTTTACTCTACAAGACCATTGAACACTGACTCTGGGGAGGAACTAGCTGAGGAAGGGCTCTTTATCAGCGACTGCAGTGATACGACAAAGGGTGATGGCTTTAAACTAAAAGAGGGTAGGTTTAGATTAGACATCATGAAGAAATTATTTACTCAAAGGGTGGTGAGGCCCTGGAACAGGTTTCCCAGAGAAGCTGTGGGTGCCCCATTCCTGGAGGTGTTCAAGGCCAGGCTGGATGGTGCTTTGGGCAACCTGGTCTGGTGGGAGGTGTCTCTGCCCATGGCAGGGGGTTTGGCACCAGGTGGTCTTTAAGGTCCCTTCCAACCCAAACCATTCTGAGATTCTGTGACTCACCTACTAAATCCATTGGATGAACACAACAGCAATAAAAAGTTAAACTATAAAAAAGTGTAAGGGTTACTTTTGACTGTTCCCTCCACCTTACATAGCAGTGACACATGGTTAAAGCATTACATGCTTGTCATTTATTTTCCAACCATTATAATGAGGCAATCCTAGCAGAAAAACATGTCTGTGATACAGGAATAGCTTAAGAGGCGTAATATCTGGTCATTATCCAGACTTTGCAATCCACTGTCAGTACAGCCTGAAGAAACTCAGGGAAGCTGAAGATGGAAAGTGAACAGACATTGATGTACCCACTGCATTTTCAAGTCTGTCATATGGAAAGGCAGCATCATGTGAGGAAATTCTGTGAGTAAATGAAAGAAACCAATCTTTGAAGCCGTTGGTTCTTCCCCAAGCTGTACGTTTCCTGTAACTTAGATGACTGATTTCTCCTGATGCATGTCTCTCTGCTTAAGTGCTCTTGAGGCCCTGTGGGAATGTGGTAGCGGTTATATGAATGGCAGATGACAGAGTATGACAAATATAGGTGATTTTCTGTGTTTAAGTCAGCAAGAACGCTCTATAGCCGCAGTGGTGGAACTGAGCAGGCTGAGCACGGGCTCTTTGTAACATACATAGCTAATAGTGCTAGCTCAGTAAATGCCAGAGAAATGCTCACGTTAATTTAGATCTCCAGATAAAGAGAACACCCAAAGAAAAAAAATCTTGCTAGCTTGTCTTTTAAGTCCACAGGAGAAATCTTGGCTCTGTGGCAATATTGCCATTGGCTTCACCAGAGCTTTGAATTTTCCCCTGTGTTCGCAGATTATGCTGACTGCCTTAGTTGTTACAGCAGTGGGTGCATATTATTGGTGTGAGACACTAGGTTACAGAAAACACCTTTGACCTAATAGAAAGGAAAATAAATTCAAGCCTCTCCGTTCATTTGTTCAAGCTTCAAATTATTACAGAACCTTTCTCCCTCTCCTTGTGTCCTTGGTCTTTAGTTACTGCATATTTTCTACAGTGTAGAAATAACTTCTTTACCCAGATTGTTTGGCTTTTCAAATCTTGCTCCAGGCATGACTGCTTCTCACTTCAGTGAGAATGCAATGCCAATGGGACCAAGCTCCTAGTACTGTACTGCAAGTCCTTGTCAGAAAAATGGTCCTGGTAGGGAGATCCCCAAAATGATTGCTCCCTGCCTGAGGAGAAGCTCATGTATAATTGTAGAATCAATAATTTAATGAGTAGGGAGACAAAGAGGAAAGAAAAAAGAGAATGATGGGGAAGTAGACTCTGGTGACCAGCGACAGGACCTGTGGGAAGGGCATGGAGCTGGGACAGGGGAAGGCCAGGCTGGGTGTTAGGGAAAGGTTCTGCACTGAGGTGGTGGTCAGGCACTGGGACAGGCTGCCCAGGCCAGTGGTCACAGCACTGAGCCTGCTGGAGTTCAAGAAGCATTTGGACAGTGCTCTCACGCACATGGTGTGATTTTTGGGAAGTCCTGTGTGGAGCCAGGAGTTGGACTCTGATCCTTGTGGGCCCCTTCCAGCTCGGGATATTCTGTGGTACTATGGCCATACGAAGTAATGTGCAGGAGCGTGTCGCTGGCATTGCCTGGCAGGCTGCCTGCATGCAGGGTCATGCACTGTGGTCATAGCTGTGCCCTCTCTGGCTGTCCGCAGCATGGCTGGCTTCTGCAACCTTCCTATCAGCCTGGACCTCACTGCCCACATCACTGATTTGCTTGCAACACCAGGTGCCTTCTCCAGAGCCACAGAAGATGGGGAGGAACACCTGTCTGTTTGCAAAATCTCTCTTCTTCAGATGTTCCCTTAGAGGCATCCCTTGTAATGCTTGTAAACCCTTAACCCTGATGGGACTTACCTGGGGCTGCCTGGGACAGGGGCTACCAGCAGCCCCAGAGATGCTCTTGCTTTCAGCATCACCTTATTTCACACCTCTACTGCTTGCTTTTCCGGCTGTTGGGTGTTGTGAGAAAACTTAATTATAGCGGCAAGCTGTTAGTGTTGTTTGGGGCTGCAGAGCAAGCATTTGATACCTGATGAAAGAGCTGAAGATGTTTATAAACATTTCTATAAGTAGTTACATAAACCCTCTTAATCCCAATACTTTAAAAGTCACATCCTTTTTTTTTTTTTTTTTTTTTTTAAAGTCTTGCCTGTGTTGAATAGCTGTAGTTAGTCAGTGCTCTGGAATTTATCTGAATGCTAATAACCAGCTTCAGTGCTCCAGATGTAATTGTTTTCTGTAGTGTCCCTTTCCTGTGCTGTCTGTCACCGTGGTATTTGTGAAGCTCTTTTAGGTTACACCTTAATTATTTGGGGATTTGCTAATGGATGAGTTTTTCAGTTAAGCAACTATACCAACAGCTAACCCACATCTTCCTCAGATCAGATCTGGCATTTTTCAGGGTTTGGTTTGGTGTGTGTATTGGGGGGGGGGGGGCGGGGGGGTGAGGGTTGTTGTGTTGTATTTTGTTTCTTTGGCTTTTATGCCATGAAATAAAGTCAAAATACTTCTTTTCTTGTTGAATGGGGCAAAGTGTAATGCCTCCCTTAACCTCATCTTTCAGCTGCTCAGCTTGGAGGTGGGACACCTGAATTATTAGGCACTGCCTAGTGATTAGCTTCTGCTTAGTGATTCATTATTTACACAGTGGGAAATTGTACCAGAAAGAAGTCAACAACCCGACACCTGCCTGTGCCACCCCACCAGGACCTCCGAGCCCTTAGGACAACCTGAATATTCGGTGTAGGTGTTATTTTTCTGAAAAGTCCTTTCACAGCATCTCCAAAACAGATTCCTTGGGGACTATCAACTGCATGAAGAGTCCTTTTATCCCAACGTTACCGTAATTCAGAATTAAAATATGGTTAAAAAGAGGCCATTCCCACATGACAGAAATTTTCATTCCCATATGTCCCCGTGCTACTTTCCATTTGTTACTGAGAGACAAGCTTCCACTTCTGGCCAGCCTAACTAATTAATGGCCATTTGATTTTCACTGGAGCACTTCCCTGCTTTTTCTCACATTCTTGTTCTCATGTGTAATCATTCCTAAAATCATGTCATGACCACCCCTGAGATTCCTCCTTAAAACTCATGTTTATGGAAATTTGACAGCATTTAAGCTGCTGCTGCTCTGCCTGTGACTGTTCACACCAACTAATGCTGCCTTGTTGCTCCAGTGCCTTCCTCCTCTGTCTGTACCCAAGCTCTGCCTCTTCAGCTTTGGTCGTAACCTCTGTGAGTCGGGGATCCCACAGTTGTTCTATGTGTGCTGCCTACAGCTAGGACCTCAGCCCCTGTAGAATAGTAGGAACATATGCCACAGTCATGTTGGTCTTCTTAGAAGAAAATCTTTCACACTGCTTCTCCTTTCCCTTACTCAGGGGTTTCATAGGTTTGTCAGGTCTCTAACGACACTTGGTAGTTTGTAATCCTTGTAACCCAATGGTTGGTGGTCTTGGTACATCACTGACTGTTCCAAGATGCAAAGTCTTGGTGTGCAGTGAGTATCATGTATGGACTGTCACTTTATCAGTGGGACAGTGCAGGCCTTTGACTCCATGGGTTACGCTACATTTGCAAAAATCTTCTCCTTGCAGTGTGTACAGACTGTCAGGTAATCTAAAGTCTTCCAACTTTTTTTTTTCTTTTTTATAATATGATATGAGTAAATTCATGACCTAAGATGGAGACATCTCGCTACAGAAGGTGCCATTCAAATGCTTTTTCCTAACACAACAAAACCCATAGTTGGTCTGAGGGGTGGGAAAGACTCTTCCACCCCTTGCTAAACTGAAAATAGCATCCTTCAGATGGGAAGGAAGGGAATGGTAAGTTAGCTGCTGTAGGAACATTTGGTGTGTTTTTCTGAAGCTGCAGATTCCTTTCAAAACATGTTATGTTTTGATCTAACTTACTGAAAGTTTTATAGGGAGTGCTGCATTTCTGACTGTTAGTTTAATCCATTCATTGCTGCCTCCGGGTTGTGGCTATTTGTAGTCACCAGGGTAGCTGCTGGGCTCTTTTGCTTTCTAGGTTAGCCATCTGAAGAGAAGGCTTCTTACTATGTTTTAGAAGCTACTGTGTACAGCTAATGCTAGCCATATATATGCTTTGTTTCCTCAGAACTAGTAGTGTTTTTGTAGTTGCTTTGCTTGTTTGTTTAACATGACTATGGCAAATGCACACTGACTATGGAATTTATTGCAGGAGAGAGAAAATAGGGAAGAAGCTTGCAAAGAGGTTCATTTGTAGGCATTTTACATTCTGCCTTTCAAACAGCAACATATCCTAAAATGAAACTGATTTGACTTTCAGATATGTGGACCTGCCTGTGGTTCTGGCTACATTGTGGTCACCATTGCAGATGGATGTGGCTTAGCTTGGACCCCTGGTCCTCAGGTAATCCTCTGTATTAGCAACTCCACAGGCTGAGCCTGATGGACAGTTTCTATCTCACTGTTATTCTTCTACTTAGATTTTCGTTCCAACTTTTTTGCTGTCTTCAGCTTTTCCCCATGCTATGTGTGAAGTGACTGATTCTGCCCACAGAAATGGATGGAGAGGGTCATAATTGTAGCTAACTTGTAATTTGGAAGTAGAATTTGGACCAACTTTTTTTCTTGCATTTCATTTTCACCAATTTTCTCCACCCTTCATCTTTATGTTTCTTGTACTCTCAGGAATGCTGATCAGCGTAGTACAAATTTGGATGCACAGCAACTGTACAACTAGAGATTTGTTGGCCACGTGCACTCATTTAGGATTTACACTAGCTTGAGTGTAAGCAAGATCTGTTTTGGCATTGTCGTATATTAACTAGATTGACACTACTAGGATGGTTAAACAGCAGTGGGCTTTAATTCATATGATATCTAACAGCAGAAATACCCCGATGAATCATAATCAATTGAGGGAAAATGCTGCTTAATATTTTCCAACAGTTTGGAAGAATCAGGAATGGAGAATTCATCATGTGCTCCAGCACAAGAGATGATGGTTAATGCATACAAAATGTACTCAGTTTAGCCAAATTTTGCCTGCAGCAGGATTGCCTGAAAATGTCATCTGACCTCTTCTTTACATTGCACGGTTGTAACTGAGAGCAGAATCCAGATTAGTGTGTCAGTCTGTGAAGGGACTGGGGAGCTGAGAGGAAAAAAGAAGTGGAAGATAAAGTTATAATTATGTCAGAGGTTGAGCTAATGATTTCTAAAAAATCTTGGCGCTGACCCGTACCTGTCTGCACTTTTGCTTCTTGCTGCTTTGTTTTTTTGTTTTCATGCCAAGTATTCTGGACTCATTCCTGTTCAGCAAACATTTGTCAGGCATAATAATTTCAAGCATTAATCCTCCAGAATTAACCAGCTTATTAGTTGATGACCTGAACTCCTGATAGTTTTGGGGATTATTGCTATGTAAATATTACCTTTGAAACAGTGGCAGCATACCGTGATGGTTTTCTTTTGTTTTCTCCCTTTATTTTATTTTATTTTATTTTATTTTATTTTATTTTATTTTATTTTATTTTATTTTATTTTATTTTATTTTATTTATTTATTTATTTATTTTTCTGGACTGTTTTATCTCTACATTTTCATCCCCTCTTTCACTCCTACCATGCGGCAGAAGGCAGAGAGGAAATCCTGCGCTGTCTCTGACATGAGTGAGGAGGAAGCCGCTGGTTTCTCTTTGCACCAGCCCCGCTGGTGTTGCCAGCCATGCTGAACTTCTCACTGAATGCCCAGCAGCAGACAGGCTGAGCTTGAGGTGCTGCAAACTTGCAGAGGAATGCTGGGGAAATCTCCGCAGACTTTTACGCATCATTTTTGCAGAACTTATGGGATTTTGGTAAGGTTTTTGTAGGATTTGTTACTTTTA
Source organism: Aythya marila (assembly GCF_965140915.1). NCBI lineage: Eukaryota > Metazoa > Chordata > Aves > Anseriformes > Anatidae > Aythya > Aythya marila. The sequence goes on from NC_139046.1 coordinate 14,962,935, forward strand.
TTTCATAAGGAAGTGTGACTGCTGAGCCCATGCTGCCTATGTGTTTCTCTTTTGATTCCTAGTAACTTCTTGAACTTCTTCTTTCCATTAAATTTGCCAGAGAGATAGAAGCATCAAAGTTACTAAGTGCCTTGACATTTCATGGATGTGGATTGTAATGAAAAGGAGATAGAAATACTCTGCTAGGGGAGGGCAATGATCGAGCACTTGGGCAACACCCGCATGGTTGCCCGTGACTCACGCAGCCCAGCCCATTTGTGCACTTGTCTCCAGGGAAAGCCCAGGCTTCATCTTTTGCTGGGTGGAAGTGCCCTAGGGCGGTGGCCGAGAGGACAAGAGCACTATGTGATGAACTTCAACCAGATAAACAGCTTTGTGAGTGCCTGAATATGATATTCTAAGACCAGGATGAGGAATTCCTTCGTGTAGGGCAGGGACCTACCACAGGGCCAGGGGCTAGAGATAAGGGGAAGCCAGTGGAGCTAATAGAGAATATCTGCTAGGACTGTTGCTGACATGCAGGATGTGTTATCGGGTTTTACAACCTCAAAATGTTCACCAGCATTGGGACTGCTGGGATGCCTTACCTGAAGTTTGGGAACTAAAGACCACAGTATTTGGCATGTTGAAACATGGCCTGGGTGTATGCGATAAATTAAAAAGTGATTAAAGAAATTCAATGTTATGTTTTAAGTAGGAGGTATAATTCCCATCTTGCAGGGTCACTTGTGTTATGTTCATTGAGCCCTTTGTGCAAACCTTCTGATAGTTGTGAGTCTGCTGGGCTGCAGCTTAGCTGTGGTCCCATTGCAGATGTGTGCATTTTCCTCAGGGAAGGTGATAACTTGCTCCCCATGTTTCCTGAAACAACCTTTAGTAATGCTCTGCTGCACCATGAACTATGCATTCAAAGGGCAAACAGTGTGTGTGTGTGAGGAGAGAATTAAATAACAAGGAACATATTTAAAATATAGCATCTTTAAAAGATGGCCTTGGAGATTGCTGAGGAAAGATTCACTCTTTTAGATCCAAGTTAAGTTTGTGTCATGATGTATATTACTCCTTGTAGAAGAATTATAAATTACTTGGGTTATAAAAATGTGTATCTTTAATCTTTTCCTGATTTTAAGTGTTTGAGAATCATCAGTGCTCTGACACATCACTCAGGAAGCGTGTGTGTGTCAAATGTGCCAGCGTGTGCGTGTACATCCTCTGCTGATGTGACCACTTGCTCTGAACGTGTATCTGCATTAGATGTCTGGTGGCTGACAGCCACAGATGTGTCCCATTGTATTTAGGGTGGGATTTTCAAAGTTGCCACAAGGATGTAGGCCCTGAGCTCCCAGTGGAGTCTAAATAGAGCTGAGCTGCCTAATCTTTTCAGATGTTCATAAGGGGATTAAAAAAAAAAAAAAAAAAAAAAGGCCTTGATTTCTTTTAATATTACATTTGTAAAAGGTGATTAAATTTGGGTGATGTAAGAGTGAGAATAATAAGCACTGGCTTTACCCTGACTGCTCAGCAAGGTAATTACCTGTGATCGCAGCTTTACATAAGCTCAGGTCCTTCTCACCAGAGGTAGACTGCTGACCAACACAGCTTTCTGCTGAGCGCTGCTGCCACTTTACACTTAGTTTGGTTTTTAATTAACCTCAGTAGGAGGAGGTTGAAATCCCCTTTAGGTTTATAAATATAGGACTTCAGTCCTATAGGCTAACAAGACTGCTAAAACAGCAGCGCTGCTTCATCTAGGAGGCATGCTTCCTCCTGGTTGTGAAACCCTGGTTTCCACGTGTGCTGTCGAGGTGCTGGTCTCCTCACAGCAACAAAAGCTCCAGCAGCTTCTAGGAGTGGTCTCTGCAGCTGAAAGCAGAGATGCGTTCTTGGTCTGTAACCCACAGTGCCTGGCGAATGCGTGCAGTGGGAGGGTGACGAAGACATGGAAACTGCAAGAGTTCAGGCAAAAATGAGTCACAGGAAAACAGCCTGTTTTATTCAATTCCCAAAATGTTCTGAACCACTCCGAATTAATTTAGAGCCACAGATCTGCAGTGGTCTACTTTGTTTCTGAGTAACAAGCTTGGGGATAAGTTTGCTGGCAGTTCTGACAGTGTATTGTTTGGAACAGAGGCAGGCCTTGTTTGCCCCAGAGCTGGGGTTTGTCTGAACACAAACCAGTGTCTTTTTGCAGTATAAAGCCTGGCATTATCAGCTTAGTGCAAATGTTACTTCAAATTATGTCCAAAATGCTGGCAGGCTGGGTCTAACTTTACTTACCCTGATGTGTTTCTTTGACAGCATTTCAATGGTTTAGCTCCTGCCTGCAGTGACCATTTTTCTCTTTCTTTATATAAACAGCACTTCTTGTGTGGTAAAATTAAAATAGGAAGTTTTTTCCATTGTCATTTACTTTGATCCTATGGAAATCACACATTTATTTTAATCATCAACTTCAGTATTTAAAAGTAGGATTGTCCTAATTACTTTTGTCTACTTTTTATTATTATTATTCCAGTGAATCTCACATTTTCTGTGTTTATATCTCATTATGGTGATAATGATTTCATAGCATCATAGAATATCCCGAGTTGGAAGGGACCTATATGGATCATCAAGTCCAACTCCTGAAAATAATCAAACTCTATTTGAAAAATAGATCAGAGAAATTTTATGTTTTGGGGAGTTAGCCTTTCAGCTGTTCTTCTGAAGTGGATTATGGATATTATGCCCATAGAGTTATATTTGTTTACTATTTACAAATAACTTTATTTCTAACAAATATTGCTACTAAATACTTGACATACAGGGTTTATTAGTTTTAAGGTCTTATGCCTAGTGCTCTCAGTTTAGACACAATTGATCACTCAGAAGCAGAGGTATCTGACAGATGGTTGAATAAGGTATAACATGTTTGAGGGGTGAAATTCTAGGCACAAAACCCCTAGAGCCAAATGTGGAAACAGTTATGCGAAAGAGGGAAGGAGGCAGAAAAGGGTGTAGACTCTGAGACAGGTTGACAGTTCCTAGCCCTGAGCACCTACATCATGACTGTAGGCCTCTTCAGGACACAGGATTCCTGCAGAAGGAAGTCATCCATCTCTGGCATGGATCCTTGCCTGGAAGTGCCCCTCTCACCCTGGCTTCCCAAGGAATTGCAGGGCTGACGCTCCTAGCTCAGGGTGTCCCATAAAACAGCCTGAGGTTCAGTGCCATGACTCTCTTGTGGTGTGAGCACCGTTTCGGAGCCCCAGCATGTTGCAGACCCTTGCTGAGGCTGCCTGCCCCAGCAAGGCCAGAGGATCTCTGAGGATCTCTGCCTTCAGGGGAAAGCTGAGTCAAACCACGAACTACAGTTGAAGTACACACTGATGCCCTGCTTTCATTGCTGATCCCCTTCTAACATGTTGTCTGTAATCTCTTTCAGACAGAGGTGCTATCCTTCTAACTGTGGGGTGTTTCTGGCCACTGCAGGATGCTGTGAAAGCATGCTGGTTGTACTTAACCCAGGCTTGAGGACCCACTTGGGTCCTGACGGTGGAAATGACCCTTGGGAGTTTCTGTGTGACATGAGCAACCGCTAGCCAGCTGAAGATGACAATTTCTCAGTAGGGTTCTGATGGGGAACCAAAACTTAGCAGTGTAGCTGGGGTATGAAGAGTCTCAAGGAAGAATTACTTGGGAATAGCCTACAGAGCAAATTTAATTTACAGTTTATTTGGCAAATGGTAAAGAATAGCCATAGCTTTGAGAAAACTACATTGTCTGTACACGATATATGACCAGTGAAAGAGGAACAATTTATCAGGTATATTTTTCACTCTGAATTGTTCACCAACCTCTAGCCAAGATCCAGACATCGCAGAGGTTTATTAGTCAGTATATCAGTGCTGTGACTGGCACCTGGTATTTCGGGATCGTGTGGACTGTAGAAGACAAATGGAAAATAATTAAAAACATAAATTCCAGCCTCCAGAGACCATGAGACTAATGCTGTTGGCTTGTAGTGCTTTTTCTTTGGCTGACTGATGGTAAAACTCTTCAGGAGCTGAGCAAAGCTTAAACTGAGCCTATTCCAACAGCTGGGTTGGGGTTCACAAGATGGAGATTACTCACAGAGCAGCAGATGCACTCTGTTGGCAATTTCAGAAGCAGATACCCTTTATCCGAAGAATCTCTGATGAAGTTTTAGAGTAGAGGTGTTTAACTTGTGATTTCCCAGACTAAAGAGTCTGTGAAACATGACCAGGAAAAGCAAGCCTGTTGCCATTAGGTCTGAAGTCACTAAACAGAGATCTACTTCTTTGTAGATGAACTTCTAGGGGTATGTATGAGAAAAGCTTGAAGCCACTCTCTTCAGTGTTTATACCACTGGCCTAGTATCTGAAATACTATTTTCATTGTTGTCTGGTTAAGGATTTCCTTATTGCCTATAGGCAAGAAACCTTTGAACCTGAGGTGTAACATAAAGGGCATGAAGTACTGACTGAACAACTGGTTGGTTAAATGCCTCAGTAATGTGGGGCTAGATCAAAATCTAAAATGGACAGATACCTCATAAAGATACTCTCTCTCTCTCCGTGGTGATAAGAATAAACTCTAGACCAGGACTAAATGCTGTATCTTTCTAATGAAGCTGAGTCATGGAAGACCAGCCTGTCTCCTAGACTGACCTGGGAATACAGAAATGCATGGGTATGGAGTGTAGGGAGAGGACAAAGAGTCGCAGTTGAGTCATCACTTATGACATCTATTTCATCCCATATGACTTGAAGATTGAAATAATAAAATTAAAAGAGCCCTGGTCAGATCTATTGGAGGTCATTCTTGCAGATGCCCTTAGTGGACAAGGAAAGCACCAGATGTGGAAGGATAGCCCCAGCACCTAGGTCTGCCTGACTTGTACATGATGATTCCATTCAAAAATAGAACTAGTTTAAAATTTTTATCCATTTTTTTTTTTTTTAGGAAATAACTTCTTAGATCTGGGAATCTATACTTTCCAGAAGAGCTGTGTAAAGCAAAAATACATCCCATTTGCACTGGCTCTCACCAAAGTCTGAAATTGATCTTCTAAACAAATGGTTGAAAAGAAATAGGCTTTTTCAGAGTTAGCGTGGTTCACAACATGTCTGACAAACAGGTTTTTTTTTCCTCTCCTTTTTTTTTTTTTTTAAATTTTTAATCAAATAGAAAATTTTCTGGTGTGATCATGTTGAAGCTGAATTCCATGCATTAGCCTTAGGATTCCTATGGAAAAGAAATGATTGTGATATGCTTGAACACTGCATGCATTCATGATGTTTGCATTCCTTGGTTGAAGGGGATACTTGTAACTTGCGTATGTTTTTGTTTATTCAAAAAAATAATAATCCTTATTTATTCTCTAGCTCTTTAATTAGGGCAAACAATTGCTGGCTGTCATAAACATTCGCGGCAAATAACACTGGAAAAGGCTGTGTTGGAAGATGGCCAAGGTGATAGGATTAATGTTTAGAGCCTCTAAAAGATTATGCTGGAAATAACAACACCTTTTATTTACAACCTGGAGGGCATCTGCAACTACTCAGGCAGGTTAATTCTGCTGCGCGTGGGTGTGCCTCTCCTGGCAAGGCATCTGCTACCGGTGTCCTGCTTCCAAACAGCACCTCCCGGAGCAGACCACCAGTAATTCAGCTCTGGGAAGGCCAGCCAGAGCTCCCAGCTCTGCGCCTTCTCAGAGCTCCTTTTACAATATCCAGAGAACCTGAAGAGTTATTAAATTATCCCAGGATCCAAACAATTCCCAGAACAGCAATTGCTTCCCTACTCATGCGTTTGTATAAAATTTAACATACTCCACGTGGGGTTTTTCCAAATCTTTTTCACGTGCAATCCCGAAACCAAATGGAAAGGGTTATGATAAGTTTGAAGTATTTCAAAAATTGGGAAACGGTCTCCCTAATGGTGAGTGATTTGAATTTCCTGCAGCATTCTTGTTTGTTTCTTTTATTTTTGTAAGAACTGGGTTCTGGAAACTGGTCTTAAAAAAAAAAAAAAAAAAAAAAAAAAAAAAAAAAAAAGCTTCATGACTTGGCAGAGAGAAAAAAGTACGCTATGAAACA